>NC_088212.1:57647392-58294892 GCF_036934945.1 Oncorhynchus masou masou
TGTGTGATCCTGAGTATAATGCTTCGGAACAGATTTTGCATTATGCATCTTGTGTAGGCCTACATGTACACGTAACTGCCAAAATAAAGGAAACACTTGAGTAAATGAGGGTTCTGGCAACTCCTATGGTGTGACCTGTGGGGTGCATTTTCCTGGCATGGTTTAGGTCCACTCAACCCCTTAGCGGGCAAGATTAGCGCCAATAAATACACAGCCACGTGATCACGTTCAACCTATAGTGAATAATTTATATCCTGATCGGAGTGGTCTCTTCCAGGATGACAATGCCCCATTCCACAAGTGGTTACTGAATGGTTGAATGAGCACAATAACACATATCTGGTCAATTAACTCAACCCATAAAGTACATTCTGAAATTTTCAGACGCCTTCACTTTTTCAATTTTTTTCCCTCCATTATAGCCTTATTTTAAAATGTATTAAATTGTTAGTTTTTTTCCCCCCTCATCAATCTACACATAATACCCCGTAATAACAAAGCAAAAACTGTTTCTTTAGAATTCTTTGCAAATGTATACAAAATAAAAAACGGAAATATCACATTTACATAAGTATTCAGACCCTTTACTCAGTACTTTGTTGAAGCACCTTAGGCAGCGATTACAGCCTCGAATATTCTTGGGTATGGCAATACAAGCTTGTCAACCCTGTATTTGGGGAATTTCTCCATTCTTCTCTGCAGTTCCTCTCAAGCTCTGTCAGGTTGGATGGGGAGCGTCACTGCACAGCTATTTTCAGGTCTCTCCAGAGATGTGGTTCCAGAGATGATCAGGTTCAAGTCTGGGCTCTGGCTGGACCACTCAAGGACATTCAGCAAGTTGTCCCGAAGCCACTCCTTCGTTGTCTTGGCTGTGTGCTTAGGGTTGTTGTCCTGTTAGAAGGTGAACCTTCATCCCAGTCTAAGGTCCTGAGTGCTCTGGAGCAAGTTTTTAAATAAAGGATCTCTTTGTGCTTTGCCCTGTTCATCTTTCCATCAATCCTGACTAGTCTCCCAGTCCCTGCTGCTGAAAAACATCCCTACAGCATGATGCTGCCACCACCATGCTTCACCATAGGGATGGTGTCAGGTTTCCTCCAGATGCGAGGCTTGGTATTCAGGTCAAAGAGTTAAATCTTGGTTTCATCAGACCAGAGAATCTTGTTTCTCATGGTCTGAGTGGTCTGAGAGTGCTTTAGGTGCCTTGAGGCAAACTCCAAGCGGGCTGTCATGTGCCTTTTACTGAGGAGTGGCTTCCGTCTGGCCACTCTACCATAAAGGCCTGATTGGTGAAGTGCTGCAGAGATAGTTGCCCTTCTGGAAGGTTCTCCCATTTCCACAGAGGAACTCTGGAGCTCTGTCAGAGTGACCATCTGGTTCTTGGTCACCTTCCTGACCAAGGCCCTTCTCACCTGATTGCTCAGTTTGGCCCGGGCGGCCAGCTCTAGGAAGATTCTTGGTGGTTCCAAACTTCTATTTAAGAATAATGGAGGCCACTGTTTTCTTGGGGACCTTCAATGCTGCAAAAATAGTTTCGTACCCTGAGGTCTCGAGTTCTACGGACAATTCCTTCGTCCTCATGTCTATGTTTTTGCTCTGACATGCACTGTCAACTGTGGCACCTACTAAATTCTACAGTGGCTTCAGGTTACGAAAAAAAGAATGTATGGGAACCATAAAAATATCTGAACACTATGAAGTGGATATGAACACACACACTCAATTACATGCTCGCTTACACATACAGAATTATACATACACACTTGACCTCTCTCTCGTCTCTGCTCTCTCTCGATTGTCGAGAACTGTTCTATAATTTAATATGTTTCTTGTTTGTCCATCTTTTCTATGTCTTTGTCTACATGTTTATAACAAGGAAGGGGAAGATATCAGAATAGGGGCATTGGGGAATAATAACATATTGCACGGGATACATCTGTTCTGTCGTGAAGCCGTCGCCATAGTAATGCAAGGTCTCTCATGATCATGTGAAATGTCAATTGCTATGGAAAGGCTGGGATGTGTTTTTTTAATGATGTTAAAGGTAATTATGATGCAGATACGATATGGATTACAATTATCATCATGAATATTAAGGCTATATGCACTACATGTTACACTTATAGACACTAAACCATGCAAATTGGCAGGGTTATTATTTATTTGGACAACACATTATAGTCTTACTCTTATTTTATTATTTAACTTGGTAAATCAATTAATTACAAATTATTATTTACAATGACGGCCTAGGAACATTGGGTTAACTGCCTTGTTTAGGGGCAGAACAACAGAGTTTTTTACTTTGTCAGGTCAGGGATTCGATCTTGCAACCTTTCGGTTATTGCCCCAACGCTCAAACCACTACCTGCCGACTCTTATACAGACATCGTACACACACTCACTAAATCACATCCAATATCATACACATCAACCTACTCAGATTTACTACACACATAATATCTTGTCTCAATTTTCTAATATCTACGGCATAGGCTCACAGGCAAGGGAATAAAACAAATATTGCTATAAACCTATTTCTTGAATTCTAAATATCAGACATTTGAATGTTCTAATTTTGACCGTCATACCTCTGATGGCAGTAACTTTACAAGCACTAATTATGGTCAATTTAGACTGAGAATAGTATCTAGTTACGGTAAGGGGCGAAATAAGTATATCCAGTTATAATTGTAACAGTTTAGCGTATTATAAAAAAAGAAGATCAGTCTTTAAATGGCTAAAAGAAAAGGAATATAACATATACTGCTTACAGGAAACTATTTTCCACCATAATTTGCAAATGAATTAAAAATTCTACAATGTGATTTTCTGGATTTTTTTATTCTCATTTTGTCTGTCATAGTTGAAGTGTACCTATGTTGAAAATTACAGGCCTCTCACATCTTTTTAAGTAGGAGAACTTGCACAATTGGTGGCTGACTAAATACTTTTTTTGCCCCACTGTATATGTACCAAATCAAGATGATCCATACTTCCTCAAAAATATTTATACCAATTTATTGAACATACAGGCAACAAATGATCAAATCATTATGGTGGGAGATTATAACACAGTGTTAAGTACCTCAATGGACAGTAAAGGAAATCACTCTACAAACTCATCACCATGCCCTTAAGGAAATCACAAATATTATGGACACATTAGAAATAATGGATATTTGGAGACTAAAAAAAAATCAGACCTAGTGAAACATACATGGAGACTTAATCAAGCTAGGCGCCTTGACTACTTTCTTGTCTCTTTCACTCTTGTAGCAAAGGTTAAAACAGTTTTAATATGAGACAGAATGCGATCAGATCATCGTCTAATTGGCATTCACATAACTCTTATAGAATTTCCACATGGACATCGGAAATTTAATCAATGTTTACTGGAGGACAACTTATTAACTAAGACAAAATAATTAATAACTGAATTTTTCCAGTATAATATAGATTCAGCAAATCCCCTTATTGTTTGGGATACCTTTAAAAATGTGCCTTTCGAGGTCATTTAATTCAATATTCATCAATAATAAAAAGGCCGTTTCTGGCTAAAGAGACAAGACTAACAAGGGAAATCCATGAACTAATAGTACAGGTAGATAGCAATAAAAACGATACTAAAGAGATGCAAAATTTGTTAGAGGAAAAACAAAAAGAACTTGAGGAACTTATTCAAGAACGATCTAATGTAATCTATTAGAAAAATAAAGCAAACGATGGAATATGGAGAAAAATGCACAACTTTCTTCCTGAATCTCCAACAAAGGAACGCTAACAAAAATAATTTGTAGAAACTCGTTACTGAAGATGGAGTCATCAATGATTTTCCGAATGATATTTTAAAAGAAGAAGCTAAATATTTGAAGTAGATGTTCTTTTTTCCATCTCATCCTCTCCCACTGAATGAAGATTACGGTACGGAATTATTTCCAAACAATACAACAACAAAAAATGACAATTAACAAATGTACAGAATGATCAGTGCGAAGGCCAAATTACAGAGGAAGAATTTGAGGCTATTAAATAATTTCAGTCTGGAAAAACCCCAGGGCTTGATGGCATACCGGCAGAGGTATATCAAGTATTTCTTGATATACTAAAAGCACCATTCTTTGATTGTTTTAACTACTATAGAAATGGTAGTCTGTCAGGCACTCAGCAGGAAGGTCTGATTTCACTATTATTAAAACAAGACCCAGATGGCAAATATAAAAGATCCAGTTAAAAAACTGGAGGCCCCTTACACTTAAATAGTACCCGCAAAGCACCAGTCTCAACGCAAACAGTGAAGAGGCGACTCCGGGATGCTGGCCTTCTAGGCAGATTTGCAAAGAAAAAGCCACATCTCAGACTGGCCAATAAAAATAAAAGATTAAGATGGGCAAAAGAACACAGACACTGGACAGAGGAACTCTGCCTAGAAGGCCAGCATCCCGGAGTCGCCTCTTCACTGTTTGCGTTGAGACAGCTAATGCCGGTTTGCCCAAGGCTGATGCCCTGCAGGTGTTTGTACATATACACACACATTCAAACACACACATACACGGACAAACACATGTAAATAGTGCCAGACATCCACTCAAACATATACAGTTGGCCTT
The DNA here is from genome assembly GCF_036934945.1 of Oncorhynchus masou masou. Taxonomy (NCBI): domain Eukaryota; kingdom Metazoa; phylum Chordata; class Actinopteri; order Salmoniformes; family Salmonidae; genus Oncorhynchus; species Oncorhynchus masou. The sequence goes on from NC_088212.1 coordinate 57,652,000, forward strand.
ACCGTTATGATTTTAGTTGTCCTTTATGTCCTTTTGTTTTTTGGGGGAGGTCTGGAATAAATTAGATTTTTTATTTATTGGTGTGGCGGGGGGCAGGCTGTGGGAGGGGTCTCGGATGGATGAGGGGCAGCTGTTGGGGAACTGTGGGGAGGGGGGATCTTGGAGGTTTCGGGTCCCGGTATTTGGCCTTGTGGGGGATCTGTCGCCGTGCCCTTGAGCAGGGCATTGACCCTGGATGCTTCTGTGTGTCGCTCTGAATTGTTGTCTGTTGGATGACTGGTGTGGTGTAGTTGTTGAGCAGCTTCACTGCAATTATATATTGTATGTTTTGGATATTCACTAAAATAAAATATTTTACATAGAACAATAGAGATGATATCTCTAAATTCAATTAAAAAGGTTAATATATATATATATATATATCAATAAAAAAACTATACACAATTTAAAAAAACTGTGGGACCTTATATAGACAGGTGTGTGCCTTTCCAAATTATGTACAATCAATTAAATTTACCACAGGTGGACTTCACTCAAGATGTAGGAACATCAACGATTATCAATGTAAACAGGATGCACCTGAGCTCCATTTCGAGTCTCATAGCAAAGGGTCTGAATGCCTACGTAAATAAGGCATTTGTTTAATATATATATATAGATATACACACACACACACATTTGCTTTGTCCTTATGGGGTATTGTGTGTAGATTGATGCAGATTTTTTATTTTATGTACAATAAGGCTGTAACGTAACAAAATGTGTAAAAAGTGAAGGGGTCTGAATACTTCCCGAAAGCACTGTATATATCAAGTGTAACCCATTGCGGTTTCACTTTGACTGCTATACAAACTCTGTGTATTTCTTTGTGATTTCTTGCTGCTGGGAATTTCCAGTACAATGTTGGTGATGCAGAACTACACTGAACAAAAATATGCATACTGCATACTCACCAGACACCAGTCAACCATTAAGCATGTTTTGGATGCTCTGGATCGGTGTTGACAGCGTGTTCCAGTTCACGTCAATATCCAGCAACTTCTCACAGCCATTGAAGAAGAGTGGACAACATTCCTCAGGCCACAATCAACAGCCTGATCATCTCTATGTGTAGGGGAGATGTGTCCTGCTGCATGAGGCAAATAAATGGTGGTCACACCCGATACTGACTGGTTTTCTGATCCACTTCTCTACCTTTTTAAAGGTATCTGTGACCAACATATGCATATCTGTATTCTCAGTCTTGTGAAATCCACAAATTAGGCCATAATGCATTTATTCAATTGACTGAGTTCCTAATATGAACTGTAACTCAAAGTCTTTGAAATTGTTGCGTTTATATTTTTGTTCAGTATATTTGGCAAGGAAACTGTGTGTAGAGCCTACCTCGCATTGAATAGATGTTTTAATGTAGGCTACTTGTTGCATTCCCTGGCCTTCAAACTGTCAATGAGGACTTTTACAGGATTGCAGGTACAGTAGGCTGTGCTCAATTGACTGCTAGCAATGATTTTCTAATCCCAAATAAATAAATCTAGACAACATGATAAACATGATAGCCTAATTCATCCCACAGATTTTCCAAACGTCATTGTTGCTACAGATGGGGCACATATCCCCAATTCAGAGACCATCTGGACCGAATGTTTTCCCATCATAAACAAACAGGTGAATGAATACTGTACACTCACCAAACCAAATCATTTTCAGAAACAGTCATGAAATTCAATGATCTTCTTTACTGCTTTGGTCAGATGATCTGTGACTCCCGTGTGGTTACAACTAAATTAAGGACACATTGTTGCCAGTGTTTTCATGAAAAGCACTATGAATTCAATCAATTATTATTCATCCTACAAAGGCTATGGAATGGGCCTACCATTGCAAATGTGACATAGGCTACTACAATTTACATATTAGGCAACAGCCTTGACACTTAAAATCACCAGCGCTACAATAAAAATGCTCTATAAAGTGAATGCATTATTACTAATCCAGTGCTTAATACTTTCTGTGGCACTGTCACTAGAGTCAAATACTATCTCTAGAACAGACTTCACGTCAGGATAGGCAACTGAAATTAATAATTAATTAATTAATGTGTGTTATATTCAACAGGCTAACCTGAAAACGGAGTGAAGAGCAGAAATCCCAACTAGCAAGCAAGCCACAGCAATGCAGATTTGAGTGTGTGCGTGTTCATGTGAAAGGGAGGGGGGGGGGGGTTCTGTCAGGGGGTAGATTTGACACAACAGTTTGCGCAACATTGTAACCTATGTTTGAGACCGACACATGGCCGTGACATGGAACCCAAACGGGCTGTGCACGTGCGCCATCGTGCATAAATGTATTTTGTCCCCCTACACCAAACGAGATCACAACACGCAGGTTATAATATCAAAAACTCTGAACCAATTACATTGATTTTGGAACAGGTCGAAAAGAATTAAACATGTATGGCAATTTAGCTAGTTAGCTTGCTAGCTTATTTGTCCTATTTAGCTAGCTTGCTGTTGCTAGCTAATTTATCCTAGGATATAAACATTGGGTCGTTATTTTACCTGAAATGCACAAGGTCCTCTACTCCGACAATTAATCCACACATAAAACGGCCAACCGAATCGTTTCTTGTCATCTCTCCTCCTTCCAGGCTTTTTCATCTTTGAACATATATGGTGATCGCATCTAAACTTTCATAGTATTACCACAATGACCGGCAAAACAGTTTGTCTTTCAATCACCCACGTGGGTATAACCAATGAGGAGATGGGTACCTGCTTCAATAAACCAATGAGGTAGAGGCAGGACTTGCACTGCGAACTGCGTCAGAAATAGAAAGGAGATCTATTTTACATGCTGACCAGACCAGACACGTCGCAAAATAGATTTAGAAATCCATGTTATTAAATTATTGCTCCAACGAGCATCTGCGATACCAAGGGCTAAAATAGAACTCCTTTCTATTTCTGACGCAGATCGCGGTGCAAGTCCTGCCCCTCCCATCTCCTCATTGGTTCGTGACCTAAACTGGAATATGCTTACCACCCCGGCCGTCCTACAATCTAAACTAGATGCCCTCAATCTCACACAAATGATCAAGGAACCGACCAGGTACAACCCTAAATCCGTAAACATGGGCACCCTCATAGATATCATCCTTACCAACTTGCCCTCTAAATACACCTTTGCTGTCTTCAACCAGGATCTCAGCGATCACTGCCTCATTGCCTGCGTCCATAATGAGCCCACGGACAAACGACCACCCCTCATCACTACCAAATGCTCCCTAAAACAATTCAGCAAGCAGGCCTTTCTAATTGACCTGGCCCGGGTATCCTGGAAGGTTATTGACCTCATCCCATCAATAGAGGATGCCTGGTTGATCTTTAAAAGTGCTTTCCTCACCATCTTAAATAAGCATGCTCCATTCCATTTTTTTTAACAAAGAACAGATATAGCCCTTGGTTCACTCATGACTTGACTGCCCTTGACCAGCACAACAACATTCTGTGGCTTACTGCATTAGCATCAAATAGCCCCCGCGATATGCAACTTTTCAGGAAAGTCAGGAACCAATATACACAGTCAGTTAGGAAAGCAAAGGCTAGCTTTTTCAAACAGAAGCACTAATTGCAAAAGGTTTTGGGACACTAAAGTCCATGGAGAATAAGAGCACCCCCTCCCAGCTGCCCACTGCACTGAGGCTAGAAAAAACTGTCACCACCGATAATTCCACGATAATCGAGAATTTCAATAAGCATTTTTCTCCAGCTGGCCATGCTTTCCACCTGGCTACCCCTACCCCGGCCAACAGCTCTGCACCCCCTGCATTAACTTGCCCAAGCCCCCCCGCCCGCCCGCTTCCCCTTCACCCAAATCCAGATAGCTAATGTTTTGAAAGAGCTGCAAAATCTGGACCCCTACAAATCAGCTGGGCTAGAAGATCTGGACCCTCTCTAAAATCATTTGACACAAATGTTGCAACCCCTATTACTAGCCTGTTTAACCTCTCTTTCATATCGTCTGAGATCCCTAAAGATTGGAAAGCTGCCGCGGTCATCCCCCTCTTCAAAGGGAGTGACACTCGACCCAAACTGTTACAGACCTATATCCATCCTGCCCTGCCTTTCTAAAGCAGATCACTGACCATTTCGAACCCCACCGTACCTTCTCCACTATGCAATCGGGTTTCTGTATGGTGGTGCCACATGGTTTAATTCTTGGGCCGACTCTTTTCTCTGTAAATATCAATGATGTCGTGATTCTCTGATCCACCTCTAGGCAGACGACATCATTCTGTATACATATGGCCCTTCCTTGGACCCTCTGCTAACAAACCTTCAAACAAGCTTCAGTGCCATACAACACTTCTTCCGTAGCCTCCAACTGCTCTTAAATGCTAGTAAAACTAAATGCATGCTCTTCAACCAATCGATGCCTGCCCGCCCGACTAGCATCACTACTCTGGACGATTCTGACTTAGGTATTTGTAGTTGTCCACATATTCTAGGTGTCTGGTTAGACTGTAAACTCTACTTCCAGACTCACATTAAGCATCTCCAATCCAAAATTAAATCTAGAATCGGCTTCCTATTCCGCAATAAAGCCTCCTTCACTCATACTGTCAAACATACCTTCGTAAAACTGACTATCCTACCGATCCTTGACGATGTAATTTACAAAATAGACTCCAACACTCTACTCAACAAATTGGATGCAGTCTATCACAGTGCCATCTGTTTTATCATCAAAGCCCCATATACTACCCACCACTGCGACCTGTATGCTCTCGTTGGCTGGCCCTCACTACATATTCGTCGCCAAACCCACTGGCTCAAAGTCATCTATAAGTCTTTGCTCGGTAAAGCCCCGCCTTATCTCAGCTCACTGGTCACAATAGCAACACCCACCCATATCACGGGCTCCAGCAGGTATATTTTACCTGTCATCCCCAAAGCAAACACCTCCTTCGGCCGCCTTTCCTTCCAGTTCTCTGCTCCCTAACATTATCTAGACATCTCAGTCAGTTCTCCCACAGAATCACACCTGTCAATATAGTGCTAGCTGGCTAATGTTAGCTAAGTTGTTAATGTTACGTAAGCCAACTTCCGTCAAACAGAGCTGGACAGTGAACATTTAAAATAAATAACAGTTTGCTAACGTTAGCTGAATGTTTACATTTTGTTAAAGGATGTTCACTAGAGTTGTTTTTGACAACGTTTCATGACTAATGCTAGCTACCGTTAGCCAGCTAGCTAGTCATTCATCAGATTGGATACTTATTTTCTTACAGCTCCCACTCTATTGAACTATGTGGAAAAGTCATCGTCATCTACATCACCACCTGTACAATCTTCTACCACATTCACCACCTCCTCAAGACAGTCTGTCAAAACTGCCATTCCCAATGAGGACACATTGCGGGGTGAGATATTGTGGGTTCTGAATATGATGGAGTCTCACTACTCTTTCCACTCTAGTGAATGCACGGGTGAGTGGCATGGTTTATAAACCGTCACCCGTAACATGAAATTCTTTTTAGGAACATGTTATGTTTGTTTTCATATTATCTCTCTCTGTGACACACACAGGCAAGAAACAGAAAAAAGTATTTGATTTCAATAATTTTTTAAACTCTTCTGTGTGCTGTTCTCAGCGATGTTCCCAGACAGTGCAATAGTCAAGACCTTCGCATGCAGGGCAACAAAGTCCAGCTATGTGTGCACATGGCTTTCCTCCTCAAGCACTTGTCTAAAACAACTGTCTGCTGGGGAGGAGGAATATGTACTTCGCTTTGATGAGAGCCTTAACCTTTCTGGGAATGGGGGCAGTATTGAATAGTTTGGATGAATAAGGTGCCCTATGTAAACTGCCTGTTACTCAGGCCCAGAAGTTAGGATATACATATGCATGGTAGTAAAGTTTCCAAAACTGTTAAAATAATGTCTGAGTATAACAGAACTGATATGGCAGGTGAAAACCCGAGGAAAATCCATCCATGAAATGCTATTATTTTGAAATGGCTGTTTCCATTGAAAGCCTATCCACCATACATAGACTTATTACCCAGTTTACGATCCCTATGGCTTTCACTACATGTGGCCAGTCTTTAGGCATTGTTTCAGGCTTTTACTCTGTAAAATGAGGTTGAAACACCACATTCAATGAGTGGACAGTGGAAATTTCCAGAGATGTTTGCTGCGCATGACCGGGAGTGCGCATTCTTGTTTTTACTTTTTTATTGATGGAGATATTGTCCGGTTGAAATATTATCGATTATTTATGACAAAAACAACCTGAGGATTGATTATAAACATCGTTGACAAGTTTCTACAAACTTTTATGGTAATTTCTGGATTTTTCATCTGCCTGCTGTGACCGTGCTTGGTGCCAATGGATTACTGAACAAAATACACCAACAAAACAGAGGTTTTTGGACATAAAGAGGGACTTTATCGAACAAAACCAACATTTATTGTGTAACATGGAGTCTTGTGAGTGCAACCATATGAAGATCATCAAAAGGTAAGTGATTAATTTTAATCACTATTTCTGACTTTTGTTACTCCTCTACTTGGCTGGATACTGTTTGTAATGTTTTGTGTGCTGGGCGCTGTCCTCATATAACCACATGGTATGCTTTCGCCGTAAAGTCTTTTTGAAATCTGACACTGTGGTTGGATTAACAAGAAGTTTATCTTTAAGCCGATGTATAACACTTGTATGTTTTAGTAATTTTTATTATGAGATTTCTGAATTTGGCGCGAGCGGAACACCTATCCCTAATAGGTTTCAACAGGAAAAACACAGTCAAAGCAGTGTGACTTTCATGTCCGTTTATGGGATGAGGACAAAGCCGTGACAAGATTTTATGATTCTAAATTTATGGGACATGCGACTGCGTTGGACCTTAAAGCGGTCTATAAGAAGAGCACCAAAGATCTACCAAAGAAAAATCTCCATGGATGGACCAAATGTAAATTGGTTGAGAAGTCCCTCCTAGATTTTTATGTACACCTTATAAACACTGGCAGTTGCAGTCTCCATATTGTACATGGAACATTTCATGCTATGTACCAACTTCTGAAGGATACTCCAGGCTGCAGGGAGGACTACTTTAACATTATTGGATCATCAGATCCCCCAATGCCACTTAAGTTATGCAAGAGATGGTGGGTTGAAAATGCGCCCGTGCTTTAGAGGTTTAGTTTTAACCCCATATGGCAATATATATGTGAAGGCTGTAGAGAAGAGATGTCCAAATCCAGGCACAAAGTCCTTTGAGGTGATTCAGGAGGCCGTTAAGGACCCTCTCATGACAGCAAAACTGAATTTCATCTTGTCAGTGAGCAAAGAAGTGACACCATTCCTCACACGCTACCAGACCGAAAAGCCCATGGTGCCATTTCTCTCTACAGACTTGTTCAAGCTGCTTAAGGAGCTCGAGGAGCAGATTCATTAAGCCAGACCTCATGAAAGAAGCGAAGACCCCTCAAACACTTTTTGATGTCGAGGTGAACCAGTCATCCAATCACATCGACTCCTCACAGGTCGACTTGGGCTTTGTTACTCGAAGAATTGAGAGATGTCTGCGGAGAACGAAAATTGGACAGAAAACATTGATGGACTTGAAAATCGCTCACAACTGTTAAACTCATTGTGGAATCTCCAATGAAAAATTTGCTGGTCTCGCATCTTTCTTTCTTGGATCCAAGGGAAATGGCAGGCAGAAATGGAAAGAAGGCCCTAACCCACTTTGTAAATACTCATCGGTTGAAGGAAGAAGATTGTGGTGACATAATTCAACAAAACTCACTTTTTATTGATGACATTGTCCAGGCCCAACACTCAGAGTTTGTAAACTTTGATCCTGTCCAAGACAGCGTGGACACATTTTTACATGAGTATATGTCAAAGGACAAAGAGCTCAGAAATCTATGGAGATTTGCCGCCAAATCCTTTTACTGTCACACGAGCAAGTCTTAGTAGAGCATGGATTCACCATCAAATCGGCAGATTGAAGTGGAGAACTTGAAGGAAGATTCATACATAGCACAGATATATATTGATCACATAAGAGCTGTGGGTGGCATACATAATGTGTACATTGACAGACCGCTGCTGATGTCAGTGGCATCTGCAAGGCAGAGGTATGTGACATCAAGAAGAACAGAGAGAAGAATGGATGAGCAAAAAAACAGGAGAAAAGACCATAAAAATTAAATAGATAAACTTAAAGGGAAGAAAAGACTGACAGATGACATACAGTGAGGGTAAAAAGTATTTGATCCCCTGCTGATATTGTACGTTTGCCCACTGACATAGAAATGATCAGTCTATAATTTTAATGGTAGGTTTATTTGAACAGTGAGAGACAGAATAACAACCAAAAAATACAGAAAAACGCATGTCAAAAATGTTATAAATTGGTTTGCATTTTAATGGGGGAAATAAATATTTGACCCCTCTGCAAAACATGACTTAGTACTCGGTGGCAAAACCCTTGTTGGCAATCACAGAGGTCAGATGTTTTTTGTAGTTGGCCACCAGGTTTGCTCACATCTCAGGAGGTATTTTTTCCCACTCCTCTTTGCAGATCTTCTCCAAGTCATTAAGGTTGAGGCCGACGTGTGGCAACTCGAACCTTCAGTTCCCTCCACAGATTTTCTATGGGATTGGCTTGGCCACTCCAGGACTTTAATGTGCTTCTTCTTGAGCCACTCCTTTGTTGCCTTGGCTATGTGTTTTGGGTCATTGTCATGCTGGAATACCCATCCACTACCCATTTTCAATGCCCTGGCTGAGGGAAGGAGGTTCTCACCCAAGATTTGACAGTACATGGCCCCGTCCATCGTCCCTTTGATGCGGTGAAGTTGTCCTGTCCCCTTAGCAGAAAAACACCCCCAAAGCATAATGTTTCCACCTCCATGTTTGAGGGTGGTGATGTTGTTCTTGGGGTCATAGGCAGCATTCCTCCTCCTCCAAACACTGCGAGTTGAGTTGATGCCAAAGAGATCCATTTTGGTCTCATCTGACCACAATAACCAGTTGTCCTCTGAATCATTCAGATGTTCATTGGCAAACTTCAGACGGGCATGTACATGTGCTTTCTTGAGCAGGGGGACCTTGCGGGCTCTGCAGGATTTCAGTCCTTCACGGCGTAGTGTGCTCCCAATTGTTTTCTTGGTGACTATGGTCCCAGCTGCCTTGAGATCATTGACAAGATCCTCCCGTGTAGTTCATGGCTGATTCCTCACCGTTCTCATGATCATTGCAACTCCACGAGGTGAGATCTTGCATGGAGCCCCAGGCCGAGGGAGATGGACAGTTCTTTTGTGTTTCTTCCATTTGCGAATAATCGCACAAACTTTTTGTCACCTTCTCACCAAGCTGCTTGGCAATGGTCTTGTAGCCCATTCCAGCCTTGTGTAGGTCTATAATCTTGTACCTGACATCCTTGGACAGCTCTTTGGTCTTGGCCATGGTGGAGTTTGGAATATGATTAATTGATTGCCTCTGTGGACAGGTGTCTTTTATACAGGTAACAAGCTGAGATTAGGAGCACTCCCTTTAAGTTTGTGCTCCTAATCTCAGCCCTTTACCTGTATAAAAGACACCTGGGAGCCAGAAATCTTTCTGATTGAGAGGGGGTCAAATACTTATTTCTGTCATTAAAATAAAAATCAATTTATAACATTTTTGACATGCGCTTTTCTGGATATTTTTGTTGTTGTTCTGTCTCTCACTGTTAAAATAAACCTACCATTAAAATGATAGACTGATCATTTTGTCAGTGAGCAAACGTACAAAATCAGCAGGGGATCAAATACTTTTTTCCCTCACTGTAAATGCACTGGAGACCTCAGCAGACACATTTGCACTCAAAACAAAGGGCATAGGCAACCTCACTCTTATTGCCAAGTTCAATAGCCTGAGAAAGGGTGCAAAAGATAATAGTAGTGTTTCTATTTCAGCTATTTGTGCTCAACAAAAAAAGTGAATGGCCTGAAAAGCTAAAGAAGGGGCATAGCAGCAAAAAGCAAGGGTTGGGCACTGTGTTAACAGTTTGAGACAAGGGCAAAACACTACTCAATGAGTAAGTGATAAAATAATAACAAATAGAAAAGCAAATATACCAAAAAGGCTAACAACCCCAGAACAGAATGGTTGGGGAAATGTTGTATTTATTTTTATCCAATTCATTTATCTAATATTTTATTGTCACAAAACATTTTATTTATGGTCATGTGTTTTTGTTTATCTATTCATTTGGTCATGGTCATGTTCATGTACAAAAAAGTCATGTTTTTGCTCTGCAACATCTTTTGTGTTAAACTGGTGCTAATGAAATAAATGAAGAGCTACTTATTTACGAGTTGAAGAGCTAAGTATCTTTCGCTCAACTTACACAATACACTGTTTTGCTGTGTTCGAGATGGCAAGAGACCACGTAGTCTGCCATCACTAACACAACACAGCACAGTTGAGAAGCCTCTTTTTTATTGTCTTTGAGCTTCTGAAAAGCCTGCTAGTTCTCATTATAAAAATTCTCAGTGTTGTAACAGTAATTAACATTGACTCATGTCTCAAACTATGCCATGTTGGGTCCTTGAATTTGAAGGAATTGGGCCTGGAAAGTCCTGGAATTTGATGATTTAAGAAGGTGTGGGAACCCTGGGATAGACACGAGGACCAGGAGGGGATCTGCCGCCATGTGCCAAAGGGGAAGTCTGCTGCTCTGCAGGATATTTCAAGGATGGTGTCCAACAAAACAGCAAGAGCGGCAATCTGTGTATGGGAGATCTTCACCTCCTAAAAGAGGGTGCTGTTCCCTGGCAACACCACAAACTACACTATGCACAACCAAAGGCTATTTAACGAGCCATCCACATTGCAATAAGAGTATTCTTCCATTTACTTAGCTACATTTGAAGTCGGAAGTTTACGTACACTTAGGTTGGAGTCATTAAAACTCATTTTTCAACCACTCCACAAATTTCTTATTAACAAACTATAGTTTTGGCAAGTTGGTTAGGACATACTTTTGCATGACAGAATACATTTTTCCAACAATTGTTTACAGACAGATTATTTCACTGTATCACAATTCCAGTGGGCCAGAAGTTTACATACACTAGGTTGACCGTGCCTTTAAACAGCTTGGAAAATTACAGAAAATGTATTGGCTTTAGAAGCTTCTGATAGGCTACTTGACATCAATTGCCAGGTCGCAATTGTAAATGAGAACTTGTTCTCAACTTGCCTACCTGGTTAAATAAAGGTGAAATTAAAAATGTATAACTTGAGTCAATTGGAGGTGTACCTGTGGATGTATTTCAAGGCCTACCTTCAAACTCAGTGCCTCTTTGCTTGACATCATGGGAAAATCAAAAGAAATCAGCCAAAAGAAATGTAGACCTCCACAATTCTGGTTCATCCTTGGGACCAAATTCCAAACCCCTGAAGGTGCCACGTTCATCTGTACAAACAATAGTATGCAAGTATAAACACCGTGGGACCCCGCAGCTGTCATACCGCTCAGGAAGGAGACGCACTCTGTCTCCTAGAGATGAACGTACTTTGGCGTGAAAAGTGCAAATCAATCCCAGAACAGCAGCAAAGGACCTTGTGAAAATGCTGGAGGAAACAGGTACAAAAGCATCTATAGTCACAGTAAAACAAGTCCTATATCGACATAACCTGAAAGGCGGCTCAGCAAGGAAGAAGCCACTGCTCCAAAACCGCCATAAAAAAAGCCAGACTATGGTTTGCAACTGCACATGGGGACAAAGATCGTACTTTTTGGAGAAATGTCCTCTGGTCTGATGAAACAAAAATAGAACTGTTTGGCCATAATGACCATCATTACGTTTGGAGGAAAAAGGAGGAGGCTTGCAAGCCGAAGAACATCATCCCAACCGTGAAGCACGGGGGTGGCAGCATCATGTTGTAGGGGTGCTTTGCTGCAGGAGGGACTGGTGTACTTCACAAAATAGATAAAATCATGAGGGAGGAAAATTATGTGGATATATTGAAGCAAAATCTCAAGACATCAGTCGGGAAGTTAAAGCTTGGTCGCAAATGGGTCATCCAAATGGACAATGACCCCAAGCATACTTCCAAAGTCGTGGCAAAATGGCTTAAGGACAACAAAGTCAAGGTATTGGAGTGGCCATCAAAAAGCCCTGACCTCAATCTGAAAGAAAATTTGTCGGCAGAACTGAAAAAGCGTGTGCGAGCAAGGAGGCCTACAAACCTGACTCAGTTACACCAGCTCTGTCAGGACGAATGGGCCAAAATTCACCCAACTTATTGTGGGAAGCTTGTGGAAGGCTACCCACAACGTTTGACATTTCACATTCTCAAAATAAAAGTGGTGATCCTAACTGACATAAGACAGGGAATTTTTACTTGGATTAAATGTCAGGATTTGTGAAACTGAGTTTAAATGTATTTGGCAAAGTGTATGTAAACTTCAGACTTCAACTGTATGTCAACTGCAGTTAAATTATAGTTCCTCTCCCTTTGATTTCTACTTCTCAGTTTAGCGTGCTGTTTACAAAAGAGTGATGTCTGTACAAAAACAAAACAGGCTCTTTGAAGTCACCCATATTGAAAACATTTAGGCACCCTATAACCCACACCTACACAGTCGTGTATCAATGTGATTGTGTAGTACAGCAAGCAGGCTCAGGTGCATTACTGTGGCTCCTTCCTCCTTCAAAGAATAGGCAAGAGGCCCATCCATGGAGAATAGTAAGACACTTCATCATTTCTATAACTACGCTATATTGTTTGTCGTTGTGTGTGTCTGTGCATGTTTTTCAGCATACAGTACTCTGCAGCCACTTAGTGTGGACACCAGCTGAGGCCACACACACAGATTCCACACACACAGATTCCACACACACAGAACACTGTTTCTTTAACCACCTTATTTTCAAAAATAAGTCTCTTTCCTTCACTTCATCCCTCTCTCCCCTTCTCCCTAAATCCTCTAGGTTACATCAGCTGTGTCGGTGAACCCCTCCCGCATCTGAACTGGCTACATAGTGCACAGCATGATCAGAGGTGAGATGTCACTTGGTCAGGTCAACCAGAAGTATTTTTAAAGAGACGCTTTACATTGAAATACGGATGTAGTTGTTCCAGAGTTAATGATCCAAGGTCAGTTTTGCATTTCACCACCTGATGATTGCTGACTGACACAAGGGTTGAAAATGCTCTCCCTCTCTCCATTTGTCTTTCATCTGCACTTATGTTTTAATGTGAGAGAGGATGCCAACCCCCAGTTCTATCATTGCCACCTCAACCTTCGGGCCGACTGGGAGCCCAAGGTTGGTTAGGAGACACCACTAGAGACACTTATGTAGTTGTAAGAAACAGAGAATATTAGGGTAGTACTGTGATTCATTAATCATATGCAGTCTTCCCTACTCCTTTGCTCTTACCTCTTTCCCTTTCTGACTTTTACACCTCCCTCACCACCTTTCTCCCTCTGTTTTATAATGCACACCAGAAGTACATATTTAACTTGTATTTATAATACTCCAGTTTTAGAGTATTTACATGATGCATAGGGAGTGTACTGTTATTTAAATTATATTTCTGTATATATGAATTACAAATCTGCCTTTAACTAGTTAAATCATGTTTCTTGTCTATTGCATATTTATTATGTGTGCCATTGATGTCCCAGACCCAGGATTGGTAAACACTGTCGAAGTGTATACTTGTAATGCATACATGCAAACACAGCATCATTCAAAAGACTGGAATTTGATAGTCCTGGTATTGGATATGACTGAAAAATAATCTCACAGCATTCATACCTGAACTGCACCTTTATTTCACCGCGGGGCTTTAGATATTGGAAATCTGCCACTTCCCTTGCGCCAGAGCCGACTATATGGGCAGGGCCTGGCCCGCCCTACCGTACCTCCTTGCCTGTCCAATATCAAGATTTCAATATTTTATTTATTTGACCGAGATGCGCAATGACAGAAAGACGTATTAATTTCAGTTAAAGCATTTGAGCGACCGACACAGCGGCCCTCTGTCTCAGTATATGAAGACCATGTATCTGATGCTGTCTGAACCAAAAGAGTATGGCATGTCATACTATTTCTGTCCAGGCAGCATCATATACATATAGAGAGGCACTGTTTCATTTGCACGGATGCTTTCGCTGGTGATAGTTTCAGCAGAGAGGAAGAGGCTACGCGAGAGGGCTCAATCTCTGCAAAATCTGTCCAGTATAAGCCCAATGCGTTTCTATAGGAATAATATGCAGACCTACCCTTGTCGCCTGCATTCCTGCCTTTGAGACAAAGACTACCATTGTTAGGGAGGAGACATGAGCATCTCGTCATTATATAAAGATCTCTGGTTTCAGTCTCTTAGGAATTGGAAAGGAAAGTTAGCGAGTGCGCTGTTAGGATGCTGGATAGTCCTTTAGTCAATTGATGTTTTGCCAAATTAGATAATTACTCCTGTCTAAATAAAATCATTCAAAATACTTCAACAGGGAGCATGACTAACATGCTGACGACACCTGGCGTGTCCACATGTTGATTTTGTCCACCAACACCAGACGTGATCAGGACTTGCAGGTTGAAATATCAAAATGAACTCTGAAACAACTGTATTAATTTGGGGACAGGTCAAAAATAATTCAATATTTATGGCAATTTAGATAGCTAGCTAATTTGTCCTGGGATATAAACATTGAGTTGTTATTTTACCTGAAATGCACAAGGTCCTCTACTCCAAGAATTAATCCACACATAAAAGGGCAAACCAAATTTGTTTCTAGTAATCTCTCCTCCTTCAGGCTTCTTCTTTGGACCAAAAAACTTTAAGGTGCATTACCCCCACCAACTGGACTGGAGTGTGGACCTCAGTTAATCTTCAATCACCCACGTGGGTACTGAATATGCTCCTAAAAACCAATGAGGAGATGGGAGAGGCAGGACTTGCAGCGCATCAAGCTTCACTAATAAAACCAAGTTCTATTTTAGCACCTGGCTACGCCGATGCCCGCGAGCATCGTGGTTGCAATGATTGAATAACATGTATGTGTAAATATATTTTTCAGCGCACACGATGCAGCCACTGTGGTCAGCATGTTCACCACAGAGGTTCATTAGCTTCTTAAAAAAACAAACAGCTGTGGGTTGTTTCAAATCACAAGTGTGTTTGGGAAGCCTGCAATTTGGGTAGTGCGCATGGGCAATAGGTCTAACTGATGAGTTAAGGCTGTCAGTGAATAGCGTCAAAAATGTGTATGAAGATAATGTCTTGAGTAGAATTTTTAAATGTTGCACCCAAGGTGCTCCCCAGTGGCGCAGCAGTCTAAGGCACTGCAGTGCTTGAGGTGTCACTACAGACCCGGGTTCAATCCTGGGTGTCACAGCCGGCCGCGACCGGGAGACCCATGAGGCGATGCACACTTGGCTCAGCGTCGTCCGGGTTAGGGGAGGGTTTGGCCGGCAGAGATGTCCTTGTCCAATCACGCTCTAGTGACTCATGTGGCGGGCCGGGCGCATGCACGCTGACACGGTCGCCAGTTGTACGGTGTTTCCTCCAACACGTTGGTGTGGTTGGCTTCGGGGTTAAGCGAGCAGTATGTATTGGCAAGGTCGTGTTTCGAAGGATGCATGGCTCGTGACCTTCGCCTCTCCAGAGTCCATACGGGAGTTGCAGCGATGGGACAAGACTAACTACCAATTGGGGAGAAAAAAGGGTAAAACTAAATATATATATACATACAAATAAAAAAAATTTGCATCAAGAAGGGGAGGGGTGTGTGGCGACTATATGGTGCATCTCTAGAATGCATGCATATGTAGGAAAGTGCCCATTTGGCAATGTCTTATTTCTTGTCTTAACTCACCACGTACACCACACATTATTGTTCGCCTCACACAAGTCAACAAAATCTCTTGATCTAACATCCATTGCGATTGCTAGTTCCTCAGTATTTAAAAATCTTTCCAACACTCCCGCCCTCGATAATCACCGAAAGAGCATAATACCGGTATCATGATCTGATGATCCCATATATCCATTGGAAATGAAAATCAACTTTCTGTCCCGAGCTCACCATTGTAGTAAACTTTGTGGGCCCGGAATAGGCTAGTTGATACTTTGCAAGTTCGTTAGCAAGACAGATAAGGGAGGCAGACATGCAGAGAAGAGATTTGAATGTGAATGAAACAACCAGAATTTCACAATAATTTCTGTCTTTATTTGTCATCTTTAGGATATTTTACTTAGTTGATGTAAGTTAAAGGCCAACTGCTGCATTGGCCTATAGGCTGAGTTCTATGCTCTCATTTCTTTAGCCACCAGTGGACCAATGTGTCCATATGACAGAGGCTAGTGCTCTAGCCATAGTTGAATTTGAACTTTTTTGATTTTACTTCAGATTTGTATGATTAACCACATGGCAATGATTTGGAGAAACTATAACTTTAACACAATGAAACTGTCCCATGAAAATGTGCATATATGAATATTAATAAGAGGCACGCTTATCGGGAGAAATGGTAGGACAAATTGTAAGCTTCCCCAAACTTGAAACTAATGACCTGCCTATGGTCTTCACAATTACACCCATTAAGAAAATGCATGCAGGCGTGTGCACACGCACAGGAGGTACCATATTCACACACAAACTGTTTTTCCATAACGTTAGAGCCAATTAAGGAATATCAGTAACTTGTAATCACGTTAGAAGCAAAATGTGGGTTTCCTCAAAATAATTATTGCAAGCTATGACATTAGTTACTCATAGCAATCAAATGACTTCAATCAGCAGCCATTAATGAAAAATGATCTGGAAAGTTGAATAAGGGCAAATTATATTTATTTTTCTCCTCACATTCAAATCCCCGTATTACATCATAAGGTACAAGGGGTATGGTATATGGCCAATATACCATGGCTTAGAGCTGTTCTTAAGCATGACGCAAACGCGGAGTGTCTGACCATATACCACAAACCCACGGGGTAATAAGAGCTTGTTTCCCAATAGCCTGCTGGAATAGGCTACTGAGGATGGGCGGTCATAATTTCAATCACTATGTATATGAACTAAATATTCTTGTCAACAACCACCAGTGTTTATTTTTTTTTTAAAGGTTTTACCTGTAGCCTAATCTGACTACTGTTACCGTCAATATAATGCGTTCATAATAACAAGGCTACTACAACTAACTGAAGCCATAGGCTATTTATTAAAAACTGGTTTGCCAGATCCAGGTAGGCTACACAAGTTGCACAAATTGATTTGCTGTGACTCCACTGATTTCAACATTTATTTTATGAAATGGTAGCCTACAATGGCATATAACATTACATTAATGGGCAACTTGATGGCCAGAAGCAAATGTACTATTCTCCACATTTAGCCTAATGTCAGTTACATTGAGGAATGTCCCCTATACAAAGAACAACGCGAGACTTCCATAACTTCCATTTCAAACAGTGATGCCAATTTAGCAATTTTGTTGCTAGATTTAGCAACTTTTCAAACTGCACCTAGCAACAAATTTAGCTACTTTTAAAAATGTATTTTTAAATTTTAGCAACTTTTGAAAAGTGACAAACGCTAAAATGCACGCAATTTCCCTCTAAATTAAACAAAAACGATGTTCTCTGTCACACACTGTCACAACACACGTGCCTGGCTGCAAAAGTGCATTGTGAGTGACGTCAGCAGCAGGCCAGCAGCAATTTCAGCAAATTGCAAATCATTGTTGGCTGACTGCAGCAGCAGTACGGGTTCGACGAGCCAAACCCAATGACTATAGCTGCTCACGAATGTTTGATCTTGAACAGAACTTACAACATCAATCAACATGTCTTAAACAAAATTATACGGCCAGAAGTACAGAAAAGAGTGGTAGTCTGTACTTGAACAAAAGTCAAATCATATTTTTTGCCGAGCTGGCCAGTCAATTTGAGTAGTTATTGCGTATTCAACGTAATGACGCAGTTACGTTATCACGCAATGACATCACAACGTCATTGAGCAACAAATCAACCTACCTCTAGCAATTTATCCTGAAAATTAGTTGACAACACGGATTTCAAATATCCACTTGGGCTGCCCCCGAGAACCAAGATCTGAGCATGCATAAAGCCCTTCGCTTGATACCGTTTTCATTAAGCAGTCAACAGTAGAATACCGTTTAAACCACCTCTGAGATAATTTATGTAATGCGCGCTAGTGCGCCAAGGTCATGTTCCTGTGCTTTGTCTACATTAATTATTGTGCATCAGTTATTGCATATCATTATGTTGTATGGAAAAGGGGTTAGAAATAGGTCTCTCCATAATGTCAAATAGCCTACCAACAACTTAAAAAGTTATGCTGCTTTCTCTCTAGCTAACGTGACTCAACCAATAACTGTAGTGTTCTCTCAACAAAAAAACACTCACTAACAGCATGCGCCACTGCCCGACAGTCAGCAGCATCATCACAGTGAAATATATATATCTGCGGTGCAATTTAGAAAACGCCCAAAAACCCGCAGCACGCGGCCAATACATTTTCACCCGCGGTTTCAAAGTAGCACAATTTGTCCGGAAAATCCGAACATGGCAACACTGTTTGCAGGTGGGGTTCCCTTGCATGAGTTGAAAACATTTAATTAAACGCCGAAAACCTTCCCACTTGCTGGTTAACAGATTTTTTCGTGGAGTTCATTCAATAGGGGATGCAGCACATTTATCAAAGGCTATCGTTTTAAAATTGGTGTAGTGTGAATTCAGAAAGAGTGGGACAAACTGGGTCAGTTTAATACTGGCGTATTAATTTCTTGTTCTGCCAAGAGAAAAATAACAACTATTGTTACTATTCCCCTGCAGAAAAAACAAAATGTTCAAAATTACGTCACTTCATTGGTGTGAGAGTGGGATAGATTGAAGCTTGCACTAACAGGAAGCTCAACCCGCAAAGCACAGGGTAAGATCAGTGACATTAGGAAACATAAGAGTATTTTATTAATGTATCATCTGTTGGGCTAATAAGTTGGATAGATGTCGAAAGAGGTTACAGAATATGGAACTGCAAAAAGTGCCCACTTATTCCAAATTCACCTTACCAATAATTTGAATTTTCTCCACAGACTCACTAAGATATATGGAACAGTTCAGAATATTAGGTATCAAGGAAAGAAAGTCATGTATATACACCATTTTCAGCACCAATTGTAAGCTTTGAAAATCTGATACTGTATATTATTTAGGGTTAGGAAAGTTATTATGAATCATTTTAAAAAACAGGTTGGAGAGCTTTTATGCACAACATGTATTGGTGGATTAAAAATAGTGGTTGGATTCATCCTGAAAGGAAACATATTCAATGGATCCACCCATGAATATTGGAAGGTGAGAAGTGTACAATAGGTGTTGAACAGCAGTCCTACAAATCTACCCTAATAATCATCAACTCTTGTAGGTTTGGCCCTACACGGTCATTTGCGCATGGCTACAGAAGCCGACAACTAGGGTCTCCAAATTTCATCCCTGAAAGGTTATAAAGCCAGCATTTCACAAACTCCACTGTGGAAAAGGTGTTACATTATGTTGAGAGTCACATTTGTCTCCAGGTAAAATAGATGTAAAACAATTGTCATTTATAAACCCCTTTCCCAAACAGTTTATTAATTTACGCAGCTCCAATCAATTTGTAAATTAAAGTGCATGTAGAATGGTGTTAATTCCATCGGGGAAAAGTATGTCGTTCCTGTCGGAACCGACACGTTGCTCGATCTTATTCTTTGTGCGTTAAAGTTGTGGAATGCGGGGAATTAAGTCAATGTAAGAATACAGTATCTGTAGACACACGTTATTTTCTTTGATCTCCACCCAAAACGAATAGCGGGTGAATCGCATGCAATTTTCATGCTTAAAGTCAAGGTCAGAACACGCAGAAAGAAATTCGCATTTAAAGGATATTGCTGTACGTTCCATTTACTCGGGCTCCATTAAAGTAATGTAGAATCTATGCCAAGACGCATTGAAGCGATTCTGTCACCTCGTGGTGACCCAATGCCCTATTACTTAACTTTATTTCGTCAGTCACCTGTATATTCCCCTACGTCTCGGAACAAGTACTAGCCCAAATCATTTTAAGAATGGAACTTAATAAAAAAGTGCAAGACTATTGATAAAAATATACTCAAAATGCAGTTAAACAATCCAAACATCAACAGTGACTCAAATAAAGCCTTGCGAAATCCAAGCTCATAAAATGCTTTATAACTCATTTCCAGCATATCAGGACATAAAATCATTCATGTTAAACAGCATTGCATGCGTAAAGGCAAACAATCTCAAAGTATTGTTGCAATAATTCAAGCACTATGGTGAAACCAATTATTTATGACTGTTCGCACAACATATTACAGATCAGAATCACTCTCCAGTCTGTCAATACACATAAATGATGACTGCAATGATGTGTTAAAATTGAGACATGATTTGGACCCCATGATGTATGCAAAAATCAGTTGGATAAACTTTAACCAGACATCTGGTTCAACAATAGGCACCATTATAATTAGTAATTGCCCATAAACACAATGGGATGACCGACATGTCGGTTATTATTTAACTAATTGATCTCGGTTCAATTGTGCTTTTTCCCCCTGAGCTCAACATGCACATTGCGCCGTTTCTCGGGTGATAAAGCCAACTTCTCTGGTCTGTGTTTCTTTTACACCAGCTGCATTAGGTTAGTGTGGGGAAGACATGGAGAGAGAGAGAAGACAGAAGAATGGGCTCTCGAGAGGGATAGCGAGCAGTTGCTTCAAGGTAACTCTACATGAAAATAGATCTGTGATTAATAGTTGGTATTCAGTCATAAAAGTATACCTTATTTACTTAACTACTAAAAGTGATTGTCAGACAGCACAGGCAGCAGCTCTATAGAAAAGAAAGTCAAATAAAATATACAGAATTGAAATATTTTACTATAGTATCATTATAGAATGCATGATGGTTAATAAGTGATAAGCAGTAATCTACAGTCCCTACCAACATTTTGGACTTTGTTTTATTTTGTATAGAGCTGAGATGACAGAATTAAATAGTCAAATAAAACCTAATGTAATATAAAACTGAAATATTTTATAGTAAAGTCATGTAAATAAATGTCTAATAAGTTATAAGCAGTCACTACAAACATTGGACTTTAATTAATTGTTTATTTAGCGTTACAGCATTCAACCCACAAGGCATTTAAGGTTTAAAAAAAATACAACCAAAACGACCTCAAAAAGCAATAATCGCTCAGCACTAATTACAGCTGGCAGCTGCTTGAAATACTCTGACTTGTTTGATGGGAGAGCCTCCTCAGTTTGAACTCTGCACTCTAATTCAGAAAGGTATATTACTGTAATAATTACAATGTAGTTATTTATTTTAACTTTTTCTTTTGGGGGGGGGGGGGGGGGTGAAAAAACTGATGCAGATTAAAAAGTAATCACTTGTGCTTAAACTAAACAACCTCAGAGGCAGTTTTAAAAGAGCAGAACGAGGGCAGTGACAGATACATGTAGCACTTTCAGCAAATAAATGAATTGCTGTGCCTTAAATGGAATCTAACAGCCCAAGGCACAAAGCATGACAGGCTTGTTAGTAGGTTCCTCTGACATATAGAGCAAAGCCTTCACCAAGAGTACCGTGATGTGAAGGCTTCTCCAAGTACCATGACAGTCACCACCAGGGGAAATAAATAGCATTCTTTATAAAATTACTTGCTAGAAGAATGCTCAGTACAGAGTTGGACAAAATCTGTTCTTTGGAGAGAATGAAGCAAAAGCAGTCATCGGGTTCAGTGTCACAATGATCATTATTCTTCAAGGGGAGAATCAAGCATCCAGTGGTCCACATTTTGTAAGAACGCTGGATAGGTGACTTGGACCCGTGAGTAAAATGAGTACAAGTAGTATTT
Organism: Oncorhynchus masou masou; assembly: GCF_036934945.1. Taxonomy (NCBI): domain Eukaryota; kingdom Metazoa; phylum Chordata; class Actinopteri; order Salmoniformes; family Salmonidae; genus Oncorhynchus; species Oncorhynchus masou. Next base: position 57,673,967 of record NC_088212.1, read on the forward strand.
GAAAACATTAAAAAAGGCAGTTGTCCAAATCCAGTAGCCGACTTCATTTACAAGCTTAGGAATACTTACCATGACAACAGATGACTAGAGGACTAGATAATCTTTGTCCTCTCAAGTAAGTTTCTGTGCATTATTGGAAAAAAGGCCACAGTCCACTTTGAAGGAAATATTTAAAAAATAAAAGTTGCACGAAAAGCAGTCCAGTGTTCCCTTCTCCTGCATCCCCACCAGAGGGCAGAACTGAGGCATTCAAACATCTTCACTATCCCATGAATCCTGCCTATGGTGGAGTTTGAACATTTGTCAAGACTCAATCTCAGTGTGAATCTGACTGTATCCGTTGGAGGGATCACGTTGCCGACAAAGCACAGCGAGCAGGAGGACGATAAAGAGGAAGAGCAAACAGCCACAAACTGCTAGTCCGATGACCACCTCTGATGAGACCAGAGAAGACAGTAGATATGACAAGCACACAATATTAGTCGTTCCATGTCATTTCAGCAAGCCATGACACCCAACATCTCAAAGTGTTCTGAAATAGTTCCTGCAGCTAGAAACATAAGCATTCCTGAAACTTTATGTGTTGAAATATAATTTCTGAGAAAAAAAAAAATCAGCTAATTACACCCAAAATTGGCCATTTTAAATTTATAGAATTCATATATTTAATAAATATATTGTCCAAATGTCCTCTTTTTTTCCTAATTTGTAGGTGGTGGCTCAGCTTTAACATTGCAGATAGTTTGTAGCTTCCATCAATGTAATTGTCTGCATCATTTCCAATCCCCCATATATTATTTTTTAGGGGTAAAAAAATAAAATAATAATATACATACATTTGTTTAGAAGTTGAGTCACTTAGAAATGTCCTTGAATAATTTTGCACGCCCAATTTTTCAGTTTTTGATTTGTTAAAAAAGTTTGAAATATCCAATAAATGTCATTCCACTTCATGATTGTGTCCCACTTGTTGTTGATTCTTCACAAAAAATACAGTTTTATATCTTTATGTTTGAAGCCTGAAATGTGGCAAAAGGTCGAAAAGTTTAAGGGGGCCGAATACTTTCGCAAGGCACTATCACTAAAGTGAGTAAACCCCTCACATTTTTGTAAATATTTGAGTATATCTTTTCATGTGACAACACTGAAGAAATGACACTTTGCTACAATGTAAAGTAGTGAGTGTACAGCTTGTATAACAGTAACTTTGCTGTTCCCTCAAAATAACTCAACACAGCCATTAATGTCTAAACTGCTGGCAACAAAAGTGAGTACACCCCTAAGTGAAATTGTCCAAACTGGGCATATACACACACCTGTTCTGAAAGGCCCCAGAGTCTGCAACACCACTAAGCAAGGGGCACCACCAATCAAGCGGCACCATGAAAACCAAGGAGCTCTCCAAACAGAAGGAGGGCTTTGATCAGAGGAAACAGAGACCAAAAATAACCCTGCAGGAGCTGCAAAGCTCCACAGCGGGGATTAGAGTACCTGTGTGCATAGGATCACTTTAAGCCGTACACTCCGCTGGGCTTTAATAAAGAGTGGCCAGAAAAAAAACATTGTTCAAAGAAAAAAATAAGCAAACACGTTTGGTGTTCGCCAAAAGGCATGTGGCAGACTCCCCAAACATGTGGAAGAAGGTACTCTGGTCAGATGAGACTAAAATTTATATTTTTGGCAATCAAGGAAAACACTATGTTTGGTGCAAACCCAACACCCCTCATCACCCCGAGAACAACATCCCCACAGTGAAGCATGGCGGTGGTAGCATCATGCTGTGGGGATGTTTATCCATCGGCAGTGACTGGGAAACTGGTCAGATTTCAAGGAATGATGGACGGCACTAAATACAGGGAAATTCTTGAGGGAAACCTGTTTCAGTCTTCCAGAGATTTGAGACCGAGACAGAGATTCACCTTCCAGCAGGACAATGAAGCTAAGCATACTGCTAAAGCAACACTTGAGTGGTTTAATGGGAAACATGTCAATGTCTTGGAATGGCCTAGTCAAAGCCTAGACCTCAATCCAATTGACAATCTGTGGTATGACAAAGATTGCTGTACACCAGCAGAACCCATCCAACTTGAAGGAGCTGGAGCAGTTTTGCCTTGAAGAATGGGCAAAAATCCCAGTGGCTGGATGTGCCAAGCTTATAGAGACATACCCTAAGAGTCCCGCAGCTGTAATTGCTGCAAAAGTTGGCTCTCAAGTTCTGTTTTTTCTGTCTTAATTCTTGTTCGTTTCACAATAAAAAATATTTAGCGTCTTCAAAGTGGTAGGCATGTTGTGTAAATCAATTGAAACAAACACCCCCAAAAATCAATTTTAATTCTAGGTTGTAAGGCAACAAAATAGGAAAAATGCCAAAGGGGGTGAATACTTTCGCAAGCCACTGTACATAAAAAATCTCTCAACTATTTAGCAATTTATATGGCATAGCTGCCCATTTTTTGGTCCTTAATTGAAACTGGTATATCTAAATTTATCACAATTTTCTTTTACCAATTTTGGTCGTTAATGCAGGGCCGACAGAGAAGTTCATTACTTTTTCCCCCTTCCACGTGCCTCTTCCTTTTTTGCGGTAATGCTGCAATCAGGTTGTAATTTTGGGTTGAGCAAACATTTCCATATCTGTGTTAGCTGCATGTGTGACGTAACTCCCCAATTAGTATATTTGAGTTCAACCACAATATTTTTGTATTATTTGTTCTCTTTTCAGGGTGATTAAACTGAAATGGCAACTTTCTAAGGTTGGTTCAAAAAAATATAACATTTTGGAGATTATTTTGTTTTCAAATAACCGAAAGTGAGCCGTTATAATCTGAATAAAGGGAAAACAGGCCATTCTTGAACAAGGGGTGAGACATACTAATTTGCTAGAGAACCAGTTTGATTTAAGAATACCTGTTGTATGACTGATGCCTTTAGTGAAAGGTCTAATGCTTTAATGTTTAATCATTCCTGCCCTCAGAATTCATATTCTTTATATAAATAGGCCCGTTTAATTTATGTCCCATCATACATACTGGCATTAACAGGAACTTACTGCATCTTTGAACTTGCTCTTTAAAGTTGTAATAGTAGAACGCAAAAGGTGCAATTTCGAAAATGGGTAGTGCATCATCTGTTTCTCGTGTCATGACTGACAAACGTTAGAGCCATTTATAACTTGTCAGAAATGTAAAAATCAAGTAGCTCATGCCAGCTAATGTTTTTAGCTAGGTTTTTTAACCCATAGATTTTGTAATGTTTGAGTCACTCAAATATCCCATGAATACACATGGCAAAATTTATAGAATTGCAAGAAAATTAGTGTTAAACCTGAAATGTTCTCTCCACCAACAAGAGGGGTGTGAACAGTGTCATGAACCGTGCTTAAGCAGATAGAGATAGACGAGGTGTGCGCAGAGAGGAGGTGCAATTTAATTAGACTAATTTCTCAGAGATCAAATGATATTTCAACAAAGTAATGTTGACTGAATGCTTATCTTTTCCATTTCTAACTACAGAAACCATTTCAGAACAATCAGAGACAGTGGGTGTCAAAATCTTCTTTCTTGCATCTTTTTAATTAAAGGGATACTTCGAGAGTTTGTCCCTTTATCTATTTCCCCAGAGTCAGATGAACTTGTGGATACAATTTTTGTGTGTCTAGTATGAAGGAAGTAGGAGGTAGTTTTGCAAGCCAATGCTAACTAGCGTTAGTGCAATGACTGGAAGTATATGGGTAACGCTAGTGAGCAACTTTCTTCAAACTGCACACAGAGACATAAAAATTGTATCCACAAGTTCATCTTACACTGGGGAAGTAGATAAACGGCTTCTGACAAAATCCTGAAGTATTCCTTTAAAGTGTTACACATTCTATGGCTTCAAGGCTCTTCATCAAACGGCCATCATACCTTTATCCTTTCTCGGAGACTCCACCATGCACTCCTTGCCCCAATCCTCTGGGATGGATGGTTTGGTGAGGCGCACAAAGTCCTCCAGGGGGCAGAAGAGGTCACAGCTTGGTACAGCCAGTTGGTAAGGCGCTCTTCTGGTGTCATTGCGGTAAAACATGGCCACTGTGAATGATCTAAAGAGGAGTTAAACCTTCTATATCAGACGGACAGCAGATCTCAAAATCGGATATATATATATTTATTTTGACTGAATTTTGCTTATTCGAGATAATACAGTATAACTACATAAAGCTAGGAATAGCTATTTGGGTCTTATTCCATCACAGTACAACCTACCCGTTGTCTTCCTGATAGAGTTCAAATATGTGGCAGGAGGCATAGGGTGGCTGCTTTCCATTGAAGATACTCAAACTCGACTGCAAAGCCACAATGGTGGTGTCATGCTGAAAAGTAACAAGACTCAAGCATTGGATTAGGGATAGGCAACTTTGATGGAGGTGGGGGCCATACACATATACAACAACAAAAAAATCACGAGGGGCCACAGTGGCTCATCGGTATGAGTACCCACATTTACACAGCCCCCCCCCCCCCTGCAATTCTATACATTTTGCCATGGGGCGGAGCAATGGCCCCACCCCGGTCGATAATTCGGCCATGCTTACCAAAAGTTTAGATGACTGGCCACTAGACTAAATTATAGCAAAAAAAATTTGCTAACATGGGCTAATTGAGTGACAGCTGATGCACAACCAAATTTCAAAAATCCACCATGTGTATTTTATTATTCTAACTCTAAACAGTAAGTTGAGACCCCGATTGAGTTCTCCTCCCCCAAAATGTAAATTGATCCGCAGGCCTACAAAACAGGGGCCACCAGTTACCCGTCCCTGCATTAGATGAACAATTTCCAGCAAACAGGCTAAAGCATCCACATAAATAGGAGATCATGGACAAGATTTAAAAGCTTACCGCAGAGAGCATCATCATCTTCAGACGGCGATTAGAGTCGGGAAGTGCAGACTCTGAGATGTTATTTACAATGCTACCCAATAGGACACCTATTTGATGGAGTAGTAAAAGCATATAAGTGAGCAGTAATCTAACAATGAGAAGATTTACCATCTCTTATCTCATTCCTTCAGTGCTATTGGCATTACATAAAACATCAGCTGACATCAAATGGTGGGTGTGGGGTCACTTATCTCGATGATGTGCAAAGTAGTTTAACCATTTGACTTCGTATGCTCAACTCAAAGATGTATGAGTGCATATTCAAATCTCTAGTCACTCTTCCACATATTTGATGCCCATATGAATAATTGCAATAGCTAAACGGAGTGGCTGCCGATCCAACTTTTATGGACCCCTCTTCACGACAGATAAATTACCCGAAACTTCTGCGCATGTGCAGGACCCTCTACTTTACGCACAGTCTGTGCTCTACCCGTAGAGAACAGGCTACTCTGGCAAATGATGCTTGTTTACTAAAGTAAGATCAAAGCTGAATCAATGTCTGCAAGAGCACAGAATGATAGTATTCTACATAATTGAATACCATTGTTTTGAAGTTATTGTAAGACAACACAACCTCATTTATTTTGTGATTTTAGGATGATTGTGCAAATGGTCACATTTCTCTCATGTGGCCAAGGATGTGTGAAGGCATTTTCTGTTAAACCTTACTAATGCTTTTGTACTAAAATAACTGTCTTTAAGCCTAGGCATTGTGCTTGAGTTCATTTCTTTAAACTCATAAGATAGAAAAGTGTGTGCGCATTAATAGAGGCCTTTTTAACTGGTCTGTGTGTGTGTAGATTGACGCCATGATGTCTGGGCACTCAGCCAAGAATTGACAGAAACGGACTGGTTCCTCTTAAGTTAGCTGGAGACAGTAAAGGTTATATCCTGCACACCAACGATAAAGCTATTCTGTTTGGAGCCTGTTTCTGGGCAAAATATTCATGTTTTGTGTGTGACCAGTACGACCATACATCATCTGGGCCGTCAGTTAAAGGCACTTGCTTGCCCAATATGGGGGAACCGTTGAGCTACTGTTAGGAAGTAACTCCAGACATACTTCCTCTGTCATTCTGGTCCCGATTGTCCTCACTCAGTTGCAACAGACGGAGGCAACCTTTTCATCCAGTTGTCTCCCTTCACACACACACACACACACACAGTGGCTTGTGAAAGTATTCATCCCCCTTGGAATTTTTCCAATTTTGTTGCCTTACAACCTGCAATGAAAATATATTTTTTTGGGGGGTTGTATCAATTGATTTACACAACACGCCTACCACTTTGGAGATGCACATTTTTTTTTAAATGAAACAAGCTTGAGCGTGCAGAACTGTTCACCCCCCCAAAGTCAAAACTTTATAGAGCCACCATTTGCAGCAATTACAGCTGCGGGACTCTTAGGGTATGTCTCTATAAGCTTGGCACATCTAGCCACTGGGATTTTTGCCCATTCTTCAAAGGCAAAACTGCTCCAGCTCCTTCAAGTTGGATGGGTTCTGCTGGTGTACAGCAATCTTTGTCATACCACAGATTGTCAATTGGATTGAGGTCTAGGCTTTGACTAGGCCATTCCAAGACATTGACATGTTTCCCATTAAACCACTCAAGTGTTGCTTTAGCAGTATGCTTAGCTTCATTGTCCTGCTGGAAGGTGAATCTCTGTCTCGGTCTCAAATCTCTGGAAGACTGAAACAGGTTTCCCTCAAGAATTTCCCTGTATTTAGTGCCGTCCATCATTCCTTGAAATCTGACCAGTTTCCCAGTCACTGCCGATGGATAAACATCCCCACAGCATGATGCTACCACCGCCATGCTTCACTGTGGGGATGTTGTTCTCGGGGTGATGAGGGGTGTTGGGTTTGCACCAGACATAGTATTTTCCTTGATGGCCAAAAATATTAATTTTAGTCTCATCTGACCAGAGTACCTTCTTCCACATGTTTGGGGAGTCTGCCACATGCCTTTTGGCGAACACCAAACGTGTTTGCTTATTTTTGTCTTTGAACAATGGCATTTTTCTGGCCACTCTTCATTAAAGCCCAGCTCTGCGGAGTGTACGGCTCCGATCTCCACTGTGGAGCTTTGCAGCTCCTTCAGGGTTATATTTGGTCTCTTTGTTGCCTTTCTGATTAATGCCCTCCTTGCCTGGTCTGTGAGTTTTGGTGGGCGGCTCTCTCGAGAGGCTTGTTGTGGTGCCGTATTCTTTCCATTTCTTAATAATGGATTTAAATGGTACTCCGTGGGTTGTTCAACGTTTTTTTGTGTGTTTTTTTTTTTACAACCCAACCCTGATCTGAACTTCTCCACAACTTTGTCCCTGACCTGTTTGGAGAGCTCCTTGGTCTTCATGGTGTCGCTTGATTGGTGGTGCCCCTTGCTTAGTGGTGTTGCAGACTCTGGGGCCTTTCAGAGATCATGTGACACTTAAATAAAGTCCACCTGTGTGCAACCTAACTAATTATGACTTCTGAAGGTAATTGGTTGCACCAGATCTTATTTAGGGGCTTCATAGCAAAGGGGGTGAATACATATGCATGCACCACTTTTCCATTTTTTTTTTCTATCAAAAAATGTAGTTATATTTTCCATTTCACTTCACCAATTTGGACTATTTTGAAATCCAAATAAAAATATATTTAAATTACAGGTTGTAATGCAATAAAATAGGAAAAACACCAAGGGGGAAGAATACTTTGCAAGGCACTGTACACAGGGTCACGTGTTTTTGCAGATGCTTGAATGGGATAACTTGACCGGGTACTCTTTGTACAGGAGGCTCTCACGCCATTTCACCTGTGTGGTGCAACCAGCCTCCTTATTATAATAAGTTAATAAAAGTGATATTTTGATCATTGACTTTGCCTCTCCTCATTATTAGTTAAAGGTAGAATTTCCACCACGTCTGTTCTATTCATTCCATTTCTATCCATTTAAACCTATCCGACAGGCGAAATCCAGATAGAACTTGTGAAACACTGGGCCCAGTTTTGGAGAAAAGGAAACCAGAGAGGTGGGACAGGACAGTTACCTACAGCTCCGCAGCCTTGGCCATCACTAAATAGCACATACAAAGGGAATGTAGATAGCTAAGCTAAAACAAGTTTCTGCCCTTCCCATTCTGATAGTTGGCATTACCTCCTTGGAGCCGGCTTTTCTCCTGATGCTTGTAGACCTCAAACATGATTTCAAAGCCAAAGTCCTTGAGTTTTCTCAGATCATCCATGATGTTAGGGGTCACCCAGTCAGGAGCGGTCATGTTGTGCCTTGCCTGAAATTACATGGATGGAGAATGAAAACTAAAAGCCCAATATAATCATGACACTGCATCAAGGTGAAATTACACAACAATGTTTGTAAGATAATCCAATTCAATCTACATGCTGTTGTCTCTAAAGTAATATAGCATGATATTGCTACCATTACAGTGTAGAACATCAAATAAAACAAGGTTACCAAGGTAACCACCAATAAAATGAAAGTAGATATAGGCTAAATTTCTTATTGAACACATTTCTTGATATACAAATAATTGTTTTGATCTGACCGGAGACAATCTATGACCACATTGCTGCATTTGTGTCTCCCCAACCATTTCCAAATGTCTTTACATGGCAGGTTGATTTCAGCTGACCAGAGTAGACTGACATATGGCTGTTGAGAGGTGCGGGAAGTCATAAGGCTGAGTAGCTATAGCACCAGCTCACAGTTCTATTTTCACTTTCATAAACCACTATGGTTCCTCACTAGCTAAAATTGCCTGTGGTAACATTTCACATACTAACGTAAAAGTTTAACGTTCACTTAATCTGCATGATTTATGGCAAACTGTACAGTGGAAATTCAGTAACATGTCGCAAAAAATATATACTGCATGGATAGTAAGCAAAGTGATAAAACTGTAAGGAATTATAGCTATCATAGGTAATATAAGCTTCTTACCTCACAGAACAGGGTGTCATAGACACTCCAAACAGTCTCAATGTTTGTGTTCTTCAGACCAGTTCTCTCCTGTATCATCGTTATTAAGTCCTGTAAGAGCAAAGGATCAAACAATGATAATCTAGACAAGGGGCATTCAAAGTTAAAATTGATGAGCTGTGTCAACATGTGTGGTTGGCAAGTGATGGAGAAGATATTCAAAACAAGGTAGAAACAATGCAACACCAAACATGCCATCCCCCACAAATTATGCAGCGCCCCTAGGCCAATCAGTGTAATTTTGTAAATGACGGATTTCTATGGCAAGACGCATTATTCACCCAAGTCTTGTCAAAATCGGGCAAGTGGTATCTGAAATATCACGTGGGCTAGCTAGACTTGTATCCCTGAGCACGTGTCCCTAATTATCACTCGGAGTCAAACAGATCAAGAGATGTAAACGTTCCCATTCTAGCGCCACCTTGTGGTCAATATGAATGTTATTGTATATGTTGAGTCTTGACAGTGTTTGTAACATGTGTACTAAATTTTGTTAAAACACAAATATACTTGACTCATTTATCTGAATTTATGTGCCAGACCACGCCCATATGAATGTTTACTGGGCAATAGCGGCCATGTTGTTTTAGGTACTAGTCTGGAAAGTATTGCGTTGAGAGACCTTTGTCCATAGAGGCCACATATCATGTTTCGTGCAGATCGTCAAATCGGTGACAGAATAGCGTTTTTCAAAAAAAGTCTTAGTGGCAGAAAATTAATCTTGGGTCCCTGAAGCAAATTTGATCCTTGTGAGGAGAGGCAACCATGTCCATTATTTCATGACTTTAGGTCAAACGGGGTTAGTAGGGACGTGACCTTTCAAAGTTAGCATTTTCAATCACTTGTTATAGCGCCACCATCTGGCCAATCAGTTTAATTTTGTAAATGCAGATCTCTGGCAAGATGCATAATTCACAGAAGTTGTCAAAATCGACCCAGAGCTGCCTTTGATATTGCGTGTGATGAACAAAAATACAGGTGTACTAACGGTTTGTGCCTCAAACCATAGACAGTTAACGAAAAGGTAATCCCTATTCAAAGGAATAAGTATCTAACCTCATTAGCCAGTCTTCACCTTAATTTCAGTGACACTTACTTTGTATAGAAATGTCACGTTGAGGTACTTTTCTGAGTGTTCCGTCTCATTCATGAGGATTTTATAACGAGGGCAACCCGGAATGGGAAACGACAAAAGCTGAAATAAATACATTTTAGATGGAAACATCAGTATGGAGGTAGCCAATAACTTATTCTTTAAAACAATCATATTCAGAATGTATTTTGTGGCAGCTGTTCATCTTTGGATGTCACCAAAGACCTCAGCACCCTGCTCACCCTCTCCTCAGACTGGGGTACAGTGTGAACAGGAATAGGCTGCCACTCCAGTATTGGGTTGAAGACCTGTGATCCATTGGGAGGGTACAATCCAGCCAAGTTGGCCTCTGCACTCATCAAGGTCCGGTCATAGTCTGTGCTTCTCACAGCAATCTAGACAATGAACAATAGGAGGGGTAGTGGTTAACACTTATTTTTGCAGTTGTGGCTACAGCCTAGAGCTGGCTTTACATACTTCAAGACATAGTACATTATAGGAAGAGAGTCCATTATTTGGACAGAGTGCACAGTTTGTTTAACATGGGCGATACACACAATACAATTTGCAAATCTTTATCTTCACTTTTCTCATTGAAATGATTGTGTGACAGAGATAGTACAATCATAGTTTCAACAAGGGACTAAACTATAAATTACCTCACGTCGGTCATAGGTATCATTGAGAAAACCCTGATAGCGTTTCCGCAGCGCTTGTCCCAGCTCAAAGTGCTGCCTCATTCCTTCCTTTAGGGATCATAGAAACGGTGTGCTATTAGTACAGCAAGAACTACACCCGTCAGTGCATCAGGATCCTTCTTCAACACTCATTCTAGCTTGGGTAAAAGTCAGTTTGAGGTATCATACCACTCCTTATAAAGTTGGCAGGTAGCCTAGTGGTTGGAGTGTTGGGCTAGTAACAGAAAGGTTGCTGGATCAAATCCCCAAGCTGAAAAGGTAAAAATCAGTTGTTCTGCCCCTGAACAAGGCAGTTAACCCACTGTTTCCCAGGAGGCTGTCAATGTAAATAAGATTTTTTTCTTAATTGGGCAGCAGGGTGGTTAGAGCGTTGGGCTTGAAACTGAAAGGTTGCAAGTTCGAATCACCGAGCTGACATGGTACAAATCTGTCTTTCTGCCCCTGAACAAGGCAGTTAACCCAATGTTCCTAGGCCATCATTGAAAATAAGAATTTGTTCTTAACGGGTCTTACCGAGTTAATAATAAATAAAGGTTAATGGACTTGGCTAGTCAAATATAAAAGATTAAAAGCTAAACATGACATTAACATGACACTGAGTACAAGTAGTGGAATGTTAGCAAAACAGGTTCTGAAATTTAGGCTAGTGTTATTCAGTCAAAATACATTTTTGGCCTTTACCTGTGAGAGCTGTCCAAAGCCCTGAGGCCAAGAGCTCTCCTGGTAGCGATCAGTAGGGTAGGCTTTGACAGGTGATCGGTCACCATGACGGTAAAGCTAGGTAAAACATGTAATAGGATACAGACATTTTTCAACATTGAAAATCTATTAAAGTCACCCAAACATGATATTCTAGGCAAGTGACAAACTGGTTGAACAGCTGGGCTGTTCCATTTCCAGCACAAGCAGCGTAAATTAGTTAAGCGAAAACCACACTACAATTAGGCTAAACTCAATAAATGTGTATTTTGTCTTGCATTAACATCGCCACACTTACTAAAGCAAACTCAACATAGTAACAATCCAGTATCGTAGTTAGTTAACGTTACGTGAAATAGTCATTGGGGTCACTAATGTTAGATTGTACAGACCTAAAACAGGCAACAGTTAATCGTTATTAGCTTAAAGTTAGCAAGATACAAAGCACTAACTGTCCAGACTCGATAACGTTTACCAGAGCCAATGCTAGCCAACAGCAGAACATGTTTTGCTAGCTAACGTTATTTCCCCTAGCTGGCGAACTTCAGCTAAACAAGTCAACTTGCATATCAACTATATACGCTAGATAACTAGCTTACTCACCACAGTTACAAATGTCAGTCTTCTGTCTCCAACAACTTTGCCTAATACAACGAACATTGTCAATAATAGCAATACAGTGGAGTTCATCTTCAACGGCTCGTCGGTTGAAAACTGTAACTATAAAACAACCATTCAGAATAAAGAATAGAGGCACAAACAAGCTAGAGATGAACTTCTACGGTGGGGTTTATCGGCGGTTGGCATCCAACGTTATGGTGCATTACCGCCACCTACTGTACTGGAGTGTGGGCCAGAGACAGGGAGAACCGAAATCCTACCTGCCAGCCCCGTTGCTCTTAAAAAAGATAACAAAATATTTTAGACTATATCTAATTATGTGCCTACTCAATATACTCTTTAAACTAATTTCCTGTATTCCCTTCTCCCTCATACTATATCTCATCCTCTCTCTTTCCCTCCAATAATGTTCCCGCTGTATCAATACATGCTCCACTGTCTCTGTTTCCTGGCAATACTCACATTTTCCTGTTGGATGCTTTCCTATCACATGCAAGGTCTTATTCAACTGGCTGTGTCCCGCGCTTAATCTTGTAAATATAGCCTCCTCTCTTCTGTCCCTTCCTGCCATTCTCACCTGCCCAACATTCCTCTGTACTTGAAATACATGGCTGCCATTGGTATCTCTACTCCACTGCTCCTGCCATTTCTCCACCATCACTGTCCATATCATGCTTTTTGCCTCTGCCTTGCTCATTGAAACTACCACATCAACATCCCCACTACTTAGTGCTTGTTTAGCCAGTACATCAACTGCCTCGTTCCCCTCCACTCCCACGAGCTGGGACCCATGCAAATATTATCTGTACACCCATTAGTTTACTCCTGCCATGGGTTTGAAGCACCTCATAAAGCAGGTCGTCTGCTACGTGATATAAAGGACTGGAGACTCCTTAGCACTGCACATGAATCAGAGCAAATAACTACACTTGCTGGCTTAACTTCCTCCACCCACTGCAAGGCCAACAGTAGGGCCATCATCTCTGCCAGATATACAGCCAGATGATCTGTAATACATTTCCTAACTCTCACCCCACATTCATGCACTACAAATGCTGACCCAGTGCGCCCTGTCCTTGGATCTTTTGAACCATCTGTGCAAATGGCCACAAAATTCTGATTCACAGTATCCAGACCTCTTTTAAACAAATCTGATGGATCAACACCTTCCCCACCTTTCAGTAGTCTCTCTAATCCTGCTAAATCTACTATTGGAGGTGAGAGTAGCCATGGTGGGTTCACAGAGATAGCTACCATTGGATTAAACTCCCTTCCATACAATCCCATCTCCTTCGCCTGGGTATTACCAACCCACCCAAAGATCGTGTTCTGTCTTCGCTCATGTTCCCAGCATCCCTGAAATCCCTTTCGCAGGATGAGATACCCCATGTCCCTGTAGGCTGACCCAATAATTCATTGCCAGCTGCTGTCTCCTAATCTGCAATGGCATTTCCCCCATCTCCACTTGTAGTGCAGCCACTGGGGACGTCCAAAACACCCCACTACATATTCTGAGTCCTTGTCCCTGTATGACATCTAGTCTTTCCAATGATGTACGGGCTGCCTAACCATACACTATACTTCCATAGTCTATTACAGATTGGATCAATGCAACATATATGGTCTTCAATGAGGCACACCTAGCCCCCCACTCCTTCCCTGTCCGACAGCACATCACATTTAGTATCTTCTTACACTTCCCACCACTCTCTCAATTTGTCCTGCCCAAGTCATTCTAGTATCAAAGTATACCCCAAGGAACCTGAAGGCCCTCACCCTCTCCAAGTTTCTCCCATATAACCACAAGCATACATCATCTCCCACCCTCCTCCTTGTAAAGAACACAGTCTGAGTACTCTACAGAGAACCTGAATCCCCACATTAATAATGTAGGGTATGTAAACATTATATTAAGTAGCATTGTTTAAAGTGGCTAGTAATATATTTTAAATAAATTCCCATCAATTCCCATTGTTAAAGTGGCTGGTGTCACGTTCTGACCATCGTTCGTGTGTGTTTTCCTTGTTTTAGTGTTGGTCAGGACGTGAGCTGGGTGGGCATTCTATGTTGTGTGTCTGATTTGTCCATTTCTATGTTAGGCCTGATATGGTTCTCAATCAGAGGCAGGTGTTAGTCATTGTCTCTGATTGGGAACCATATTTAGGTAGCCTGTTTTGTGGGTGATTGTTCCTGTCTTTGTGGCACCAGATAGGACTGTTTTGGTTTTTCACGTTTCTTGTTTTGTAGATTGTAGTACTTTCATATTTATTAAAGATGCACAAAACTAACCACACTGCATTTTGGTCCGCCTCTCTTTCCCCACAAGAAAGCCATTACAGCTGGAGTTGAGTCAGTGTGTTGGCAGCAGCCACTCAATGTCAGTGGTTGCTGTTTAACAGTCTGATGGCCTTGAGATAGAAGCTGTTTTTCAGTCTCTCGGTCCCAGCTTTGATGCACCTGTATTGACTTCGCCTTCTGGATGATAGCGGGGTGAACAGGCGGTGGCTCAGGTGGTTGATGTCCTTGATGATCTTTATGGCCTTCCTGTGACATCGGGTGGTGTAGGTGTCCTGGAGGGCAGGTAGTTTGCCCCCGGTGAAGCGTTGTGCAGACCTCACTACCCCATGGAGAGCCTTACAGTTGTGGGCGGAGCAGTTGACGTGCCAGGCGGTGATACAGCCCGACAGGATGCTCTCGATTGTGCATCTGTAGAAGTTTGTGAGTGCTTTTGGTGACAAGCCAAATTTCTTCAGCCTCCTGAGGTTGAAGAGGCGCTGCTGCGCCTTCTTCACGATGCTGTCTGTGTGGGTGGACCAATTCAGTTTGTCTGTGATGTGTACGCCGAGGAACTTAAAACTTACTACCCTCTCCACTACTGTCCCATCGATGTGGATAGGGGGGTGTTCCCTCTGCTGTTTCCTGAAGTCCACAATCATCTCCTTAGTTTTGTTGATGTTGAGTGTAGGTTATTTTCCTGACACCACACTCCAAGGGCCCTCACCTTCTCCCTGTAGGCCGTCTCGTCGTTGTTGGTAATCAAGCCTACCACTGTTGTGTCATCCGCAAACTTGATGATTGAGTTGGAGGCGGGCGTGGCCAAGCAGTCGTGGGTGAACAGGGAGTACAGGAGAGGGCTCAGAACGCACCCTTGTGGGGCCCCAGTGTTGAGGATCAGCGGGGTGGTAATGTTGTCACCTACCCTCACCACCTGGGGGCTGCCCGTCAGGCTGTACCTGAGAGTAAACATCATTGATCATGATTGAGAACAACAGAGGACTAAGCACACTCCCCTGTGGTGTACCATTATCCACCACGTAGCTGCCTGAGAGAGACTTCCCCACCCTCACCTGGATAGACCTTCCAAACAGGAAATCCTTTATCTAGTTATATGTTCTTCCTCCTACCCCCATAATAACAAACTGGATTAACAACCCCTCCTTCCACATTATAGGTTTTCTACACATCAAAAAATACAGCAACAACAGTCCTTGTTCACCTGAGCCTTCCTGACCTCTGCTTCTCAGGAGAGCACTGGGTCCATTGTTCCCCTACCCTTCCTGAATCGGTTCTGATGTGGCGATACTAACCCCCTGCTCTCTAGGAAGTAAGTTAGCCTCTCCGTTATCATACACTCCATAATCTTACATGTGATGTTAAGGCTTTTGGCCGATAGCTTGTATGCCTCGTTGGGTCCATCCCCGGCTTCCGGATGGGTACCACTACTGCCTCCTTCCAGCTGCCTGGTAGTTTCCCCTCCTCCCACACTCTGTTGTACAACACCAATACATTATCCAGTGCCTCATCACTAAGATGGGCCAGCATAACACAGCACACCTCATCTTTCCCAGGTGAAGTTAACGCAGCCTTACATATTGCCCTTTTCACCTCTGCCATTGTAAATGGTGCATTCAACGCATAATTTACATCCTCCCTACTATCCAGCACTCAAGGATGCTTCTTTCTTGTTCTCGCTCTCCCCCTCTGACAAATTTGCCGAGATATGCACTTGGACAAACGCTTTGGCCATCATCTCTGCCTTCTCATCTGTTACTGCCACATCCTTCCCCCTCGTCAACACTGGATAATCCCACTCCCCTCTGACCCCACTCATCCTCTTAATCATCCCCCACACTTCTACCACTGGTGTCGCCCTTCCAATGGTGTCACAGAATCAACGCCCACATGACCTCTTTGCCTGACGAACAGTTCTCCTCAGAGCCTGTGCCTGCTTATACGGAATCAGATGTTGGAAGTTGTATCCTTTTCAGTGCTCCAAATGCCCTGTTCCTACTCCTCACCATTGTCCCACACTCCTCTTTCCACCGTGGGACTGCTTTCCTCCTCCTCCCTGAGCTCTTAGGTATCACCTCAGTAGCTGCCCCCACTAAAGCGGCTTTCACCCAGTTATTCATACTATCCCCTTCCCCTCACAAATCCAGCCGAGCCATCACCCGCTCACTTAACTCCTGAAACTGATCCCACTTTGCCCTTTCAAACACTACTCCATCCACTGATACCTCCTCCTCCCTCTGGCTTACTGTGCATACTATGGGGTAATGATCACTCCCTACTGTTGACTCCTCCCATACCTCCCACTCACAGATTCCTGCCATCGTACTCGATACCAGGGTGAGGTCCAATGCAGACTCTTTCCCTGTAACTACATCAATCCTAGTCCCTCGGCCATCATTCAGGCACACCAGATCTTTAACTTTGATCAAATTTACCATCACTTGGCCATTTCCATCCATCCAGATTGTGTTGTCCGTCCGTCCCCCCAGAGTGTGTTGTGGGCATTAAAATCCCCACATTACAGGACCTTACTTCTATCCTGGCTCTCCACCCTCTCCAACTCTTCTAGGTCCAATACCTGACATGGATTAAGAGCTTGGGGTAGGGCAGGTGCGCGAGACAACTTTACAAGCATCATAGCATACGTGTTGATGAATCGTTGATTGATATGAAATACGAGTGATAGTTAAGACACATTGTTTACACTATGTAAAAAAAAAATATGAACGCGTTAAATTGTGACGTGCAGTCGTATTCAGGTCCTGTTTGGTCAACAAGCTTATTTGCAAATCGCGCAATAGTTTTTTTTTAAGTCACCCGTTTACTTATACACTATCACAAATTGTGGTATATTTTTGTCTGTTTCGAGATGTGTTCTGTTTCTCTGATCATACCCTCCCATTTTCATGCTATTTAAACTAGGTATTGAGGCTTCGAAAATATTTTTTTAAACAAACAGGTATAGACTAACAGTGAAATTCTTACTTACGGACCGACAATACAGAGAAAAATTGAAATAATACAAGAAGAAAAAAAATAACGAGTAAATACAAAATGAGTAGCGATAACTTGGCTATATACACGGTGTACCATTACAGAGTACCGGCTTATTGTTGAGTTCTATTGGTTTTTTATATTTATAAACTGGGTGGTGAGCCCTGAATGCTGATTGGCTGACAGCCGTGGAATATCAGACCATATACCATGGGTATGACAAAAATTTATTTTTATTGCTCTAATTACATTGGTAACCAGTTTATAATAGCAATAACGCACATCGGGGGTTTGCGGTATATGGCCAATATACCACAGTTAAGGGCTGTGTCCAGGTACTCTGCGACCCCTGTCGTGCGTAAGAACACCCCTTCGCCGTGGTATATTGGCCATATACCACCCCCCGAACCTTACTGCTTAAATAGGTACTCCGTTCCAAAACATAATTATTTTAATAAGGAGCATCAAAATGTATTAAACAATCATGTTAAATGTAAATAAATTGAAAATGAACTAATGATTGACATTTGAATATCTGGTATAATAGTTTAATTTCTATTACACTAGATGTCACTGTCCCCCATGCTGCTCCCTGTCATGGGTCTGAGGATTCTGAAAAGAAAATAGGCTCTTGAAACAAATCTGTGCATTGGTAGATGTGCTATACATTGTTATAAACAATTATTACACTGCTAATAGACTTGTCACTTATTGACTGTTATAAGCACATATTACATTACAAATGTGTGGTCCTGTAGCGCATGGCATTGCAGCGCCAAGGTTGTGGGTTTGAGTCCCAGCGCCAAACGTACGTAAAATCTATGGATAAATTACTGTAACTAGCTTTCGATAAAAGCGTTCGCTAAAAATGGCATATTATTACATTGTTAAAACAACAGACACACATTTACATTGTATGTTGCTTTTTCAAATGAATATGTGTGTGGAAAGTTCACATCGATTGGAAAGGCAGCTCATGTACTGTATCTGTTTAATTAATACCGGATTCAAAAGTTGTGGGTAGAAATAAATAAGGGAAGGGTGTAGTCAGTATTAACCCTTGATCTACTATAACACAGGGCATAATGTAAAGTTAAAATAAGATAACACCTTGTTCTTTTAAGTCAGGGTAACTTGGTTATCATGGCTATGTGTAACAGCATTGAGATCCCCTCTGGAACCAGAACTGATTTCATTATTAGTGAACCGATAGACCACCAGCTACTGTACACACACACACACACACACACACACACACACACACACACACACCATTCGGAAAGTACTCAGAACCCTTGACATGATCCACATTTTGTTAAGTTACAGTCTTATTCTAAAATGGATTAAATTGTTTTTTCCCCTCGTCAATCTACATACATAACTCCATAAAGACAAAGCAAGACCAGGTTTAGATTTTTTTGCAAATGTATCAATTAAAAACCCACCGGAAACATCACATTTACATAAGTATTCAGACCCTTTACGAGGTACTTTGTTGAAGAGCCTTTCGCTGCAATTATAGTCTTGAGTCTTCTTGGGTATGACGCTACAAGCTTGGCACACCTTTATTTGGTGAGTTTCTCCCATTCTTCTCTGCAGATCCTCTCAAGCTCTGTCAGGTTGGATGGGGAGCTTCGCTGCACAGCTTTTTTCAGGTCTCTCCAGAGATGTTCGATCAAGTTCAAGTCCGGGCTCTGGTTGGGCCACTCAAGGACATTGTCCTTGACATTGACTTGTCCCGAAGCCACTCCTGCAATGTCTTGGCTCTGTGCTTAGGATCGTTGTCCTGTTGGAAGGTGAAACTTCGCCCCAGTCTGAGATCCTGAGCAGGTTCTCATCAAGGATCTCTATACTTTGCGCCTTTCATCTTTCCCTCAATCCTAACTAGTCTTTCAATATTTTTTTCTTTCTGTTTTTTTAATATATTTGAAAACAATTCTAATAACCTGTTTTCATTTTGTCATTATGGGGTAGTGTAAACATTGATAATGATTATTTCATTTAACCCATTTTAGAAGAAAGCTGTAACGTAACAAAATGTGGGAAAAGTCAAGGACTCTGAAAACGTTCCTAATGCACTGTATACATAGACACAGCAAAACTATTATGGCAACAGTATTGGAACAATGATAGTGTCTGTTGTGGAACTATTATTTTCAATGTTCAAAACCAGAAATAGAAAATGGCTCTTCTACAGAAAAAACCCAAAGTGTAAACAACTTCCCCACTCAATGATAAGCAATGAAAGAAAGTCTCTCTTGAGGATTGTCCAATAGTGTGCTCCATCATTCTTGCCAATGCAGATTAGACAGACAAGTTTGAGTTTAGTGTTGTAATACTGTAGCAACTATTTGACAGAAGGTTGTACGAATGGGGCTTTAGAGTAGGGACATGGTAAGTAGTTAATCCATGCCCTTTCAACCCTCCTGTCCAAAGTCCTCCGTGAACTTCCTGACCTTGAACACGTCTGCCATGTTGACTGTAGGCCTCATGGAGGATAGTGAGCGCAACATGTCAGTCTAGAGTGCAGAGGGACACACCGAGAGGACGAACAAAATCATGAGCATGGTTCAGCAATTACACAAATGTTAGAGTCAGTTTGCAATACCTGGACGTGTATGTTGAAACAGCATGTTCTAGTATGTTTGTGAGCAGTGAATGTGAGTGAACATATTAAGTGTGTCTGTGCTGTGAATGTGTGATTATCACCATGCAGATAATGGGCATCAGCAGCTTGTCGCTTGGCACATCCATCCAGGTCAATTCTATGGCAGCCGGGTCCCCAGGCGAGCACCGGGTCAGTCATCCACTATCAATTGACTGTTGGCACGGGATGGCCCTCACCTAGAGTACCATCACACAAACGGCAGGGTAGCCTAGTGGTTCGAGTGTTGGACTAGTAACCGCAAGGTTGCAAGTTCAAACCCCCGAGCTGACAAGGTACAAATCTGTCGTTCTGCCCCTGAACAGGCAGTTAACCCACTGTTCCTAGGCCGTCATTGAAAAATAAGAATTTGTTCTTAACTGACTTGCCTGGTTAAATAAAGGAAAAATAAAAACAAACTCTCCTCAATAGTAGAGAAAGCGATAAGTGTACAAGAGTCAACAACAATAGAGTTCCTATATCATGTGTATAAGTTACCTTTTTGAAGTGTGTGGTTGACTGCACTTTTCTGACAGGCTGCATGAGCACATCTCATACAATGATGCTAATGTCAGCCCAGATCCCCGTCCTTCGCTGGAGAAGGAAACTGAGATTTGGTGGAAAAAGATCAGGATGCCTTGTAAGGATCAGGTGACCTGTGGCAAATCTGCCTTTTATCTTGCTAGCTAACGTTCAATCTCTGAAAATAAATGTGACGAACGGAAAGCATGTATATCCTACCAACGGGACATTAAAAACTGTAATATCTTATGTTTCACAAGTCGTGGCTGAATGACGACACTAACATACAGTTGGTGGGTTATACCCTGTTGGCAGGATAGAACAGCAGCCTCAGGTAAGACACGGGGTGGTGGCCTATGCATATATGTTAACAAAAACTGGTGCACAAAATCTAAGGAAGTCTCTAGGTTTTACTCACCTGACGTTGAGTATCTCATGATAGTGTGGTCTACAGCCTATCTACCTAGAGAGTTCATCTGTATTTTTCATAGCTGTCTCCGTACCACCACAGACCGATGCTGGCACTAAGACCGCACTCAATGAGCTGTATACCGCTATAAGCAAACAGGAACCACTCACCCAGAGGCAACGCTCCTAGTGGCCAGGGACTTTAATGCAGGGAAACTTAAATCAGTTTTACCTAATATTTTTATCAGCATGTTAAATGTGCAACCAGAGGGGGGAAAACAATTGAGACCACCTTTACTCCACACACACAGAGATGCATACAAAGCTCTTCTGTTTGGCAAATCTGACCATTACTCTATTCCCCTGATTCCCGCTTACAAGCAAAAATTAAAGCAGGAAGCACCAGTGACTGGATCTATAAAAAAAAGTGGTCAGACGAAGCAGAAGCTAAACTACAGGACTGTTTTGTTAGCAGACTGGAATAGGTTGCGGGATTCTTACAATGGCATTGAGGAGTACACCACATCAGTCATTGGCTTTATCAATAAGTGCATCGAGGACGTCGTCCCACAGTGACCGTCCGTCCGTACATACCCCAACCAGAAGCCATGAATTACAGGAAACATTTGCACTGAGCTAAAAAAGGTAGAGCTGCTGCTTTCAAGGAACAGGACTAACCCTGAAGCTTAAGAAATCCCACTATTCCCTCCGACAAACCATCAAACAGGCAAAGCGTCAATACAGGACTACGATCGAATCGAACGGCTCCGACGCTCGTCGCATGTGGCAGGGCTTGTATACTATTATAGACTACAAATGGACGCACAGACGAGAGCTGCCCATCGACACAAGCCTACCAGACGAGGTAAATAACTTACGCTCGCTTCGAGGCAAGTAACAAGCATGCATGAGAGCATCAGCTGTTCTGGATGACTGTGATCACACTCTCCGCAGCCGATGTGAGTAAGACCTTTAAACAAACAGGTCAACATTCACAAGGTCACAGGGCCAGACAGATTACCAGGACATGAACTCTGATCACTCTGAGCATCTGCCAACTCCTGGACAGTCTGTGGTGCAACGTGGCGTTGGTGGATGGAGCGAGACATGATGTCCCAGATGTGCTCAATTGAATTCAGGTCTGGGGAACGGGCGGGCCAGTCCATAGCATCAATGCCTCAATGACGTCGGGCCCTCATACCACCCTCACGGAGTCTGTTCCTGACCGTTTGAGCAGACACATGCACATTTGTGGCCTGCTGGAGGTCATTTTGCAGGGCTCTGGCAGTGCACCTCCTGCTCCTCCTTGCACTAAGGCGGAGGTAGCGGTCCTGCTGCTGGGTTGTTGCCCTCCTACGGCCTCCTCCACGTCTCCTGATGTACTGGCCTGTCTCCTGGTAGCGCCTCCATGCTCTGGACACTACGTTGACAGACACAGCAAACCTTCTTGCCACAGCTCGCATTGATGTGCCATCCTGGATGAGCTGCACTAACTGAGCCACTTGTGTGGGTTGTAGAATCCGTCTCATGCTACCACTAGAGTGAAAGCACCGCCAGCATTTAAAAGTGACCAAAACATCAGCCAGGAAGCATAGGAACTGAGAAGCGGTCTGTGGTCACCACCTGCAGAACCACTCCTTTATTGGGGGTGTCTTGCTAATTGCCTATAATTTCCACCTGTTGTCTATTCCATTTGCACAACAGCATGTGAAATTTATTGTCAATCAGTGTTGCTTCCTCCGTGAACAGTTTGATTTCACAGAAGTGTGATTGACTTGGAGTTACATTGTGTTGTTTAAGTGTTCCCTTTATTAATACACCCTTGAGCAGTGTATTATCTATGCATAGTCACTAATAACTATACATGTACATATTACCTCAACACCGGTGCCCCCGCACAGTACCCCCAAAATATAGCCCCGCTATTGTTATTTACTTATTATCTTTATTTGTTATTCTTATCTCCTACTTTTTTGTTGTTGGTATTTTTCTTAAAACAGCATTGTTGGTTAAGGGTTTGTAAGTAAGCATTTCGCTTCAAGGTTAACATGCTGTTGTATTCAGCACATGTGAGAAATATATATTTGATATTGACTATTGTATCCTTTCATTTTGTTTTTGCTTGAACAGTACAACACAAACTATTGAATTTTATATCTATTGTTCTACAAACATTAAGAAATATTTAGCACAGTTAATCAAGAGAAACGTAAATTAACCACCCTCCATGTTCCAACACAAACTCTGGTAATCAAAGGTCTGTGTAGTTTTATAAAGATGAATGACAAACCACACGCGCACACCCTGCACTCTGTGGTGGAAAGTCTAACTTTGAAAATGACAAGAGACAAAGTCAATAATAGTAATTAATAGTCATTTACTATAATATAGTAAAGGAGCCTGTCGCACCCTCCACGTAAGTGAAATGGATTGAGAGCCCCTGCACAGAGAGTACAGGAGCATTATACACACACTCATCTAGCTATCCCATGCAAGCATCTGCAAAAACTCGTGACCCTATGTGTGTGTGTGTATGTGTGAGGGGAGACAACTGGGTGAAAAGGTTGCCTTAGTCTGTTGCAACTGAGTGAGGACAATAGGGGCCAGAATGACAGGAAGTAACTCCAGACATACTTCCTCTAACAGTAGCTCAATGGTTCCCAAGTTGGGCAAGCAAGTGCCTTCCACTGTCGGCCCAGATGATGTATGGTCGTACTGTTCACACACACAAAACATTAATATTTCGCCCAGAAACAGGCTCCAAACAGAATAGCCCTATCACTGGTGTACAGGAAATAACGTTTACTCTGTCTCCAATCAAGCTAAGAGAAACCAGTTAGTTTGTCATTCATGGCTGAGAACCCAGACATCATGGGGTCCTTCGACAAACAGCACAATTACAACAGGCCTTTATAAAATGGCACACACTTTATCTTATGTGTTTAAAGAGACTCACAAGCCCAATGTCTAGGCATAAACAATAACTTTAGCACAAGCATTACTAAGGTTTAACAGAAAATTCCCTCACACCTCTGACCCGTGTTAAGTTCTGACCTACAAGCCAACATTGCTGAAGTGGCGGGTGTCTGCTGCGTTGGCCATCTGCATAAAGGTAGCTCCGCCCCACACGAGAGACTTACTTATAACGAGGGTGAATACGTTGAGAGAGCCTTCAACCCGAGAAGGCCTGTTGGGTTGATGGTATCCTAACTGAAATGATAAAGTACAGACCACAAATTCCAATTGGCTATACTTAAACTCTTAACATCCTCAGCTCTGGCATATTCCCCAAAATTTGGAACCAAGGACTGATCACAGCAATCCAGACAAATTTGACCACAACTACTGTGGGATATGCATCAATCTTGGGGAAATACTATGCATTAACATTACTTGTATATTTCCTCAGCATAAACAATCTGCTGAGCAAATGTCAAATAGGCTTTTTACCAAATTACCGTAAAACAGAATACGTATTCATGATTTGTTGATTTCAACTCAATTTGGCATGAGGGACTGCTATACAAATGGATGGAAAGTGGTGTTGGGGGCTTAAACACAAATCCTTGTAGACAAACAAGTGGGGGGGGGGGGGGATGCAACTTAAGCCCCACCCTCAACATATATCAATGAATTGGCGAGGGCACAAGTACCTTCTGCAGCACCCGGCCTCACCCTACTAGAATCTGAAGTCAAATGTCTGATGATTTGAGACTTCTGTCCCCAACCAAGGAGGGCCAACAGCAGCACCTAGATCTTCTGCACAGATACGGGGGATTTTCCAGTGGCATGTGTTGTGCGTCTCAGAGTGGTGAACAAAATCAATGTGGGCTTGGGGGGAGGCCATTGTGTGTTTGTGTGACTGGGCCATTGTGTGCTTGAGGGAGGCCGTTGCCTAGTCCTGTGATTGTCCTTGGACATGCATTATGAATGCATTATTTGCGTATCGTTGCTATGGTTACGCCACCAATATATTCTATTCCCTGAAGTATGCACCAAGAGGGGGAGGAGACCCAAAGTAAAGCTGGGTGCAGACAGACTAGAAGTAAGATCAGGAAACAGTGGCGGCAGAATACCAAAAGATGTGGATCAAAAACAAAGAGAAGTAAATATGTAAGTTGTGTCAAACTGAAACGGTATATAACGTGATCTGAGTCTGGTAGCGGCAGTTGCTCCATGGACCAGCTCGGCTTGTTACTTTGTAATAAAGTCTTGAATTCACAAGCTCTGGTGTCAGATATTTTTAAGAAGTATTTCCACTATGGTTGCGAGGTCTGGGGTCCGCTCACCAACCAAAAATGTTGCAATAATATCCTCAGTGTACAACATATAAACACCAAATAATGCATGCACAATTAAGCCGATACTTGACAATGATCCAAATCCAGAAAAGAGCCGTTAAATTCTACAACCACCAAAAAGGAAGCGACTCCCAAACCTTGCATAACAAAGTCATCACCTACAGAAGAGCCCCCTAAGCAAGCTGGTCCTATGTTCACAAACATACCCCACAGAGTCCCAAGACAGCAGCACAATTAGATCCAAATAAATCATGAGAAAACAAAGGAAACTACTAGGCACATTGGAAAGAATTTTCAACCCCCAAAAAACAGCAAAATCAAAATGCTTGTAACGGAGATGCTGGGATTCGAGAAGCTGGTGGTGAGTTTAATGCAAACATGGAACTAGGGATACACGAAAGACCAATATTAGCTAAAAAAAAACAAACACCAACATTAGTGTTGGCCGATGTCTAGTTTAATGCCGATGTGCAAAACCGATGTCAAATCTGCATACCTATATAATGTACATGACAAAACCCTGTATACTCCACCACGGCCGCACTGCTAATGCACTCACGTACACACACGACCAGCCCCCAAATCCAACCACCTAGCTGCATCACAACCATTGATCACTACTGCAGTACTACTTTCAAAAGGCTGCAGAACACTGCACATTGTTATAAAACTTCTACAGAACACACACTGAATTTGTCATGATTGAACTACCTCACATCACATGAAGCCTAGAGTGAAAAAGAGATTCTAAAATATCCACAATACTCACTGAGACATAGAACGGTCTAACTGCTGCTCAGGGTCAGCTGGCTGGCTTTAAGTCAAGGGAGTACATCTTAAAAAAATAAAATGGTTGAACACCTCTCCAAAAATAGAACGTAACCTGTAAGAGAGCAGCACACGCCATCTTGTGATCTACATCACCTGAAGCCTTGAGTAAAAAAAGAGTAAAAAAAGAGATGCTGTAATATTCACTGAGACATAGAACGGTCTAACTGCTGCTCAGGGTCAGCTGGCTGGCTTCACTCTGTCAAAGTACTGGACAGCAACATTAGACAGGAAGAAGAGACATTAGAAATATAGGAGTAAAATAATGGTAAGTAAGCAAGTTATAAGACATGTCGCAACTCCCTTATCGGAGGAGCAATTCTCTCAACAGCTCGCTTTTCTCTGCAACTCCATCGATCACCATGTCAGTATCCAGGGCCATTAGGATGTCATTCTCGGTGGCCATAAGCATGAAGGCCTATAGGTGTTCTTGTGAGATAGTGCTCCTGAGTCTGCTCTTGATATACTTTAATACCTTAAAGTAAACTTCCCTCACAAGCTACTTGGGTAACTGAGAGGGTGAGTAGGAACTTGAATCCAAGGCCAAGGATATGGTATGCATCAGTCAGCAGGTTGCACCATCTTAGCATCTGGCAACACAGTGGACATTCTTAACAGGATGAGCAGCATTTGTTCTTCATTTCCACCTCATATTCATTTCCATTAGGGCCATCATTCACTGTCCTGGTCATGTATTCCCCTAATCATGAACTTCTCAGTCGTCTTTTCCACTGTACAGCGAGGCTTCTCGGCTATCAAATCGAAGCAAACATTTGCTGAGCTCTTGAAGGGCTGTCTCTGGAAGACCATTGGATGTTATTTGGGAGAGGTTTCTCGGGTCCAGCAGGACTAGGTCAGCATAGTGTCATGTGACAGAAACCACCTGTGGATACTGTGACTGTATCCATAATTTGATTGTGGACTTGAACTTTATAGGCACTCTCTGCCACTGTCAAAGCTTCATCTCTCCAGACAGGAGTTTCTTCTTTCTGGCCCTTTTGTGGCAGAGCGGCTTCCATCTCCTCCAGCGCTGTGTCCTCATTCTGTTCTTTGATCTTCTTATTTGCAAACTGAACAAAATGTGTCTGTAGCTGCCTTAATGGTGTCAAAGTCTCTTGACATGCCTTTCAGGGTTTCCTGTGTATCCACAAGCATTCGATGGGCAGACAGGATGTCCAGCCCACTTGTCTGCAGGTATTTGGACAGCGGTGAAGTGTTCTCAAATACCCGAAGAAATATTTGCACTGTCAGTATCGTCTCATACCGGAGAAGAGCCTCAGTAAATCCTCTTTCCTTCACCCTAACAGTTGTCTTCATGTTGGCCTGTCCTTGTATGGCTGATAGTGTAAGGAGTACTTCAACATAGAGACCCTGGTCTGGTTTTCCAAAGACCTTCATCAAAGCACTATCCTTAGTCCACCAGCATGTTTCTCTGATTGGAGATAGGCATCTATGGTCGCGTGTCCTGGCTCTTCTCCCACACATCCATCCTTTGGTAGGATTCACCGAGTAACACAGCAATGTCATTAAGGAGCACAAACAGTCACCCACTTGTTAAGACAATTTCAGTTGTGTCAAAACCAGATTTAGGACATGTGCATAGCACCATATATGCACTTGATTGAGGTACTTGTGAAGATAACAGAGTAGAGAAGCACATATCTGCCCCGCATATTGGATGCTCCATCCGTGACATTGCCAATGCACTTGCTCATGTCTAATTTTAGTTTATCCACGACTTCTGTCAACAACCAAAGTACTGTCCAGTTGATGTCTCCCACTTCACAACAGCCACAAGCCTCTCTTGTACGACATCTGTCACATATCTCAATGACAGAGCACTGGTCTTGAGAAGTTATGTCCTGAGTTGTGTCGATCTGGGCAGAGAACATTCCAGCTTGCTCAATATCACTTAACACGGTCTCTTGGATACTGCTCTAAATTGTGTGAATGAGTGTTGACAGTATTTTTTGAATGGAGTGTGACTAGAGAACCTCTTCCTCTTGCCCCAGACTGATGTAGGTTCTTGCTTTTCTCAATGCATTTGGTGAGATGTTCTTTCAAGCACACAGCATACTTTCCCAGCAGCATTATCATCTCCAAGAAATTACCGCAATCGATACTGGTGTCCTCTAATGTATACGCAGCCTCAGACTGCATCCCCCTGTAACTGAGCCCCTCTTGCCAATGACTTTCACTATGTCTACGACACGTTCCAGCACCTGCCTTCCCCTGCGTACCTGCTCTTTGTGGGCAGACACCTGACACTGAGCAGACATTGAATGTCTGCTTTGGAGGACCTTAAAAGGTATGCCTCAGCACTACTTCTGTGCATGTTGCTCTTCAAGCTCTTCTACCCTTTGGGGAACATGTTTCCAATCGGTCATTCCACTCATAAAAATACTGCTGTCAGTAGGCTTCGCAATTGCCATACAAATTGAACAGTAAGGCATAGCTTTCTTTGTATGACAGCCACTTTCGATTGGTACCGTATTTAAAACAGTTTTTATTTTATTTTAACTCGGCAAGTCAGTTAATAAGAACAATGTCAATGATGACCTAGGAACAGTGGGTTAACTGTCAGCTCAGGGATTCAAACTTGCAACCTTTCGGTTACTAGCCCAACACTCTTACCACTAGGCTACCCTGCCACCTCTGTACCACAGAATTTTAAAATTCTTGCATAGGGTGGAAACAAAAAAAATGTTAAGGTCATCTGACTTTGGTCTCTTGAAATAATTGGTCTAGCCTTCCCTGGCTCCCTATTCCACTGAAACGGACCCATCATCAACCTGGATATGAATAAAATATAAATTAACTAAATTTAAATATGTTTATTCCATGTGTAACTGTGTTGTTGTATGTGTCGAATTGCTTTGCTTTAGCTTGGCCAGGTCGCATTTGGAAATGAGAACTTGTTCTCAACTAGCCTACCTGGTTAAAAAGGTGAAATAAAAAAATAAATAGGCCCAACTTTGAAAAACACAGCAGCAGCCCCACTATTTCATATCAAGTGAATGAATGACAACAAAACGTTTTTTTTTGTGTGTGACTTTACTCGCCATTTACACCAGACTGTTGGCATGATGATGAGTTTCAATGCATTGTCTCGAAAAAGGCGAAGTGGTAGGAACCGGTGGCGATGAGGATCATAGTTAGCAAATCACTGTTATCACATTCTCCCGCACATGAATTTGAAAGGGTAAGGACATGATTGGTTTTACAATATGTACACTATTTGCAACCAATGTTTGCAAAATCTAGGCATCCAGGGCTTTGCTAGGCGTCAAATTGAGTTCTTTACCCTATCCGGTTTGAACACCCTGTTACTGAACGTCTTGACCTCAATTCTTTCTGGTACATCTACACAGCAGTAGCTGTATTTGCATTTCACTCAAATTCGGATATAACATGTATTTGTAACACATTTAGTGCAGGCGAAGCGGTAGATATGTGCCCATATTTGCCTTCGCTGTCCTCTCCGTCTACTCTTCCACCCGCAAACCGGGTTGTGGCATCTTCCTCTTGGCCGGTCGAGCACTTCAATTAGCGTCTGTGGCACTAGTACTACCACCGAATAAGTCGGTTCGTTTTTTTAAATATTCACTTGCTTTTGAGTGTAGACTTTTTACTCCTTAGTCTCTTAACTTGTCAGCCCCACCCTCACATGTTTCACTCTGCTTTTCCGTTTTCTATTGTAGCTAGTTTTCGAGCTGTCAGTGTCAATGTAAGCGAGACTAAAGGGGCTAAGGTTTGCATAAACGTTCGTTTGGAATAGATCAACGGGCCTGGGGGAAAACGGGGAAGGGTTGGCCAGTGTCGCTCAACCTTCTTCCAACTTGATTAATACATCTATATATTTTACTACTAAAGGTGGCCTACTGGCCCAGAAGTTGACTAGCCCACCGGGAATTCTCCTGGGGCTCAGTCCGCTACTGCTTGGTACCTAGCTAGCTTCATCTGGCTAGCGAGGCACGACCGGACCGGGTTGTGAAGCTGGCCACAATAAGGATATGGCTCAAGTGGATTTTGCTGTTTCCCTTCATAATAAAAGTATTGTAACGACCCTGCGTTTACTAGCGCGGATATCGACTCCGCAGTATGCTTTTGGGGCACAGTCGATTGCGTGCTGGACTTCGAGCTAGAAGGTCGAGAGTTCGAGGCCTACTCCCTGCCTGTTTCAATACAGTAAGTATGACAGTGACGCAAATATCAGAATTATGCGACACTTATTTTGAACGCTAACCGCACAGTCCACTAATGTGTCTAGTCCTTATTGTGGCTAGTTTCACATAGATGGGTCAGACACCCATTAATCAAATAACTGTCTTGTAAATTAGGGTTATTTTAGATGACACTTTGCTAACTATAGCTACTGCAACATGTGTAGTTTTGCTGTGTATTTGGGGAAGAACATTTTTTTGCAACACATCCATCAGTTTTCTAGCTTTTTCCTTTTACGACAAGCACTGTCCTGAGCTTGGGGAAGGGCAGGTGCGCGAGACAACTTTACATGCATCATAGCATACGTATCGGTGAATCGTTGTGAAATGATATACGAGTGAATATTTACGTAGTTACACTAATGAACGTGTTAAATTATTATTTGACGTGCAGTCATAGTCAAGGTCCTGATGATTGGTTCTTTGGTCAACAAGTGTTATTTGACACGAAAACGGAGTTCTATAGAAGTCCTGTTTGAGGATGAAACGACTACGAAACACTAAGTAAGTACAATAAATAGGTTTTGATTATGTTTTACTTGCAAGGGGGACATACATAAATGCCAGAAAAATAACTTATTGGTTAGTGTGGTGTGTAACCTTTATCTAACTAGGCAATTCAGTTAAGAACAAATTCTTATTTACAATGACAGCCCGAATGATGCTGGGCCAATTGTGCGTTGCCCTATGTGAGTCACAATCACGGCGGGAGGTGATGCAGCCTGGATTCAAACAAGAGACTGTAGTGATGCCTCATGCACTGAGATGCAGTGCCTTAGACCGCTGCGTCTGTTTTAACTAAACTAGAACACTTTAAAAAAAAAGGCCAATTTTAAAAATCGGTATCGTTTTTTTTGGCAAGGAAAATATCGGTTATAAATCACTACATGGAACAGGAGTTGACATAGCGAATAACATCCCTCACCAAGGTTGGCCACCAATACTTATTGGAGATTGAGTACTACGAATAAAACCTGGATATCCAACGACAACGTCACTCCTTGCGGGCAGTTCTGGTTGCCAAGAAAGGAGACAGCTTCCTGATGAAATTGTCACTGCTCTGCCTTGACAAATAGTTGGTTGGCCAGGAGATGTTCCAGGACTACTCGATGTGATCCTCCAAGGTAGCCAAGTAGAAGAGGATGTTGTCGATATATACAG
This sequence comes from Oncorhynchus masou masou, assembly GCF_036934945.1. Taxonomy (NCBI): domain Eukaryota; kingdom Metazoa; phylum Chordata; class Actinopteri; order Salmoniformes; family Salmonidae; genus Oncorhynchus; species Oncorhynchus masou. Next base: position 57,705,360 of record NC_088212.1, read on the forward strand.
CCACCTGGCATCCGAGCATGTCCCGTAACACCTTGTTGGCGAATGCCTGGAACACTGATGGCTCATTGGCTAAGCCAAACGGCATAATGCTGAAAGCCATCTTCCATTCATCCCTTTCCCGGATGAGATTGTATGCACTCTGCAGAGATCCAATTTGATAAGAACGCGGCCCCGTCGAGCTGTTCGATAGCTGCCGGCACCAACGGGAGAGTAACGGGACTTGGTGAGCCACCACACTAGCAGGAGAGGTGGCCGTGTGGATGAAACTTTGTTGGATCGCTTCACGGATGGAATCCTCCGTGGCCTTGGCCACAGACAGTATAGATGCATCTGTGCAGAGCCCGCAAGCAAGTCAATGGCCCAGTCCCAGGGATGATGAGGGAGACAAGTGGCGTGGGTTTTGGGAACAAACTCCCACAGGTCCTTGTATACCTCCAGGATGTTGGGCTAAGAGGCAACCACAGGACTCAACCGACATGGAACGGGAAAGCAGGTCACCCAGCAGTCGGGTGCCCAGTCCGTGATTGTCATCCTCCACTAATGAAGGGAAAGTTCTTATGATGGACTCAACGGTGAGTGGTCACAGATCCTAGTAGATGCACGATCATCAAGGGCTTGAACTGGAAACAGAGGAGAGCAGGTATGAGGTGACAGAGAGGGACTGTAGTCAATAAAGAGCCACAGGGCACCGGAATCCACAAGCACTGCATTTTTAAAATACATTTTTATTTAAACTAGGCAAGTCAGTGTAGAACAAATTTTCAATGACTACCTACACCGGCCAAACCCAGACGACGCTGGGCCAATTGTGCGCCACCCTATGAGACTACCAATCACGGCCAGTTGTGATACAGCCTGGACTCGAATCAGGGTCTGTAGTGACACTTCTAGCAATGAGATGCAGTGCCATAGACCGCTGCGCCACTCGGGAGCCCTCTAGAAACAGTACATGAGGGACAGCAAACTAGTGTGATCGACACAAATAAAAGTTTGTTAGATAGCTATGAAAATTGACAACTCCTCTGCCCCAGGAGGTGGAAGATCACATGACCGTCCCTCTGCTCTCGTGGATCCCAAGTAAAAACGTACCGGACACTGCTGAACCTCCCCTTAACGACAACAGGGACAGAGCCACAGCAGTTTCCGTCACTATGCCGCAGGTAGGCGTGTGACCCCTACCTCCAAGGGTTCAGGCTCTGATACAGAGTGGTCCATGAGGGAAGGACAGGAGCAATGGTACCGACGCTCCCAAAGTTAGTTAACCAGACTGATGGCTATCGCAATGAGTGCAGCAAAGAGGTTGTCATCCCGACATGCAAGTTCCATCTGGACCTCCTCATGCAGTCCTCTTCTGAAAAGCATACAGAGCACTGGCTCATGCCATCTGCTGAATGTTGCTACTGTCTGGAAGGTGAGCAAGTACTCAGCAGCAGTCTTGGCATCCTACCATAGTTGGAGTAGGCACTCATCACCTCTGCCCTCCGGTGGATGAGCGAAGATAGCTGTGAACAGTGCCATGAACCCCTCATAAGAAGCCAGCTCCTCTTCTCTCCCAGATAGCCGTAGCCTACACCCACCCAGGCATCACTGACCTGGGCAGACTGTTGGATGTGCTGGCTCAACTGGTGGTAGAGTATCATCCACTAGTATCCTCTCAGGTATGTTCGAGGTGTTGAAGACCACAAAGAACCTCTTCCATAGCCGTCGCCAGTTGCATCAGGTGGTCGTGGTGTTGACAAAGTAGTTATCATTGTTCGTCAAACATCAGGGAGATTGCCTGATTTCCTGCTGCTTCCGTTTGTTGAGGAAGTATTCTGTAACAGAGACACTGGGAGTCAAGAAGCAGGTGGTGAGTTTAATAATGCCGTGACCATTGCACAATGCATACCATCTGCATATGAAACACATAACCAATAGTGCCTGGGGGAACAACACTAAGGGAGTGACAGATATAGGGGAGGTAATCAGTGAAGTGATGGAGTCCAGGTGTGTTTCATGATGAGGCGCAGGTGACCGTAACAATGGTGCCAGGTGTGCGTAATGATGGATGTCAAAGCCTGTGATTAGTAAACCACCCGGAGAGGGGGAGCGGGAGAAGACGTGACAATGCTTTTTGGCCCTAACAGAGAGCACACAGTTGCAGAATACCTGACCACTGTGACTGATCCAAAATCATGGAAATCTTTGACTATGTGCAAGAGACACATTTCCCTCATTACACAGACCCACAAAGAATTTGAAAACAAATCCAATTTTGATAAACTCCCATATCTATTGTGTGAAATACCACAGTGTGCAATCACAGCAGCAAGATTTGTGACCTGTTGCCACAAGAGGACAACCAGTGAAGAACAAACCCCATTGTAAATACAACCTATGTTTGTTTATTTAATTTGTTGTTTAGTTTACTTCTGTCCATCTATTTCACTTGCTTAGGCAATGTAAACATGTTTCACATGCCAATAAAGCCCTTGAAATTGAATTGAGAGAGCCCATGGGCTCCAACAGTTTTTGAGATGAGGAAGACTGTTTCAGGCCAACCAGAGTTACTCCTAACAATACATTGCTTATCTTTATAGAAATTATTATGATAGAAAATTAACTAATTAGCCTCTTGAATGTCTATATCTGTATACCAGACGTAGTAACCATCTCACATAAAGAAATGCATGTCGGTGTGTGCTTATGTCAAATCAAATCAAATTTATTTATATAGCCCTTCGTACATCAGCTGATATCTCAAAGTGCTGTACAGAAACCCAGCCTAAAACCCCAAACAGCAAGCATTGCAGGTGTAGAAGCACCTGTCTATCTAGCTCTCTGGGGTTAGGCCTAAGCTTCTCTTCTTTCAAATAGGCTATATATATATTTTTTGTTTATTAAAATGTTAATATTATACAGTGGACACCGTAGCCCCGATACATGTTGTGCTCAAATTTCTGACAGCTGAACCGTGAGGTGGAAAATTGTTTTAGGGAGGTAGAATAAAAACAAAAAAATAGGCTTTAAGGTTTTGCATATGTTGCACATCGAAACACACGGAATAGTGGTTTTGTCATTTGTTATAGGCTGTTTTTAACGAAACGAAAATGTGGCTCATTTGGCCAAAATCTTCCCTGTCATGTTGTCCCGGCGCTAAAATTTCCTAAACGAAACGCTGAAATATTGTTTTGAAGAAGATTTTACAATATTCGCATGAAAATCTGTCGTCAATTGGATGGAAACCTAGCTAGTGCGCTAGTCCAGTGTCACTTTGATCATGTATGCACATCATGGTTCACCAGCAGCCCCAAACATCTAAAGAATAAACTACCAGCCAAACAATCTTGTAAGAATTGAATGCTAACTCCCCTGATACTCATCTGGAGGTTGAGCATTTTTTCATCTCTATCTGTAATTTGTCTGTATCTATGTAACTGTTTATGTATTTATGTTAAAAATAGGGACCAACATGGAAATAAGTCCCCGCCTATATTGTGCAATATACCGGTCACTTTTACAAATTTTTGTTTATATGTATTTTTTTATTTTATCAAATCAATCAATCAATCCAAACTGTGCAAAAGCTCAAATGGTATGCTAGATCAGCGTCCAGTGTTTTAGTAGAAAACGTGTTCTCTTTGAGATTAAAGTTTTTTTATAAATCATTCGAGCACATATGACAACCATAAGGACCATTATTGTATAAACCGTTTGGATGAGGACCAAGATTGTATGGCCCAGACCCAGTTTGGAAAACGCTACGTTGTATAATCATGAATTTATATGTATACATGTTTTCTGTAAAACATATAGAAATAGCGATACATGTAGATTATAAATACATTGCTTACTTTAAAGTAATATTGACCCTTTGTAAGCCAGCTATTTCTTGCACTGCAAAAAAAGAACTATCTGTTTTGTGGCGCCCACCTATGTTCCTGTGTTCAACTAGTAATGCCTGGTGAGCTGTGGCTGGTCTGGCCAGCTGGCTAATGTTTTGGAGAACATAGCTAATAGCTAGCCTAGCTACACTGTAAGCTTGTTAACCACAGTTGGTCAACACAATATACAAACATCGGAGAAAATATACCATAATTATACGAGATAGTTTCAGTTGCTAGTAAAAGTCGAATATATGTAACTTGCTAAGTCGACAAGAACATTCCGACCGTAGCAGTGGGAAAAGGTAGGGACATGGTCGAGTATCGCTAACGTTAGCTAGTTGTGTTAGGCCAATGCAATGTCTTGATGGGGTTGGTTGTCAACGCCAGCTCTTGCTTGAGTTGGACAAACACTGGCATGTTAGCTAGCTATTTAGTTAATTGGGAGACCGGTAGCTACAGATTGTAACACAAGATAATGTGATTTAACCAAAAAATATACTGGTAGTTACAGGCCTGGTTGTACTAAACGTTGTCAGATTTTAACTAATAACTAACCTGTTATTGGCGATACTATCTTCGTCCTCCAGTATAATGGCCCACATTTGTTGGGTTAGCTAGCATTTTTAAGTTTCATGACAGCCTGTTTTCGTTGTGGTTCTCTGTATTTCGGTTGTTCTTTCTGAACCCACACCAACACATGTGTTTTGCCATTAACGTTATAATTGTAAAACTAACACGTTTTCATCAACACCTCATGGCTGTTAACAAATGAGAACCGCAGTGATTAGGTAACTAATAATAATCATTTTTCTTTTAGCTAGCTAGTTAGCTACAAACATGGTTGTCATCAACAGCTGGATTTCATCATGCAAGGTAAAGGTGTCGACTACAAGCTAGCCACAGACACACTTTCATATGGCTTTTGCTTAGACCCTTTGGTGACTGAGACCAACAAACACCAGTGTGAAGGAGAGGAATGAAGGCCTGATCTTTGAGATGACTGTCTACCCAAAGAATTCGGTGCGGATCTTATCTGCCCGGGAGCGTGGGGCCCGTGGCCTTGGTTCCCAGCGCCTCCTGCAGCAGCTTGTTGAGGAGAAGACCCGGCGGATGAAATGGCAGAGTCAGGTAAGGAGCATCCTTGGTGAGGCATGGATGGAACTCGTGCAATGTAACAAGTTTAACTGACATGAGTGGGTGCTTTTTTTTATGTGCTCTTATTTTATTTTCCTCAGAAAGTGGAGTTGCCGGACAGCCCTCGTTCTACCTTCCTGTTGGCTTTTAGCCCAGACAGGTCAGAATGTCATCCAATAAAATGTTGTAAACATTTTTTGTCTGGAGGAGATAGAAAGACACCAAGACTGGAAGATTATATGTTAACTGTTAATGTTTTCCCTTCATATAGGACCTTAATTGCCTCCACTCATGTCAACCACAACATTTATATCACCGAGATTAAGACAGGAAAGTGTGTTCACTCTCTGGTGGGCCATCGCCGCACTCCTTGGTGTCTGACTTTTCACCCTACCATCCCTGGTTTGGTGGCTTCGGGATGTCTGGATGGAGAGGTTCGCATCTGGGACCTGCATGTGAGTGGCTGTCATCTTCTCATGCAAAGGAACCTCGGGGACTACATGTGCTACAATAGACTTAATTAGACGACTCATCTTTGGGATATTCTCCTAGACTCCTCCGTGAACTGGAAACCGATATGTGGTTGAGGACGATGTCAATTAATTAGTAGGCGAATGGAGGAGTTTGCTCACTTTCTTGATACACAAGAGTATTCCACTCAGCGGCGAGTGCAGAAGTGTTTTAAAATCCACCACACCCCCTTTGAATCAGCTGTTTTCTCAAAGGAGAAAGCATGCACACATTTAAAAAGGATACGCCACTTATTATTTCATCTGCAAAATGTCTTCCACAACTAGCTGTATTTGTTTTTCATCACTTTACACATTTATTTTGGGATTTCACCCCTGTAAATGTAATTTGCCTCATGGAGCGGAGAGTCTTAATTTTATACAAGCTCTGAGCATTGGCTGATCCCTCCCAACCCTTATTAATGCCCATCCAGTTGACTACTTTAAAATGGTGGAAGCCCTCGATAGAGTACCACAATATGAGTCATAATACCCATAAAACCTAGAGGTCAAACAGGGAAATGGTTCCAATTTTTTTCACCATTTCATTTTTCCTATAGGGGATTTTAGAAACACTTAAAATAAGGGATGTTTTGTTTAGTCTTTTCCCGGTGTGATGTTTTGATAACTGTAAATCTCTCAAGGACAAAGTGGCTTGTATCAATATATTCGCCTCTATTTATCCCACAAAAATGTAATGCTAATGTGGCTATCATAAAGAACTACAAATGTTACGATGATCTGGACTAGACTGACGAATCGAGGCAAAGGTAAGGAGCTCTGGATTAACTATCTAATGTTAGCTAAATCTAGTAAATAATAAATTGGTAAGATTTCTTTCAATTGACAATTCTGTGAACTGTCTTGTGCAAGTTTTAAGTTGTCATAATACCTGTTAGCAAAGATGTCCGCTAGAGATAATGTGCAGTAGCTTGCAGGGATTTGTAGTTTTGCATGATGTCTACTTTGATGCTAATTAGCATTTTCGAATCTGAGCATAAATGGAGCAGAATATATTGATAGAAGTTACCCTGTACGAGAGAGATTTACACGGTCATCAAAATGTCACACTAGGTAAGCCTACACGAATCACAGCCCTTTAAGTGTTTCTAAAATTCCCTATGGTCAAAATTAATGGTGGAAAAACTTTAGGAACCATTTCCCTGTTTGACTACTATGTTTTATGGGTACTATGACACCTCCACTGTGAGGCTTTATGGCAGTGTCCATGCAGAAATGGGTTATATCCAACTAGAGATCTCTAACTATCTCTGTGTGTGGCGCTGGTGTAGGTAACCATGTCCTCTCTTGCATCACAAGTTTTATTCCTTACCAATCGATTTCCGTGCATTCTCTTAAAAATAGTTGGATGACATTCTGGGTTTTTGTGCATGTGCATAATATTGACACTAATCTTCTTCTTTTGAATATTGTGTGGCCCCTCTGATGCCCAGGGTGGCAGTGAGAGCTGGTTCACTGAGAGCAATGTGGCCATTGCCTCCCTGGCCTTTCACCCTACTGCCCAGCTCCTTCTCATAGCAACAAACAATGAGGTTCACTTCTGGGACTGGAGTAGGAGGGAGCCATTTGCCCTGGTCAAGACTGCCAGCGAGACAGAGAGAGTCAGGTCTGACAAAAGCTCCACCTTCTTGATCTCCCTATAATTTCCACAGTGTTTGATTACTTGACTTGTTGAAACTTCGCTGCAATATCTGAATTTGGAAACCGAGTCAAAGCGAAACGTAGCTAATGACACATGCAAATGCTCTGTTGCAGACTGGTGAGGTTTGACCCACTGGGTCATTACCTGTTGACCGCTATAGTGAATCCCTCTAACCAACAGGTGAGACTTTTTAATACTTTACATTATTTAAGGTCAGTTGCATCATATCAAGAACATTGTGTTCCTTTTGTGTGCTTTTCAGCAGAGTGATGATGACTCTGAGGTCCCCATGGATAGCGTGGAGATGCCCCACTTTCGCCATCGATCCTTCCTACAGTCCCAACCAGTCCGCCGTACACCCATTCTCCACAACTTTCTGCACATCCTGTCATCGAGGAACTCCGGCTCACAGTCTGAGGAACAGCATCCTCCTGCACCCGCTGCCAATAGTGCTGCTGACTCTCCTAGTCTTCCCTCTGGACATTATTCTGCCCTGCGGAATCGCTCCCGACCCCCCTACCAGGGTTGTGTGCAACACCTTGGTATGGTTTGCTTCTGCAGTCGGTGCTCTGCCACCCGAGCCCCTTCACCATCTGGAGAGGACCCCTCTGACCCTGAGAGCCTGGAGGCCCAGTCTCATGCCTCCACCTTCTCCTCTGCTCGCACTGAGCCCCGGCAGCCCTCTGAGCCTCGCTCCTCACACCGTCCCTCTGCCTTCAGCAGTGTGTACGGCAGTGCTAGAGGACACTCTTTACGCACTCCATCTTCAGGCCCTGGCCAGCGCAGCATCCCAGGCCTTATAACCAACCAGGGCCACCAGCAGCCAGGCCTGGAGTGCTCTGGGCGACTGGCAGGAGCAGACTGGATGGGCAGCATGCTCAACATGCGGCCTGAGCGTAGTGGGGGTGTTGGGGCATCTCCACCCAGGACTAGTGCATCCTCTGTCAACCTGCTGTCTGTGCTGAGGCAGCAGGAGGGCTCCTTTCAGTCGCCTGCCTACACCTCTACCACAGAGGGAGGAAGCTTGCCCCCAGCAGTAGTGAGCCCTCACACCAGTGGAAACAGCTCTGTAGATGGACCCAGCACTAGTAGTGGACACCACTCTCTTGGGGAGGGAGGGAGCAACAGCCCCACCTCGATCCGTAACGTGCTGCAGTGCAACTTGAATCGCTACTTCATGGAGTATGATCGCATGCAGGAAATGGAGCAGTCAGGTGGTGCTGGTGGAGAGAGCAGCCAAGAGCAACAGACACGGGAGATGCTCAATAATAACATAGAGTGTGAGCGGCCTGTCACCCCCCATTATCAGCCCCCCAACAGCAGTGATGGTGGTTCTGGTCCCTCCCGCGGCCATATGAACCGCTGCAGGGTCTGCCACAACCTGTTCACGTTTAACCAAGGTACACAGCGCTGGGAACGCACCGGCCAGACCCCATCACAAGAGGAGGGGAGCACCTCATGGCAGCCCCCAAGCCCCAACCCTGCCTTTCACACAATGAGGCCGACGGTGCTACATGTTCCCCAGTCCTCTGACGGGAGACAGTTATTACAGCCACAGCCCAGTGCTGATGAACCTGGAGTGGACACAGCCTTCACTCACCGGGGATCCCCTAGCTCACAGAGAGAACAGGCGGTGGGGTTGGTATATAACCAGGAGACAGGCCAGTGGGAGAGAGTTTACCGACCGTCTGTCAGTCCAAGTCCAGCGGTGAATGTACCACAAGAGGCCTTAAACCAAGAAATGCCTGACGAAAACCACGATGACGATTACCTGAGAAGGTGAGAGAATCAGGTGTTAATTTCTGTGTTATCGATATTGTGTAATTTGTTAAATGAAAAACATAATTGATGCATAGCTTTTTCCAATATGCTGGAAGTAGCATGAATGGCCTGGTGGCTGAACTCTGACTTAGATGCAACATTCAACACATCTTATAAGCTTCCAAGTCTGCCCTACCACAAGACGTACACATCATCCCAAGTCACACCATGCTTGTCATTAGTCCAATCATACAGGCAGACTTTGCATGTTATGCTTTTGTGCTCATTCAAATGTGCAGCTCACATCAGTATCCCAGATTTTTTTTTAATTAAAAATGCATTTTTATTTTTTGTTGATAAAAGGTGTTTTCCAAACTTTTGCAGTCACCAGGGTAATTTTGGACACGCCTTCTCATTCAAATCTATTTCTTTATTTGTACTATTTTCTACATTGTAGAATAATAGTGAATACATCAAAACTATGACATGACACACATGGAATCGTGTAGTAACCAAAAAAAGTGTTAAACAAATAAACATTCATTTTAGATTCTTCAATGTAGCCACCCTTTGCCTTGATGACAGCTTTGCACACGCTTGGCATTCTCTCAACCAGCTTCACCTAGAATGCTTTTCCAACAGTCTTCAAGGAGTTCCCACATATGCAGAGCACTTGTTGGCTGCTTTTCCTTTACTCTGGGGTCCAACTCATCCCAAACCATCTCAATTTGGTTGAGGTTGGGTGAATGAGGAGGCCAGGTCATCTGATGCAGCACTCATCACTCTCCTTCTTCGTCAAATAACCCTTACACAGCCTGGAGGTGTGTTGGGTCATTATCCTGTTGAAAAACAAATGATAGTCCCACTAAGCACAAACCAGATGGGTTGGTGTATTGCTGCTGAATGCTGTGGTAGCCATGCTGGTTAAGTGTGCCTTGAATACAATTTAAAAAATACACTGACAGTGTCACCAGCAAAGCACCATCACACCACCACCTCCATGCTTCACAGTGGGAACCACACATGCCGAGATCTTCCCTTTACCTTCTCTGTGTCTTATAATGACATGGCGGTTGGAACCAAAAAATCTCAAATTTACACTCATCAGACTAAAGGACAGATTTCCACCAGTCGAATGTCCATTGCTTGTGTTTCTTGGCCCAAGCAAGTGTGTTATTTTTGGTGTCCTTTAGTAGTGCTTTCTTTGCAGAAATTTGACCATGAAGGCCTGATTCTTACAGTCTCCTCAGAACAGTTGATGTTGAGATGTGTCTGTTACTTGAACTCTGTGAAACATTTATTTGGGCTGCAACCTCTGAGGCTGGTAACTCTGATGAACTTACACTCTGCAGCAGAGGTAACTCTGGGTCTTCATTTCCTGTGGTGTTCCTCATGAGAGCCAGTTTCATCATAGCGCTTGATTGTTTTTGCGACTGCACTTGAAGAAACTTTCAAAGTTCTTGACATTTTCCAGATTGACTGACCTTCATGTCTTAAAGTAACAATGGACTTTCGTTTCTCTTTGCTTATTTGAGCTGTTCTTGCCATAATATGGACTATTTGGTAAAAGACCATCTTCTGCATACCAACCCTACCACCCCCACAACACAATTGATTGGCTCATAGACGGAAATAAATCCCACAAATTCACTTTTAACAAGGCACACCTGTTAATTGAAACGCATTCCAGGTGACTACCTCATGAAGCTGGTTGAGAGAATACCACGAGTGTGCAAAGCTGTTATCAAGGCAAAGGGTGGCTACTTTGAAGAATCTCAAATATAACATATTTGGATTTGTTCAACACCACCTTTTTTTGGTTATTACATGATTCCATGTGTGTTATTTCATAGTTTTGATGTCTTCACTATTATTCTACAATGTAGAAAATAGTAAAAATAAATAAATAAATTCATGAGTAGGTGTGTTCAAACTTTTGCCTGGTACTGTGTGTATGAATTTACTTTTGCAAGATGTCTTTTGTGAAGTTATTCCACTGAAAGCCATTGCGTTACGTTTTTGCAAATTGAATACCATTCAAAAAGCCTACAAAAGGCTTTTTTTCCAAAACTACAAGGTCGACAATGTGACGCTTTTCATACAGTAGTTTTTTTGCGTAGAGCTTTCTTTTGGCTGATTGTGATACTTAACAAGTGGGAAGCTCGGACCTCATCTTTCTAAAAGTTTCCAAGTTGGAAATGTCAGTTGTGTTGAATGCTGCATTACCCTCAATCTTGTTAATGCTTAGTTCCAAGCAGGGATGCATCGGGTCTCATTTTTAGAGTCTTTGGTGTGACTCGGCCGGGGATCGACTTCCCATCATTCCAATCAAATGGTGGACACAAGCTAATTTGTAATAGAGCCGTAGAAGCAGGACTGTCTCCGTGTTGCTTCAGTTTTCCACTTGGTGGCAGTATGCTACTGATGATTGCCAAGACAACTCTGCCTCTCCTGTGGCAACTACCATTGACAACTTTCTAGAATAGGAGTAGTTAGACCTAGGCTATTAGGATTGGTTTGGGAATTAGCATAGGTATTTGCTGTGAACACTTACAATGGCTTGTTCATTAAATAGCTTTTGTATTTGTAGTTGCACAAACTATGAGGATATGATGGGCTCTGCAAAACACGACACAAACTGAATTCTTCCACTGCTCTATTGTTCGCAACATAATTCAGTTGGAGACTGGTTTTATCTTCATTGATGGCAAGGAAGAGTATTAAAGACATTGACGAATTTTCGAAATGCCACTTTACCCATGTGTGCTCTGGCCTAACCCATCAGTTTCTGGAACCAATCAGATGGTCTAGAATGGATTTCCATTCAACAAATTGTCTGGAAGGTACTCAGATCCAGACTCATTGCAGAGAAGAAACATCCTTGGGCGTGGCGTTTGGCTGGAGCAAGGATTTTGGGTAGCCAGGCAAGAAAGTAATGCCTATTTTAGGAAACAGTTGAAATGGAAAAAGTGAAATATTTGATATCTTAATATTTGCATAACATTTAGCTACAGTCATTGAAAACACACACAATAATGTTTCCCCCCCCCTCTCATTTTCCTTCTCGCTTCAATCCCAATCCATCCCCCGTGCCCTGGAAGGTTGCAATTAGCCTCTGTTTCAAGGGCAGTGTTGTGAACTTTAACAATGTGAAGTTGCCCTTCCTGCTCAACCCCTCATTATCTAGCCTAATGCTGGGGCTTGTTGTGTGGAGAGCTCTCCAGCACCCTGAGGGTGCTGCTCTACTTTGTCTGACACGAGGCCAAAGCATTGGGTTTAATCTGTAGGCCGCCAAGAAGCGTCTGGAAAGCAAATTACCAAACTGAAGTTTGGTTCTCTGTTATGTTCACGTCTCTTTTAGATTCTAGTCTATCTCTTCGACTCACAGCTTCAGGTCACCCTAGATGGAATATGTTCAAGGTTTTATGTGACTATTAGTGATATTTGATCTTTAGGCTAATTTGTTTTGTTGAGCCTACATGGGCACAATGGGTTCTTTCTCGTGTCCACATTCTGAAGTTAACCTTCTTTGGGCAAGGCATTGATATAGCAGATTAAAAGTGATTTAACAAAATGAACAGACCTAGGCTTATATTAGGCTGTATTTATTGCAGTAATTGCTTTTTCTGTGAGGTGTTGGCTACTGTATTCCTAGACATTTTCTGACTTGTTTTGAGCCCAAAAGACTAGAGCGGTTGAGGTTATAATTTAACAATTGAAAATGTAGTGCTTTTTTTGCATACCGAACGTTCCTCAAAACCACTAAAGTATAAAGACCATTGTTATATTAGTAGCCTCACCATCCTCTGTATAGGAATGGCATTCAAGTCCCGGCTCAGTAAAAGACTGGACTAATTTAATGGGTTGTTACACAGGGCTGTGACATTTCACATCACTATAATTCTTTTTACTTGATGTGCTGCCGATAATGGGCAAATGAATGTCCCGTAGGAATTTAATGAGACTTTTTTTAATGACTAAAATGGTGGTTATAAAAGACTATCCTCCAATGAGCAAGCTGGTGAGGGTGTAAATAAATGTGAATCTCAAGGAAGGGAATGCTTTGAGTGATTCCAGTAATTTGGCTATTGTATCCCTCACCGTAATGAGCACGTTGTTTTGTGACTTTGGGGTAAGGATTATGGCAGGAGGGTGGGAACTGCATGTCCTGTCTCATTAACATGTCAACCACACAATCATTTACAGGCTTGTTTTAATGTTGACAATGTCGGGCTAGCTCTCCAGCCAATCACTTGAAATAGTCTGCACCGCTTATGTGCTATTTTAAAGCACGTTTTGAATCCAACTAATATATATATATATTCTACTTTTCATTCTAAATCTGAATAAATGATTGCTGCCTTTCCATATTTGGAGTCACTCTTTGTCTTATGGGGCACTAAAATGTCAAATTCAAGATTTGAAATTGTCACGCCGTGTCTCCATTGCCACTCACATGTCCCTGAGCTTTTCTATATTCACTCTATTTCAAACGTTTCAGCTTTAATGGCCTGAATAACAACCTAAAGCCAATCTTTCTCTATGATACATCCAGTTTTATCCAAACTCAACTGAAAAATAAGAACTGGACTGCTGAATGCAAGTGGTGTATTGAGATGTTGGCATTGTTCATGGTCTTTGCAACATCCCTAGTGTGGGAATAATGGGTCTTGATAAAGGTTCAGCGCATCGTCACATGTTTTATTGCCATTATCAAGCATAGTTGATCGGGCTGTTCAGCTGTAGTGCATTGACTCTCATTCTAAATCTATCACCCAAATCAGCTGTCCCCGAACACAGGCGGTTATAAAGAAGAGCTAGGAGACATTCGTATCCATTGAGGAAGCACCTGATATGTTGGATCTCCATGGTGTGTGTGTGTGTGTGTGTGTTAAATTGTGGAGGTATTCATTCTCTTAATTATACCTCTGAAAAGTAATGAGATAGGAGAGAAACATTGTTTGGTTGCGTCAGTCACAGAAATGGCTCCTTTTTTTTCCACTGGAAAGCGGTTTAGACTAGTTGGCGATAATGAATATGGAAAATATTTGAGCTGATTATTAAACAACAGGTACAACAACTTTGTTTGTGGTGTTTTCATTTGTGGACATGAAAATCTAACCATCCCTTTTGCTCCGTTTCTCTTGCATAGGAGGCTTTTGGAGTCATCTCTTATGTCGCAGTCTCGATATGACATATCTGGCTCCCGGGACCATCCTATTTATCCAGATCCTGCCAGGTGAGTCTTGTGGTCAGTGCTATTGGTGTCTTACTTGTAATACGTTATTTATGAGAATACAAAAAAAAGTTCCAAGCATACTAGATTAGCATGTAACACACACTACAAGGACCAACAATAATTTACCACTTCGATAAATGGGGGTGTCAAACATAGTCGATTTGCCCTCAGCTGGTTTGCGTAAAAAGAAATTGAAACACTGCAGAAATGATATTGGACCTAAATTTATACAGTCTCTTCATTTTGCCTTCTGTCTAACAATCACTGAACATAAGGGACACCGTCAGGGAGCATTGACAATTCTAAAAACAATGGATAGAGCACCATTTTATGGCAAATATTGATGCCAAAGAAATATGACACATTTTCAGGTCGGGCCTCGGTGTAGAGCTCTAACAGGTGCAGACAAGCCAGCAAACAAATGGAAAATGGTCCCACTATCAACATCATCATTCCACTAGCCTCGTAGAGAACCAGGCTTCCCTAATCCCGAAGTCTGGCCTAAATGAGCTTAAAAGGGGTGGAGACTTGGTCTAAATCTGATGCCTCACAACACGTCAAACCAATCCAAGGCCTTGCTTTGGTGGCGCTTAAGACGCAACACTCCCTCAACAGTCATGTGGGGAGGGTTCTTGGAATGTAACGTCCAATAAAAATGTAGCTACTGGAAGCCAGCGGACCATTCAAACCGTTTCGGCTACTACAAAATTCTTCAGATCTTCAAAGGAGGCGTGACGACAACAACATTTTGGGAGGACTAACATTTCACTAACCTGTGCACACTTGTCTCTGTGTGGTTCTCAGGCAACAGTATGTCATAGCATTGACATTATATACTGTAAGACAAACTAGACAGTTTAGCTTCAAGCATATGACGCTTACATGAAGTATTTGTCAAAGGTAATTTCCCTTTAACATCTGCCAGAAGGCCAATCGTGTAGCAAATATTAACTTATTCTTATGCATCTTTTGAAATTTATTATCACTGCTATAAATGGAATTGTAACTGGTCGTCGTTAAATATAAATGGAACTAGGACATGGTCTTTTCATGGTAATACATTTTTATTCATTGCAGCCCTACACAAGTTGTGATGTTGATAATGTCCCCACTATGCTCCAAGGTCTAAGAAACATCTATCCGTGTCCCACCTTTCTGATACTGCCTTGCTGAAGAGTGATTCATTACACCGGGTCTGCTATGAGCCTGGAGGTTCTGAATTTAGTGTCTGGGATTGAATGCCAGCTGACCTCCAAGGTGGTGCCTTGTGGGGTGGATAGTAGGGCCAAGTCCTCTCAGTAAAACCACATTCATCTAGGGACAGCGCTGCTCTGCTTAGGAACCAAGGTGCTATATAGAAAATCAATGTGTGACCCAGAGCAGGGACATAATGATCAGTACAGCCAATTTTTGTAGAGTGTGGACACTTGACAATTGACTACTCACTCTCTGTCGTCATTTGCTTTGACCTTTGATCTTAAACGCCTTTCTAGTGGCGAGGATAGCGCCGACACTTCCCTCTCACCTCGTTATTCTCTCTCTCACATGTATTTATTTCAACTTTATTTAGTCAGGGTGGAGTTCCATTAAGACCAACGTGTCTTTTACAAGGGAGCCATGCATGACTAACGCTTACACAATCAAGTCAGCATAGGCGCATAGAAAGTACAGAACCTTCAAAAACACAATCATAAAAAAACAACCACATTCCTCGGTTAAGAGGTCTTCAATCAGAATTTTCCAAAAGGCATATTCAGACTGAATATAAGGATCCGTTAAAGGTTTTCTACTTTGAAAATCCAAATCTAGTTCCTCATCCATTTTAATATCCTCAAATATTCAAGAGTAAGAAGTAGCCTAGGCCTATCTGCAAGAGTAACCGTTACAAATAGTTCCCACATGAAAACATTTCCCATGTGTTCTGGCCATGAACATTTTCTTACATGCTGTCAACCACTCAATACAATGCATTGAGACCGCTGAAGTATCTGAGGTGAAAATGGGTCCTTTTTATGGCCAGTTCCTAGAAAGCCTCTTCTAGGGAATTACAAAAATAATTTCCAGAAAGCTAGTGGGCTTTGTAGGTGCCTTGTCATTTGTAATTTGCCAGTATGGCGTGCATCCAGGACAGAACTACATTAAGAGTTGGTAGTGTCCAAACTTAGATATTCTCTGCTGGTAACCTGTTTCAGTGCTTTACAGTGTCTTTGATAGTGTTTCCTCGTGGGCAGACCCAGATATTCATGGCCACTGCTGTTCACCTCCTGGAGTATTGGGAACTCCATAAAAAATAACACTATGTACTCTGTTACCTTCTCCTCCCATTGCATTCTGAACTCCAGAGTAGAGATTTATGATTTTAGTTTCTAAGATATCAAAAGATGCTGCCCTGTAATGGAACCTGCCTCCTTTATTTTGGCCATTTTGAACATGTTTGTCCCCTGTCACATCAAATTCATAACGCTTCAGTGGAATTGATGCCAGATCTGACAAACTAATTTGAGGAGTCAATTTAGTATCACTTTTAATACTTGCCAGGTGTTGATTTATTTCCCTGTACTCGTTTTCATTTCCAATCCAGTATTTTGAATTGTAATCCAATTACTGACACTCTGGGTGTCAGGCAATAACTTTGATTAATGTTACTCAGGTTTTTCCACCAATTCAAATAATTATCCAGGCAGATAAACTCATTTGTGACATGAATAGCTATACAGAGATTGCATAGCAGGCTACACTATAACTTGAAGAAAAATAATCTTAATACCTAAGTATTGCATGCTCCTTGAGCCCTGGTAATACAGTACAATCATTGGGAAAGCTAGACTGAGGTCTGCACACAACTTGACGAGTGATAATTGTATGGATGGGTATTGGTTTTGAAAAACCCTAATCTTCTGCCAGTTAAGTCATCTATTTATATTTGTGGAGTGTCAACATTGACTATCCCAGACCACCTTGTCTGCTGTCGGCAGCAAAAACGAACATATTTACTTTACTGATTTAGCGATATCTCTTCATCCACCTCTTCTGACTCTTGAACTATGTTTACTCAAACCAACATTTTGGATTAAATCTAAATACTGTAGTTTGTGGCCCTAGCGCATAACTTTCCAGTTTAGGCTATTATTTATTTAACATCATCAATTTTCCTTGATTTGGGTACTCTGACACGGCTGTAGATAAACCATACAAGCTTTTCAAATTCCCAAACAATTTCTACACAATGTTCCCAGCTTAGCGAAGCCCGATGAATACAATTGATAGGTTAGCATTTACACTTTACAAAAATGTCTACTACATTTTTACTGAGTCTTTCAATCAGTCAATTGAAGTAAATTCATTAGGCCCTAGTCTATGGATTACACATGACTGTGATATATATGCATCTGTTGGTCACAGATACCTTTTAAAATAAAAAAAGGGGGAGTTGATCAGAAAACCATTTAGTATCTGGTGTAACCTCACGCCCCATGCAGCGCGACATCTCCTTCGCATTAAGTTGTTGAGTGGAACGTTGTCCCACTCCTCTTCAATGGCTGTGCGAAGTTGCTGGATATTGTCGGGAACTGGAACACGCTGTCGTACACGTCAGTCCAGAGCACCCCTAACAGGCCATGGAAGAACTGGGACATTTTCAGCTTCCAGGAATTTTGCAGAGATCCTTGTGACATGGGATCGTGCATTATCATGTTGAAACATGAGGTGATGGCGGCCAGTTGAGAACAAGTTCTCATTTACAACTGTGACCTGGCCAAGATAAAGCAAAGCAGTGCGACAAAAACAACAACAGAGTTACACATAAACAAATGTACAGTCAAGAACACAAAAGAAATGTAGAAAAATCTATGTACAGTGTGTGCAAATGTAAGGAGGTAGGCAAGAAATAGGTCCTGGAGGTGAAAATAATAACATTTTAGCATTAATACTGGAGTGATAGATGTGCAAGTAGAGCTACTGGGGTGCAAGACGGTAAGTAATAATATGGGGATGAGGTAGTCGGGAGTGCTATTTACAGATTGGCTGTATACAGGTACAGTGATCGGTAAGCTGCTCTGACAGCTGATACTTAGTTAGTGAGGGAGCTATGAGTCTCCAGCTTCAGAGATTTTTTGCAATTTGTTCCAGTCATTGGCAGCAGTGAACTGGAAGGAAAGGCGGCAAAAGTAGAGTAGGTGATGGCTTTGGGGATGACCAGTGCGATATATCTGCTGGAACACGTGCTATGGGTGGGTGTTGCTATGGTGACCAGTGAGCTGAGATAAGGCGGGGCTTTATCTAGCAAAGACTTATCGATGACCTTGAGCCAGTGGGTTTGGCGACGGATATGTAGCGATGGCCAGCCAACGAGAGCATACAGGTCGCAGTGGTGGGTAGTATATTTATTTTATTTTTTACTTCACCTTTATTTAACCAGGTAGGCTAGTTAAGAACAAGTTCTCATTTACAACTGTGACCTGGCCAAGATAAAGCATAGCAGTGTGAACAGACAACAACACAGAGTTACACATGGAGTAAACAAGTCAATAACACAGTAGAAAAAAAGAGTCTATATACATTGTGTGCAAAAGATATAATAATATAATAATTACAATTTAGCAGATTAACACTGGAGTGATAAATGATCAGATGAATGTGCAAGTAGAGATACTGGTGTGCAAAAGAGCAGAAAAGTAAATAAATAAAAACAGTATGGGGATGAGGTAGGTAAATTGGGTGGGCTATTTACCGATAGACTATGTACAGCTGTAGCGATCGGCTAGCTGCTCAGATAGCAGATGTTTAAAGTTGGTGAGGGAAATAAAAGTCTCCAACTTGAACGAATTGCAAAAATCGCTGCAGTCACAGGCAGCAGAGAACTGGAAGGAAAGGCAGCCAAATGGAGCTTTGGTGATAAAACGGATGGCACTGTGATAGACTACATCCAGTTTTCTGAGTAGAGGGTTGGAGTCTATTTTGTAAATGACATCGCCAAAGTCAAGGATCGGTAGGATAGTCAGTTTTACGAGGGTATGTTTGGCAGCATGAGTGAAGGAGGCTTTGTTGCGAAATAGGAAGCCGATTCTAGATTTAGTTTTGGATTGGAAATGCTTAATGTGAGTCTGGAAGGAGAGTTTACAGTCTAACCAGACACCTAGGTATTTGTAGTTGTCCACATTTTAAGTCAGAACCGTCCAGAGTTGTGATGCTAGTCGGGTGGGCGGGTGCCGGCAGCAATCGGTTGAAGAGCATGCACTTAGTTTTACTAGCATTTAAAAGCCATTTAGAGGCCACAGAAGGGGTGTTGCATGGCGTTGAAGCTCGTTTGGAGGTTTGTTAGCACAGTGTCCAAAGAAAGGCCAGATGTATACAGAATGGTGTTGTCTGCGTAGAGGTGGATCAGAGAATCACCAGCAGCAAGAGCGACATCATTGAGATATATATTTACAGAGAAAAGAGTCGACCCGAGAATTGAACCCTGTGGCACCCCCATAGAGACTGTCAGAGGTGCGGAGAACAGGCCCATCGATCTGACACACTGAACTCTGAGAAGTATCTGGTGAACCAGGCGAGGCAGTCATTTGAGAAGCCAAGACTATTGAGTCTGCCGATAAGATTGCGGTGATTGAGTTGAAAGCCTTGATCAGGTCGATGAGACGGCTGCACAGTACTGTCTTTTATCGATGGTGGTTATGATATTGTTTAGGACCTTGAGCGTGGCTGAGGTGCACCCATGACCAGCTCGGAAACCAGATTGCATAGTGGAGAAGGTACGGTGGGATTCGAAATGGTCGGTGATCTGTTTATTAACTTGGCTTTCGAAGATTTTAGAAAGGCAGGTCAGGATGGATATAGGTCTATAACAGTTTGGGTCTAGAGTGTCTCCCTCTTTGAAGAGGGGGATGACCGCGGCAGCTTTCCAATCTTTGGGGATCTCAGACGATAAAAAAGAGAGATTGAATAGGCTAGTAATAGGAGTTGCAACGATTTCAGCGGATAATTTTGGAAAGAGAGGGTCCAGATTGTCTATCCCAGTTGATTTGTAGGGATCCAGATTTAGCAGTTCTTTCAGAACATCAGCTGTCTGGATTTGGGGGAAGGGGGGGTGGGGGCGGATTGGGCAAGTTGCTGCAGGGGGTGCAGAGCTGTTGTCCAGGGCAGGGGTAGCCAGGTGGAAAGCATGGCCACCTGTGGAAAAATGCTAATTGAAATGATTGATTATCGTAGATTTATCAGTGGCGAGAATGTTTCCTATACTCAGTGCAGTGGGCAGCTGGGAGGAGGTGCTCTTATTCTCCGCTTTAGTGTCCCAAACTTTTTGGAATTAGTGCTACAAGAAACAAATTTCTATTTGAAAAAGCTAGCCTTTGCTTTCCTAACTGACTGAGTTTATTGGTTCCTGACTTCCCTGAAAAGTTGCATATCGCAGAGGCTATGCGATGCTAATGCAAAATGACATACGTTTTTGTGGTGGTCAAGTCTGGGGTGAACCAAGGGCTATATCTTTTCTTAGTTTTACATTTTTTTTGCAATGGGGCGTGCTTATTTAAGATGGAGAGGAAAGCACTTCTGAAGAGCAACCAGGCATTCTCTACTGATGGGATGAGGTCAACAACCTTCCAGGATACCCAGACCAGGTCAATTAGAAAGGCCTGCTCGCTGAAGTGTTTTAGGGAGTGTTTGACAGTGATGAGGGGTGGTCGTTTGACAGCGGACACATTACGGACGCAGGCAATGAGGCAGTGATCGCTGAGATCCTGGTTGAAGACAGCAGAGGTGTATTTAGAGGGCAAGTTGGTCAGGATGATATCTAAGAGGGTGCCCATAGTTACAGATGTAGGGTTGTACCTGGTAGGTTCCTTGCTCGTTTGTGTGAGATTGAGGACATCTAGTTTAGATTGTAGGACGGCCGGGGTGTTAAGCATGTCCCAGTTTAGGTCACCTAACAGTACGAACTCTGGAGATAGATGGGAGGTAATTCATTCACATATTGTGTCCAGGGCTGAGGGGGGTCTATACCAAGAGGCAACGGTGAGAGACTTACAGTGGGGCAAAAAAGTATTTAGTCAGCCACCAATTGTGCAAGTTCTCCCACTTAAAAAGATAAGAGAGGCCTGTAATTTTCATCATAGGTACACTTCAACTATGACAGACAAAATGAGAAAAAAAATCCACAACCTCAAACAGTCACATTCCAAACTTCACTATGGCCAAGACCAAACAGCTGTCAAAGGACACCAGAAACAAAATTGTAGACCTGCACCAGGCTGGGAAGACTGAATCTGCAATAGATAAGCAGATTGGTTTGAAGAAATCAACTGTGGGAGCAATTATTAGGAAATGGAAGACATACAAGACCACTGATAATCTCCCTTGATCTGGGGCTCCATGCAAGATCTCACCCCGTGGGGTCAAAATGATCACAAGAAAGGTGAGCAAAAATCCCAGAACCACACAGGGGGACCTGGTGAATGACCTGCAGAGAGCTGGGACCAAAGTAACAAAGCCTACCATCAGTAACACTCCACGCCGCCAGGGACTCAAATCCTGCAGTGCCAGACGTGTCTCCCTGCTTAAGCCAGTACATGTCCAGGCCCGTCTGAAGTTTGCTTGAGAGCATTTGGATGATTAAGAAGAAGATTGGGAGAATGTCATATGGTCAGATGAAACCAAAATATAACTTTTTGGTAAAAACTCAACTCGTCGTATTTGGAGGACAAAGAATGCTGAGTTGCATCCGAAGAACACCATACCTACTGTGAAGCATGGGGTTGGAAACATCATGCATTGGGGCTATTTTTCTGCAAAGGGACCAGGATGACTGATCCATGTAAAGGAAAGAATGAATGGAGCCATGTATCGTGAGATTTTGAGTGAAAACCTCCTTCCATCAGCAAGGGCATTGAAGATGAAACGTGGCTGGGTCTTTCAGCATGACAATGATCCCAAACACACCGCCCGGGCAACGAAGGAGTGGCTTCGTAAGAAGCATTTCAAGGTCCTGGAGTGGCCTAGCCAGTCTCCAGATCGCAACCCCATAGAAAATCTTTGGAGGGAGTTGAAAGTCCGTGTTGCCCAGCAACAGCCCCAAAACATCACTGCTCTAGAGGAGATCTGCATGGAGGCATGGGCCAAAATACCAGCAACAGTGTGTGAAAACCTTGTGAAGACTTACAGAAAACGTTTGACCTCTGTCATTGCCAACAAAGGGTATATGACAAAGTATTGAGATAACAAAAGTTTATTGACCAAATACTTATTTTCCGCCATAATTTGCAAATAAATTCATTAAAAATCCTACAATGTGATTTTCTGGAGAAAAAAATTCTCATTTTGTCTGTCGTAGTTGAAGTGTACCTATGATGAAAATTACAGGCCTCTCTCATCTTTTTAAGTGGGAGAACTTGTACAATTGGTGGCTGACTAAATACTTTTTTGCCCCACTGTATTTCTGGAAAGGTGGATTTTTTAAAGTAGAAGCTCGAATTGTTTTGGCACAGACCTGGATAGTATGACAGAACACTGCAGGCCATCTCTGCAGTAGATTGCAACTCCTCCCCCTTTGGCAGTTCTATCTTGTTGGGAAATGTTATAGTTGGGGATGGAAATTTCTGGATTTTTGTGGCATTCCTAAGCCAGGATTCAGACACGGCTAGAACAACCGGGTTGGCTGAGAGTGATAAAGCAGTGACTAAAACAAACTTTGGGAGGAGGCTTTTAATGTTAACATGCATGAAACCAAGGCTTTTATGGTTACAGAAGTCAACAAATGAGTGCCTGGGGAATGGGAGTGATGCTGGGGGCTGCAGGGCATGGGTTAACTTCTACATCACCAGAGGAAGAGTAGGGTAAGGGTACGGCTAAAGGCTAAAAGAACTGGTCGTCTATTGTGTTCGGAACATAGTGTAAAAGGAGCAGGTTTCTGGGTGCGGAAGAATAAATTCATGGCATAATGTACAGACACGGGTATGGTAGGATGTGAGTACAGTGGAGGTAAGCCTAGGCATTGAGTGACGATGAGAGAGGTTTTGTCTCCAGAGGCACCATTTAAGCCACTGGGCCTCAGGATCTCATCTTTGTGCATTGAAATTGCCATCTATTTAAAATGCAATGATGTTTGTTGTCTGTAGATTGTGCTTGGCCATACCGTAACCCCACCGCCACTATGGGGCACTCTGTTCCCAGCGTTGACATCGGTAAACCGCTCGCTCACCCGCACAACACCATACACTCTGTCTGCCATCTGCCTGGTACAGTTGAAACCAGGATTCACCCGTGAAGAGCACACACCAGTATGCCACTGGCCATCAAAGGTAAACATTTGCCCACTGAAGTCGGTTATGACGCCAAACTGCAGTCAGGTCAAGACCCTGGTGAGGACAACGAGCACGCAGATGAGCTTCCCTGAGATTGTTTCTTAGAGTTTGTGCAGAAATTTTTCGGTTGTGCAAACCCACACTTTCATCAGCTGTCCGGTTAACGATCCCACAGGTGACGAAGCCTGATGTGGATGTCCTGGGCTGGCATGGTTACCAGTGGTGGAAAAAGTACCCAATTGTCATACTTGAGTAAAAGTAAAGATGCCTTAATATAAAACGACTTGAGTTAAAGTCACCCAGTAAAATACTACTTGAGTAAAAGTCAAAGTTTTTGCTTTTAAATATACTTAAGTATCAAAAGTAATATTGTTAATAATAAAAACATCTTAATAAGTAAACCAGCAAATAATTTTCTTTAAAAAAATGTACAGTTAGCATGGTCCAACACTAACATATAATTTACAGATGAAGCATGTGATTATTGAGTCCGCCAGATCAGAGGCAGTAGGGATGACAAGGGTGGTTGTCTTGATAAGTGTGTGAATTAGACCATTTTCCTGTCCTCTTAACATTCAAAATGTGTACAAGTACTTTTGGGTGTCTGGGAAAATATATGGTGTGAAAAGTATTTAAAGAAAATTACAAATGGAGTGAAGTAAAAGTAGTCAAAAATGTAAATAGTGAAGTATAGATACGACTTAAGTAAAAATGCTTAAGTACTTTACACCACTGTTGGTTGTGAGGCTGGCTGGACGTACTGCTAAATTCCTAAAATAACGTTAGAGGCGTTTTATTGAACCACACTGTAATTATGGCCATCAGAGTTGAAGCATGGAAGATAGGGAAGTTTACTTAGTTTTTTTTAAGGAAGCCTGCTCCATTTTTACCATATGTGGGCTCTGACAATACATGGTCTTGGGTTTGTTGAGGTTTTTCTGGTATTAGCACTGCTTTCTGCCTGCTTTGCTTGTTTTTATTTGTCAGTTAAAAAAAATACATATCTACACAATACATACAAAAAGAATGTGACTGGGTTAGCACAAATTCAGACTTTTTTCCATTGTGGTCTATTGCTCCTGAGTTATCTGATCACCATTGATTTTAGTTGTGTGTCCTTGCTGTGTTCACAGGTTGTCCCCTGCGGCATATTATGCCCAGCGGATGATTCAGTACTTATCTCGGCGGGACAGCATTCGCCAACGATCACTGCGCTACCAGAGCCGACTGCGGCCTCTCTCATCCACCTCGGATAGCCCAGGAAGCAACCCCTCCCCCTCCGTTGAGAACAACGAGGTGGACTTTGAGGAGTTTGAGTGAGTCGTCATCTACCTACAACATCCAATGTCTTTTGTATCCCGTGACTATTGTTTATGAAGACATTTACAAGACACATTATGATAAAACATCCTACAATTGTTGAGAGCTTTGGGATTTATTAATGGAACAATTTGCATGAAACCATAACATAGCAGAATGCTGTGATTTCTCTGTCAGTGGATTTGGCTGTGAAGTTAGTGCCACCATTGCCAATGGTTGAGAGAAATTAATTCCCTGCATTATGCCGCCACACACCCTCGGTATGATCTGGAGTGCATAATGACTAACAAAGCAAACAGCTGAAAAACACTCCTACCACAATAACTTGCGTATCGAATGCCTAATGTGTGACTCTCGAAGGTTGAATTTGTGATGTATTTTTCAAATTGATTCGTTTTTTTTTTTTTTTTCCCCTTCAATATGTACATGTTAATTGCCTCTGGCCTGACTATGAATGCAGGTGCAGGGGGATGGTGTTGCTTGAGGTCATCAGTCTTCTCAGGCCTCTGCAGATTTTGTGCTGTAGCATCTTTGGCCAAATGAGGTCAATGGAATTCCCCTGGCGCTATTTCCTCTCCAGCAATTGACAACAAACTATTTTATAATGATAAGAACTGTTTGTCAGAATGAACAACTAAGTTATCATCGCTCTATCAACTACTTTAGAATGCCTTTTATTGTCCTTTGGGTTGGATTCAGATACGTCAAACCAGCAAGGACATTTTCCTCGAGCATGTAAACGGTCCAATCACCATTTTGCTAGTTATAACTGGGTCATTGCATTGTGTGGCGTCAGCTCCACATCAGTGCGAGACGGTGTCTATTTTCTTCCGACAAGATTAGACATGTGCTGCCACCCTCTCGTTCATTATTGAACCTGGTGGGATTTAGGGAATTCTAACAAGACGACTTGCCCTTATCTCCAATTCCAGATTTACGCTTCTGCTTACTAATTGTTTTAGATGATTGGCGTGGATCAGAACTTTGCTGCCATAGTGAATGTAATTAACAGTATGGGGGATGGCTCTATGCATCACAGATGCAACGCTGTTGTCAGTTGAAGAGAGGGAGGTCTCAGATTTCTGGGGGTATGACGTTTCTCAACTTTCAATAATGAGTGATTGGCACCGTTTTAAAAAACACATTTTGTGGTACTGTATGTCTTTGAGATGTGGATCCTTGTGCACGTTGGCCGTTTTGCGTTCTGTGCTAGTACCACTGGAAAGTTTTTAGGGCATTAAATTTACAGTTCGGTTGATCAATTACACAGCTAACTATGAGCAATATTTACAGTTAGCGATTTAGCTAATGTGTTTTGATATCCACTTCCTCGGGTGGTGAATTAGCCCCAAATGAATTAGCCTATTTACTAGCACACACAATCATGTAGGCAAATGGATCTCAAAACATTTGGAGAAGTCTGGAGCCCTATTGTGAAACTAAAATATAGCATCAATTGCCTAATTGTCAGCTCAAATTTGAATGACAAACTGGTTTGCACATAATTACTTGAATCATGCCTTCCTGCTTGGACATGTTTGGAAAAAAACGTAGTTCTTTAATCACACCATCTCAACAGTCTATTTTCCTCAATAAAGCACTGCAAATGACTTTAAGATTTATGATTATTTTCTATTGCATTACACAAAGTGTTGGTGCGACAAAATCATTGGGCTGGTGCCACCAACTTAAAAGGTTAGTGGGACCATCCCAATGATTTTGTCGCACCAACACTTTGTCTGAGCTGTGTTATTCTGGAGCAGGATGCTACGCGTGATGAAATAATTTACCAAAAAAATGACCAATTCTTAACACAATACACACTTGATAGGTGTTTTTGTTTGATTTTCACAAAATCATATATTTTAACGTGCAGAATAACTGAGAACAGATTTTCACTTTTTCTTTCAACTGGTCATGATGTGCCAGTTGCACAGTGAAAAGACATGCCCTTATAGCCAGCAAAACCCTATGGCACTTTTGGAATGATGTAAGAATTCACTCATTGTAATGGAACCAGCAAACAGTGAAAGTAAACCTAGATTACAGTCCTTTGAAAACATATACAGCAGCAGACTCCGACTATAGATGAATCAGGATTATGCTCCCCTTGAACTGCACAGAGTGACAGTATTTGGTATTTTAAAGGGGTGTACTGAAGAAATAATTTTAGAGCTGTGCCCTAATTCTCTTCCAAACGCGCACCTTGTTTTGTAACATGCTGATCAGAGAGAGAGAGAGAGAGAGAGAGAAGAGAACATCAGTTTAATAATGACACCACCGATGACGCTGTTGCCACTTTCCACAGAAAGCAGCTGACACTTGACCACTTATTAGCTCTCTTTCTCATCTCCTTTCCCAAATGAATTGTGGCTTAATCAAAATGAGTTATTTTTCTACACTTGCGAAGAATGAGGCTGGACATTTCTTCAACTAACTTATGGGTGCGTCTTGTCCCCATTTTGTTTTTTAGTCTGTTTGCAAGTTTGTAGTCTTCCTAGACAAATTAACCGGTTCCTTATTTGCTGGACATTTTATAACATGGCTAGCAGAATAGTTTTACTTTCGACTTGAGCTTCATACATGGAATGAAGTTATACGGCCAGTCGGCCACAGAGTATCATTGCAGTCAAAGCAAACAACATTTTGCCGGTATTAAAATGCAGTTCTGGATGACTGATTTGAGATGGGGCATCTTCAAAGCCAGAATATGACCTCACCGATTTGGTTTATGAATTATTCCGCCAACCTGACTGCCCGACTTAGAAATTAATTGCGGAGGGTATAAGAGTGTTGGCATATTTCATATCAGTTATTAAAATGTATATTTATGAAAGCATCTCTATTTCCGCCTGCTTTCCGATTTAGAATACTTTCAGAGGCTCCACGTTTGTCCGATTTCCTCTCTCTCACATCCTTCACATTGTCACAGTTTTCAGGAAGTGTAAAGCAAATTCTGAATATGAAACGTCCAGTGGATCAGAAATAGGCCGTGTCCTCTCAGCTGATACTCTCTGATGGAAATATGATGCATATTTAGTTCCTCCTGGGGTCAGTGAATAAATTACAGGAACAGTCTTCCTTTGCAAGTTTAGATATTTACATTTTTAGCAGATGCTCTTACCCAGAGCGACTAACAGGAGCAATTAGGGTAAAGTGCCTTGCTCAAGGGCACATTGACAGATTTTTCACCTAGTCTGCACAGGGATCCGAACAAGCTACCTTTCGGTTACTGGCCCAACGCTCTTCACCGCGAGGTTACATACCGTCCTGATTCTATACAGTTTCTCCTCAGGCTGGAAATATGTTGTCTTTGTTTTTCCTCCTTTTGAATGTGTCCGGACTAGAGTGTTACGATGTTGTAAAAAGGGGCTTACTTACGAGCAGTTTTTCAAACCTGTAAATGGAGAAACATTGGAGCCATAAATAACCATCTTTACCATAAATGACCACCTTTATGCATTGCAGCATTTCAAACTTTTGCAAATCTTCTCTGGAGTTTCTGTTTGGCCGCTTGGTTTTTGAGGCTGCTGGATAATCACAAGCAGTACTGCAACTTTCTCCCTTTTGTCTGGGTCTCAAGCCACTAATAAGTTAGGCTAACATCAAACTTTTAAGTGAGCCTGCACTATATAGTGAGCCCAGCTACAGTCTCTCAGTTAAGCTGAGGCTTTTAATTTGAAGTACTCCTTGTATATGTTTGTCTGTTATCTCCCTCTCTCTCTTCACAGGGATAACGGGGATCGTGCCAGACACAGAGCTCCACGCAACGCTCGTATGTCTGCCCCCTCGCTTGGCAGATTTGTTCCCCGGTGGGTGGCCCTGATATGATTAATTGATTGATTCTATTAGGAAAAAGATGCACGGAGTACAACCCAAGGGATAACACATTAAAGCGATTCCACTGGTTTCCCTGATGGAATAACACACAATGCAGAGAAAACAAACAAAAACAGCCATCCCTACAATAAAAAAACGGCTTCACACAGCATATAATAAATACTGTAAATACTTAACTAAAAAAACGAAAGATACGGGAAAACAAGAAATAGTCAACCTATCCAAACTCATCAGTTGTCCTCCTGGTACTCTGAATACATGACACTTATTGGCTCTTCATATTCCAATGGCTGTTTTTTTTTTTTTTTCAATAATATGAGCTGCCAATGACATAATGGGACTTTGTGTCCCGAGATTTGGATATAGGAAATGTTTGACATTCTCAAACTTTTTTCATACATTTTTATTTAGAATTTGCCTACCCAAAGCCAGTGGTGAGCATTAGCATAATCATACAGCATAATCATCAATTTGTGCAACAATGTAGAGTCAGTTAAGGCTATTATAAAGACTTGCCTATGCTTTTTAGTCCTATATTTTAGTCCCTTATTACGCGACATGGATGATCTTCAATTTTCTCATCGTCTTCGTTATGGGGTGAGTAAACTCAGTTGTGTGATTCTATGCGACTTGATGCTTCTCTGTTTGTTCAAGGAGGTTCCTACTGCCTGAGTACCTGCCATATGCTGGGATCTTCCACCACGAGAGGGGCCAGCCTGGCCTGGCCACCCATTCCTCCGTCAACAGGGTCCTAGCAGGTAGGGAGAGTTATCCCTCGTGTTTTTGTCTCGTTTTCTGTTTTGGTATCTAGGCTGCAAGCAGAGCTGGCAATTCCTATAATATTTCAGATCACGTGGGTGCTTTAGGACCTGGTTGCCCACACAATGTACCATTTTCAGATGGATGAGCAGTTCAGCCACTCATGAGTATTAGTGCAGCAGCACAGGTAAGTGTTTGCGAAGAGGGCCTCTGCGTAATGACTGCCCTGTGCTCTCCACCCACGCTTTTGGAGCACAATCCACATGCTCCAGTGGTATTGATGTGGACGTTGCAGGTAATGAATTCGTCAAAGAGAGTGCTTCAGAACCTCTTTCCCCTGCCGCCCACACTCTTGCAAACATGCTGGAACGCCCACACCAGCCCCAAAGAGCAAACTTACCAAACTATTTTTTTCCCCTGACATGATTCATGTGTACAAAATGTGAGGTTCTCTGAAGTCGCGTCTCAAGTGTGCTTTTGTATTCTTAATGGTTTCTGACTCCTCATATCCAAAGGTAGAGCACATTGACAGCTAATGTCAAACCAAGCCAAATAGTCCCACTCACCTTTTGCTTCCATTGTCCGACAAGGACCGATAGTCACCGCGAGAAATTAGAGTGCTGCTCTGGCTTCCATGTTGTTTACGGTGTTGTTTCTCATTGTACCGTATCACTGTCATTGTGCGTGTCTTGCCCACTGCTGAAACCTACGAATATCAAATGTTTTACAATTAGTGTTTCCTTTCAACTTGCATGAAAAGTGTCTCCGTTTGTGTGTGTGTGTGTGTGTGTGTGTGTGTGTGTGTGTGTGTGTGTGTGAATTAATAAACAGAGAAATAACACCAAGGTTTCATGCCTATTGAGTCAGGAGAGATGTTCTCCGCCCAGCCCTCCATTTGCTTCGTACGTTGATTACTGTGACAGCTATGTTGATGATGGTTTGAAATGTTGCTCTTGAAATGCCACAGCGGGGTATGGGGTGTTTGACTTTAAATGACCTTTCACAGCCATTCAGCATAGCTCCGTTCATAGATGGCCTAGTCTCTCTTGTTTTTGGATGATGTGTAAATGTAGTGAAAATTGAGAACTGGTATTTTTATATATTAATATTTATAATTTTCACCAGCAGAGGACAGTAGTAACCATATACTTGTATATGTGCCTTTTATGTAAGAGAGAGAAATGCAAATCTTTAATCATTCCAAAAATAAATAATGCTGGTTCACATTTATATAACTGGCAGTTATCTTTTTTTCAATGACAGGGTTTTGTCTTTTAGGGGTTCACTGTTTTAAATTTTTGTGATCCAAAAAGTGCATTTTAATTTAAACTTGCATAAAGACACGAGGTACAGTGGACATGTCATTCAGAGTTTAAGAGACAGTCTAGACCCGGTTTAGCCTCTCAACTATGTCCTTTCCCATCTTGGTGGCCAATCAGTGTCTGAGCAGAAAGAGAATCTGTAAATGGAGAAGGTGACCTGCGATGACATGTCATTGTCACCCCAAAGGTTAGGAGAGAAGGGAACAGACAGGGTGATATTATCTGCTCAGTCTGTAACCCTGAGTGTGAACCCACTGCAATTATCAATCACAGTGGAGAAAGACCATGGATAAGGACTGTAATGGAGTGGACAGAGAGGGTTACAGGTTCAGTCAGCACACAAAATGGAAATGATCTGATAGAAACACAGACAATGGTTGTTCAGAATATTTTGGCTCATTTCCCCACTATTTTCATCGTACCAGTAAATCATACATCATTAGTCTCTACCATCTCTTGTCTATGTCCAACTTCCTTTCGAAAATCTTATTAGCACCATATTTTCGATGCCAGAAACCAAGTGGCAAGTATTGTATTGCGACGCACACTATAGAGAATATTGTATTGCGACGCATACTATAGAGAAGTTGCTTTTAGTTCTGCTCTACCTCTCTTGTCCCCCTCTGGCGTATTTCTCCTTTGACTGGGCTTGTGGCAGATGTGTCAGCTTTTCACCCCTCTGTGCATTGACATGTTGGTCGGGGCATCACAGATATGCATGCAACATCGATATTGCTGGAACTGATGACACCCTTACATAAAGGCCCTCAGCCTTACAGCTTTTAATGCATAACACACAATACCTCACATCTGTACACTGCTATTTCATGTCTCTTTTTTTTTCTTGGACGTCTTTCTCTACGTGAAAGTTCTTCCCTTTTCGATAAATGTATTATTTTCTTCCGTTTATTGCTCGCAGGCCACAGCTTATAGTCCTGTGAAACTTTGATAATGTGAGATCTTGTTAAATGTTTTGTGGCTGAGTTTGCAATGGCCTGTGACCATAATCGAAATCACATTTTATTGGTCACATACTAATATTTAGCAGATGTTATTGTGGGTGAAGCGAAATGCTTGTGTTCCTAGGTCCAACAGTGCAGTAGTATCTAAAGATTCACATCTAAACATAAAAGAATGGAATTAAGAAATTTTTAAATATCAGAACGAGCAATGTCGGAGTCGCATTGAGTAAAATACAGTAGAATAGAATACAGCATATACATATGAGTAAAGCAGTATGTTAACATTATTAAAGTGACAAGTGATTTAAAAAAAAAAATATATATATATATAGCAGCAGCTTCTAAGGTGCAGGGTTGTGTAACCGGGTGGTAGCTGGCTAGTGATGGCTATTTATTGGCTGCTCTTATATTTTATGAAATTAAAGGCACAGTGTCGTCAGCAATAGCGCAGTGGATTTAGCCCAGAGCTTGTATTCTCATCATCGGTTAAATGTAGTGCACATTACTCAGAGGTCAAACCACTGGCATGTGTATGATGCAATATATAATGGTTTGTGCTTTAATCCATACTGTTATAATTCAATATTATAGTATCAGTCTCAAAGTGCGTGTTCAGATTTGGCAGTGAGAGTATCTGGAGGCATGTTGTATCAGTGAGACAGGAAGTCTTAATTCATTAAGGCAGCTAGCTCGAAGACAGTCCGTTGGTCATGTTGGCTCTTTCCCAGAAGTTGAACAGCAAGGGGCCCGATGTTCCTCTTCCCCCACTTGGGCTTTGTCTTGGGACTGCCGCCAAACATAAAAATATGAACTTCAGGGAAATCACATGTGCAGCCAAGTGGAGAGAGGATATGCCAGGTGTATTTTATTATGTGACGCTCCAGCTCTCTGACATACTGTGAATAGAGGGGCTTGTCACTCTCTTGTCACTTTGCCCTGCTTCAGTCCCCTATAACCTCATTCCCCTTCGGTCTGTGATCAGTCTCTTCCTCACTCGGTTTGCCTTCTCTTCACCCCCCCCCCCCCACCCTGTGTCTGCTTCACCCCTCTTCCCTCTCCTCCACCCCTCTTCCCTCTCCTCCAACCCTCTCCTCCAACCCTCCTGTTGTCTATCCAGCTTACCCCTATGCTCTTTTTCTCTTCAGTCCCTCCGTCCTAAATCCACCTCTCCTCCAAAGTAAATCTCTTGAGCTCCTCTTCTGTAAGGAGCTACTTCTTGCTGATGTGTAGCAGAAAACAATTCCCTCCTTTTGAATGTTAACCCTTTGAATAAGTCATAATTTATTCTCATGTACCTTGGAATTTGCAGTAGCAGCTCCCATGCTGATAACAGGTGGGAGGGTTGAGAACCGCATGATACATGTTAAAGAGCACTTCATGTTTTTCTTTGATAGCTTCCTGGCAAAAGTAACAGAGGGCATATTTTGAGATGTAGCTTATGTACACAAGCAAGTCCCAAACTGGTGTGTGTACAGTGTACTGCCTATTCATTTCCAACACCTCTTCCCGATCACTGCTTCAATTGTTTCTCTGCTCAAGTTATTTTCTTTAGCTGTGCAATTGTGGCCCCTCATCAGGAGTTGATATTTGTTTGTGCCTCCCCCCACCACCACCATCCTAAGTTGCCCATCCCTTTTCGAAGTACACCATCACCCAGTTGGCTCATGCTCTGTCAAACCAAGATAAGTCTAACCGTCATCCCCATGTGTACATTGTTTTGGGAAAGCTGTTGAATATGCATTCCCTGCACTTTGTTAGCCCTCCAAAAATATGTGTGCGTAGGCTATCCCCCAAAGCCCAATGGGGAAACTGAGCCTCCGATTAGAAGTTTTTCCTGTTGAAATGCATTAGCGAAGAGTAAACCATACTGTTTAAATGTTCATATAAAATTTAGTTTTTGTCATTTGCATTTTTCACATGTATTTGATCTTCACAATAACAAAGATGCGGTTTGAATCAAAGCGTCCCGGCTGGGGTTACTGAGTGCTTGAGTGGCTGCGTTAGAATATCTTAGCGGGTCCTGACTCCGTACTGCAGTAGTCTCTCTTTATAGATGGAAGGGCGACTACCTTTTTTATTTCCATTATAGGAGCTCTCTTGGAGGCGTTTGACGCTGTGGTTGATGGACACTCAGACAGAGCAGTGTAGTGGTTTTAGTTTGGGAGAGCCTGCCAACATCATGCCTGTCATTTTAATAGGTGTAACTGTTGAACCCCCTCTTATAAGAGTGGAGTGGATTGTCATAGTGTTGAGCAGAGATCTCCAGCATGGCTGATTGCATCCCCACTCCTGCTATTTACCTCCTCTCTTTTACGTTTCCTGTTTGGGCAACTTTCAGCGGATATAGAAAGTGTGTAATGTATTCGGGTTCCTCTCTGTTGTCTTGTTTCCCATTACAATTTTTATTGTTCTCTTGTCAATGCTATTCAGTTTTGCTGAAGTTGTGCAGTGGTTGTCTGATTAATGATGTTCCGACTACGGTCAGGGAGGGTTATGTAACAGGATGATAACAATGTTAGAATATCTGAATTTTCTTTTCTGTGATCAGACTGCAGATCGGGCTGTTCCTAGCCTAAATGCTGACTGGATACTGACGGCCTGCTGTCTGCTAGCCGGTTGTCACCACTGAATGCTTATGTGCACTCACCATAGAAAAGTGGAAGTTTCCAGCTGTCAGCATTCAGCTCAATACATTGGGGATTTAGGAAATGTCCTGCTTTTGGACTAATTTCTCCATTGCCAGACGGGCAACAGATTTTCTGTTGTGCAGTGTGTCATATCCCAGGAAGTGTACCCAGCTGAATTCTATGTGCACAGGACCTGCACAAGATGTTGTACCCTCCTAAAATAACCCTAAAATATAATTTATTCTCAATGTTTCATCAGGATGCAATAAAGCAAGACATTAGAGCAGAGGGTCTTCAACCTTTTCTTGCCAAGGACACATGCCTAGGTAAACCTGGCGACCAAGGGACCCCCCATCATATGTTAACGCAAAACAAATGTTCTCATCAGGTGAATAGCAAGGAGAAGTAATCAGCATTATTATACATTTTTGTTGTTTGTATTTTCCCCCACTTTTTTTCTCCCCAATTTCGATCTTATCTTATCTCTGAAACTCCCCAACGGGCTCGGGAGAGGCAAAGGTGAAGTCATGCGTTCTTCGAAACATGACCCGCCTAACCGCGCTCCTTAACACCCGCCAGCTTAACCTGGAAGCCAGCCGCACCAATGTGCCGGTGGAAACACCGTTCAACTCGCAACCAAGTTCAACTCAACTCAGCCTGCAGGCACCCGGCCTACCACAAGGAGTCGCTAGGGTGCGATGAGCCAAGTAAGGCCCCACCGGCCAAACCGTCCCCTAACCCGATTGTGCGCCGTCCTAAGCTGTGCCACGGCCGGTTGTATCACAGCCCGGAAATGAACCCGGTTCTGTAGTAACTCCTCTAGCACTGTGATTCGATGCCTTAGACCACTGCGCCATTCGAAGGCCAGTAATCAATATTTTTTTATTAATAGTTTTGATGCATAGTTTTTTTTATTCTGACCTCCCCATATTATAAATGGAGTAGGAAGTGTGAACTCTAACAGCCTATTAGATAGAAACGTAACTTCAAACACATTTTCACAAATAGCAGCAGTCAAGAAAGCTTACCAGTGGCACTTGCCACGACTGGAACTCGCGGATGCTTTTTCAAAACAATACCCCTACTTTAGAGGCTATGGTGTATTGTGCATGTTGTCTAGGAGTAGTGTTGAGCTGTGGAGCCAGTGATGGTGGCCATTACTTGAAGATGTTTCTCAACCCTCCTAGGTCTTATGAAGGAGTGACATTTTATGGGGATAATTCAGGATGAGCTGAGTCAGGGTCTATTGCAGGAACACACCAGTGCTCCCTCATACTGTTATGGGCTCTTGAAAATCTTGCCTGGAAAGGATATGCATTTGGATTTTGTAATACTTTTCCTGAGAGCTGTGTCGGACAGCTGGCAGCAGCTTTCTCCTCACCAAATGATTTTTAAAAAGTGCCTACTTACTCCATGAAGTATTTTTTTTTATGAAGTAAGTGCTAAGTGTCGTCAGAGGCCCAGTGGTTAGAATAGAGTGTGTCTACAGTATTATATTAAGTTATTGTTCAGAGATAAAGTAGCCATACGCAATCCCTTTGGAAAAATTCACCCTACAGAGACTCCATCTCCTCTCTGCTCTTCGATATTAAAAATGGGTTTCAGGAAGGCATTGGTAGTCATTCTGCTTTGCTTTAGGCTCACTTCCACTTTTGAGTAAAGCACACTGGCAGTGTGGTGAGTGGCAGATAATCCTTTTTTTTAGTAGACGAATGGTTTGTTGATTTGCAAAACACAGGTAATGCTGGCTCAGTCAAACCTTTACTTGGCGGAGTCTCACAAAATTTAAGAACGCTCAAGCAGTAGTTGGACACTGGACTCTAAAAGCTACAGCTCTTCTGCAAAAAAGTTTTTATGGCCTCTGCATAATTCATTCATCGTTCTGCTGTTTATGGTACCTTCAAAATGTGTACTTGGATGAGCCCGAAAGCACATTTCTTTGCAGGCTGTGCTAAAGGCCAGTTACAGCCTATATGGACTTTTAGGATGAATAATGGGTATAGACCTAATAGTTTGTGGTGGAGCTACTCTTTCAGACACATGTTCACACTGACTCAATCATGCACACGCACACACAGATCTAAACCACATTAGGCTCGTTTTGACTATTGTAACATTTTGCTTGCTTTTGGATTCTGTCAGGAATGGTATGTGGTTGAAGTTCGAAGTGATTGACTTTTCTACTGGCAAAATGTAAACTGTTTGAACAGTCAGAACAGAGACTGACTGTCAGTCTGATTCCATTTCCATAATGCCCCATCTTGTTGCATTCCTTACATTATTTCATAGTGTGGCAAATGAGATTAGCATTGCTCTTGTATTAGGGCTGTCATAAATATTCCCTGGTTTTATTTGGAGTGTTTTAATCCTGTTTTCAGCCTTTAAACATTTCATCAGTGGATGTAACCACAGCAACCAAATATTTTGTGATTTATTTCTACTTTGATAAGATAGTGATTACTCTGTTGGGCAATTGTCACACCTCAAACTCTAGCTCCACTTGACGTGCTTCCATACGGCTATACAGCACTACATTATGTATGTCCCTTTTTTCTCTGCCTTGAACAAATGCACTCACACTGCATAGCTTGAAGCACTTACTGAACAATTGTAGCTCAGCCATAAACAAACACCACTAGCTGTATCCTGACAAAGAAAGCCATAAGCATCTAGAAAGCAAGCTTGCTGTAGAAATGTCATTTTCATGTACAGAACAAGATGTGCAGTAGAGTTTATCTGGTTTATGGGAGGTCAACCCATGTGGGCATATGAGTGGCCAGGAAGGGGCCATTATTTCAGACCTCCCTATGAACCAAATACCAACAGTAGTAGCCATTCAGACCCCAACTGGTATAAAAATAGCTGTGGGGAAAAAGCAACAAGAGACTTGTGCCTCCCTCTCCTTTTTAAAGTGCAAACAGCCCCAGCAGAGACATTTCTAAGTGATGTTGGAAAATGACTGTCCTTATTCTGGATAGTCTGATCTTACTCTCCTAATAGGACGTAATAAAACGTGTGTTTTCGCAAATGCGTTCATGTACTAGTTTTTCTCTGAATTTACAAAGACTCATAAGGCCAGTGGTTGCGTACGCGTGACTCAATATAACCCAGGGTGCTTGATCCTCATATGGCTGATCCTCTGTGTATTATAGTATGACTAACAGGGTCTTCTCCCTCTGGTTTACATACATTTAGGTTGGAGTCATTAAAACTACTTTTTCAATTATTACACAAATTTCTTGTTAACAAACTATAGTTTTGGCAAGTCAGTTAGGGCATCTACTCATGGGGAAATCAGCCAAGATCTCAGTTAAAACTTGTAGACCTCCCCAAGTCTGGTTCATCCTTGGGAGCAATTTCCAAATGCCTGAAGGTACCACCTTCATCTGTACAAAAAGTAGTACACAAGTATAAACGGCATGGAACCATGCAGCCGTCATACCGCTCAGGAAGGAGACTCGTCTCCTAGTGATCAATGTACTTTGGTGCGAAAAGTGCATATCAATCCCAGAACAACAGCAAAGGAACTTGTGAAGATGCTGGAGGAAACAGGTACAAAAGTATCTATATCCACAGTAAAACGAGTCCAATATCGACATAACCTGAATGGCCGCTCAGCAAGGAAGAAGCCCTGCTCCAATCTGCCATTAAAAAAAACCCAGACAAGGCCTCCCGGGTGGCACAGTGGTTAAGGGCGCTGTACTGCAGCACCAGCTGTGCCATCAGAAACTCGCGCCCAGGCTCTGTCATAACCAGCTGCGTCCGGGAGGTCCGTGGGGCGACGCACAATTGGCCTAGCGTTGTCCGGGTTAGGGAGGGCTTGGTCGGTAGGGATGTCCTCGTCTCATCGCGCACCAACGACTCCTGTGTCGGGACGGGCGCAGTGCTCGCTAACCAAGGTTGCCAGGTACACGGTGTTTCCTCCGGCACATTGGTGCGGCTGGCTTCCGGGTTGGATGTGCGCTGTGTTAGGAAGCAGTGCGGCTGGTTGGGTTGTGTATCGGAGGACGGATGACTTTCAACCTTCGTCTCTCCCGAGCCCGTGCGGGAGTTGTAGCGATGAGACAAGATAGTAGCTACTACAACAATTGGATACCAATTGGGGAGAAAAGGGGGTAAAAATTCACACACAAAAAGCCAGACAACGGTTTGCAACTGCACATGGGGACAAAGATCATACTTTTTGGAGAAATGTCCTCCTGTCTGATTAAACAAAAATAGAACTGTTTGGCCATAATGACCATCATTATGTTTGGAGGAAAAAGGGGGAGGCTTGGCAGCCGAAGAACACCATCCCAACCGTGAAGCACGGGGGAGGCAGCATCATATTGTGGGGATGCTTTCCTGCAGGGGGGACTGGTGCACTTCACAAAATAGATGGCATCATGACGAAGGAAAATTATGTGGATATATTGAAGCAACATCTCAAGACATCAGTCAGGAAGTTAAAACTTGGTCGCAAATGAGTCTTCCAAATGGACATTGACCCAAGCATACTTCCAAAGTTGTGGCAAAATGGCTTAAGGACAACAAAGTCAAGGTATTGGGAGTGGCCATCACAAAGTCCTGACCTCAATCCTATAGAAAATGTGCAGGGAGAACTGAAAAAAGCATGTGCAAGCAAGGAGGCCTACAAACCTGACTGTTACACCAGCTATGTCAGGAGGAATGGGCCAACATTCACCCAACTTATTGTGGGAAGCTTGTGGAAGGCTACCCAAAACGTTTGACACAAGTTAAACAATTTAAAGGCAATACTACCAAATACTAATTGAGTAAATGTAAACATCTGACCCACTGGGAATGTGATGAAAGAAATAAAAGCTGAAATAAATCATTCTCTCTACTATTATTCTGACATTTCATAATCTTAAAATAAAGTGGTGATCCTAACTGACCTAACACAGGGAATTCTTACTACGATTAAATGTCAGTAATTGTGGAAAAACTGAGTGTAAATGTATTTGGCTAAGGTGTATGTAAACTTCCGACTTCAACTGTGTATCATTCCACTTTCTTTTCATGTATGAGTGCAGTAAGTCCGTGAGTTGTCATCAATCTCCAAAACCACCATGTGGTACTATTATGAACCGAGGTCCAATGTGAGAGAATTAGTGTCCTCTCTCTCATCCATGGTGCCATGTGACAGTGGTGTAGTAGTTCTGACCCCTCTACCTATAAAAGGGTGAACTGTGAAGATGTATCTGGTTTTATATATGGACTGTGAGACCAGGGGGAATAAAATGCAGTCTCTGATTAATATGAATCAAATAATGCCACTTATGTTCTCTCCATCCCTTGTTTTCCCACTCCCTTTTTTTGTCCATTGTCCCCATAGCACCTCCATGCGTACTGCTTGCTACTCTAATTCCCACACTGCCCCAGACACTTCCTTTCGATCCAGTTCAACTCTCCAATCCATTTCCCTCTCCAGTTTCATTCCCTAGTAATCACTAACTTTTTATCTGATGATGGTGTGAAAATGGTCGAGGCTATTTGAGTATCAAATCAAATTGTATTAGTCACATGCGCCGAATACAACAGGTGTACATTGAAATGCTTACTTACGAGACCCTAAACAACAATGCAGTTTTTTTAAATATATGGAAAAGACTAAGAAATAAAAACTAACAAGTAATTAAAGAGCAGCAGTAAAATAACAATAGCGAGACTATATACAGGGGGGTACCGGTACAAAGTCAATGTGCGGGGGCACTGGTTTGTTGAGGTAATAAATAAGTACATGTAGGTAGAGTTATTAAAGTGACTATGCATAGATGATAACAACTGAGTAGCAGTGGTCTAAAAAGGGGAAGGGGGGGCAATGCAATAGTCTGGGTAGCCATTTGATTAGCTGTTCAGGAGTCTTATGGCTTGGGGGTAGAAGCTGTTTAGAAGCCTCTTGGACCTAGACTTGACGCTCCGGTACTCCTTGCCGTGTGGTAGCAGAGAGAACAGTCTATGACTAGGGTGGCTGGAGTCTGACAATTTTTAGGGCCTTCCTCTGACACCGCCTGGTATTTATGTTCTGGATGGCAGGAAGCTTGGTCCAAGTGATGTACTGGGCCTCCGACCACAAGCCTCTTGTGTAATGCCTTGCATTCTGAGGCCGAGCAGTTGCTATACCAGGAAGTGATGCAACCAGTCAGGGTGCTCTCGATTGTGCAGCTGGA
The DNA here is from genome assembly GCF_036934945.1 of Oncorhynchus masou masou. Taxonomy (NCBI): domain Eukaryota; kingdom Metazoa; phylum Chordata; class Actinopteri; order Salmoniformes; family Salmonidae; genus Oncorhynchus; species Oncorhynchus masou. The sequence continues at coordinate 57,745,831 of NC_088212.1, forward strand.
GAACCTTTGAGGATCTGAGGACCCATGCCAAATCTGTCCTGAGGGGGAATAGGTTTTGTTGTGCCCTCTTCACAACTGTCTTTGTGTTCTTGGACGATGTTAGTTTGTTGGTGATGTTGACACCAAGGAACTGAAGCTTTCAACCTGCTCGGCTGCTACGCTGTCGACGAGAATGGGGGTGTGCTTGGTCCACCTTTTCCTGTAGTCCACTATCATCAATCCTTTGTCTTGATCACATTGAGGTTGTTGTCCTGGTTGTTGTCCTGGCACCACAAGGTCAGGTCTCTGACGACCTCCCTATAGGCTGTCTCGTCATTCTCGGCCTTGCAGTCATGAGTGAACAGGGAGTACAGGAGTGGACTGAGCATGTACCCCTGATGGGCCCATGTGTTGAGGATCAGCTTGGCAGATGTGTTGTTACCTACCCGTACCACCTGGGGGCGGCCGTCAGGAAATCCAGGATCCAGTTGCAGAGGTAGGTGTTTAGTCCCAGGGTCCTTTAGCTTATTGATTAGCTTTGAGGGCATTATCTGTGGATCTGTTGGTGCAGTATGCAAATTGGAGTGGGTCTAGGGTTTCTGGGATAATGGTGTTGTGAGCCATGACCAGTCTTTCGAAGCACTTCATGGCTACAGATGTGAGTGCTACAGGTCGATAGTCATTTAGGTTCTTGGGCACAGGCACTGTGGTGGTCTGCTTGAAACATGTTGGTATTACAGACTCGACAGGGAGAGGTTGAAAATGTCAGTGAAGACACTTGCCAGTTGGTCAGCGCATGCTCGCAGTACACGTCCTGGTAATCCGTCTGACCCTGCAGCCTTGTGAATGTTGATGGGTAGTTCGATCCTATCTTAGTCCTGTACTGATGCTTTGCCTGTTTGATGGTTCGTTGTAGGGCATAGCGGGATTTCTCATAAGCTTCCGGGTTAGTGTCCCGCTCCTTGAAAGCGTCAGCTCTACCCTTTTAGCTTAGTGCAGATGTTGCCTGTAATCCATGGCTTCTGGTTGGGGTATGTACATACGATCGCTATGGGGATGACTCATCGATGCACTTATTGATGAAGCCAATGACTGATGTGCTGTTCTCATCAATGCCATCGGCGGAATCCCGGGAACATATTCCTGTCTGTGCTAGCAAAACAGTCCTGTTGCTTAGCATCTGCTTCATCTACTTTTTTGTTGATCTAGTCACTGGTGCTTCCTGCTTTAATTTTTGCTTGTAATCAGGAATCAGGAGGATAGAGTTATGGTCAGATGTGCCAAATTGAGGGGAAGGGAGAGCTTTGTACGTGTCTCTGTGTGTGTGGAGGAAAGTTGGTCTAGAATGTTTTCCCTCTGGTTGCACATTTAACATGCGGATAGAAATTAGGTCAAATTGACTGAAGTTTCCCTGCATTAAAGTCACCGGCCACTAGGAGCGCCACCTCTGGATGAGCGTTTGCCTGTTTGCTTTTGGCGGAATATAGCCCCTTATGTGTGGGTTTAGTGCCAGCCTCAGTCTGTGGCGGTATGTAAACAGCTATGAAAAATACAGATGAAAACTCTCTAGGTAAATAGTGTGGTCTATAGCTTTTCATGATGTACTCTACCTCAGGCGAGCAATCGCTCGAGACCTCCTTAGTTGTCGTGTACCAGCTGATATTTACAAAAATACATAATCCGCCGTCCCTTGTCTTAACAGTCTGTGCTTCAACTGCTGTTAGTCATTAACTAGCTAACTACGGTGCTCGTCTAAATACTGTAGTTTGTAATGTTTGCCACGTATGATTCTAAGTGTGATTTTCCAAAGATGATTTATCAGAGTTTCTAAACCCTGAAATTATTAGAAATGTTTAGCTTATTGAGTGCCATCTGCTTTCAAATGTAACTAACATTTGTCATAAAACATGTAAGGGTTGTTCGATCATGCATTATATTTCTGGTGTATAGGCCTAGTACATGTGAAATCCACTCTTTTTAAGATCCACTTTCTTTCAATCAGTCAAGTGCAGCCAATGCACTACAGAGGTAATCTTTAGTTATAGCTCCCCTCTTCCTCTGAGAATAGGTAGTTCATTATATATTTATTTTCCTCAATCTAGCAATCATCCGTTGTAGATAATTCTGCCATGAAGATTTTGGGCATTGTAGACAATGATGCATGGAAATACAGTAAGACGGAATATAAAACGAAATGGGGTGAACAGAGCATAAGGGCAGATAACTTCCCAGATGAAACATAATCAAATTTAATGTGCAGTAGGGGCCCTTTTAATTGCAAATAAATTCATTAACAATCCTACAATGTGATTTTCTGGATTTTTTTTCTCATTTTGTCTGTCATAGTTGAAGTGTACCCATGATGAAAATTACAGGGCCTCTCTCATCTTTTTAAGTGGGAGAACTTGCACAATTGGTGGCTGACTAAATACTTTTTTGCCCCACTGTATGCACCTATGTACAAAGCCTGCATGAGTCTAGGCCCCTTCTCCCCCCTCTGACATGAGCCATGGTGGGTCTGTCAGAAATTAATGGAACAAGTGCCCCTCTACATGTAATTTGCTCCAACACTTCAGTGACGTTATAAATTATGCTCTCTTAATGACTTAAATAAGAGCAAATGGCAGACAGCGTACCATATGTAAAGTCCGTCATACTGTAGTTCTGTATGGCTGCATTGTTGACCACATACCGTAGAGGCAAATTGCAACTCTGTGTAAGTACAAATTGTAACATTTAAGCTAACCAAGCTAAGTTTGCCACATTACGAAGAGGGTAATTTCTTTCACTTTCGTGAAAATGTTAGTTGCTCAGCAAACTTGATGTATTCCTGTAAGAAGGGAAAGTGCAGCCTTGAAAGAGGTTTAGCCCATTACCATGGCGCAGCAGATAAAAACATTAAGCACTTAATCCCTCACACTGCATTTTCAGTATTTTTTTGATAAAATTGTGTCATGTAAGCGTAGCTAATTATGGCAAACTCGATCGGTTTTTAATCTACTTTGCTTTTTGAATACCTTGAAAGTAGAAGAAACACTCAGTATAAATAGCCATTGTCTCTTGTCCCTTGTCTTTATCATTAGTTTATTTTGCAGTCAAGTCAGTACGGCAACTTGTTTTTGTCTCACAAGCCTGAGGCCTTTATCTCCATTTCAAATTAACTGTGAAAAAATGATTGCGGTTGCAGACAGTTGCATTTTGTAAGTGGCCTAGACTCGGGGAGTGACTCGCACACATTCTGCCACAGACAGAAAATGTGTCAATTGTGTAATAATTTGAGGCATTTTAACGTAGCATAAGGGCAGTTTCTATTGATGTTGCGGCCTCTGGGTCAGTTACTGCAGACATTTTACTATGTACTGACTGATGGAAGTTTGTTCTGAAATCAAATTAGAACCAGTAAATGCGTTTGCATGTATGATTTAGGCCTATACCTCATGATTCATTAGGACCTTGCAATTGGCGATATTGCAGTATTATTAATGCATTTATCATATATTTTACAGCATTTTAGAGCAGTACTTTGCTTCTCAGGTTTAGATAATCTTATAGTATTTGTATGAGATTGCCCATTTTTGGTATAACAGCGTACAGACGCCAGTCCCCTTTTTTGATGATTATTAAATGGTTTTAGTCTACTATAGTTTTTCACCAGCACCCTTTTGATTTGCCATTAGTCCCACACTGACATAAGTTCACCTGGTCAGGATTCCATTATCATCAGCCATGTTTATATGCGTCCTATTGTAGCGAGTTTCTTATGTACCACAGGAGAACCAAGAAATGAAGAGCGACACCACGGCTGTCTTTTAGGCTTTTATGTTGATCTGCAATAGTATTGTGAAAAGACAGGACAGGAACACATCAGTCTCCAATGCACCATCTGACAAGTTGTTCTTTCTCTCTGTGTTTTCTTGGACTTACACAATCACACTCATATATAAAGCCATAATGTATACTATAAAATAATAACCAGTCCTTAATACAAAGAATATATGATCTTAAATCGTAGACAATAGAACCATAACTGCAATAGTATTGTGAAAAGACGGGACAGGAACACATCAGTCTCCAATGCACCATCTGACAAGTTGTTCTACACAGGAGCATGAAGAAAGGTATAAAACATCCCCAATACATCGCTAGGTGCTTTCAGTGTTGACAGTACCAAAATACAACAACTCATGTACAAAAACACTGCAACATAAACAAGTTACAACGTGAAATCGCCTCTATTCCATTCAGACCGTTGAGGACCAAACTACATCTCCCATAATGCACCGGGCGGCAGCTCAGCTAACCCTCTACATCACAGAAAGGCATGCTAGCTAGCAACAGCAGCACTTTTAGCACTCTGTAAACTATATTAATAACAACAATAAAACTCTCGAAGTTACATGTTTCAATAGTCTCACACTCCCTTATAACAATATCTACAGCATTAACCTTGGGATGTTTAATTTATTTCACGTTATGGACTACAAAGGAGTAATCTGCAACACATACCTTTCTCTGTGTTTTCTCGGACTGAGGAGAACGGGAGCTACGGGTAGTACCAGGGTGTTAGTAGGTGACACAAGCACCCAGATGAAATAAAATATATTTAATGAAACAAAACCCAAAGATGTTATCATTCCGCTACTGTAGCTGCCTACCTAACATCAACAGGCAGCAACAGTAGCGCAACAATTAAAAATAGACACCAAAAGTAAAGTGGCGATCATAGCGATCTGACTCCCCCTTTCTGTCTGAACTTGGAAAATTCCTGTTCGTGGGCTTTGGCCACTGACCCTCAACCTGGTTGTTCTGTTCTGCGTTGTGTACTATTCTAATAATTTGAAGTTTGATGGAATAACCATTTTAAATCTACTACACTATTAACATAACACTCCAGGAAAGCGTCAACATAATTAAAAACAGCGTTTACTGAGAATGACTGGGGCATACAGGAAAAAGCGTGGGCCTGGACGACTGCTGTTATCCCTAATTTTGGATGACCTCTCAACAAAGGCTTGACTGAATTACAAAACTGTATAATAGAAAACACTTTTTTCCCCCCATAACCTAAGTACGTATTATAGAAATTAAGTGACGCGTGCAGTTTTTTTTTTTTTGCTCATTGGGATAAAGCTACATGATGACCTTCTCTGTTCTCTTCTCATAGGTGCGGTTATCGGTGACGGTCAGTCAGCTGTGGCCAGTAACATCGCCAACACCACCTACCGCCTCCAGTGGTGGGACTTCACCAAGTTTGACCTGCCTGAAATCAGCAACTGTGAGTGGACCAACATTGTTGAACTTATCGATTTTGTTGGGATGGAACGAGAAACTTAGGCCTAATAATACAGATCTGCCCTGCCCTTTTCCATCTTTCATTCCTCTGTGGGAATTGTTTCAGATCCAAGCCTAGCACTATTCTAGGATGCCTTCTCTCTCTCTATCTTGCCTGCCGCTGGTCTTAATGGTCCGGTTCATTTCACAGTAGTCTCCCTGCAGGACCATGCTGAGTGCATTCTACTTTAGTATTTTGAGATTCAGTGGCTCTGTTTATCATCAGGCTCACATAGTGTCGTGGTATGGTTGTTACTCTGCTTCAGGCCAAGTTATTCCTGACGTCAGGTCACAGGACAGAGAACAGAGCCCCGCTGCTTAGAGCACCACCTCTAAATATAAAACCCACTGGGTTATTCTGCTCTAATCCATTCAGTGCCCAACCAAGCACTTTTTCTGGGTTTAGTTTTCTTTAAACATATACTGTGTTTGACAAACTGTTCTTATAGAGGTTGTAATATGATATGTAATAGTGTCTATTTAAATAAAATAATTTGGTCCAGTGACTGTTACTGTAATGTACACCTAGCGGTTCAGTACATCATTATACCCAGCACCTACAATAGACATTGGGGAAGGACATTATCCTCAAACTACGCCATGACTTTTATAGAGGATTTCACATTTCTGTGCGTACCTGAAGGTCATTAACTTTTGAGTGTTGGGTCCCCATGCTAGTCGTCCAAACTTGAGCAATGTCAAAAGATTGTTAATTTGGGGGTAAAACTCATTCCAGAATATAGGAAGCAGAAGCCTATGGTATTCCCTAGACCAGGGATCAAAATGTTGCCGCGGGATGTTTTTTTGTTGTTGTTGAGAGTCAGAGGGCCAGAACTTAAATACAAATAATTTGTAGACTGAAAATTGACTACAAGAAGCCCAAACGGATATTATATTTGACTAAATAGTAATAATAATTTCAAACCTTGCTTACAACGATCACATATACAGTGCCTTCAGACAGTATTCATACCCCTTCACTTATTCCACATTTTGTTACAGCCTGAATTCAAAATGGATTAAATATATATTTTTATCACCCATCTGCACATAATACCCCATAATAACAAAGTGAAAACATATTTTTAGAAATGTTTGCAAATGTATTGAAAATTAAATACAGATATCGAATTTACATAAGTATTCAAACCACTGAGTCAATACTTTGCTGAAGCACATTTTGGCAGCGATTACAGCTGGGGGTCTTTCTGGGTAAATCTCAAATTGTGCAACGTTTTCCCATTTGTATTCTTCAAGCTCTGTCAAATTTGCTTATTGGTCATTGCTAGACAACCATTTTCAGATCTTGTCATAGATTTTCAAGCAGATTTAAGTCAAAATTGTAACTAGGCCACTCAGGAACATTCACTGTCTTCTTGGTAAGCAACTCCATTGTAGATTTGGTTTTAGGTTATTGTCCTGCTGAAAGGTGAATTTATCTCCCAGTGTCTGGTGGAAAGAAGAATGAATCAGGGTTTCTTCAAGGATTTTGCCTTTGCTTAGCTCCACTCCATTTCTTTCTTATCCTGAAAAACTCCCTTTGGCCTTAATGATGACAAGCATACCCATAACAGCCACCACTATGATTGAAAATATGGAGAGTGGTACTCTGTAATGTGTTGTATTGGATATGCCCCAAACACAACTTTTTGTCATGAATACTAAATGTTAATTGCTTCGCCACATTTTTTTACAATATTACTTTAGTGCCTTGTGGCAAACAGGATGCATGTTTTGAAATATTTCTATTCTGCACAGGCTTCTTTCTTCGCTCTGTCAATTAGGTTAGTGTTGTAGAGTAACTACAATGTTGTTGATCCATCCTCAGTTCTCTCCTATCACAGCCATTAACTCTCGAACTGTTTTAATGTCACCATTGGTCTCATGGTGAAATCCCTGACCGGTTTATTTAGGCTTGCCATAACAAAGGGGTTGAATACTTTATTGACTCGCTTTTAATTTTTCATCAAACAAACACATTTTGTAAGAATGTTAAAGAACATAATTCTAATTTGATATTATGGGGTATTGTGACAAAGGCCAGCAACAAAAAATATAAATGTAATACATTTTTAAATTCAGGCTGTAAAACAACAAACTGGAAAAGGTCAAGGAGTGTGAATACCTTCTGAAGGCAAGTCTTTGAATGAATGTGCTTGAGTGGCCCAGCCAGAGCCCGGACTTGAACCTGATCGAACATCTCTGGAGGGAACTGAAAATAGCTGTGCGACAACGCTCCCCATCCAACCTGACAGAGCGTGGGAGGAACTCACCAAATACAGGTGTGACAAGCTTGTAGTGGCATATCCAAAAAGACTTCAGGCTATAATCGCTGCCAAGTGTGCTTCAACAAATTAAAGGGTATGATTACTTTGGTACTTTTTTCTTATTTTTTTTTATATACAGTGGGGGGAAAGTATTTAGTCAGCCACCAATTGTGCAATTTCTCCCACTTAAAAAGACGAGAGGCCTGTAATATTTCATCATAGGTACACTTCAACTATGATAGACAAAATGAGGGGGAAAATCCCATTGTAGGATTTTTAATTTATTTGCAAATTATGGTGGAAAATAAGTATTTGGTCACCTACAAACCAGCAAGATTTCTGGCTCTCACAGACCTGTAACTTCTTCTTCAAGAGGCTCCTCTGTACTCCACTCGTTACCTGTATTAATGGCACCTATTTGAACTTGTTATCAGTATAAAAGACACCTGTCCACAACCTCACACAGTCACACTCCAAACTCCACTATGGCCAAGACCAAATAGCTGTCAAAGGACACCAGAAACAAGATTGTAGACCTGCACCAGGCTGGGAAGACTGAATCTGTAATAGGTAAGCAGCTTGATTTGAAGAAATCAACTGTGGGAGCAATTATTAGGAAATGGAAGACATACAAGACCACATGAAAATCTCCCTCGACCTGGGGCTCCACGCAAGATCTCACCCCGGGAGTCAAAATGATCACAAGAACGGTGAGCAAAAATCTCAGAACCACACGGGGGGACCTAGTGAATGACCTGCAGAGAGCTGGGACCAAGATAACAAAGCCTACCATCAGTAACACACTACGCCGCCAGTGACTCAAATCCTGCAGTGCCAGACGTGTCCTCCTACTTAAGCCAGTACATGTCCATGCCCGTCTAAAGTTTGCTAGAGAGCATTTGGATGATCCAGAAGAAGATTGGGAGAATGTCATGGTCAGATGAAACCAAAATATAACTTTTTGGTAAAAACTCAACTTGTCGTGTTTGGAGGACAAAGAATGCTTAGTTGCCATACCTACTGTGAAGCATGGGGGTGGAAACATCATGCTTTGGGGCTGTTTTTCTGCAAAGGGACCAGGACGACTGATCCGTGTAAAGGAAAGAATGAATGGAGCCATGTATCGTGATATTTTGAGTGAAAACCTCCCATCAGCAAGGGCATTGAAGATGAAACGTGGCTGGCTCTTTCAGCATGACAATGATCCCAAACACGCCGCCCGGGCAACGGAGTGGCTTCGTAAGAAGCATTTCAAGGTCCTGGAGTGGCCTAGCCAGTCTCCAGATCTCAACCCCATAGAAAATCTTTGGGGGGAGTTGAAAGTCCGTGTGCCCAGCAACAGCCCCAAAACATCACTGCTCTAGAGGAGCTCTGCATGGAGGAATGGGCCTAAATACCAGCAATGGTGTGTGAAAACCTTGTGAAGACAGAAAACGTTTGACCTCTGTCATTGCCAACAAAGGGTATATAACAAAGTATTGAGAAACTTTTGTTATTGACCAAATACTTATTTTCTACCATATTTTGCAAATAAATTCATAAAAAATCCTACAATGTGATTTTCTGGATTTTTTGTCTCATTTTGTCTGTCATAGTTGAAGTGTACCTATGATGAAAATTACAGGCCTCATCTTTTTAAGTGGGAGAACTTGCGCAATTGGTGGCTGACTAAATACTTTTTTGCCCCACTGTATATATACATTTGCAAAAAAACTGTTTTTGCATTGTCATTGGGGGGGACTATGTAATCCACTTTAGAATAAGGCTGTAACATAACAAAATGTGGAAAAAGTCAAGGGGTCTGAATACTTTCCGAATGCACTGGATCTCTCGTGTGGAAATACTTTGGAATACATTTCCTAAATTTAATCACTTGGGGCTGATTTGCTGGTGTTCTTATTGTTTTTATGTCAAAAAAAAAACAAAAAAACAAATATTATATAATGTTTTACTCAGAAAAACAAATAAAATCCTTGCCCTAGGCATTATTTTATTTTTTATTTTTTGCCCAGCAATGTACCTCAGGTTGGTGAGATGTGACTCACCTACTCTAAACAACGTGATTTTTTAGCTCCGCTGTGTGGGTTTGTATAGCGATGTCGGAGGGCTTGCAACTCTTATCTCGATTTACCAATGATTTGAATTGACAAAGTAAACAGTTTTGGGTTCTATGCTCGTTAATCAATATCTGGTGTTTTGTTTGAGCATTTTGAGCCCGCAAAGCCTGTTATTGAGTCTTTATATCAAATCAAATTTGATATCTCAAAGTGCTGGACAGAAACCCTGCCTAAGACCCCAAACAGCAAGCAATGCAGGTGTAGAAGCACGGTGGCTCGGAAAAACTCCCTAGAAAAGCCAAATCTGAGGAAGAAACCTAGAGAGGAACCAGGCTATGAGGGGTGGCCAGTCCTCTTCTGGCTGTGCCGGGTGGAGATTATTACAGAACATGGCCAAGATGTTCAAATGTTCATAAAAATAATAATAATCACAGTAGTTGTCGAGGGTGCAGCAAGTCAGCACCGCAGGAGTAAATGTCAGTTGGCTTTTCATAGCCGATCATTAAGAGTATCTCTACCACTCCTGCTGTCTCTAGAGAGTTGAAAACAGCAGGTCTGGGACAGGTAGCACGTCCGGTGAACAGGTCAGGGTTCCATAGCCGCAGGCAGAACAGTTGAAACTGGAGCAGCAGCACGGCCAGGTGGACTGGGGACAGCAAGGAGTCATGGTCCTAGGGCTCAGGTCCTCTGAGAGAGAGAAAAAAAAGGAAAGAGAGAATTAGAGAGAGCATACTTAAATTCACACAGGACACCAGATAGGAGAAGTACTCCAGATATAACAAACTGACCCTAGCCCCACGACACACAAACTACTGCAGCATGAATACTGGAGGCTGAGAAAGGAGGGGTCAGGAGACAATGTGGCCCCATCTGATGTTACCCCCGGACAGGGCCAAACAGGAAGGATATAACCCCACCCACTTTGCCAAAGCACAGCCCCCACACCACTAGAGGGATATCTTCAACCACCAACTTACCATCCTGAGACAAAGCCGATCATAGCCCACAAAGATCTCCGCCACGGCACAACCCAAGGGGGGGCGCCAACCCAGATATGGATGATTTGTCAGATTCAGAGTGTTAAGGCGTCACATGTACAGGGTTGCAGGTGTGATTACAGGGTACAGTGAAAGTATTAGGGTCCAAGCTCCAACATGCAGGACTAAGTGAAATAAAATAATGAAAATGGTAATAAAAAAAACATCAATCGAAATAGTGCTATATACATCATAACATTTGTAGGAGTGATGGATAAATAAATGTCCATTGAGGTGGAAGCAGTGTAAAGATTGGAGGGGGTGGGGGGGGATGGCCGTAGGGGGTACAGCATGATCATTGAAGGCGTGTAGGGACCAAGTGAAATAAATACATATTAGCAACAGTGATGAATGTCATTGGAGTTGGGGCAGAGTTAAAGTCAGTGGCGGGGGGGTTGGTAGCTGACTAGTGGTAGCTATTCTGCAGCCTGATGGTCTGAGGGTATGATGGTAGAAACTATTTGCCAGTTTTTCGGTTTTTGCCATGATGCTTCTGTACTGCCTGTGTCTGAGTGATTTGAAGCAAGGAGAACAGGGCGTGGCTGGGGTCCCTAATCTTCTTGGCCTTCCTGTGACACCTGGTGTTATAGGGGTTCCTGTAGGGCAGGCGGTGTGCTCCCAATGGTGCTTTTGGCTGCATGTATCACCCTCTGAAGCGCCCTGCGGTCCACGGCAGTGATGCAGCCCGAAACTATACTCTCGATGGTGCTCCTGTAGAACACTGTGAGAACACTCGGGGACAGGACGAATTTCTTCAGCATCCTGAGGTTGAGGAGTCGCTGTCGTGCTATCTTCACCACGGTGTCCGTCTCATTAGACCATTTCAGCTTCTCTGAGATGTGTACGCCAAGAAATGTGAAGTTATTGACTTTCTCCATGACAGCCTCATTGATGAAGATGGGGGTATGTCCAGCCTGGGTCCTCCTGAAGTCCACAGTCAGCTCGTTTGTTTTGCTGGTGTTGAGGGAGAGGTTGTTTACCTGGCACCACGTCTTCAGGTGCCTACCACCTTCCTGTCGGCTGTTTCGTCGTTGTTGGTAATCAGGCCTACTACTGTTGTCGTCAGCGAACTTCATGATGGAATTGAAACTGAGGGGCAACGCAGTTGTGGGAAAACAGGACGAACCCTTGTGTTGAGAATCCATGTCAGAGATCATGTTGCCTGTCTTCACCACCTGGGGACGGCCTGTCAGGAAGGTCAGGACCCAGTTGCATAGGGGGCTCAGACCCAGGGCCGTGAGCCATGTAATGAACTTATAGGCCACTGTGGTATTGACATCTGTTCTGAAAAGCTATTTTTATTTACTGATACGATATGGAACTCAAGCAAGGATGCCCTGAGTTGAAGTCAACAGTTCTGACCTATGCATTTCTAATAATAGCTCAACACCTACAGTGCATTCAGAAAGTATTCAGACCCTTTGACTTTTTACAAATTTTGTTGTTACAGCCTTATTCTATGGATTAAATTACTTTTTTTATCAATCTATACACAATAAAAAAACATTTGCAAATGTATTAAAAATAAAACACCTTATTTACATAAGTATTCAGACCCTTTGCTATGGAACTAAAAATTGAGCTCAGTTACATCCTGTTTCCATTGATCATCCTTGAGATGTTTCTACAACTTGATTGGTCCACCTGTGGTAAATTAAATTAATTGGACATGATCTGGAAAGGCACACACCTGTCTATTTAAAGTTCCACAGTTGACAGGGCATGTCAGAGCAAAAACCAAGCCATGAGGTTGAAGGACTTGTCCGTAGAGCTCCGAGACAGGATTGTATCGAGGAACAGATCTGGGGAAGGGTACCAAAACATTTAAGCAGCATTATCGGTCCTCAAGAACATAATGGCCTCCATTCTTAAATGGAAGACATTTTGAACCACCAAGACACTTCCTAGAGCTGGCTCCCCGGCCAAACTGAGCAAACGGGGGAGAAGGGCCTTGGTCAGGGAGGTGACCAAGAACCCGATGGTCACTCTGACAGAGCTCCAGAGTTCCCCTGTGGAGATGGGAGAACCTTCCAGAAGGACAACCATCTCTGCAGCACTCCACCAATCAGGCCTTTATGGCAGTGGCCAGACGGAAAGCCCTCCTCAGTAAAAGGCACATATGACAGCCCGCTTGGAGTTTTCCAAAACGCACCTAAAGGACTCTGACCATGACAAACAAGATTCTCTGGTCTGATGAAATCAAGATTGAACTGTTTGGCCTGCCACGCGTCACGTCTGGAGGAAAGGTTCACCTTCCAGTGACCCTAAGCACACAGCCAAGGCAATGAGAGGCCCAGCTGGAGCCCAAACGTGAACCGATATCTGGAGAGACCTGAAAATAGCTGTGCAGCGACGCACCCAATCCAACCTGACAGAGCTTGAGAGATTTGCAGAGAACAATGAGAGAAACTCCCCAAACACAGGTGTGCCAAGCTTGTAGCGTCATACCCAAGAAGACTTGAGGCTGTAATCACTGCCAAAGGTGCTTCAACAAAGTACTGAGTAAAGGGTCTGAATACTTGTGTAAATGTGAGATTTCGGTTTTTTTTATGTATTAGAAAAAATGTCTAAACCTGCTCTGCCATTATGGGGTAGTTTGTTTAGATTGAGGATTTATTTTATTTTTAAAATACATTTTAGAATAAGGCTGTAATGTAACCACAAAATGTGGCAAAAGTGAATGGTTCTGATGGAAAAAACACAAGGTACATCTGGAATGAATGTAAATCATTTAAAAATAATAACTTTGCCTCCTGATACGAACTTCATTTCAGAACGCTAGCACAGCAGATGTTCCTCCTCTCTGTGAGAGTAAGTTGTGAACAGTGTGATGTGTCTAGCTCTCCACTAAGCTCCACAGACAGACTTGACTATGGGCCCTCTCCGGAATACTGCTCATATATAATTGATGTGGGTGGTGCTTTTAACAATGAACTGTAACAGCTGTTTAGGAAAGAGGAAGAGATGCGTTATCCGGGGTGGGTGGGTGTGTGGAGTGAAGTGGAGCTTCTCAGCAATGATTAAAAGCAGAGGGTCTGAAATACAATCGCAAACAATGCAAATGACTCTCCCCATCGTGATCTTGAAGTTCATGCCAAATGCAGACTGACTGATATGCTAATGCACATATTCAGCGAGACTTATTGCAAAGAGAAAGCTGTGCAATTAAAAACAGTGTGGGATGTTTCAATTTAAAATCCTTTGTATTTGAACTTAACTCTACCATAATCTTATTTGTCACATGTGCCGAATACAACCGGTGTAGACCTTACAGTGAAATGCTTACTTACAAGCCGTTAACCAACAATGCAGTTTTAAGAAAACACACAAACACAAAAAATATATAAATGAGAATAACAAGTAATTAAGGAGCAGCAGTAAATAACAATAGCGGGGCTATATACAGGGGGAACCGGTACAGAGTCAATGTGCGGGGGCACTGGTGTCGAGATAATTATGTACATGCAGGTAGAGTTATTAAAGTGACTATGCATATATAATAACAGAGTAGTATCAGCGTGGGGGGGCGTGCGTGCAAATTGTCTTTGTAGCCATTTATTAGCTGTTCAGGACTCTTATGGCTTGGGGGTATAAGCTGTTTAGAAGCCTCTTGGTCCGAGACTTGACGCTCCAGTACCGCTTGCCGTGCGGTAGCAGAGAGAACAGTCTATGACTAGGGTGGCTGGACTCTTTGACAATTTTTAGGGCTTTCCTCTGACACAGCCTGGTATAAAGGTCCTGGATGGCAGGAAGCTTGGCCCAGGCAGTTGCTATACCAGGCAGTGATGCAACCAGTCATGATGCCAAATCTTTTCAGTCTCCTGAGGGGTATAGGTTTTGTCGTGCCCTCTTCACAACTGTCTATCATCTGTGGATCTGTTTGGGTGGTATGCAAATTGGAGGGGGTCTAGCGTTTCTGGGGTAAAGGTGTTGTGAGGCATGACCAGCATTTTAAAGCACTTCATGGCTACAGACGTGAGTGCTACAGGTCGATAGTCATTCAGGCAGGTTATCTTAGTGTTCTTCGGCACCGGGACTCGTGGTCTGCTTGAAACATGTTGGTATTACAGACTCAGACAGGGAGAGTTTGAAAATGTCAGTGAAGACACTTTCCAGTTGGTCAGTGCATGCTCAGAGTACACGTCCTGGTAATCTGTCTGGCCCTGCAGCCGTGTGAATGTTGACCTGTGTAAATGTCTTACTCACATCAGCTGCGGAGAGCGTGATCACGCAGTCGTCAGGAACAGCTGATGCTCTCATGCATGTTTTAGTGTTACTTGCCTCGAAGCGAGCATAGAAGTAATTTAGCTCGTCTGGTATGCTCGTGTCACTCGGCAGCTCTCGGCTGTGCTTCCCTTTATAGTCTAATAGTTTGCAAGCCCTGCCACATCTGACGAGCGTCAGAGACGGTGTAGTTTGATTCGATCTTATTCCTGTATTGACACTTTGCTTGTTTGATGTTTCGTTGGAGGACATTGCGGGATTTCTTATAAGATTCTGGGTTAGAGTCCCGCTCCTTGAAAGCGTCACCTCTACCCTTTTAGCTCAGTGCGAATGTTGCCTGTAATCCATAGCTTCTGGTTGGGGTATGTACGGACGGACGGTCACTGAGTCTGCTAGCAAAGCAGTCCTGTAGTTTAGTTCTGACCACTTTTTTATATAGATTGAGTCACTGATGCTTCCTGCTTTAATTTTTGCTTGTAAGCAGGAATCAAGAGGATAGAGTTATAGTCAGATTTGCCAAATGGAGGGTGAGAGGTTTTTGTAGAGTTTTGTATGCGTCTTTGTGTGTGGAGGAAAAGTTGGTCTAGAATGTTTTCCCTCTGGTTGCACATTTAACATGCTGATAGAAATTAGGTAAAACTGATAGAAGTTTCCCTGCATTAAAGTCCCCAGCCACTAGGAGCACCACCTCTGGATGAGCGTTTTCCTGTTTGCTTTTGCCGGAATACAGCTCCTTATGTGCGGTTTTAGTGCCAGCATTGGTCTGTGGTGGTATGTAAACAGCTACGAAAAATACAGAAACTCTCTCTAGGTAGATAGTGTGGTCTACAGCTTATCATGTGATACTTTACCTCAGATGAGCAAAACCTCGAGACTTCCTTAGATATTGTGCACCAGCTATTGTTTACATATATGCATTGGCCCCCGCCCCGTGTCTTACCAGAGGCTGCTGTTCTATCCTGCCTACAGTGTATAACCCGCCAGCTATATATTAATGTCGTCGGTCAGCCACGACTTGGTGAAACATATGACATTACAGTTTTTAATGTCCCGTTTGTAGGACATACATGCTTTCAGTTCGTCCCATTTATTTTCCAGCGAATGAACGTTAGCTAGCAGGATGGAAGGCAAGGGCAGATTAGCCACTTGTCGCTTGATCCTCACAAGGCATCCTCATCTCTTTCCACGAAACTTACGTTTCCTTTTCCAGCGAATCACAGGGTTTTGGGCCTGGTCGGGTGTCTGTAGTATATCCCTCGCGTCCAACTCAATGAAGAACAACTCCTTGTCCAATTTGAGGTGAGTAATCTCAGTTCTGATGTCCAGAAACTATTTTCGGTCATTAGACGGTAGCAGCAACATTATGTACAAAATATGTCGTGAACAACGTGAAAAAAAGAACAAAATAGCCTGTTTGGTTAAGAGCCGATATGACGGCAGCCATACCCTCCAGCGCCATTTTTTTCTCCAGGCGTTGCTGCATTATTTAGTCATAATCCTATTCTAGATCTTTATCTACTTGGGAAACCAGTAGCAGACCTGCCAACATGCACGCATTTTGCGTATCAACTACGCAATACTCTGTCCATTTACGCAGGTACGAGATCCGAGTTAAAAGTACACAGATATTAATAGGGCCTGATCTGAAATTATGTATGCCCTGCAAAGAAAGGCTAAAACACCATATTCTTCTAGCTAACAGTGTTGCTTTGATTATGAATTATGATCCGTGTCTAAAAAGCCATCAGACTCACAAAACAGTGAACGTGGTGGGGCAAGAAACCCCCAATTCGGCTCGTGCTACATCTCCAATTTGCCACGTGCTTCTGGTACTACTGGCATGATACAGGGTTGGCAGGTGTGTAATAGTTTTAAGTGCTTAGGTAGGCTATTGGTTCTCGACCAACCCACTAGTACATCTGCAGCAGCAGGGGTTATTAGTGTGTGATGTTTTGGCATGCACATCAGGGTTTCCGTCAGGAAAATCTTGCGCTGGACAACGTGACCGGCAAGATTTTAATTTACCTGACATCCATATGCATTGGGTGTGTAATGCATTAGTGTGTCCACCCACTGTTCTCCAAACCGCATGTGGATTATTGTAATTAATTTGGACAGAATAGAAATTAACCTGTTAAATTGTAACAAAATAAAGTATGACGATGTTCTTATACCAACAAGACAGGTTTTTATTGAAAAGCAAAACATTGCCTGTTGCATCTGCATCCCTGCTGCAAATCATAATTGAATATAATTTATACTTTATCAGGCTCCCAAGTGGCGCAGCAGTCTCAAGGCACAGCATCTCAGTGCTAGAGGTGTCATTACAGACACCCTGGTTCAAATCCAGGCTGTATCATAACCGGCCGTGATTGGGAGTCCCATAGGGCGCCGCACAATTGGCCCAGCATTGAACGGGTTTTCCAGTGTAGGCCGTCATTGTAAATAAGAATTTGTTCTTAACTGACTTGCCTAGTTAAAGAAAGGTTACGTTTAGAAAACGTTTTATGGAAGAAAAAAACAGAAAAAAAAACATTTGGCCTAGAAGAACAAGAACACAGTGATAAAACACATCTTCAAAATATATTTGTAATTTGCAAATTATATTTCCTATGGGCTATTTGTATGAACATTTTAATAAATAACAAAAAACAGCTGTTTTCAAATACAATCTAGACCTCTAATACAATCCAGGCCCAATAAATAACACAAAAAAATGGCTGTCTATGAACCCCAGGGCCAGCCGGTCAATGGCTAAAAAGCGATCCAGCTTTTGTCAAAGAAACGTCAGATTTGGCTTTTCGTTGCTGATTAGGAGAATTTAACCTGGAAAATTAGGTTAAGGTTAGGAAAAGGTTTAGGGTTAGGATTATCTACACTCAACAAAAATATAAACACTATGTAAAGTGTTGGCCCCATGTTTCATGAGCTGAAATAAGAAATCCCAGAAGCGTTCCATAAGCACAAAAAGTATATTTCCGCTCAAATTTTGTGCACAAATTTGTTTAAATCCCTGTTAGTGAGCGTTTCTCCTTTGCTAATATAATCCATCCACGTGACGGGTGTTGTATATCAAGAAGTTGATTAAACAGCATGCTCATTAAACAGTTGCACCTTGTGCTGGGGACAATAAAAAATTTGTCACACAACACAATGCCACAGATGTATTGAGGGAGTGTGTAATTGGCATGCTGACTGCAGGAATGACCACCATAACTGTTGCCAGAGAATTGAATGTTAATTTCTCTACCATAAGCCGCTTCAACATTGTTTTAGATTATTTTGAAGTGCATCCAACCGGCCTCACAACTGCAGACCCATGTGTATGGTGTCGTGTGGGCGTGCGGTTTGCTGAGTTCTGAACATAGTGCCCCATGGTAGCATTGGGGTTATGGTATAAGCTACGGATAACAAACACAATTGCATTTTATCATGCTAATTTGAATGGACAGAGATACCGTGATAGGATCCTGAGACCCATTGTTGTGCCATTCATCAGCTGCCCTCCTCATGTTTCAGCATGATAATGCACTGCCCCATGCCCCAAGGTTCTGTACACAATTCCTGGAAGCTGAAATGTCCCAGTTCTTCCATGGCCTGAATACTCACCAGACATGTCACCCATTGAGCATGTTTGAGATGATCTGGATTGACATGTACAACAGCGTGTTCCAGTTCCCGCCAATATCCAGCAACTTCGCACAGACGTTGAAGAGGAAAGGGACAACATTTCACAGGCCACAATCTACAGCCTGATCAACTCTATACAAGGGAGATGTGTAGCGCTGCATGAAGCAAATGGTGGTCACCAGATGCTGACAGATTTTCTGGTGTCTGTGACAAACAGATGCATATCTGTATTCCCAGCCATGTGAAATCCATAGATTAGGGCCTAATTCATTTGTAAATTTACTGATTTCTTTATTTGAACTGTAACTCAGTAAAATCTTTGTAATTCTTGCATGTTGCGTTTATGTTTTTGTTCAGTATAACATGCAAAACAATTGAACTTTTGACATTAATTTGACAAAAGCTGGACCCGTTCTCGCCGTGACCAGGCTGGCCCTCCCCATTCCCGCTGCGATTCAGCACCACAGCAGTGGAAAGAGGACACTCTAGGTGGCCACAAAATTATTAATTTATTAAACTGATGTTGTACAATCCAATTTTATTTTACTTATTTGTCTAGGCAAGTCAGTTAAGAACAAATTCTTATTTTAGGATGACGGCCTACCCCGACCAAACCCTCCCCTCATCTAGACGACGCTGGGCCAATTGTGCGCCGCCCTGTGGGCGGTTGTGATACAGCCCGAGATCGAACCAGGGTCTGTGGTGACGCCTCTAGCACTGAGATGCAGTGCATTAAACCACTGCCCCACTCGATATGTAAATAAACTATATTTGTTAAGGTTGGTTCATTGAGAAAAATCTTATTTTACAATGCTCTTGTAAAATGAGTCCCGTGTCATGCATTTCTGAGAGCACTTGTTTCCCAAGTTTAAATTATATCTCTTTTTACAGTTCTACTGAATGATGTTAATAAATGTTTTATTGTAATTTGAGCTATCATGGGATCGTGACTCATGTCATGTGTGATATACATGGTTTAGTGATAACAACTCTGTTTCCTGCTATAGGCAGTTGGCTGCCTAGTGATTGCAACATTGTAATTCTTCAATGTGAGCACTTGGCGACAACTTTTCTTTTCCAAGTGCTACTGAATAAACTCAACTGAAATGCACCAATTGCGCATGATACATATAATTTCTCGAGTCTATCAATCTATTCCAAATCTTTGTACTATTCATGACACAGAGGCGGCGTATGTTCTTGCCTTGGGTGGCAGCTGAACTGCTAGGACTATGCCTGACGTACACAATCATTTGCCTCTAGTTTACCTGCGTTTGCGGCAGACCTTTGCCTGCTCAAAGTGAGCCGTTGGGAAATCAAAGCTGTCCTTCTCCTTGCAGCAGCTTGTGATGCATATCAGCCTCGTTACTTTGTCCTCAAGAAGGCGTGATCTTGAAGCCGTCTTTACTCTGTTTTGAAGAAGGAATCCCCTCTCGGCGGGCACACTGAACACGGGGATAATCAATACAATCTTTGCCAATTTTGCCCAGTCTGGATACACTTCGCTGAAGTCCCTTATGAGAACCTCACGTCTTTTGCGGAAGTAAAAATAGAAACACACACATCCGACACTGATTTCCAAGCAGCTTATGGATTTATTAGCCTATGAAGTATATTTGCCTTTGAAGTTGGAGAACATCGACTAGTATTTCCATCAATGGAAAAAAAACATTATTTTGCAATGTATTATTTTTTTCTTCCAGACAATTTGTCCGGCAACAATTTTATTTATCGACTTTTCATTTATTTTATCGGCCAAAAGCCGACATTTACCGGCTAATGGAAATCCTGCCGGGACTATACCAGTATTAGTGTTGTTTTCCTTGCCAAGATACTAAGCGAATTAAACTTCTTTAGGAAAAAAGCCCTAATGTTGATATTCAGTTTTCCAAGCTATTAGCACACAATATTTTACATACAGCAGGTTTTTAAAGGACCAAAGAGTTTGGTGTCGTTCGTGTTTTAATTTTTGCCACCCAAAAAATATTGAGATACTGCTATCGGCACAGACCTAGTTCAGATGCTAAGATTGTGTGATGTATTTTCACCCTTGCAGAGTAATTGGTGGTTACAAGCAGATTGCATTAAGTGTGGAACCATGCCGATAAAGTGGAACATTTTCAAAGGCCCCGCTCTCTATTCTCTTGCTAAATCAATTGGTTTTTGTAACAGTGCGTTCACATCAAGACTCTTGCACTCATGGAAAGCTAGCCATATTCTTACAAAAAGTGTAAAACCAATGTGTCCTCAGATGTCTTGTAGAGTGGTTGGGGCATGGAGGAAGTGGGATAGTAAATGTCCAAGGAGAGATTACATTGCCCATCCGCTGATTTAGTTATTTTCCCCTATTAATGACATTTGGGATGGAAAAGGTGGCACCTCTCTTCACTGTTACAGTGAAAGTGACGTGTTTTATTCCCCTGCCATTTCTATCACAAAGTTGGTACCAGACATGCTTTTCATGCAGTGTTATAACTTTGTTGTTTTCAGTTGAAATCTGTCTGGTACTTTTTGACCTTGCTTGCCTAGACTTATTTGTTCTGTGACACACATTGTCTGCTGTCTTTTGCAAATCCAACCCATATGCCTGCTGGGGGAGTAGAGATCACAAGTCAGCATCCTCCAAAAAACTCAACTGAATGGCCAGGAAGCTCCCATCTTCTCCTCCCAGACCTGTCCTAGATTAGGAAACACAAGGGTGGAGGCCCAAATATTGCTCTCCTCTCATCCCGACTTAGTCAGAGCTTTGCACCATTACTGGCAGAATATCCCGCCTGAGAGTGGCTGAAGGGGAAAGCTAATTTGTAGTGTGACACAAACTGCCAGATCATGTTTGGAGAGAGGGCGAGGGAGCAAGAGGAAGCTGGCAGAGGAGGGGCATCCTCTGTCCTCAACGAAAATGTGATTTTACCAGTCTGGGAGTTGAGTAATGAGTGGTTGAAATTGTATGGCCATGCCGGACGAGTGATGTCGATTTGATCGATGACATGATATGGCACAACAGAGTGCCTTTTAAAAAACCCAGGTTAGCTATAATATTCATGAAGCCGAGAACAGTTTAAGAAAGAATGTCCATAGTTCCATCACCTGACAAAGCCATCCGTCCTATGGATGTTTGCCATAGGACTGTTCTCTTAAAATGCAAATCACAGTATGTTGGCAGCTGGGCCAATTTTATTGCTGAGAGGCTTTGAGGTTTAATTTTGCAGTAAATACATTTTTTAGTCTAGCATTTGAATGTGAAAGCGTATTGACAATATAAAATATCCCTTTTTAATTTTGACAATCATCCACTTATCCCACATTCTGTGTATGAGACAAATAAATAAATCTTACGCAACACACAACATTTTGATTATTGTTGCTTTAGATTGTTGTTTGTCAGAAAGGCCAGCCATTCATTTTACTTAGGCTACTTAATAGTAAGGAAAATGTAATAATGGTTTCTTGCTACAGTAATATGGTTACTCCACTTTAGCTGTTGTTGATATTGTTGTTGTTAATATATTTTCATGCTTGGACAGTGTAAGTCATAGGAATTGTACTGCTTTTTGGTAGTATTTTTAAAGTGTTTTTTTAAACGGAGTCTACATGTTTTAATTTATACGGAGCCACAGGCTAACTGAAATCTGGAACCGTGTAGACAAATGTTATCTACAGGCTAGTGAACTTTCTCAACATTTGAATCGACAACTGTGCTCAACTCTCTCAATTACTCATACATTGCACATTGTGTACCCTGTACAAGTTAAGTGTATTTGTTTGTGAAAGCACAAATGGACTTACACAAGTCACTGCTTCACGCCTACTCTGTCCATTTAGCTTTGCTTGACGGATTGAGCTCATAAAGCTGAGAGGAAAACACCGGGTCTGCCCCCAAGGCCCCGGCCCTACATTGCTACTGCTTTACTTAATTAACATGGCCCACCTTAAATCTTCCCTACAAGCAGCTGTGATCACCCCTTGTATGAGCCATACACTATGCAGTGTCCACCCCTCAGCCATCACCATGGTCCTCACTGGACTCAAGTAGACCCACTGGTATTGGTTCCATGACAGACATCCTTGGGCTAGGTTATTGGAAGGAGAACTGCTCCCTCAACCAAGATGTACGCAGGGAATGACCAGCTAGAGGAACTGGAGCATTGTCAGCTTGCAGCTAACTGATGATATCCCTCTTCTGCCTGCTGTATGTGACCCATTTGTTCACTTTGACACAGCTTTACCATAAGGGTACTCTTTCTTTATATAAGAAACACTTTTATACTCATAATTGGGACCCTTCGCTTTTAGAAAAGCCTTTTAGTTGTTGAATGGATAATACAATATCAATACAATGACTTGCCAATGCACTTGTTGATAGTTTCCCCTCTAAAAACAGAATGCATTTTATTTAGCCTATTTCCATCAATACATCAAGTTGTCAGTATAGTCATTACCAGTATTATTTCCCTTCTTACAGTGTCTCAACACTTGGAGGAGAGTTTGGTGTTAATATAGCCGCTGCTCTCAGCCTGCTTTGAGAAATGACTTAATCATGTTTTGGATTGTATATTCCTCTAGGGAGACAGGAAGGGATTATGCCGGGTGTTGGAATGTAACATTAAGATCAATGGCAAAATAAGTATTCAAAAGAGACACACAAAAAAAAACTTTAGGTAAATATTTTGAACAGACTGAAATTAGCATTTTTTATTTTTTTAAATGCTGCCTGGTAGTTTATTGGAAGTGGGAACTATTCTTTTTTTTCCTTTGCCGGTGCAGCTGTCTGAGACATGCTAGATATGTAAATTGATCAATTTACTATGTCAATGCAATGTGGACTAGCTTAGAGGGGAAAAATATGACTGAATGATAACGTGAACTTTTCTTCTCCTTGCGTACTCCCTCCAAGCTTCTGAGACATTCACCTGTTTACAATGTGGGTTCTTTGTATAGCTGATGTGCACCAGACATGTACACTGTAGGACATGTGTGAAACTGAATGGTCATATCACATCAGTGCCTCTCCTCCTGCCACTGCAGCCTCTGTCAACGTGCTGGTGCAGAACTGCAAGATCTACAATGACGCCAGCTGTGACATCTCTGCAGATGGGCAGCTCCTGGCCGTGTTCATACCCAGCAGCCAGCGGGGCTTCCCAGATGAGGGCATCCTGGCTATCTACTCTCTGGCGCCTCACAACCTGGGAGAGATGCTCTACTCCAAGAGATTCGGTGAGTCATTGTCTCTCTAAAGCTCGTGTCAAACTCATTCTACGGAGGGCCGAGTGTCGCTCCTCCCGTGTACTTGATTTGAAATTGAAAGGGAAAAAACAAAACCAGCAGACATTAGGCCCTTCATGGAATGAGTTTGACACCCCTGCTCTGAAGTAACATGGTGGTCCATGAGCCAGGCCCCTGAATTTGGGTCGTCAGGCTCACGTGGGCTGTCTCATAGTGATGTTTTTTTTCTCATAGGGATTTTACCCCATGACAGTCAGTATACAACACATGATTAGTAACTTATACCCTTTAATCATTGGAAAGCTTAGATTCACCGCTGTCTATCAGAAACATTTTCAGAATGTTCGGGTCAACAGAACTTTGACCTTTTTAGGGTACATGTCAGAATTACCTGTATAAATGGCTTTAAAATGGTTTTAAAATGTCATGCAATTACATTATATAATATAACCAACTTTGAAAGCACCAGCTACAACTATTGTCCATATGCCACTGACATCAGAATGTTGGGAGTTTAGCCATAAAATTATATGTAATGGATAGGAATTGGCATTTGAAATTGTCACTATTTGCATAATATAAATGTTTTAACAACGTTATTTCTAAAAAAAAAATAATAATAATTATAAATACAATAAAAATGTTCAATGGGGACTTGCTCGTGTGACTCAGGAGAAGTGGTGCGCTCTGCTTATTGTTTCAGCACAGAATGGTGGGGGAGGGCGGGAGAGGAGCAGGGGCTGGTGTGTCTGACACAGAGGAAGAAAGTAGCCAAACCGACTCGCACAAATTAGACAAACTTGTTGCTGTGATAGACAACCTATCATCTCATCTGGATGTGTCTGTCTTGACTTCATCAAATATATTTAAAGAAGCTAGCTAGCTACACTAGCCAGCTAGCTAGCAAGCTAGCAATGATAATTGATGCTATGTTGCTGTGATCCTCGTCCTTGTCTACAACAACTCTATTTTAAACAGCCTCCCTGTTGGCTGATCATTGTAGCCTACTCCTCC
The DNA here is from genome assembly GCF_036934945.1 of Oncorhynchus masou masou. NCBI lineage: Eukaryota > Metazoa > Chordata > Actinopteri > Salmoniformes > Salmonidae > Oncorhynchus > Oncorhynchus masou. Next base: position 57,770,593 of record NC_088212.1, read on the forward strand.
TCATTTAGCCAACTTCATTCTGTAATAGTAATTCCATTTTGCGTTGATTAGAAATCTCCCACTTCACTTTCTGCACATGGAGCCGATGACTGTTGCTTTGATTGACAACAGTAAGTTACACTCTTAAAGTGTGTAGCCTAGGCTACCGGATTTTTTTTTTTGATGGGGCGGACGTAAAAAAAAACTAACTTTTGTTTTATAAAAATGTTTAATGTCAAGGTCTGTCCTTGTATGTTGCAATGTCACATTTATAATTGCATTTTAGACAAAGCCTTTCATTAAAATAGGCGTATTTTTTTCTCTCAAATTAATACTCTCGCAAGTAATCAAATACTAACGGCCGTTTGGATTTTCGAGTATTCAAATAACCGTGCTCATCCCTAGTAATAGGGCCGCTATGTTTTTGGATTGTAACTTTGGTGTTCGAGGCACTGAATTGCACACACAGCAAGAAAAAACAGGGTTTTAAAAAGTTTTGTAGATACTGGGCCATCACAGAATTCCTGCATTAACTCCATAGAACCCTTTTTACAATATGGCCGCCAAACAACTCAATGGGATCTTCTTGGATAATTTCACATGACCATACCTATATGAAATATAATTGTAGTATGCCCAAAAATATCTTCACATGTTCATAGTGATGTAGAATACACAACCTTGTGAGCCATCTATATGAACATGTTAAATTACTAACCTAATTCTGGCAAGAATTTGCCCAAAAACCTGTCTGAATTGCTGATTTGGGGAGATATTATGGTCAATAATGGCAATATTTAATCTTCAAACATGTAAAATGGATATGAACAGTACATGTGAATAGTTATGGATGTGAGCTGATTACAATTATATACTATTAACTGTTTACATAAAACAGAGGACCAGAAACTTGCACCAATACATTTTCACCTGATGATGAGAGCAGCAAACCATTACACGTAGTTACTCTAAATGAAGATGTATTCTTACTATGGGGACATAGCAGATTGGTCTGTTACTAAAATAGTGAAAGTAATATAATTGGCCTCAACAGGCCCAACATTGGATTTTACATCATTGTAATGGAATGTATGGGGCAGGTTTATAGTTCTCATAATAAAAGCAGTTACTAGGATAACATTGTATATCATTTTAATCAGCTCTCATCCTATGACTATTCACATTTTATATTTTTATTTTATTTAACTAGACAAGTCAGTTAAGAACAAATTCTTATTTACAATGACGGCCCTGACAACGCTGGGCCAATTGTGAGCCCCCCAATCACGGCCGGTTGTGATATAGCCTGGAATCGGACCAGGGTCTGTAGTGCCGCCTCTAGCACTGAGATGCAATGCCTTAGACTACTGCGCCACTCGGGAGCCGAGTAAAGTGTATATATCCATTTTATGTGTTTGAAGATTAAATATAAACTCTGTGTATTGTGTAAGTATTATATTAATTAAGGTGTATTAAGCATGAAGATTGATAAAGGCAAATTAAAGCTTTAATCTAGGCAACACTTTTTTGGTGGTAAGTAGATATAGGAATGTGGGAGGCCTACTTATTTAACCTCGCAGGTCTGTGCCCAAAGTAGCTGTGAACACTGTAATTTACAGTTCAGCTACTCTCACGAGCAGTACAAACACTTACCAGTCATTTAAGACTAGGCAATAGCTTAATCAAGTACACAAATATAGCTTTTAGATTAACAGGTGCAGGCTGCATTCAACAGAGGGAGACTCCATTTTGGATATACTCCAGATTCCTAACTGGATAATAGCATCGGTTTCCAAATGGTTGCCTTTAATGAGAGAGTTTGTTTTACTGTATGTTTCTCAAGTGGGAACAAACATTCAACTGTCGTCAAAAACCATTAATTAAGAAATACAGGTTTGTTAGGAAATTCTACTGACTTGCATTAACCTGCTTGTACAGTCTCAATCTAAGGCATCAGAGAAGGCAGGAAAGTTTAATTTAATGGTTCCTGTTGTCTGTTATTTATAGCTGCTGAGTCAAGAGACATTCAGAATGCAATCCCAATTATCTATAAAGCAATTTACAGTGTGGAGTGTTTCAGTCAGACTTTTAAATGCTGTTTTTAGGCCCTCATGTAAAACCATGACAAAAGGTGTTCAATAGTTGCTTTAAGTTGTCTATGCCAAACACATCCATGCTCAACATAAGTAGCTTAACCATCTGTTCTTTGTCTAGGTCTTAATGCCATCTCTGTCAGCCTGTCCCCGATGGGCCACTACGTGATGGTGGGCTTGGCCTCCCGCAGGATCCTGCTCCATCACACTACAGACCACATGGTAGCGCAAGTGTTACGCCTGCAGCAACCCCATGGTGGAGAGACTTCCATGAGGGTGAGTTTGGCCAACGTTAATCCTTTGGAATTTCATGGAAAAACAACAGTATTATGCCATTTATTTGTGCTTTCATCAATGCGTCTTGATTCAGCTTTATTTGAATTGAACTTGAAAATGCCAGCAAGAACCTAGACCCAAATCACCTGTGAGCATCCGCAGGGTGACAGTAACAAAATGAAACCGCCCACATCTGGAGGTAAAGGAGATTGTAAATGATAAGCTACTTCTGGCTGGCAAAGAGTACAACTCTTTATAAATAGCTACTTTAACTCCGTCATTTTTGGGGACGAACAATAGATTTTCACCCCATTATCTAACCAAATGAGGAGGAACGAGACACAGACATTACAATTCAATACAGCACAGTAGCTCAATAAAACCCTCGCAGCTCCAGCCCTCTCACAATGGCCAGCCAGATTAGCAACCCCAAACAAACAAACCAGCGATGGCAGAGCCTGCATTGACTCAACTTTAACTGGATTCTGAAGGTACTAAATATCTTTATTGATCTGCTTTAGAATGTTTTTGCTCCAAGATTGGAATAGAAAATGGGCTTACAATCAATGAGTATTTTTCACATGCCTCCTGGTGCTGACTCTAGCCTTTTATATTCCAGCTGTACAAAGTGATCTTGTGTAATGGAGAAACTTCTTTGGCTAGACCCCAAGTAGAATCATGGTTATGCACATTTCATTTAGTCTTTAATCTACCCCATGATCTCTCATGGCCCTTTGGCAGACCACAGTACAGTGTTTTCCCTTTCCTCTTTCAGAGGAACTTGTCTGCTGATGGTCTTGATGATCTAAGATCAACAGCACTGTGAAACATTTCATTCTCCCTTTTAATTTGTGTTTTTTATAGTCATGATTACTGTTGAGAGAATGTACCACACCGTTTACACAGTCTCACAATGGTCCACACTTAAATAGTAATGAAGAGTCTTTGAAAGTGTTCTGTGTTTGGTGGCTCAGTATGTGACTCTGTTTTGGCTGGACATGTATCAGAATGTAGCAGGGGATGTGGTAGGTGGTGTGTGAAGGATGAGGGGTAAAGTGTTTATGATGCAGGGCTTGGAGCCAGGGTTCCATCTGTGACATCCCAGTGACCCAGAACACAGCCCAGTGTCCCATGGCCACCCCAGATCCAGTCCTCAGAGGGCCTGATGAAAGCAGGAAGCAGGACCCACTGCCTGGGCAGCCTCTAATGACTTGGCTGAGTAAACAACATCAGGGTGACACTTTGATGTTGCCTTTCTGTCTCTCCCACTGCCTCTTGCTGTTAGTGAGACTGTTCTCCGTCCCACCCCATTTTTGAAGATGCCATGCAGCCCTGGCAAACTAGGCTAAATGATAATTGAGATGACGTTTTAACTTTTTTTTGCGGGGGTGCAGCACCAGTGGCTTTTCTAACTCCAAACTTCTCACATTGCCAGTGGTGAAATTGTTGTGACATAAGTTTTCTAACTGAACAGTTACATAGTCTGAAGAGAACTGTAGTTATCCAAAATCTAATAGAACAAATTGGGAATGTTTTTGTTTTTAAAGCTGCCACATGGTGCATAAAAGCCCATGTCTGATTTGACATGAAACTAAAAGGCGTTTTGCTCAGAGTTTTTGCTCTCGTTAGTAACTTGGCTAGGGCCATCACATAATTTAAATTTGTATTACTCTTACAGAATTTCCACATGGGCACATATTGTAAATTTAATCTAAGCCTATTGGATGATAACTTGTTTTAGGACAGAATCATTGATAATGGACTTTTCCCCATCATAACAAAGGTACAGCAGATCCCATTATTGAATGGGACACTTTTAAATGTGTCTTTTAGAGGCCTTGCAATTCAGTACTCATCTATAAAACAAAAGCAATTTAGGTCAAGAGTCCATATTAAAAACCTGTTGACGCCATGGGGTCCCCTACAGGAACAACACCCCCCCGTTCAACTCAAACGGTGGCGCAGGGAATGCAAAAATATTCTTAGAAATATTTAACCTCCACACATTACCAAGTCAAATATCTCAAATGAAAGATAAACAAGTTGTTCATCTACCCAGCGTGTCAGATTTTTAAAATGTTGTACGGCGAAAACATAGCATATATTTATGTTAAACCACCACAAAGACACAGACTATATGCAGCCATTTTGTCGAACAAAAGATACAATCACAAACGCAGGATTAAAAGAAAAATCATTCACTAACCTTTTGAAAATCTTCATCAGATGACATTAATATGACATGTTACACAGTACATTTATGTTTTGTTCGATAATATGCATTTTATATCCATAAATCTCGGTTTACATTGACGCCATGTTCAGAAAATTCTCCAAAATGTCCGGAGAAATTATAGAAAGCTACGCCAGATAACAGAAATACTCATCATAAACTTTGACTAAAGAGACATGTTCTACATATAGTTAGAAAGATACACTGGTTCTTAATGCAACCGCTGTGTCACATTTTTTTTACGTTACGGAATTAGTAATAATCTGAGACGGCGCTCAGACGTTACAATATTTCTCCGCTATGTTGGAGTCAACAGAAATACAAAATTACATAAATATTCCCTTACCTTTGATGGTCTTCGATCAGAATGTAGTGGAAGGAGTCATACTTACCCAATACATCATTTTGTTTCATAAAGTTCAATTCTAGTGTCCATGTAGTAGCATATGCTACCACTTTCAGCTCAAATGACTTCTGGTCCAGAATAATTGCGCATCAAAACTTCCAAATCACATATTATAGGTCGACGAAACTGGTCAAACTAAGTGCAGAATCAAGCTTCAGGATGTTATAAACGTACAAAACGAATGGCATTCCAACCGGACAATCCTAGTTCATCTGGGGCTGGCTGGAACAAAGGAAGCTCTTTGTCCAAAGCGCGCCTTCACGCACATGAAAATCCTCCACGACACCTACAGTTTTTCACCTCATTGGGTCAAAGTTCACAGCATTTGCACCATTAAACGCTCTACTGAATGAGGACATCTAGTGGAAGACATAGAAAGTGTATCCAGAGCCATAACTGGTTGGGAAGGGAGGGGACGATGACGTCAAAGTTGCCCCAACTTTCAGGATTTCAAAACTAGTTTGGAAGATTGCCTGCCTTGTGAGTTCTGTTATACTCACAGACATAATTCAAGCGGTTTTAGAAGCTTCAGAGTGTTTTCTATCCAATAATAATTATAATATGCATATATTAGCAATTTAGGACAGATTTTTATGCAGTTCACTATGGGCACGCAATTTATCCAAAGGGGAAATACTGCCCTCTATCTTTAACAGGACGGGCCCCCATAGATAGAGGGCCGTAGAAATAGAAATGCTACCAAAAATAATCTACTGAAACTTGTTACAAATGACTGAGTCACCCCTGATTCACCAAACAATATTTTGAAAGAGGAAGTAAAGTACTTTAAGCATATGTTTTCATTTCAGTTTTCATTTCCATTAACTAATTGTATGGATTTGTCTTTCAATTAATAATGTAAAATCAACATTTGTACAGAACGACTCATGTGAAGGCCAAATTACAGAGGAAGAACTTATTGATGCTATTTAAGCCTCTAAGTCCGGGAAAAAAAGTCTGGGCTGAATGGCATAACAGTGGAAGTATACCAAACCTTTTTTGATATACTTAGAGGACCGTTATTAGCATGCTTTAACCACTACGATATGAATGGTAGATTATCAGACACACAAGGTCAGATTTCATTATTACTGAAATAGGATCCACACTTCAGTGTTCTAGCAAAATGCTTAACGCATAGAATTAAAAGGTATTGCCGGAAATTATTCATCCTAATCAGTACTGGAAACAATATAACACTATGAAAAATCTGGGAAACCAGGCCTGTTAATCATAGCCTACTTTGAAAAGACCTTTGATAATGTACAACTGGAGTTTATATATAAATGCTTGGAATATTTCAATTTTGGAGAATCTCCAATGAAATTAGTTAAAGTTATGTATAGTAACCCTATGTTTAAAAAGTAAATAATGGCTACTTCTCAAAGTTTTAAACTGCCAAGAGGAGTGAAATAAGGTTGTCCACTATCGGCATATCTATTTATTATTGCAATCAAAATGTTGGCTGTTTAAATCAGATCCAACAATAATATTGAGAGGTTAGAAATTCAGGGCTTAAAAACATAAGTGTCGCTGATTAATGTTTGTTATTTTTTATCCACAATTTGGATCCCTCCACAGCCTCATAGAGGATCTAGATGCTTTTTTCTAACTTCTCTTGAATAAAACCAAATTATGATGTGTACTTTATTTCGTAATGGATCACAAAAAAATACAACCTTTACATTACTGTGTAGCTTACCAATTCAATTGTCTGATGGGGATGTGGACATACTCCCATAAGAAAGAAATTCTCACTCCAATGAATTTTAATAGAAAGTAGATAAGATCTTGCTACCATGGAAAGGAAAATACCTGTCTATTTGTGGGACAATCACCCTGATTTAACTATTTAGTCATATCACAGTTTACCTATTTGCTTATGGTCTTACCTACACAGTTTATGAACAGATACGCAAAACAACGCTGAATTCAAAACTTAGAATTTTTCAATTTAACTAAATTCTTGCAACCAATAGAATGTTATGTACAGTGCCTTTGGAATGTATTCAGACCCCTTGCCTTTTTCCGCCAGACGGCTTAGTGGCCAGACGGCTTCTGTCTGGCCACTCTACCATAAAAGCCTGATTGATGGAGTGCTGCGGATAATGTTGTCCTTCTGGAAGGTTCTCCCATCTCCACAGAGGAACTCTAGAGCTCTGTCAGTGACCATTGGGTTCTTGGTCACCTCCCTGACCAAAGCCCTTCTCCCCCGATTGCTCAGTTTGGCCGGGCGGCCAGCTCTAGGAAGAGTCTTGGAGGGTCCAAACTTCTTCCATTTAAAAATGGAGGCCACTGTGTTCTTGGGGACCTTCAATGCTGAAGAAATGTTTTTGTACCATTCCCCATATCTGTCCATCAACACAATCTTGTCGAGGAGCTCTGTGGATAATTCCTTCGACCTCATGTCTTGGTTTTGAGCTGACATAACCTGTCAACTGTGGGGACCTTAGATAGCTGGGTGTACCTTTCCAAATCATGTCCAATCAATTAATTTACCACTCCAAGTTGTAGAAACATTTCAAGGATGGACGATGGAAACCAGATGCACCTGAGCTTAATTTCGAGTCTCATAGCAAAGGGTATGAATACTTATGTTAATTAAGACATTTAAAAAATAGCATAATTGCTTTGTCATTAAGGGGATATTGTGTGTAGATTGCTAATATTTAATCAATTTTAAAATAAGGCTGTAACTTAACAAAATGAGGAACAAGTCAAGCGGTCTGAATAGTTTATGAAGGCAGTGTATTTAACAGGGCTGGGATTTATTTTGGTACTGTCCATATGTAGCTTGTTTTTGGTCACAGATCCAGGAATGGCCAAAGAATTGCAACATTTACCTAGAGCTAACGCTGCAGATGGCAATACTGGTTGATTTGAAAAATAATAATACTTTTATCAGAAATATTTGTCTTTAATTTACAGTCTGTGGAAAATATGAGAATAGAAAGGTTCAGAACTTTTGTGAAGCATCACTGTACAGTTGAAAAATCCAATATGGATGGTTTTAAGAGATAGATGGGAGGGGTTGAATGGAGCTGACGGGTGGGACTAATAACAACAAGATAGCCAATGTAAAATATTCTTTGTCTGTAACATGTATAACTTTTGTGAAACGGCACAGTTAAAAATATATGGCAAATATACAGTTGAAGTCTGAAGTTTACATGCACCTTAGCCAAATTCATTTAAACTCAGTTTTTCACAATTCCTGACATTTAATCCTAGTAAAAGTTCCCTGTCTTAGGTCAGTTAGGATCACCAGTTTATTTTAAGAATGTGAAATGTCAGAATAATAGTAGAGAGAATGATTTTTTCAGCTTTTATTTCTTTCATCACATTCCCAGTTGGTCAGAAGTTTACATACACTCAATTAGTATTTGGTAGCATTGCTTTTAAATTGTTTAACTTAGGACAAATGTTTTGGGTATCCTTCCACAAGCTTCCCACATTAAGATGGGTGAATTTTGGCCCATTCCTCCTGACAGAGCTGATGTAACTGAGTCAGGTTTGTAGGCCTCTTTGCTAGCACACGCTTCTTCAGTTCTGCCCACAAATGTTCTATAGGATTGAGGTCTGGGCTTTGTGATGGCCACTCCCAATACCTTGACTTTGTTGTCCTTAAGCCATTTTGCCACATCTATTTTGTGAAGTGCACCAGTCCCTCCTGCAGCAAAGCACCCCCACAATATGATGCTGCCACTCCTGTGCTTCACGATTGGGATAGTGTTCTTCGGTTGAAGTTTTTCACTCAGGCCTCTCATCTTTTTAAGTGGGAGAACTTGCACAATTGGTGGCTGACTAAATACTTTTTTGCCCACTGTAGCAAACAGGGAATGTGTTAGATGTATTCTCAATTTGTAAGTTGAAGATTTTGCATTCTCTGCGAGCACATCTGACACACCGCCCAAGTTATGCCAGCATAGACTGTCCAATAAGGCTCTCTGAGTTGACAGCTCTTATGCAGATCCCCAACTATGCTGTCTTGCTCCTACGTTTGGAGATGAAGCAAACAGCTTTTACCCTCCTCCTTTGTTATTTCTCCGTATTTTGACTCGGAGTGGTGTAAAATGTATGCAGATGTAGACAGACGGGTAAATGTGGTCATTCGTCTTCACTTCATAAGGTAAGAGGCAGACAGTAGTACCCGTGTCAGTCACCTGATATGGCCGTCATAGCAGCAGTTTTGGCCAGTCATATTGAGAAGTGGCGTGACAAGCCAAGGTGACTGCTCTTAAATGGGCACTCCCAACAACGTCTCTTCTGAACTTGATTCATTGAGGGAACAGCCAACCGTTAAGACAGGGAGCTGCTCGACTCAACAACTCTAATCAGCATTTCAGCAGACAGACTAAAGTTCTAACATTGTTCTGCTATTCCCGCACTAGTACCGGATTATGTCTCAGGTTCTGAATTCTCTGGTTAATTGATAACCAATATATTAACATGAAATGAATGAATAAGTTATAACATGCTAATCTAGCGTGAAAGATAAAGCTCATTAGAAGACTGCGCTAATGCAATAAAATTATTTGTCTGTCTGTAATCTATTTATTTCCGTATGTCCCCATTCCCCCCTAGAGAATGTTTGATGTGGTGTACCCCATGGCTTCTGATCAGCGGAGACACGTCAGCATCAACTCGGCCCGCTGGCTCCCAGAACCTGGCCTGGGGCTTGCATACGGTACCAACAAGGGAGACCTAGTCATCTGCAGACCTGTGTAAGTCTGCACTACGCACTCTATATACCTCTGTTTCTCTCTTTTTTGCCTTCTCTCTCGCACAGTGCAATCTGCCCCTGGCTTAGAGACCTAAGTTTGTCCTCACTACCTCTTCTCTCAATACCACAGTATGTTTAAATCAGGAGTGGCCTGTGGCTAGATTTCTCCCTAAGCACCTTTCTCTATATGTCAGGTATTTGTTTTACATTTGTATGGAAACAGTGAAAACTAATAGCCAATTAGTGTGTATTCTATCTCCGCTTTAGATATCTGTCTATGTTGAGGACAAGAATCCCCTCATTTGTGTGGTTACCTAATGGCCCTTAAGAGGGTCCCAGTGCTCATGGCTTTAAAGCCTTTGGCATTCGGGAAGGCAGTCAGCAGCTCCCACCCACCCACGGCAGGCAGGCAGGGCAGGAAGAGTTGGATCGATGGAGCGCCCACTGACTTATTCAGCCAGCTGTCATCAGCTGAGTCAAGTCAAGTCAGAGGAGCGTGTTCTCACTCAAGTTCAGAAAGTTTTTCAGTTATGTTTTTCTCTGTTATGTCTGGCTTTCTGAAATAAATTGTCTCGTGTTACAAAGGAAGGATGATTTGTTCTCCCTCGCCCCCGGGCCTGCATTGTTACTTCAAAGAACAAAAACTATAACCAAGTTATCCAACACCAGTAAAATGCGCATTATGACCAAACAGGATTTTCTACACAGAATAATTACAAACCTTACTAACAGCAATAGTTAAATCTAGACAAATTATGTTATGTGATTTTGAAGAGGGAAATGTGGGAATTTTTAAACGTACCTAAAGACATTGCAATTCATCAACAGCCAAATTGTCTCTAATTTATGTCAGTCATTTGAATGATCCGACCATAATCGTACCTTTACCCAGAGAGTCACTGTACTTGCAAGAGACACTTAAAACCGCATCTGTATCATGAAGCCCTAATTGTGGTCTAACAAATACATGAATAGCGTTCCTACATACAGCACCACAGGTGCATAATAACCAAACAAACATCACAAGAGGATGAACACACACAGTGCTCCCCATGGACATACTGTACAGTATACCACTGCAGCATAGACTCCACATCCTTATTGGGGAAAACCTATTATATCCCTGTGTGTTTACTAATGGTAGAAACAGTTGTGCTGCAATCAGTGGCTCATCTCCTACTACACTGTTGAGCAGGGATCATTAAAGAGGGAAATAAAGACCAGAACCCCAGGATGTGTTTGTGTTCTCTGGTCTCTTTTAATTGCCTGCGTTGTGTAAATTACATGATCAAACATGTCTACACGGGTCTATAGAAGGACCTTGTAAATGGCCGGACCTCGTATAGCAGCACTACCAACAGCAACGATGCACATGGCTTCTTTCCTGCAGAAAGCTGCATTTTTAAGCTGCATTTGAATATCTGGCATCTCTCACATGTGTTGGCAGCGTGAGAAAAATGTTTTCTGATTTGCCCACAGGCAGGCTTCCGAGGTGAAGAGGCAGCTTCCTCGCTCTGTACGTATTGACGAGAACCCTGAAATCTTCCTCAATCAATTTTGTTTTTTCTTTTCCTACAATATTACATGTTCTGCTTCGATGAAAATCCTATTTAAGTCTGCTTGTTTAACTCGGAAGTGAACTTTCTTTATCCACATTTCAGTTTTACTGGTGATTTCCCTCCTAGCCAAAACAGCCGATCGATGGTGGCTAACTGCGTTCAGTTTGACATTTGAATCAGAGCAAACAATGATCATCAGCCATTTTGGGTGATCAACTGTTTTTGGGATTAGTCATTCAGTCTACCCTTTCTTTGATGATGACCATTAAATATGTGTTTCAACTACAGTCTACAGGTTTGTACTGATAGCCACCTTTTTACCTCGACCAAATACCATTTGAGTGGAAAAGTGGTCGCTTGCCCCACAAGTGGAGTACGGTCTAGCGCAGTTCTGTTGGTCATTGTGTGGTCAAAGTGACCTCTTTAGCAACAGAAGGCACTGGGACCAGTTGGGTAGCCTAATCAACCCATGAAAGCCTAATTGAACAGCGGCGTTCTAACAGCAGCCTGTCAAACTTGGCTGTTACCCAGATGTCTCACCGTCTCTGGCTGTCTGATTTCTCAAGTTTAGTGGTCATCCCACACCAAAATATCTCACATTCCATTGTCTTCCATTGTCCTGGTTTCGGGGGATTTGGGTACCACTTGTTGTGGTTGTTTTCTATCGTGGGATTGATTTTTCAGCCCCGTAATTCAATTTTGCAAGCCTGGCTGTTGCAGCCTTTCTGTTTTATTATATAGAATAACATCGTGAAAAATAATGCAATGTAACTTTTTTTTAATCAAGCATGCTGTGCTATAAGCAGCTTTGCTTCGGAGCAGGGACGTGTTGTTGCTGATGAAACTGAAATGAGATCAGGACAGCGAGAGATAGTGGCCTTGTTTGGGAAATAGTCTCATAAAATAATAACTTTCCCCCTCTTGGTCCTAATACTGTCGATATTATTTCTTTATCTATCTCCTGAAAGTTTGACCCAACTCCCACCATGTATTCTGCTCTTGGCAGCTTTTCTTGGATTGTATTCTTGAACTTCCTTTCAGATTCACAGCTAGTGTGCTGGGGGTCTAAAATGTAAGCTTTTCACGTGCCAAATACTCTAATGGTACAGGTAGGAATTATAAATCAAATCAAAATAAATCAAATCAAATTGTATTTGTCACATGCGCCGAATACAATAGTTGTAGACCTTACAGTGAAATGCTTACTTACAAGCCCTTTACCAACAATGTAGTTTTAAGAAAAACACCAACATAAAAACAAGTAAGGGATAAGAAAAACAAAGTAACCTGGTATTTGCTGCTAATGAAATAACTGATCCATACTTATAAGCGTTGTCGGTGCACAAATGTACAGCTTCATGAGAGACCTGTTGAGTCCAGATAAACCAGGAGAAAAGTCATTCATAGATTCAGTCGAGCTATTAAAAAATCACTTCAACCCTAAACTCAGTGAGAGAGTACAATGATTCAGGTTTGATTCACGCATGAGAAAACCTATCGAATCAGTGGGTGGAATATGTGGCTGAGTTGAAAAAACTAGCATTGGGCTGTAACTATGGGAATACATTATCGCAAATGCTAAGCGAATGGCTGGTGTGTGGGATTAACGATGACAGGATTCAAATACACTTGTTATCAGAGCCTAATCTCATGTTTGAGAATGCACTCAAACTGGCCCAGGCCATGGAGTCTGCGAATAGAAATGCACTGGATTTACAGGCAAGGGGCGCAACTGCGTGCCATACAGTAAAAGATAGCCGCTCTGAGCGCGTTGAATTTTAAATAACGGAAAGCCAATAGAGACTTATCGTTGCAAAGGCAAACACGCAGCGTATGAAAGGTGAAAGGTGTTATGCATGGGGGATAATAGGCCACATTGTGAGGGCGTGCTGCAATAAAAAAAGAACGGACAGCAAACCGAATACCTCCAGACGCTCTAATCACGTGATAGAAAGTACGCAGAGCAAGCATTCTCAGTGTACAGGGGGCGAATATGCAGAAGGCGACGCCTTTCATTGTGGAAATGGGAATAAATGGATTGAAGGTACCGTTTGAACTCGACACAGGATGTCGTGTCACGCTGATGAACAGGTCTCAATTTTCTTTTCTTTTTTACCTTTATTTTACTAGGCAAGTCAGTTAAGAACAAATTCTTATTTTCAATGACGACCTAGGAACAGTGGGTTAACTGCCTGTTCAGGGGCAGAACGACAGATTTGTACCTTGTCAGCTCGGGGATTTGAACTTGCAACCTTTCGGTTACTAGTCCAACGCTCTAACCACTAGGCTACCCTGCCTCCCCGGAAAAATGTTGAAGTGCGTCAACTGAGTGACACCCCCATTAAACTCAAAACGTACACACGGGAGAAGATCACTGTGATTTGGAGTTGCTGATGTTCACGTGGATATCAAGGACAAAAGACAAGTCTACCTCTCTTAGTAGTGGAAGGTACTGGCCCCAGCTTACTAGGAAGAGGTTCTATATGCCAAGATCAGTTCCATATGCCATGAAGCCGAAAGTGGATGTGGAAATTGACAGACTCTTAGCAGATGATATAATTATACCTGTCAAGTTTTCTGAGTGGGCAGCACCAGTTGTTCCTATGCTAAAACCAGATGGTTCAATCCGATTATGCGGTGACTATAAACTGACTGTAAATAGAGTTTCCTCTCTGGAGAAGTACCCCTTACCCAAAGTGGAGGATTTGCTTTCAACGTTAACCGGAGGGCAACAGTTCACAAAACTGGACATGAGTCACGGATATCAGCAAGTGCTAATGGATAAAGCTTCACAGAAGTACCTGACCATAAACACCCACAGAGAGATGTTTACCTATAAACTTCCAAAGAACAATGGAGGGAATTCTGCAGGGGATACCCAAGGTAGGGGTTTACCTCGATGACATTCTTGTCACGGGACTCACAAAGGAGGAACATCTCAGAAACTTAGAGGAAGTTTTGACGTGGATGAATGATGCCGATCTCCGGCTGAAGAGGAGCAAGTGTACACTGTTAGCTGATGAAGTGCAGTACCTGGGTCCAAGGTGGATGCCAAGGGGTTACACACTGTCAAAGCTAAAGTGAGGGCTGTTGTGGAAGCTCCAGCTCCGACAAACGTTACAGAGCTGAAAGCCTATCTAGGCTTACTGAATTATTATTTATAATCGCTTCCTCCCGAACCTCTCTACCCTCTTAGCTCCTCTACATCAACTGTTAAGGAAGGATGTGGAGAATGGTGCAGAGAAACCTATTGGGTTCATGTCAAGAACATTGTCGCCAGCGGAGAAAAAAAGTACTCTCAGCTGGACAAGGAACGACTGGCTGTCATATTCGGAATACAGAGATTCCACAAGTGTTTATACATAAGCCTCTGATCTCTCTGTTCCATGAACAAAAGCCAGTACCACAAATGGTCTCTCCAAGAGTTCAATGTTGGGCTGTGTGGCTCAGGACCTACGAGTACAGAATAATTTACAAACCAGGTAGATACCATGGGAATGCTGATGCTCTGAGTCGGCTGCCCGTTCCAGAAATCATCATTCAGGAAGAAGAAAATGACCAGGTTTTGATGATCGATGTGTTGGATGATGCACCGGTGAACACAGCCCAAATCAGACAATGGACTTTATAGGATGTGACGTTATCACACAAGTGCATGAATTTATCCTGAAAGGATGGTCTACAGTGACAGAGCCTCAGATCACGCCTTACTACACTCGCAGCTTGGTATTGAGTGTTCTAGATGGATGTGTTCTGTGGGGTTCAAGAGTAGTTATCCCACCAGAAGGGCGGGGTATGCTACTGAAGTTGTTGCATCAGTCGCATCCAGGCATGTCGAGAATGAAATGGATAGCGAGGTCATATGTCTGGTGGCCAAAGATGGCCCACGATGTGGAAAATGAGGTTAGCCGGTGTGCAGAATGTCAGAGTAACAGGAAGTCACCCCCCACTCCACCGCGCCATTACGGAAAAACCATTGACACGACTACATGTGGACTACGCTTGACCTTCCCTAGGAAAAATGTTCCTTGTGGATTCCAGCTACCATTGAGGATTGCTCAGGACAAGTATCCTATACTGTGATCATCGGAAGTAGACAAAGACTAAGGAGACACGTGGATCAGATCTGAGCTCGAATTCCAGTTCCATCCGGGGAGCTGAATCAATTCTTAAACGAACAGGACAGGACATTGGAACGTTCCCCAGAGTTGCAGTTGGACAAACCACCTGAGACCAACATGCTCAACTTCCTGAGACCATCAGTCCGGAACAACCCCCTCCTGTGAAGTCTCCACAAAAGGACTTTGTTTCACCATCAAGGGGTGAAGATCTGGTGGCACCAGCTACACCACCTCTGAGACGCTCTATTAGAGAGAGACGTCCGCCAGACTTTTTCAGATCAGATGTTTGAAAAAATGTAAATAAGAAAATAGCTCAAAGGAATTAAGTTGGGTTATTAGCTTTAAGAGGGGGGGGGGGGTGTAGTAACCTGGGATATTTATGTTTACCAATAGATGACAGTATTGACTCAAGACAGGGTTTGCTTTCCACTATCCATAGCTATTTCTGATGTTTGCCTGTATAACTGATTAAGAAAGCTTCAGGTAGCTTAAGCCAGGTGCATTAGAGAATGTAATTCTAAGTTACAATTAAATACTAAACCGTACTTATGTCTCATTAGTCATCAATCTAAGAAGCCTCTAAGGATACTACAAGCAGTAAATAACAATAGCGGGGCTATATACAGGGGGTGCTGGTTCAGAGTCAATGGGCCAATGTGCTGGGGGCACCGGTGTTGAGGTAATTATGTACATGCAGGTAGGGTTATTAAAGTGGGTGTGCATAGATAATAACAGAGTAGCAGCGGTGTGGGGGGTGCAAATACTCTGGGTAGCCATTTGATTAGCTGTTCAGGAGTCTTATGGCTTGGGGGTAGAAGCTGTTTAGAAGCCTCTTGGACCTAGACTTGACTCTCCGGTACTGCTTGCCGTGCAGTAGCAGAGAGAACAGTCTATGACTAGGGTGGCTGGAGCCTTTGACAATTTTTAGGACCTTCCTCTGACACCGCCTGGTATAGAGATCCTGGATGGCAGGAAGCTTGGCCCCGGCGATGTACTGGGCCTTACGCATTACCCTCTGTAGTGCCTTGCGGTCAGAGTCCGAGCAGTTGCCATACCAGGCAGTGATGCAACCATGCTCTTGATGGTGCAGCCGTAGAACCTTTTGAGAATCTGAGGACCCATGCCAAATCTTTTCAGTCTCCTGAGGGAGAATAGGTTTTGTCGTGCCCTCTTCTCGACTGTCTTGATGTGTTTGGATCATGTTAGTTTGTTGGTGATGTGGAGACCAAGGAACTTGAAGCTCTCAACCTGCTCCACTACAGCCCCGTCATTGAGAGTGGGGGCGTGCTTGGTCCTCCTTTTCCTGAAGTCCACAATCATCTCCTTTGTCTTGATCACGTTGAGGGAGAGGTTGTTGTCCTTGCACCACACGGTCAGGTCTCTGACCTCCCTATAGGCTGTCTCGTCGTTGTCGGTGATCACTGTTGTTTCATCGGCAAACTTAATGATTGTGTTTGAGTTGTGCCTGGCCGTGCAGTCATGAGTGAACAGGGAGTACAGGACGGGACACCTACACCACCCGATGTTACAGGAAGGCCATAAAGATCATCAAGGACATCAACCACCCGAGCCACTGCCTGTTCACCCCGCTATCATCCAGAAGGCGAGGTCAGTACAGGTGCATCAAAGCTGGGTCCGAGAGACTGAAAAACAGCTTCTATCTCAAGGCCATCAGACTGTTAAACAGCCACCACTAACATTGAGTGGCTGCTGCCAACACACTGACACTGACTCAACTCCAGCCACTTTAATAATGGGAATTGATGGGAAATGATGTAAATATATCACTAGCCACTTTAAACAATGCTACCTTATATAATGTTACTTACCCTACATTATTAATCTCATATGCATACGTATATACTGTACTCTATATCATCGAATGCATCCTTATGTAATACATGTATCACTAGTCACTTTAACTATGCCACTTTGTTTACATACTCATCTCATATGTATATACTGTACTCGATACCATCTACTGTATCTTGCCTATGCTGCTCTGTACCATCACTCATTCATATATCCTTATGTACATATTCTTTATCCCCTTACACTGTGTATAAGACAGTAGTTTAGGAATTGTTAGTTAGATTACTTGTTGGTTATTACTGCATTGTCGGAACTAGAAGCACAAGCATTTCGCTACACTCGCATTAACATCTGCTAACCATATCTATGTGACAAATAAAATTTGATTTGATTTGAGTACAGGACGGGACTGAGCACGCAGCCCTAAGTGGCCCCCGTGTTGAGGATCAGAGTGGAGGATGTGTTGTTACCTACCCTTACCACCTGACGGCGGCCCGTCAGGAAGTCTAGGATCCAGTTTCAGAGGGAGGTCTTGATTCCCAGGGTCCTTAGCTTAGTGATGAGCTTTGAGGGCACTATGGTGTTGAATGCTGAGCTGTAGTCAATGAATAGCATTCCCAGATAGGTGTTCCTTTTGTCCAGGTGGGAAAGGGGAGCGTGGAGTGCAATAGAGATTGCATCATCTGTAGATCTGTTGGTGCGCTATGCAAATTGGAATGGGTCTAAGGTTTCCAGGGATGATGATGGTGGTGATGTGAGCCATGACCGGCCTTTCAAAGCATTTCATGGCTACAGACGTGAGTGCTTCTGGTCGGTAGTCATTTAGGCAGGTTACCTTAGTGTTCTTGGGCACAGGGTCTATGGTGGTCTGCTTAAAACATGTTGGTATTACAGACTCAGACAGTGAGAGGTTTAAAATGTCAGTGAAGACACTTGCCAGTTGGTCAGTGCATGCTCGGAGTACACGTCCTGGTAATCCGTCTGCCCCAGCGGCCTTGTGAATGTTGACCTGTTTAAAGGTCTTACATCTGCTGCGGTGAGCGTGAACACACAATCATCCGGACCAGCTGATGCTCTCATGCATGTTTCATGCATGTACCTGAGGAAATCTATCCTCAAATTGATTATCTCGCTCTTGCTCACTTTACACGGTGGATTTCTTACATTTGAAGCAGAAAATGTAGGGACTTGTAAACCAGATGCACACTCATGATATCCAGCACCTTCTCTCTCTCTAGTACTGTATGTGTATCATCATCATCATCATCATCATCCATCATCATCACACACACACATTGATATCCCATAAAAGCCTCTAACTGTAATGAGGTGGAGTGGTTCTGTGCCCGCCGGAGTTTGGAACAGCTGGAGGAGAACTGGCCAGTCACACAGAGACTGCTGGGTAAAGGAGCCCTGAGGAAGAGCTCTCATTATCCCTTTTATGGAGGCATTTTAATACCTTTGGCAAAACAGTTGATGCTTCAGCTCTGGCGCATTCTAGTCCCAAACATCTTTGTCCAAACTGTCTCTATTCCAGTTCTTAGTGTTGTTCTAAGTGTGTTAAGGAGTTTCTAGCAAATCTGCACTCACTACAGCTGGATGTGGTACTGTACTTGCTAATGAACTTCATCTGCTACATATTATCCAAGACAGTGATGAATAAGCAAGCAGTTCCCATTACCCAATTTCTGTCTCAGACACAGGTTTGAGTCAAAATAACAGATGCATAACTTATGCATGTGTCTGTTTAATCTTCCTGGTGATATTTGCCGAGCTCAATTATAACACCCGGATTTACACGTACACACAAACACACTTTAGGTTGGAGAGGCTGGAGCAGAGGGCAGCCGCAGTGCCCGATGAGCAGTTTAGTTGCTTTAAGTTCCTTGCTCAAGGGAACATCAACGGTAGGTGGCACCTGAAGTATTGATGCCAGCAACCCTCTGGTTGCAAGACTTACTCCCTGCCATCAGCCACGCTGAAGAAGCATCTCATGCATATGAGAGAAGACATGGATTGTCTTCCTCCTTTGGGGATTTCAGCAGGTCTCTTCTTCTGCCTGGTGTGCTTACTGTAAAGAGCCAAGGTAAAGCAGACAATCTGACAGGATTTGAAAGCAGTACCATGTCAGGGGCCGCCGTTCCAGCGATTTAAGTGTCATGCATTCAATTTGTCTCTCAGATTATATTATTTTTGCCTGAGGGAGTGAGTGAAAAAAAATATCCCCTCTTTCTCTCTCTCTCATCCATTTTTCCTTTCAGCACACCAGTCCATCAACTGCACTGGCTTACACACCAGAATATGGTCTTTGGAAATATACACATACTGTTTATCTACCCACTGGCGTGAGAACAGTCCTTATAAGATATCTACTTTTATGCTATTGAAATTAATATCTTCCCAGTTTAATGCCTGCCAGCAGTTTTCCTAAATCCATGGTAACTACCCCAAAAAGAGTGCCATTGCTCAGTTTCTTATCAAGTATCTCATTTCCCTGTATCACACTTATTTTGATAAACGGTTGTAGCGGAAGGGTCGTTAAGTGTACATGATTTATCAGTGTCTCTCACAGGCTGCTGATTCGCTGACTCTGCTGCCTGTCCACTGATGCTGGGGATTAATGGAACATGGAAACTATTTTCCTCATTTCCTTCTAAGATGTAGCTGATGGACACATTTGAATGGTGCTGTCTTCACAGAAACCAACTCCTTGACTATATCTAGCTATTCGATGTAACCTTGGTTTATGGAGCAGCTTGCATTCTCCCAACACTCAGGCCACATTACCATGTGGGTGTGACTTAAAGACATGCTCAGCAACTTTGGCGACGACTAAATATTTTTTTTAACCTCTCGTTTAGGGCTGAATGTGACAATGTGTAGTTCATACATGCATAACTTATGAGCAGAACTACTGTTTTATCTAAATTAGCCACACAATCCCGATTTTGTTTGAAAGCGACTGTTTTTCTGGAAACTGTGCTGTGCCCTTTTCCCTACATTTTCCCCTACGTGGGCCAGCCCCTTAGCAATTCGAATTCTAGCCAATGAGCTTCAGCCCCTCGTCATTTGAGTGTCAGCTAGCAAGATTCCCTCACAGCAAAGCAAGAGAGTGCAATGTCCGCCATTTTCGCGACCACTTTTGGCTCGTGAGCGCTACTTTCAGAACTACTGGATAACAATTATACAAAAGAGCCGGAGAATGTCTTTCAATCGAGTTTATAGTAGTAATAACACATGTAGTGTTTTTCATTACTGTGTTATCACATAGATCTACGTAGGCAAAGATAATACATTTTAAAAATACAATAAAAATATAAATGTAGAATCAAGGCAGGAAATAGCAGTAGTAGGCTAGGTGCTAAAAGGACTTTCCAGGTTCGGACTATAAGAAAGACAGTCTGTAGAAATGTGTTTTTAAGGCCCATTTTAAGGCCCAGTGATTGCACTGTTCAGATAAGGCTGCAGGAGGGCATGCGTTTTAAGATGGTTGATGGTTGAGAACAGGATTCTGAGGTTAGCCTCGTTGTTGTCAATCATGGTGGCGTAGAAGGCTGATCGTACTGCTTTTAGGGCAGCAGAATAGCTTGCTTTGGTGGTCTTTGTAGGCCAGTAGATGGGTCGTGAAGCTGTCCTTCCTCCCAACATTTCTCAAGCTTAAGGTCATGAGTCTTCGTTCTGCGCAGTTCATCAGTGAACCAGGGTGAAGAGTGTTGGAAAGTTACGGGAGCAATGATGTTCAGGGTATTACTCAGAGTGCGGTTGTACAGGTTGACCATGTCGTCAAGGGTCGCGAACTTGCGTCAGACTCAAAAGTGGGCTGGATGTGTTAAGTTTCCTTAAATTGCAGAATTGAATGGCCCCCATTGGGCAGTGGAGCAGAGTTGGAGCATTCAGACCGTGTCACAGACTTGTGGTCAGATATACCAATTTCGAGGACATCCCAAGTCAGAGGCAGGGACATCTCCAGTGATAATGTATTGTGTGTTGACGGTTGTGGGTGGGGAACATTTACATGTTGCACATGATTTAGACTGCAAGTTGAGGAAGTCAGCAGCCATAGAGCACTTGGGTGAGTCGACATGGATTTTAAAGTAACCCAAAATGATCATGTTGGAGAGGGTGGAGTATATAGAGGTGAATAGTTCACAGAACTCAGGAATAAATAAAAAACTGTGCTTGTCTGGAGGGGATTGGGGGCTGTAAACAAGGATAACAATTGAGAGGATTTGGTTGTTTACATTTAAAAGCAAGGCACTCAGACTGAAAATCAGCAACAGTCTGTGGGTTTTAAATTAAAGCACTGTTTATAATACAGTAAGGTCTCCACCACGGCCGTGGCTGTGTGCCTTTTCAATGTATTTATATCCCGGCGGCGCTGAAGCATTTACATTGTGAAAGTCCCCCTCTTTGTGCCATTTTTTTCAGTGATGCAGATAATGTCAAAATCATTGTCTGAGATCGTCACACAAAAGAGGCGACTTGTTAAGGATTGAAGATTGTAGAGTGCACGACGTCTGAAAACATTGGTGGAAACACTTTCATTTCATTTTGGTTGGTCCTCTGCCCTCTGTATGGACTGTATTGGCTTGGGAGTGGGTGACGTAGTTTGCCTGAGGGTCAGCCTGCAGAAATGGCCCTTTATCACCTAACTCCGGTACTCTCATTGTGATTGCATACAATAGACTTTAGTTTGTTAATTAGTCTCCTACCGCCTCATCGTTCTCACCATGTTGTCCGTAGGAGCCCGTATTGAAAGAGGCTGTTCTTCTGAGGATTTCTTCTGTATAGTAAATGAAGGTTGCTGCCATTTCAGAATCTTTTCATCCAGCCATCGGTCGAGGAGACGAGGATCTAGAAAGATCGAGTTAGGCTGGTATTTGAATCCAAACAATTTGCAGGTTCTAGCCAAATATGTTAACTAATTTAACGTTGATGATAAAAAAAATAACAATTATTATGTTCTATACTTGATAAGCTATCAAAAAATCGAAATGTTTCTCTTTAATTACTTGTTACTTATCTTTTATTCTTATCCATATTTTTTTTAAACTGCATTGTTGGTTAGGCGCTCGTAAGTAAGCATGTCACTTAGGTCTACACCTGTTTTATTCGGCGCATGTGTCTAATAACATTTTGATTTGATTTGTTAAAAACAATGCGCTTAAACACTAAACAAATAATGATGGTTCATTTTGCAGGATTAATATACCAAGGCTACCTCTAGGTGCCATGGCAACCATGGAACTCCAGTGCCATTCTGTCTCTGCTTCATAAGATTTAATCCAATCCTGCTGGACAGGAATGTTTTCGATATGAATTTGAAGGTCTTCAGGTTATTTTATGGTTCAACACCAATTGAACAGACACTTATTGGTAAGATTCTCAGACCAGAGCAGTATTATGAAAACGATCTCAACTGTTCCACTGCAATTATATAAATTGTATTTATACTCTACCCCGAAGATAGCCGGAGTGCATGCCCTGAATTGATTTTTTTTATCAGATTAAATCATAATTGTGGATGCATCCAGGTCTGACAGCCTCCCTCAGTCAACATGAGGGACTACAGATTTGTCATCTTAATGCTGGGGACCATTGTGAGGAATCTGCTTGTACTGTACATCCTTTTTTGATTGGTTTGAAATACTGTAACTTATTGAAAGCTTTAGCATATCCTGCTGTATAGGTCTGACATGACGAATGGAACATTGTAACTTGACGTTTTTAGTTCTCTGATTTAACATACAAATATGACCAAATGATGAAACATGAGCAACAACATGACAATAATGATTCATTGTACAATGTCCCTCTCTCTTTCCTTCTCTTTGTTTATTTCTCTCCCTCTCTCTCTCTACTTCATCTCTCCCCTCTAGAGATGCCAAGTCAGACGGAGACGGCCCCGCTGAGCACAGTGAGCCCATATTTGCTGTCAACAACAATCGAGGCAATGGTACCGGTGGGAGCCGCGATGGAGAGCGACCAGGGTGAGAATTGGCTGGGGCAGGCCTTTGAGGATGGTGTGTGTGAGAACACTAGTTAGGCATATGTGGCTTTCAGAGAAGGGGGATGTGCAAGTAGTTTTAATTTTTTTCTTCAATGGAGATATGAAAGTCTCCTGTCTGTCAGGCATTCTCTGAACTGTGTTCACACGCTAGTTCTGTGTGTTGACATTGGACTCTCCCCTTTTGCTCACAACAATACCTTTATTTTCAACAAAATGCAATGCCAACGCTAGTCTCATACACACACACTTACATCCATGTGGCCTTTATCAACATGTGCCATGTGGCTGTGTTTTGCAGGAGCAGCAGGGCCCCCTTGAGGTCTGAAAGGGACATGAGACTTATGAACGCCATCGGTCTCCAGCCCCGTCACCCTACCCCCGTTGTGACCTCACAAGGCACACAGACACCCGTCCTACGTCTTCAGAATGCCGAAACACAGACTGACCAAGAGCCACAGGTTCCCAGCACCTCCCGGGCCTCCCAAGCAACAAACAGTACATCTATCTATACCCATCTCGCTCTCCCCCCAATCCCTCCAGTATTTACCCTCTCTGCTAGATCTACAATGCCTTTGGAAAGTATTCAGACCCTTTGACTTTATACACATTTTGTTACTTTACAGACTTACTCTAAAATGGATGAAATAAATAAAAATCCTTAGCAATCTACACACATTATTACCCCATAATGAAGAAGTCAAAACAGGCTTTTCAAATGTTTTGCTAATTTATACAAATAGAAAAAACAGAAATACTTTATTTACGTAAGTATTCAGACTATTTGCTATGATATGTGAAATTGGGCTCAGGTGCACCCTTTTTCCATTGATCATCCTTGAGATGTTTCTACAACTTGGAGTCCACCTGTGGTAAATTCAATTGATTGGACATGATTTAGAAAGGTCCACACCTGTCTATTTCAAGTCCCATGGTTGGCAGTGCATGTCAGAGCAAAAACCAAACCATGAGGTTGAAGGAGTTGTCCATAGAGCTCCAAGACAGGATAGTATCTAGGCATAGATCTGGGGAAGGGTAACAAAAAAATGTATGCAGCATTGAAGGTCCCCAAAAACACAGTGGCCTCCATCATTCTTAAATGGAAGAAGTTTGGAACCACCAAGACTCTTCCCAAGAGCTGGTCACCTGGCCAAACTGAGCAATTGGGGGAGTAGGGCCTTGGTCAGGGAGGTGACCAAGAACCCGATGGTCACTCAGACAGAGCTCTAGAGTTCTTCTGTGGAGATGGGAGAACCTTCCAGAAGGACAACCATCTCTGCAGCACTCCACCAATCAGGCCTTTATGGTAGAGTGGCCAGACGGAAGCCACTCAGTAAAAGGCACATGACAGCCCGCTTGGAGTTTGCCAAAAGGCACATAAAGACTCTCAGACCATGAGAAATAACATTCTCTGGTCTAATGAAACCAAGATTGAACTCTTTGGCCTGAATGCCAAGCATCACGTCTGGAGGAATCCTGGCACCATCTCTACTGTGAAGTATGGTGGTGGCAAGCGTCATGCTGTGGGAATGTGTTTCAGTGGCAGGGACTGGGAGACTAGTCAGAGAGATCCTTGATGAAAACTTGCTCCAGAGTGCACAGGACCTCAGACTAGGGTGAAGGTTCAACTTCCTACAGGTCTACGACCCTAAGCGCACAGCCAAGACAACGCAGGAGTGGCTTCGTGACAAGTCTCTGAATGTCCTTGAGTGGCCCAGCCAGAGCCCAAACTTGATCCCCGTCAGACATCTCTGGAAATAGCTGTGCAGCGATGCTCCCCATCCAACCTGACAGAGCTTGAGAGGATCTGCAGAGAAGAATGGGAGAAACTCCCCAAATACAGGTGTGCCAAGCTTGTAGCGTCATAACCAAGAAGTCTCGAGGCTGTAATCGCTGCCCAAGGTGCTTTAACAAAGTACTGAGTAATGTGTCTGAATACTTATGTAAATGTGATATTTCAGTGTTTTATTTTAAATGAATTAGCAAAAAAATCTAAAAACCTCTTTTTGCTTTGTCATTATGGGGTATTGTGGGTGGATTGAGGAAAATGTTTAGAATAAGGCTGTAACCTAATAAAATGTGGAAAAAGTCAAGGGGTCTGAATTACTTTCCAAAGGCAGTGTACATCGTTTTCATAATACTGAGCTGTTCAACTATGTAATGTCTTAACGGGTAAGTCTGGTTAAATCGCCATCAAATGAATCCCAGAACTATTTAATATTCTAAACACAATATGCAGAGAGCCCAAGGCACCCCTCAGGCATATTGTAAGGACTTTCACAAATGAGTAATTGACACATTTTCAGGATGATACTTTCATTAATTGAGCGAGTGAACCGTGGAAATAGGGTTCCATTTTACTGCACAACACAACAGTACTTTTACAATGGCTGCTTTTTTTTTCATTAATGGGGAATTTGTTCCTTGTTGCTGTCAGGAAATACAACCTGGCAAATTAGTAGCGTCATAATTTAATTAACTTTTTATGGAATCCTTTTCATTTGCCATTTAAGACTGATTGCAATCAGTGAACAACCTCCTTGACCTCATTCCATACAGAGCTAGTTAGAGGTACATTTCACAATTTTTCAACTTCATATTCATAATCTCCAGCACCATCCCAACATCAACACACTGTATGTGAAAGTGGTGTTTCTATATTTTGGGGTCAAAAAAGAGGAAGATGGTGTGTTTCCAATGACATCATCAACCAATTAGTAGGCAATGCCTTCTCATAATTGGTTAAATTCACATGATGCACATCAATGATGTCATTGGAAATGCGTATACTTCCTCTCTTTACTACAAAACAGAAATGCGGCATTTTCACACATGTTGGGGTGGTGGTGGAGATAATCAATGTGAAGTAAAGAAAAAAAAGAGGTGAAATTGCCATTTTAAGACACCAACCCCTTAATTGCCCTTTGTTCCTAAGTCAGGTGAAGTGGATAATTTACTTGTCTGTTGTCCCAGTGGTAATATAGCAATACCAATTACCCCCCATCTCTGCATTAACTGTCTTAGTAACAGATCACAGAAATAGATGTTGTGATATTGGGTCTCGTCCAAAACCCGTCTCTTGGGGCACTGAAATATAATTTTCATTACTCTATCTTCATGTTTCCCAGTGGCACATCTGGGAACGTGAGTGCTATCAGAGAAAATAAGACCTGCATAGTACACTTTTGTGTCTCTGGGCTTTATAAGGTTCTATCTAAAGGGGTTTAGACTCAATTTCATAGAAGTCAATATCCACAAACAGAGCACCAGAGTCCATTTTGGCTCAGCTGGAATGTTGTACACAATACATTATGTTGCGAGAGCATTAGCACAACTCCATTATACTAATTACAAATGAATGATTGAAACAATAAACACCTGGCGAGAAATCGAAAACGGGCTCTCATGCCCAGCCTTTGCAATCAAGGCCCTTTCACCTTTCATCCAATCGGATCCAGCACTTACCATTTATCTCTGTTTCTACTCCCCTATTGTTGTTGTTAATGTACCAATGACTGGTATAATGATTATATAGCATAGCAATGGGATAGAGAGACACTGTGCTGTATGTAGGAGTGTACTAACTGTACCTCACTTGAAACCAGTTCTGACAGTGTGTGTGTGTTCATTCTGCCATGGTCCTCATCATACAGGTTGAGCTATGAGAGGATTCTCTGACAGGTGTCCAGGAGTTAGATGGTAATAAAGGTTGATTGCTTTGACTCCAACCCGCCGCCCTTCAAAAGTTGACTGCTCAGACTCCACATTTCTCCAGTGAAAATGTGCCTATTTCTTGAAGACTTGACTCTTTTTTTTAAATGTATTTTTTTTTAGCTTTATTTAACCTTTTTGTTTAACTAGGCATGTCAGTTAAGAATTCTTATTAGTTGCAGTGCCTTAGACCGCTGCACCACTCGGAAGCACAAATATATAAGAAACACTGAAGAAGGTGAAAGACTAAGAGATCTACTTCCTTACTCAAACCTGAAGTTAGGTTTCATAATATCTAATATTATCTGATATATAAATTCAGCAAAAAAAGAAACGTCCGCTCAGTGTCAACTGTTTTATTTTCAGCAAATGTAACGTGTAAATATTTGTATGAACATAAGATTCAACAACTGAGACATAAACTGAAATAAGTTCCACAGACATGTGACTAACAGAAATTGAATAATGTGTCCCTGAACAAAGGGGGGGGGGGGTCAAAATAAAAAGTAACAGTCAGTATCTGGTGTGGCCACCAGCTGCATTAAGTACAGCAGTGCATCTCCTCATGGACCGCACCAGATTTGCCAGTTCTTGCTGTGAGATGTTACCCCACTCTTCCACCAAGACACCTGCAAGGATATTTCTGGGGGGAATGGCCCTAGCCCTCACCCTCCGATCCAACAGGTCCCAGATGTGCTCAATGGGATTGAGATCCGGGCTCTTCGCTGGCCATGGCAGAACACTGACATTCCTGTCTTGCAGGAAATCACGCACAGAACGAACAGTATGGCTGGTGGCATTTTCATGTCAGGTTGAGCCTGCAGGAAGGGTACCACATGAGGGAGGAGGATGTCTTCCCTGTAACGCACTGAGAATGCCTGCAATGACAACAAGCTCAGTCCGATGATTGCTGTGACACACTGCCCCAGACCATGACTGACCCTCCGCCTCCAAATCGATCCCGCTCCAGAGTACAGGCCTGGGTGTAACGCTCATTCCAACAATGATAAATTTGAATCCGACAATCACCCCTGGTGAGACAGAACCGCGACTCGTCAGTGAAGAGTACTTTTTGCCAGTCTTGTCTGATCCAGCGACGTTTGGTTTTTGTGCCCATAGGCGATGTTGTTGGCGGTGATGTCTGGTGAGGACCTGCTTTACAACAGACCTACAAGCCCTTAGTCCAGCCTCTCTCAGCCTCTCGCGGACAGTCTGAGCACTGATGGAGGGACTGTTCGTTCCTGGTGTAACTCGGTCAGTTGTTGTTGCCATCCTGTACCTGTCCCGCAGGTGTGATGTTCGGCTGTACTGATCCTGTGCAGGTGTTGTTAAACGTGGTCTGCCACTACGAGGACAATCAGCTGCCCGTCCTGTCTCCCTGTAGCACTGTCTTAGGCGTCTCACAGTACGGACATCTGCAGTCCTCATGCCTCCTTGCAGCATGCTTAAGGCACGTTCATGCAGATGATCAGGGACCCTGGGCATCTTTCTTTTGGTGTTTTTCAGAGTCAGTAGAAAGGCCTCTTTAGTGTGCTAAGTTTTCATAACTGTGACCTTAATGGCCCACCGTCTGTAAGCTGTTAGTGTCTTAACAACCGTTCCACAGGTGCATGTTCATTAATTGTTTATGGTTCATTGAACAAGCATATGAAACAGTTGTTAAACCCTTTACAATGAAGATCTGTGAAGTTATTTGGAATTTTCTGAATTATCTTTGAAAGACAGGGTCCAGAAAAAGGGACGTTTCTTTTTTTGCTGAGTTTATTATCCAAGCAGTTTTCAGAATGGTAGATGGACGTATTGTATGCAAGTTGTGTATTTGCCAATTTTCCCCTAAAATGATGGAGGTACAAAACACCACTAACAGGATTCTTAATATTACTCATCACATAGAAAAGGCTTTTAATGATTAAAACCTGAATTTATTCATCATAATAATATTGCTGTGGGTGAAAAATAACTAGGTCAAAATCATTACATCATAAATATTCCCCAACAATTGGACAACTTTGCAATTGCGTTTGCGCTGTTATACAATGAGCCTGGTGCAAAGGGAAGTTATATTTACGTATCATTCGGATCTGAATCATCCATCCTCATACTGTGGGCTGGCTGGTTTGACTAATCGGCATCTCCATGGCTGTGATGCCTTAAGTGACTCTTCAGCCGCCCTCTCCAGCGCATGGCTGATGGAGTGTTGCCGTTGGGAGAGAGAGAGCAGGCATTGGGAACGCGCCTCCGCACATCGCATTGAATTCGTAACGGCACACTCCTCAGGCCCAACTCTTGTTCAGCAAGTTGTATTCAAGCATTGCTCGACGTGTTCATTTGAAATGGATTAGCAGCACTGTTGTGAGAAGATGATCGCATGTTATGATTATAGAGTCACTACACACCTACAGTATTTATGCCTTGGCAGTCGAGCCTTTGTACTTCAAATAACACCTGGCTCAAAGAACACTCGGCATGACTCTTGCCTAGTGTCTTACATCCACTTTTGTGTATGCCTAATGTGTCATTTTAGTTAAGTAATTCTGATTTAGCGTATTCCCGAAAGCCCGCTGTATTGAAGGATCCCCAAAAAAGAATCCAACCAGCACCTCTGTTACACCCACCCACCTGGCAAAGTGTCTTTAGCCAATCTTCTGTTTGAGTTGAGTCCCCTCCAGCCAGCCAGACACCCTGCGTTTTGTTTAGAGGAGAGTGTTAAATACAAGGTGACACTTCCCACATGCTTTCATTAAGGCAGCGACACACCTCGGAGAGCCCTAATGTCCCGCTGGGGTCATGTAAATCAGCCGCCCTCAATCTGGCAGGACAGTGATAAAGCTAAAGCACCTGAGTTGCATTATTAGGCCAAGTTATAATTGATCCCACGAAGAGAGAGAGAGAGGGGAGAGCCAGGGACACTATAGGAAATGCTCAGCGCTTGTCCTCCTGATGTACCTATAGAGGCCGTGTCGTTACGGAGGCGACTTTCCCTCAACACCTTCGGTATTTATGGGCCACGCTTGGGAGATGACACAGGGCAGAGCAATAAAGGAGAAGCTCTCTTACTCCACGTAAAGATGATTTAAACAGAGCCTCCCGCTGTTCGATGGGGATATGGAGAATAGACTAGATATTTGACTAATCAACAGTAGCAATAGAGGATGCCCAGGACTTAGCATTTACTATCAGGGTCCTCAAGAAACCCCTCCAGTTTAATGACTGGAAACTTTGTTTATTGAAAAGTATGTAATAATTACACAGGTTATACATGTGAGGGATTTTACATTTTATGGTTTGAATGAGAATCATCTTAGATCTGAAACTTCCCCGTACAGTTTTTGTAATGTACATTGTTTATTTCTTTGTGGTTAACCAACCAAGGTTTGTCTGTCATCTACTTATTAAGAGGAAGCGTCATTAAGATATATGGGTGGAATCCATCACTTGAAGACATCACTTTCAAGGCAAAAATATTAAATGGATTTGTGTCTGTCAAGCTACTGTGGGAAAACCTCCACTCTAAAAAGGTTCTGCAGTTCAGTGTGCAGGTGGACAGGTGACTGACACAGAGAGTGCTACTCTCACAGCCTCTGGCCTTGTGGTGTCAAACAGTCAGAATGCCACCCACTGACAGGTCTTATATCCAATTCCCTGATGCCATACGAGTTTCAGTATAATCCCCTAGCCTTGTCAGTCTCTGGTTTGATTGGATCTAGAGGTGAAAATAGTCATGCCAATGTTCACCTTTTGATGTCACAATCAGATATCCATTATTTTGGTGGTGTGAGAATACATTTTACTAGTCCAATTTTACATATGATGGACGTTGTAGCGTTTTATTCTACACACTCCTCGCCCACTCTCCTCACCGGGAGACGGGCAGCCACCCAATGCAGGCTTTCATCTCTCCACCTCGCAGATGGAGCAACAAAATACTGCACTAATCCGATTCCTCTCCCCCTCACTGAGACTAAACATTTCTTTAGGAAGCATGTTTGAGGGATATGGTTCCACATAGAATAGGTTTCTCCTAAATTCTATTTACTCAGAGTAAATCTATATTTTTACAAATATATCATTGTACAGAGTACTACACTCAGTACCGATCTCCAGTATCTCTTTGAGGTATGTTTTTTTTGGTACAGATCACCTTGAAGAATTCCCTTAATTCACAATGAGCTTGTTTTTGGAGGATTTTAATGAGTTTGAATGTTTACCTGGGACAGTTGTAATCTGACTGGATGTAGTTTTTCTCTTACATAATGAACATAAGATTCTGTTGGTGTCACCAAGTCACACATGTTTTCTGAAGTACACTGCTCCAAAAAATAAACGGAACACTAAAATAACACATCCTAGATCTAAATGAATGAAATATTCTTATTAAATACTTTTTTCTTTACATAGTTGAATGTGCTGACAACAAAATCACACAAAAATGTTCAATGGAAATCAAATTTATCAACCCATGGAGGTCTGGATTTGGAGTCACACTCAAAATTAAAGTGGAAAACCACACTACAAGCTGATCCAACTTTGATGTAACGTCCTTAAAACAAGTCAAAATGAGGCTCAGTAGTGTGTGTGGCCTCCACGTGCCTGTATGACCTCCCTACAACACCTGGGCATGCTCCTGATGAGGTGGCGGATGGTCTCCTGAGGGATCTCCTCCCAGACCTGGACTAAAGCATCCAGCAACTCCTGGACAGTCTGTGGTGCAACGTGGCGTGGTGGATGGAGCGAGACATGATGTCCCAGATGTGCTCAATTGGATTCAGGTCTGGGGAACGGGCAGGCCAGTCCATAGCATCAATGCCTTCCTCTTGCAGGAACTGCTGACACACTCCAGCCACATAAGGTCTAGCATTGTCTTGCATTAGGAGGAACCCAGGCCAACCGCACCAGCATATGGTCTCACAAGGGGTCTGAGGATCTCATCTCAGTACCTAATGGCAGTCAGGCTACCTCTGACGAGCACATGGAGGGCTGTGCGGCCCCCCAAAGAAATGCCACCCCACACCATGACTGACTCACCGCCAAATCGGTCATGCTGGAGGAGGTTGCAGGCAGCAGAACGTTCTCCAACGGCGTCTCAAGACTCTGTCACGTCTGTCACGTGCTCAGTGTGAACCTGCTTTCATCTGTGAAGAGCATAGGGCGCCAGTGGCGAATTTGCCAATCTTGGTGTTCTCTGGCAAATGCCAAACGTCCTGCACGGTGTTGGGCTGTAAGCACAACCCCCGCCTGTGGACGTCGGGCCCTCATACCACGCTCATAGAGTCTGTTTCTGACTGTTTGAGCAGACACATGCACATTTGTGGCCTGCTGGAGGTCATTTTGCAGGGCTGTGGCAGTGCTCCTCCTGCTCCTCCTTGCACTAAGGCGGAGGTAGCGTTCCTGCTGCTGGGTTTTTGCCCTCCTACGGCCTCCTCCACGTCTCCTGATGTACTGGCCTGTACCCTGGTAGCACCTCCATGCTCTGGACACTATGCTGACAGACACAGCAAACCTTCTTGCCACAGCTCGCATTGATGTGCCATCCTGGATGAGCTGCACTTCCTGAGCCACTTGTGTGGGTTGTAGACTCCGTCTCATGCTACCACTAGAGTGAAAGCACCGCCAGCATTCAAAAGTGACCAAAATATCAGCCAGGAAGCATAGGACCTAAGAAGTGGTCTGTGGTTCCCACCTGCAGAACCACTCCTTTACTGGGGGTGTCTTGCTAATTACCTATAATTTCCACCTGTTGTCTATTCCATTTGCACAACAGCATGTGAAATTTATTGTCAATCAGTGTTGCTTCCAAAGTGGACAGTTTGATTTCACAGAAGTGTGATTGACTTGGAGTTACATTGTGTTGTTTAAGTGTTCCCTTTATTTTTCGAGCAGTGTATATAAAATTGAAGTAGATGCATCTTCTCTCCCGGCGAACAAGGTCTCAACACATGCTGTGTTTTATTTTCTTCCTCTCCAAGTCGGTGGACACATAAGGGACCTTCATCCAGGCAGCAGCACAGAAATGGTGCCTGAGACGCCCCCGCACACACTGCAGGAGGATGGCGAGTCAGCCGAGGCCTTCACAGAGGCCAGCATCACCTTGGCTAACCCAGGTAACCTCATCCGGTCGTCCTCCTCCACACCTGATTCTCAGTGTAAATAGACTCAATTTGACTGGCATTTTTGTGGGATCATTTATATGCCACAAAATAGTGTTAAAAGTCAAGACAACCTTTGCCTGAGAGCAAAATAGCTGACAAATAGGAGACATAATGTAGCTCCAGGTGAGCCAAAGAAAACCCGCATCATGAGGTCTTCTCAGTTCTATATCTATGATCACAACACCATTCTACCACCACCATCATTAGCAAGACCATTCAGTCCACGGGAGTGGTTGACTGTGATAAATGAGTTTGGTCCTCGTCTGAGGAGATGATCAGTACTCACTGTCTCCTTATCTCTGGGTTGGAGGAAATGGGGGGGGGGGGCTCCTTCTTCATATTCCCCCCCTTCCTCATATTCCCCCCTTCATTAATGGCCTCTACCTTGTAGGGGCAGCAGACCATTATTATGGCTGGGATTATTACAGCCTAGTTGTCGACGTACGCACACACGTGTACGATAATTTGTGGTCTATAGACCACAAGTTATCGTAATTTGTGTATTGAATACAGTAGCCATAAACTGTGGAGTGGATGTGACTGTTGCCAGCAAACATGGTGTGAAAAATAAAGGTGGTGATTATGATTTTGTACATAGTAAGCAGTAGCTCTTTTTGAATGTTTTTCCAATGTACAGTAGTAGCCTCATCCATAAGAATAATATAACTGCCAGGGCCACTGTCCTGCTGGCACACCCAGTGGTATTCTGCTGATTAACGGTATAATACCATTGTTCATAAACCTTTATGGTTGCTTGGAGCCCAATTCAAATGAAGAACAACATGCATACAGCCTGTTTTTACTCCTCCAAATTGACACATTTCGTTCTCCAACTATTTAAGTGCCTGACAAACAGATGCAGTTACCTCCTGTTTTCAGTAGAAAGGACAGCCATAAGTACAATGTTTTTGTTTTTTTAAAGTACTATGTTCATATCCCGAATGCCTGAAGTTTTAGATGCTTAAGATGCCGTGTTTCCACCTTACAGTACTGCCATTTTTTTCCCCCTCTGTGTGCTTCTGACTGTGGCTTTGTTTTTAACACAAATGACATTATGAATTTCTTTGCGGAGTCCCAGGAGAGTTCGTGACTGACGGATAACACACAGCACTCTGATCTGTCAGTCTGGCTTCTCCATGCATCGCTAGAGGACCGCCTCCTGACTCTCTCATTTTCATTCTCCGCATCACATTAAGTGCGATTGCAAAACATTTAGGCCGTTGACGTTCCCTCAGTAACCTTCATATACATTTTATTTTGCCTGTAGAGGAATATAAAAAATGTATGTATGGGTATAAACAGCCAATCACGTTGTGGCAAAGCCAAATAACCAGGTGTACTTGACAGGTAGATGTAACACTGAGTTGCCCCATGTTCATACTTCACTGATGTTACAGTACACAGCTGTCTAGTTTCAAAGGTATATTTGGCTGCACTTCCTCCGAGATGTTGCTTAATATATTTTTTTAGGCTCGTAAAATAATATTTTATTTCCTTTCAGTAGGTGAGTAGGTGATTGGGATAAGTTGAACTCTACACCAACAGCAGCTGCCTGGGTAATATGATTACAGTATGTGGTATTATAGCAGGAGCTGGATGCTAGAGCAGACTGGTAATGCTGTTTTAGGACTGGCTTAATCCAGGCTAGTTGGACACTAAGACATTTAGCCAGCCTTGTAAGTAACTATATTCTTCCCCTGTCAGGTAATGTGGGCTTCATTAGGGCTAGCGCTACGGCTAACGCAGATATCACCGTGCCGTGCCAAATCGCAGAGAAGAGGCCCACTTCGATCATGTCATGCTTGCCACTTCCACCTTCCCTCAAATAGCTTATACTGTCTGGTTACATTTATGGAGGGAGTTTCTCAACCGCCAAGCAGAGGACATGCATCTGTGTAGAAGTGGAAATTGTTTTTGTTTTTCATGTGTGTATTGTAGTTAGGTGCAAACAACACGTTGAGCAAGTAGAACATTGCAAAGTAAATCCAACATTGAGGAAGTGAATGGGACCAAGTGACCAACTACAACCTATTGAAACTGTTCCTTCTGTATGTTTTACAAAGCTCTCCTTGTCTTTTCCTCCTCTCCCCAGGGGAATCTCAAGAGCAGGGCAGTGGGGAGGATGCCGTTTCTCGGCTTCGCAGGCTGATCGCCGAGGGTGGTATGACGGCCGTGGTCCAGAGGGAGCAGAGCACCACCATGGCCTCCATGGGTAGCTTCGGTAACAACATCATCGTTAGCCACCGCATCCACCGCGGCTCCCAGACTGGGACAGAGGTTCAGGATGGGGGCAGAGACACTCAGGGCAGGGGTCAGGGTCTTGATGGAGGTGGTTGGACGTCCTTCTCTCCGTCCCACCGCGGCACTCTGTCGTTCACAGAGCCCACCTCCCGTATTCTGACCCACCACAGCATGCAGCTGGGCGAGATCTCAGGCTTCCTGTTAGAGCCCTCTGAGGCCCATAGCCGAACAGTAGCACCTCTCCCCTCCCAGTACATCACAGTCTCTTCTCATCTCAGCCCTCAGGGGCCCATTGGGGTGGAGGAGGGGGCCGATGGGACCCCTATGGACACAGACGATGCGTTTGAGGGTGTGGGACTTGTCGATGATCTAGATCTACACTTGCCCTCTGCTTCCTCCTCCTCTTCTTCAACCCTGTCCCCTGTTGTCTCCCCTCTTGACAACAACTTCAGCGCCAGTTACCATGGAGACCCCTATAGTCGATAGATGGTCATGTGCTTTCCATACCCATCTGATCTCTACCTGGAAGACTCTCCTCCGTCTAGCCTTATTACATTGACTACTGGTTTTTCTGGAGGCTTTCGAATCCCGACATTGAAATTAGGCACTTAAAACTTCATCCCACTCCTCCATTGCCTGTCCAGTTTTCTATCCAATAGTAGGCTGGATGAGACTTACCTTCAACCTAGGATTAGGCTCGGTCTCTTTCTTGGATGTGGTGTTCCTTTGCGTTCCCTGACCACTTTCAGACTTTTTTGTCATTGCCTAATTGAGAGCAAGAATCCAAAGCTACAGTTTGACCATTCCATTGGAGAGAGGTGGACCTGAATGACTCTTTTACAATCAGGGTTCAGATCGGTGGTTGTCGAAAGCCACCTGGAACCAAATTCCATGATCAAATTGCAACGTTCTTGAAAACGTGTTAGGACTCTGCCCCTTGCTCACTATTAGCAAGATGCTGGTATAGTAGAAGCACATTTTATTAACCAATCACATTGTTACAATTTGATTGTGAAACTGGATGATTCTGTCTATAAGTTATATTTATTGTGTGTGTGAGAGAGGATGTTCTATGTCACCCTTGGTAGTTATAAAACGTTTCATTCTAGTCGTCATGGTGGATTAGTGGTTTGCAAAGACGTAGTTGACCCAAGATAACTATGAATCTCTTGTACTACATCGGAGTAGAATTTAGGGAGATCACATCCACAACATGCTATTCCAAAAATGTTTGTTATTATCGCCGTGCGCTGTTCATGACAAAATAATTCCAGACTTATTATTTTTTTGCTTATTTATGATATCATAATCACCTTCTCATTTAGACTTCTTTTGAAGACATTGATACTGCCTGACTGATAAACTGCCCGTTTTTGATTTGGAAAGTTCAAATAGGGTACGCACAATGCCGTCAGGAGAACACCTAATCGTTTTTTTTACCCCTTTTTCTCCCCAATTTCGTGGTATCCAATTGTTTTTAGTAGCTACTATCTTGTCTCATCGCTACAACTCCCGTACGGGCTCGGGAGAGTTGAAGGTTGAAAGTCATGCGTCCTCCGATACACAACCCAACCAAGCCGCACTGCTTCTTAGCACAGCGTGCATCCAACCCGGAAGCCAGCCCTACCAACGTGTCGGAGGAAACACTGTGCACCTGGCAACCTTGGTTAGCGCGCACTGCGCCCGGCCAGCCACAGGAGTCGCTGGTGCGCGATGAGACAAGGACATCCCTACCGGCTAAGCCCTCCCTAACACGGACGACGCTAGGCCAATTGTGCGTCGCCCCACGGACCTAATTGTGCGTCGCCCCACGGACTTCCCAGTCGCGGCCGGTTACAACAGAGCCCGGGCGCGAACCAGAGTCTCTGATTGCACAGCTGGCGCTGCAGTACAGCGCCCTTAACCACTGCGCCACCCAGGAGGCCCCCCTAATCGTTTTTTTATTTAAAACATTTTTTCTCACATTTTCAAACAGTACATTTATATTTTCCAACTGGGCTATACATTTAGGTGAGGTTTTTTTCTCTCACTTGAGTAGCCTCGTTTCACTGCCAAAAATACAATTAAACCATCTAGTGTTGAGCGAAATGACAACACAATGTCAAATGCAGGTAGCCTAGTCAAATATTAACCTCCAATCACATTAACCGTTTCTCTCTCACGGGAAACCTTCACTCTCTTGCGCATAGATTTAGAAACGAAACATGACCATTTGAAAAATAAGCCACGGGAGTTTTTCGAGCGAGAATCAAGACGACGTTCAATAGTAAGACATGTATAAAAGCAACAGGTACATTAATAAGAAGGGTCTAGAAGCGTCTTATATTGTGAGCTACTGAGTGGCTAGGACAGGCAAGCCCCATACTATTGTGGAGGACTTAATTCTTCCTGCTGCCGCAGATATGGCTGGTACAATGCTGGGGGAAAAGGCCAAAAAAACGCACAGCTCCTGGTATATGTCCGTTACGTTTATGGGGGGTCAATTAAGGAAGACATCCTCTTCTGCAAACCACTGGAAACCAGGACAACATGGCTTTGGTGGTCAAGATGTGTTGGTATCTGTACTCATGTAGCAAAAGCCATGACAGGTAGACATAGTGGAGTGGTAACGCGCGTGCAAGCAGTTGCTCCTGACACCACTTGGTTACACTGCAGCATCCACCGGTAGTCTCTTGCTGCCAAGGGAATGCCTGACTGTTTTGAAAGACGTTTTGGACACCACAGTGTAAATGGTTAACTTTGTTAAAGCAAGGCCCCTGAACTCTCGTGTATTTTCTGCATTATGCAATGATATGGGCAGCGACCATGTCAACATACAGAGGTGAGCGGGTTATCAAGGGGCAATGTACTGACAAGCTTACATTTTTCTTTACTGACCATAATTTTCACTTGTCTGAACGTTTGCATGATGACGAGTT
Source organism: Oncorhynchus masou masou (assembly GCF_036934945.1). Taxonomy (NCBI): domain Eukaryota; kingdom Metazoa; phylum Chordata; class Actinopteri; order Salmoniformes; family Salmonidae; genus Oncorhynchus; species Oncorhynchus masou. The sequence continues at coordinate 57,808,821 of NC_088212.1, forward strand.
TCTCACACGACTGGCCTATCTGAGTGATGTTTTTTATCACCTGAATGATCTGAATCTAGGATTACAGGGACTCTCTGCAACTATATTCAATGTGCAGGACAAAATGGAGGCTATGATTAAAAAGTTGGAGCTTTTTTCTCTCTGCATTAACAAGGACAATACACAAGTCTTTCCATCATTGTATGATTTTTTGTGTGCAAATGAACTCAAGCTTACGGACAATGTCAAATGTAACATAGCGAAGCACCTAAGTGAGCTGGGTGCGCAATTACGCAGGTACTTTCCCGAAACGGAAGATAAAAACAACTGGATTCGTTATCCCTTTCATGCCCTGCCTTCAGTCCACTTACCGATATCTGAACAAGAGATCCTCATCGAAATTGCAACAAGTGGTTCTGTGAAAATATAAATTTAATCAGAAGTCACTGCTAGATTTCTGGATAGGGCTGTGCTCAGAGTTTCTTGCCTTGGCAAATCGCGCTGTTAAGACACTGGTGCCCTTTGCAAACACGTACCTATGTGAGAGTGGATTCTCGGCCCTCACTAGCATGAAAACTAAATACAGGCACAGACTGTGTGTGGAAAATGATTTAAGATTGAGACTCTCCAATACAATCCAACATTGCAGAGTTATGGGCATCCTTTCAAGCACACCCTTCTCATTAACCCGTGGAGAGTTCTTCACACTTTTTGATGAACAAATACGGTTTTATATGTAAGATGGCTAAATAAATAGCAACATTTTTGATTATTATTTGTGCCCTGGTCCTATAAGAGCTCTTTGTCAATTCCCACGAGCCGGGTTGTGACACAAACTCACACTCATTCTTATGTTTAATAAATGTATTGTGTAGTGTGTGTGTGTGTGTGTGTGGCAGGCTTACAATGATGGTAAAACACAACATTTGAGAGTGCGCTGACCCTGGTGCTAGAGGGGCTACGCAGCTGGAGGTTGAATGTTTGATGGGGTACGGGACTATAAAAAAGTTTGGGAACCACTGGTCTAGCATATCTCAACCATATCGTTGATGGCAAATATTGCCGATATTAGAGATTAATCGTATATTAAGCCAAACCGAGTAGCATTACAAGATGTTGCTACCAGGGAGTTGCCAGATAATACCATTACCCTTTCCTCCCCAGTGTAATGCCTGTATCAGGTGTTCAGTATGCAGTTGGATGTGTGTGCAACAATGGTTCATATGTTCCATAAAGGAAAACTAACATTCATCATGATTGCTTATGTATTTAAAAGGTTGATTTAATAATAACAGGGTACAGTACACATGTGCTACCGGCATTTAGATCATCAGCCCTAGATCCGCAGCCTCATAACTTCCCAAACTTGTCTTGAAAACACCCACATGCTGTGCCAAGTATTTGAAGTGAAGCATTTTGACAATGGTGTAACTCTTCTACACTGTCAAACTGTCACCCTATGACTTGTGGCGGTTGTCTTTTATACAGTAGGATTCCTTCTCTAGATCCACTGTGGTATGTTGAGCCTAGTCATCGAAGGCTAACTGGAATTTGAAAAAAGGAGATACTACATAATGTGTTGTACATCCAGAAGGCTCTCTTTAAAATTACCTGTTTGCCTCCCACTAGCTGCCCCGGGTGCCTTGAGGGTTGTTGTTGTTGTGACAGAGAGGCAGTTGGAGGTGCACAGGGGTGATGATGCGTATAGCATTCCGAGTCACCACAGGGGCAAAGCTCTCTAGGTTGAATGGACTTTGTCCTTCAAACAGCTTTGTCAGGTCTTCGTCCTTTTTTAAAAATTGGTTTGCCAATCAGAAGTAATCTGCATTTCAAAAAAAAAATGTACATTTTATTTATTGTTTTTCCTAGCAAGGTGGTGGGTTTTGACAGTGAAATAAACTGTGTTAAATTAATGAATTTGGAACAGCTTACTGCAGCTCCATGGTGAGTGGGTTACTTTTTTTGATCTTTCGATGTGAAAAGTAATTGCATTACGAACAGGTTTTTGTCTCTCAGCCACTGTTGGTCCAGCCAACTGGCAGTGCTTATCGCGCTCTCAAAAGTATATTGTGATTGTATCTGTTGAGTTTATTTATGTTTTAAAGATAATGGTTCAAGAGGAAGATATGCCAATTTCAGCCATAACGTAAGGTTGATCATATTTTTTCATATAAACTCACCAGTTGCAATAGTCATGTGATCCTTGCCGTAGCAACTGTCCATCACTGTTGTTCAGATCACTTCTAGGAGATCAATGCACCATTTGTCGGTTCATATGCTGATCTTACTACAAACATCTTCAGGATTTTTCATTGTCAAAAAGATACATATATTTTGTTGTTCATTGTTTATCCTATTGTGAAATTGTTATATCTTCCCAGTGTTTTCCTATACTGTATGACTGACTATTCACTTCTACAATGCCGATCTTCATTTTAATTTGTCCTCAATTAAGGGGTCCCATTATGGCTTGTAATGACTCCTGTAAGGTTATGGTAAATACTAGATTACCCCTCATAGCGTCAGTCTGAGTGAAATTAGATTTGGACAAATATATGCTTGTTGTTTGAGCCTGAATGTGTTTAATGTTAGTGTTTGATCTATGAGACTCAATATCCTTCTGAATTTCTACAAAAAATAATCAGTTTACAACCACTTCTAACTGTCGACCCTTGGAAAGAGCAGAAGGCCCGAGGCTTATTTACGGCACTTGGACTTGGGATAACGGAGTGATCTGGGTAGGAGTAGAAGGGGTGGAAAGGGATACAGTGTTTGCAACAGACAAACCAAGAGACCCATCAGGCATCAGAATGGTTCAGGCTAACCCAGATCTGTCAGACTCTCTGCTCCTGAAAAGATCCCCCTCCCCTTTGGAAACTGGAGCAGACAGCTGACACAGTTTTTTTCTTTTGTTTCCCCTTTGATTTCTTTTTGAGCACTCTCATTGTTTTTGTTGTTTTTGAACTTGTGGAATTTACTGTTTTCTTTTGTATTTGAAGAGGATATGATTGACTGCATTCTAGTGTCCTGTAGGTCAGGAGGATAATGGAAAGGATGGGTTTTTAAACAGAAGGCAGGAGCTTAGTGGCTTCGTGGTGACTGTTGGGTGAGATGAAGAGAAATTGAGCAGTAGAGCTGAATGCTGATCCCTGTGGGTTCCAGTCCTGCTGGGTTTTAATGTGGGAGAAAAACAGTGAGCGAAACGTCAGCATTGGATTTGGCCACCTTGATCTTCATACAGCATTGTGTTAGATAAGCTCTTCGGTTTCAGCTTTCACCTATCTGTGCTTTTTATTACTCGGTTCACCAACATACAATAATCAGCAGCTTGTGTATCAATTAAATCAAGACCACAGTTAAATAATGTAACTACAGTTTATACAGTCGAAATCTCCACATACAGTTCTCCAGTTTTTCTACCGATCACTTTCCACAGCCAAGGATGTTTTGAGACTTCCAGGGTTTTTATTTTCTGTGCAATTTAAGGGCAATATGTAATCACATGACATACTCAACAGATTTAGTTATACTGCTTTACACTGACCACACAACAATAATAAAACTGCACAACTGTTCACAGATCATCTCAAAATCATTGTAAAGACATTACACTGCAATATTTTCGTACAGGTGATAATCACGTTTGTGCTTCAGAATAAAAATGTCTGTGACCTTCTGGATATGATTGAAATTTGGATCAAATCTGTTTATTTTATTTTTTTATATATATTTGTAAGTCAGAAATGTGTTTTATAAAATGAGTTTCCTAAATTAATTACTTTATGGAAAATGGAAAATCCTAAAGGTCGCGAGTGTATTTGTTCTGTTGTCACTGACTCACCATAGTGTCTTTTTCTCACATGTATCAGTATGTGATCTGCTGGGTGTACGTGCACTCAACAAGGAAGTGTCTTCAGTGGACCTGCTTTTGTTGTTGTAGGGGATTGTGATTTGAAGGGTTTTCTATCTAATTTAAAGGGTCAAATGCAGTATATTACAGTAGTTGATGTGCAACTAAGTGCTGTGAGAACACCAAAGATCCTAGAAAATATATGTTGACCATAAACAAATAAAACTACAAATGTAAAACCTGAAACAATACCTTTTTTTTTTATTCTCTCAAGGGTGAAAGATGTTATCATACATTTTTCTTCCACTGTGCTGTTAAGCAGTGGTTATTTTACATGGTGAGCTGTTATGACTGGTTTGAAACCTTGTCAGTCTCTCTCTCTTGCTATTTTACAGTATGAGAAGAATTTGTCTTATAAATAATGCATTAATTGATTGCATAACAGCAACATATCCTGCCAGCTCTTTATAATCCTGGAACATTTTGTATTCAGTAATTTGAACAATACAATGTCATTGGGGGCAGTCATGTTCACAGTACAGAATACTGTGCACAGGATCTTCAAGACTGACCTCTTACTCTTGAGAGCTTGGACCTAGTGGTAACATTGGATGGAAATAATGATCTTTCTATGGATATTTTTGCTTCCTCCCTTTTATTTTTATCACATCTTTGTGGGTTTATTCATGGCAAATGGTTCTGGTAAACAACCCACATCCCCTCCTACAGAAAAACTCACTTTTGGCCAGCAAAGCCAGGCCTTGAGCAAAAATAACGAGAGCAATCAAAATGAACAAATATTAGGATTGTTTTCCGCTTGGGGGTTTTCATGTCTTCCAGAATCATTTGCTTCTTGAGAATTAAGTTTTTTTATCATGAAACTGCATCCGTATTTGTTTAAAAAAAAAAGGATAACCATTTCTAATCTGCTGAATTATTCATATTTTCTTAACTCAGGGGAGATATAAAATCAACCGAATCATTGGATTCCTCACTGCTCTGCTGTATCAGATCTGACCAAAAGGTCCCACAATGATCTGACACATGGATGCCCTGGGGGTTTAAAGAGGTTGAACTTTATCTAGTGTTGGTCCACCTGATCAACTGACTGTGTGTGTGTTTATACTAGAGATGACGATTCAGACCGGTGCAAAGAGGTAGAGGGAAAACAAACAAACAAAGCTGTGCCTCTATATTAACTGAGATAATTACATAACAGTGTAAATGGATAGAAATTAGAACTGGGAAATTGATGAAAGCATTGCACTTAACTTCATAAATTACACTAGAGAGTGCTGCTTGGAGTGACCTAGGACCTGGCACAGCTGAGCAAGTGGTTGGCAACATGGCCAGTCTGATTGCCCATACAATCCCTCCCTTTACCCCTGTCAATGTTGCTGAGGTGGAGTAGGAACAGAACAGAGAACTTACATAACTACAGTATGCTCCTCTGTGAATGGATACTCCCTCTTAAGCACCTACACAGACTAGCCTCTGACCCAGCGCAATCATCAGTATATTCAGTCCGATAGGTGGCGGAACTAATTGGATGCTAGAGCTTAAGTTACAGCACTCTTGTTGCAGTAGCCACCTTCCAGCCCCAAAATGTTCTCCCAGGAGACCAACTCTGAGTTGCGGTCCATCTGCAGTGGCTGCTCATGTTCTTGACGAGGAGAGGCTTCAGTGGGGGAGTCGATGTGTTTAATTGTATGTCAGGTGCTCTGGGGAAATACTGCCACAAAGTAAGATGTTTTTAGGAGAGGAAGAGAGAAAAGGCCTCCCACTTTTATTTCCTCTCTTCTTTTGTTTGCCTCCTTTCCCTGTTGCTCTCTCCAGCCAAGTTTTTCTTCTCTCTCCCTCGCCCTCTTCCTTCCCACCTCCCCCCACTCTGTTCTACAGATGCTCTCTTTCCTCCCTCTCATCACCCCACCCATGGTCTCTCCACTCCCATTATTTCTGCATGCCCCTCCGCCCCCCTGCCGTGTCTCCTGTGAATAAGAGTCTGGCACTTCAGTGTTAGAGGCCCTGTCACTTCAAAGCAATGCTTTTAATTAATCCAATTTGGTGAGAGGCAGTTCTAGGAGTGCACCTACCGTTCAGGAGAGAGGGTAGCAGGATGGATGACGGGTGTCCTCAGAGGTGGTATGGAAAAAGAAAGCCATTACCCATACTCCACCACTCCATAAGTGGGGCCTGGGGACGTTCGGGTGAACTCTTCACTTTGCGTGTCTCTAAAGACACCAGGTACTTGCACTACTTTAGTAATCGATGTGTGTGATGTATCTTTAACGAGTTCATGCATATAATCGTGCATCACCACATGCGCAAATAACGAATTAGGCCAATGTACAAATTTCACAGGAAGACTATGGAGACCACAAATTGCTTGACTGTCTTTTAGACTCGGATCCCCTCATAATGAATTAACTGTTGCAACAACAAAAAAAGCTTGATGCAAAAAATATCAGCACCGTCCCAGCTCCTAAATACTCCGCTTCTGGTTAAATTGGGGCACTTTTTTATCAGAGTAAACATGAAGACAGAAATCCGCTTTAGGACTTTTAAATGGGTGTGGAGTTTGTCCTAGAAACAAACACACACACACACCAGCTGGCTTCGGTGCAGCTATGTTGTTGCTGGAAGAAGAAAAAATGCTGTAAAAGCTGCACCGCTAAATGTCTACTAAAACTACAGTTGTGGCCAAAAGTTTTGAGAATGACACATTAATTTTCACAAAGTCTGCTGCCTCAGTTTGTATGATGGCAATTTGCATATACTCCAGAATGTTATGAAGATTGGTCAGATGAATTGCAATTAATTGCAAAGTCCCTCTTTGCCATGCAAATTAACTGACCCCCCCCCCCCAAGAAAAAATGTCCACTGCATTTCAGCCCTGCCACAAAAGGACCAGCTGACATGTCAGTGATTCTCTCGTTAACACAGGTGTGAGTGTTGACGAGGACAAGGCTGGAGATCACTTTCATGCTGATGTAATTGTCAATAAAAGCCTTTTACACTTAAGAAATGCTTGTAATTATACTTCACTATTTCATAGTAACATCTGACTAAAATATCTAAAGACACTGAGGCAGCAAACTTTGTGGAAATTAATATTTCCATTTTCATTGTCCTCACACCACAAGGAGCAGTAGAATATGATACAGCAAAACCCTCTCATACTGATCTGCTGAATCATTGTTATCTTCCGAATACATTAACTATCACAGAACACTGAGGTTTTTGGTGAGATTAATTCTTAATGGTCTGTTGAGAGTAGAGGTCCATTATCTTATTCTCTCTCTCCTATGCATTCAAGTTTATCTGCTTTGTTAAATTAGTCAATTCCCTCTAGCTTCACATTGTGATTGATGTAATAAGTGTGTTTTACTGTGGTATGAATTACTGTACGTAATAAAAGGACACAAAGCACAAATCATAATCACTGTCATACATTGGTGCTGAAGAAATTAAGGTTATTGTGCAACAATAACAGGGGTAGAGCATGCTATGTACCAGTGGTGGCTGGTACATAGACTTGAAAAATTGAAGAGGATGGGCGACCCACGGTATAGGCGCGGATCGCATGGAGATGACAAAGTGTGTTCCAAAAATCGTCAAAGACTATTTTAACGTTTCATAAAGACATTTACAGTACAATATTATGGGGAATGAGAAGGCTACTTACACAGTTGGAAAGGGATGCAGTGCTTGAATGAGGGTATGAGGCATGAGTTGAGGTGTTCAGAGGCTTGACCAGTGCAGGACAGGATTTGACTGGGAAGACAACAACAAAAAACACAACACACTGCATAATTAGCCAAAAGAGATAAGAATGAGCTAGTCCAAGCAAGGAGTGAAATGATTGTGTAATAATGTGATTGTGTTTGTGAATGTGATTGACTACAGTTGAAGTCAGAAGTTTACATACACCTTAGCTAAATACATTTAACCTCAGTTTTTCACAATTACTGACATTTAATCCTAGACAAAATTCCGTCTTTGGCCAGTTAGGATCACCGCTTTATTTTAAGAAAGTGAAATGTCAGAATAATAGTAGAGAGAATTATTTATTTCAGCTTTTAATTCTTTCATCACATTCCCATACTCAATTAGTATTTGGTAGCATTGCCTTTAAATTGTTTAACTTGGGTCCAACATTTCGGGTATCCTTCCACAAGCTTCCCGCAATAAGTTGGGTGAATTTTGGCCCATTCCTCCTGACAGAGCTGGTGTAACTGAGTCAGATTTGTTGGCCTCCTTGCTCGCACACGCTTTTTCAGTTCTGCCCACAAATTTTCTATAGGATTGATGGCTACTCCAATACCTTGACTTTGTTGTCCTTAAGCCATTTTGCCACAACTTTGGAAGTATGCTTGGGGTCATTGTCCATTTGGATGACCCATTTGCGACCAAGCTTTAACTTGACTGATGTCTTGATATGTTGCTTCAATATATCCACATAATTCTCTCCCTCGTGACACCATCTATGTTGTGAAGTGCACCAGTCCCTCCTGCAGTAAAGCACTCCCACAACATGATGCTGTCACCTCCGTGCTTCACGGTTGGGATGGCATTCTTCGGCTTGCAAGTCTCCCACTATTTCCTCCAAACATAACGATGGTCATTATGGCCAAACAGTTCTATTTTTGTTTCATCAGACCAGAGGACATTTCTCCAAAAAGTACAATCTTTGTCTCCATGTGCAATTGCAAACCGTAGTCTGGCTTTTTTATGGCGGTTTTGGAGCAGTGGCTTCTTGCTTGCTGAGCAGCCTTTCAGGTCGAGATGGGACTCGTTTTACTGTGGACATAGATACTTTGTACCTGTTTCCTCCAGCATTTTCACAAGGTCCTTTGATTTGCACTTTTCGCACCAAAGTACGTTCATCTCTAGGAAACAGAACGCATCTCCTTCCGTGGTCCCATGGTGTTTATACTTGCGTACTATTGTTTGTACAGATGAATGTGGTACCTTCAGGTGTTTGGAAATTGCTCCCAAGTATGAACCAGACTTCTGGAGGTCTACAACTTTCTTTCTGACGTCTTGGCTGATTTCTTTTGATATTTCCATGATGTCGAGTAAATAGGCACTGAGTTTGAAGGTAGGCCTTGGAATTCACCCACAGGTACACCTCCAATTCACTCAAATTATGTGAAATAGCCTATCAGAAGCTTCTAAAGCCATGACATCATTTTCTGGAACATTCCAAGCTGTTTAAAGGCACGGTCAACCTAGTGTATGTAAACTTCTGACCCACTGGAATTGTGATAGAGGGAATTATAAGTGAAATAATCTGTCTGTAAACAATTGTTGGACAAAGTAGATGTCCTAACCGACTTGCCAAAACTATAGTTTGTTCACAAAAAATTGAGTGGTTGAAGAACAAGTTTTAATGACTCCAACCTAAGTGTATGTAAACTTCCGACTTCAACTGTACATACATTAATGAGAGATTTTTTATCAGGGTATAAAGTGGAGGGAAAACATTCTATGTGCCAGTGGATGAGTAGGCACGTGAGATGTGGCTTCAGTTCATGTCATGAGAAAGTTGACAGTGGAAGCGGAGTGGTCATCACCTCTTAATCAGGGAACAGGAGGGGACTTAGCTGTAAATACAAATAGTAGATACATTCCATTACAGCTACACCATCATAGGTTTGGAAGAGTTTCTCTATGAAGTTAAACTCAGACATCTCAAAATGTATATAGTCAAACACAGACTGCGCATCTCGCCCACTTGACACATCAAAGTATCCCAAGAAACATTCCTGAATAAACCCTGATCACCCACATACCTGACGATAACTGACAACTGCAAGCAGACTGGTGGCACCATAGGTCCCAGAGCCGTGGTGCAATTTTTACACCCTGGGGCCTAGAGTTCTTTCTTATATGTTAACCTAACTAGGAAAACTGTGGACCTTAGAAAGTATGACAGTGTTTAATCAGTTGTAAAAAGGTTTTATATGGGCTATGATGGGACCAATCAGGTCACATGGTTTCCTGGCCCTGGGGGGATGAAAACCCTGTCAAACTGCAGCTACCTTATATTTGTTCATATAAATTATATTTAGACTAGATTAGCAGGGGGATTTCCTCTACAAAGACACATAGACAACAACTGACAGACAGTAGAACTCAAAGGGCTGAGCTTGCTTTATGCATGTTTGCATCATGCAGGCATATGCAACTGTAGGCCTTATTAAAATGTACTCACATCTCTCATCACTATTATGTTTATTGATTAATTCCAGTTAATAATTTGGGATTAAAGACGTATAGACAGCATAGCCAGACGATTTTTTAAAATATAAGTATAACATTAAGCATTAACTCCTTACACACAAATGGACTATAAATACATAACTTTACCAATTAGTTTACCCTGACCAGATGGACAGGGCGCACAGGTTGTATACAGCTGCTCTTATTAGTAGTTCACAGTTGATCAGACTGAAAAATAGTCTCATTTTTATCCCATACACTGCATACAGAAATGTCAGATTTCTAATGTTTGGGTGTGGCCTAGGCTGCTGCAACATTTATGTCATGAGTTTTTGCTTGTGTCTGTCTGGAGTGATTGTGTTACCATCTTTGCAAAATAAATACCAGAGGAAAGTGGAAAGCATACTTGAGTTCACGCGAAAAAATCCACTGCGTCAACCTCTGTCTTTTAATCTAACTTTTAATGGATGATGCGATGGAAGCGAAAAGATCATTGTAAATTGTTTTCGACATCCCAGAAAGTCGAACGTTTTATATGTTCAGCAAGTAAAGCAACGTAACGTGCAGTTACCTCTGCAAGCTCATTATAGTTGCCCTTCTTGGCGGAACTTTCCCTCTCGTCATGTCCTCTAAATGCAAATTTTTGCATGCACAAAAACGCAGTGGTGTTGATAAGCCGCTTGAGAACATCCCTGTTTCTTCTTACTTTATCGTTGTGTTGTGCAGCTTGAATATGCAGCCCTTTGTCATAATCGATGCAGCTTTTTCCCAGAAGCTTGAATCTGATGTGGGCATTTTTATGCTCCCTGCTTTTGTTTTGCCGTTTAGCTGAATGGTCGATGTTCTTCTGGTCACTGTACCCACCTTTCGAACAAACCTCAGACTTTCCAAAAAGCAGGCAAGGCCAACAATTAAGGCGGCTTGATGAAATGCTCCATGTTAACCAGCTATACTTTTGATACCAGTCGGTATTGAATGCCCTCGCCTTTTCATCCTTCTTGATTAAACTGATCTCAGGCAGAGGTCGACCCTCGCTTTTAATTTGCGTCTTTCCCGTGTACCCCGGAGAATGAAAGGGATTCTTCAACAAAAAGTCTACAACATTTTCGGCAACATTGGCCATTCTACGTACACCTGTCACCTTAGGAAACTATGCAGTATTTAGTTTTTTTAATGTATTATTTCTTACACTGTTATCCCAGGAATTCTTAAGTCTTCTTACATACAGCCAGGAAGAACTATTGGATATAAGAGCAACGTCAATTTACCAACATTACGACCAGGAATACGACTTTCTTGAAGCGGATCCTATGTTTGGACCACCACCCAGGACAATGGATCGGATCCCAGTAGGCGACCCAAAACAACGGCGCCGCAGAAGGGGCAGACGGAGCGGTCTTCCGGTTGCCTTCTGGAGAGACATCAGAGATTGTAACATTCTCTGTTTCACGGAAGCATGGCTTACTCAGGATATGTTATCATATCGGTACAGCCACCCGGTTTCTTTATGCATCGCACCAACAGAAACAAATCTCTCTGGTAAGAAGAAGGGCGGGGGTTTGCCTTATGATTAACGAGTTGTGGTGTGATCATAACAACATACAGGAACTCAAGTCCTTTTGTTCACCTGACCTAGAATTCCTTGCAATCAAATGCCGACCGCATTATCTACCAAGAGAATTCTCTTCGATTATAATCACAGCCGTGTTTATCCCCCCCAAACAGACACCTCCATGGCCCTGAAAGAACTTAATTGGACTCTATGTAAACTGGAAACCACATATCCTGAGTCTGCATTTATTGGAGCTGGGGATTTTAACAAGGCTAATCTGAAATTAAGGCTCCCTAAATTTTATCAGCATATCAAATGCCGGGCTGGCAAAATACAGATCATTGCTACTCTAACTTCTGCGATGGATACAAAGCCCTCCCTCGCCCTCCTTTCGGCAAATCTGATCACGACTCCATTTTGTTGCTCCCAGCCTATAGACAGAAACTAAAACAGGAAACGCCTGTGCTCAGGTCTGTTCAACACTGTCCCAACCAATCTGATTCCACGCTTCAAGATTGCTTCGATCACGTGGACTGGGATATGTTCCGGATAGCCTCAGACAACAACATTGATGCATACGCTGATTCGGTGGGTGAGTTTATTAGCAAGTGCAGTGGGGATGTTGTACCCACTGTGACCATTAAAACCTTCCCCAACCAGAAACCGTGGATTGATGGCAGCATTCGCGCAGAACTGAAAGCGTGAACCACTGCTTTTATTCATGGCAAGGCGACCGGAAACATGACTGAATACAAACAGTGTAGCTATTCCCTCCACAAGGCAATCAAACAAGCAAAGTAGAGTCGCAATTCAATGGCTCAGACACGAGATGTATATGGCAGGGTCTATAGTCAATCACGGATTACAAAAAGAAAACCAGCCTCCTCGCGTACACCGATATCTTGCTCCCAGACAAACTAAACAACTTCTTTGCTCGCTTTGAGGCTAATACAGTGCCACCGACACGGCCTGCTACCAAAACCTGCGGGCTCTCCTTCACTGCAGCCGACGTGAGTAAAACCTTTAAACATGTTAACCCTCGCATGGCTGCTGGCCCAGACGGCATCCCTAGCCGCATCCTAAGAGCATGCGCAGACCAGCTGGCTGGTGTGTTTACGGACATATTCAATCAATCCCTATCCCAGTCTGCTGTTCCCACATGCTTCAAGAGGGCCACCATTGTTCCTGTTCCCAAGAAAGTTAAGGTAACTGAGCTAAACGACTTTCACTCAGTAGCACTCACTTTCGTCATCATGAAGTGCTTTGTGAGACTAGTCAAAGATCATATCACCTCCACCCTACCTGACACCCTAGACCAACAACAATTTGCTTACCGCCCCAATAGGTCCACCTCAGGAGGCTGAAGAAATTTGGCTTGTCACCAAAAACACTCACAAACTTTTGCAGATGCTCAATCGAGAGCATCCTGTCGGGCTGTATCACCGCCTGGTATGGCAACTGCTCTGCCCACAACTGTAAGCCTCTCCTGGGAGTAGTGAGGTCTGCACAACGCATCACCTGGTGCAAACTACCTGCCCCCCAGGACACCTACACCGCCCGATGTCACAGGAAGGCCAAAAAGATCATAAAGGACAACAACCACCCGAGCCACTGCCTGTTCACTCCACTATCATCCAGAAGACGAGGTCAGTACAGGTGCATCAAAGCAGGGACCGAGAGACTGAAAAACAGCTTCTATCTCAAGGCCATCAGACTGTTAAACAGCCATCACTGACATTGAGTGGCTGCTGCCAACATACTGACTCAAATCTCTATCCACTTTAATAATAAAAAATTGGATGTAATAAATGTATTACTAGTCACTTTAAACAATGCCACTTTATATAATGTTTACACAACCTACATTACTCATCTTCTGCCGTTCGGCCATTGCTCATCCATATATTTATATGTACATATTCTTATTCATTCCTTTACACTTGTGTGTACAAGGTAGTAGTTGTGAAATTGTTAGACTACTTGTTAGATGTTCACGGTCGGAACTAGAAGCACAAGCATTTCGCAACTCTCGCATTGACATCTGCTAACCATGTGTATGTGACCAATAACATTTGATTCTACCATTCTGGCTGAGAAAACTGCACACTCGCGCTGGTATCTAGCTTGCTACTGAAGTTAGCAAGGCAAATTTAAGTAAATTGCACTAACTGGACACAAAAATAAAGTTCTAAAACCAATACAACTATTTATAATATACCTCCTCTGTCCCCTGTAATTTGAAAAAACGAATTTGAATTGAATAATATCCCTAAAAAATGCTCAACTACCATACCTCACTCTTAATCTCTATCCAACAATGTCACCAAGGTTCTCAACACATAGAACCCTCATAATGCTCTGTGGCACAACATAATAAGTTAGTTCTCTGATCCTAATTATAGGATTGGATGGACAACATGTCAATTCATACTGCATTACCATGTATTGCTATGGAAGGGGGTGAGGTCTACGAGCCTCCTCAGTTTTGTATTGAAGTCAATGTATCCAGAGGAGGACGGAAGCTAGCTGTCCTCCAGCTACACCATGGTGCTACCCCAGACAGTGCTGTTGAAATTACTGTAGACCTGTAGACCACTGCAAAACAGTGTATTTTAATAAATGATTTGGTGACGTGAATATATTTATTATAGTTTTATCTGAAAAGGATGACTTTTTGAATGTTTCACTATTTTCTTTTTTAATTACATTTCACTGAGGAGATTGGTCCTCCCCTTCCTCCTCTGAGGAGCCTCTACTGCTGTGTACTGAAGTGTAACAGAGCAGGTGGGTGGGTCTCACAATGGCTGGGGAGTAGGGGACCTTCTCTCATGAAAGGTGCATTTGATATAATATCATTGGGTGGAACACGAGAGAATAGGAAAATGACAGTGTTGTGGCACATCACTATGTTGCAAGGGATTGCGAAAGGAGGAACATGAATAAATAAAATTATAAAGGTGGGAATAAAGATGAAGCCCATTTAATATGCATTGAAATATGACTAGCTATCCTTTGTCAGTAACTGAGCATTAAAGAGATGTTACTCCAACATTTACACAAAGATATAAACCTGCAAATTGATTTTATTGGGTAGATGTAGCATGTCTACCACACTGCCACTCACCCACATAGCCTATGACAGGACAGCTCTAGGGCAGGTTCACAGAGAGGAGTGGAGGAGGAGAGGGAGGTAGAGAAAGCAGATGGACTGAGGCAGAGGGGTGAGTGGTAGTTGAAGAATGGATGAACAAAAGGCCCTGACCTCCAGGCTACATTAACTAGCTCATCTCACATAGTTTCCACCTTGATCCATGTGGTATCTTTATGTATTTGTTGACCTGTGTCGTGATGCAGGAAATCTCCCCATGCTGAAATAACTGAGCCATGGTTCTCTCATATCTGGGTGAATTACCTTGTAAATCTTTACGCCAATTCCTTAACACCGGGGTGTTCGTCTTCATCCATAACACCCCATGTGGTCAACTTCCATCAGTGGAATTCTGACATAATTATGTTGCTTTAATCAATACATAATTAATTATCTTTAACCTGCTGTCAAAGGCTCTTTCATGACCAATCCAGGCCATTTTTGGATTTTCCGGATAACCTGATTTTATCAGATGTTCTATTTAGTTGTCATAAGGCTATGTAATATTGCATTCCAGAGGCAGAACATGTAGAAATTCCACTTGGGTTGATTAGCTTATGTTTTATCACGATACATTTACAAAATATTTTTGTATTATCAGCCAGAAACCATAATGTATAAGTCATGTGCTTACATGGAGGAGAGAATAAATTCCCTCTGTGTGTATTTGTGTGTGTATCTGTGTGTGTGTATTTGTGTGTGTATCTGTGTGTGCTTATGGGAAGGAGGGGAGGATTTGAAGCTGCGAGGCACAGGACACGGAACTTGAAGACCGTCTCAATCCTGTTAAGCTGCGTGTTTTTTAATGGGGTTTTTTTGCATTCCAAATAACAACGTAATGCATCAGAGGCACGGTCTAATGAAAACCAGTCCGCAAAGGACCTTGCAAAAAGTCATAAGGAATGTCTTGTATCTGCCGCAGCTAGTATTTATTTATCTTCACCAATGTCAATGCATTCGCACATAGTGGACATAAACAGATTTGCATCTTGTGTATGACTTTTTGATGTGTGTGCAGTCAGATTCTGCTTTAGTGAGTCATGTCTAATGGATCAGATTTCATCAGCACATGTTTAGAGCCAATCAAGTTCTACTAACCTGTCTTATGTTATGGTGCCATGTTGTGGTGAGCATCAGTGAAGAGTGGAATGGCAATCAGTATGGTCAGCTATTAGCAGACATACAGTTGAAGTCGGAAGTTTACATACACTTAGGTTGGAGTCATTAAAACTCGTTTTTCAACCACTCCACAAATTTCTTGTTAACAAACTATAGTTTTGGCAAGTCTGTTAGGACATCTACTTTGAGCGTGACACAAGTACTTTTGCAACAATTGTTTACAGACCGATTATTTCATTTATAATTCACTCTATCACAATTCCAGTGGAACAGAAGTTTACATACACTAAGTTGACTGTGCCTTTAAACAGCTTGGAAAATTCCAGAAAATGATGGCATGGCTTTAGAAGCTTCTGATAGGCTAATTGACATAATTTGAGTCAATTGGAGGTGTACCTGTGGGTGTATTTCAAGGCCTACCTTCAAACTCGGTGCCTATTTGCTCGACATCATGGGAAAATCCAAAGAAATCAGCCAAGACGTTAGAAAAAAATTTGTAGACCTCCACAAGTCTGTGAGCAATTTCCAAATACATGAAGGTACCATGTTCATCTGTACAAACAATAGTATGCAAGTATAAACACCAATGAACCACGCAGCCTTCATACCGCTCAGGAAGGAGATGCTTTCTGTCTCCTAGAGATTAACGTATTTTGGTGTGAAAAGTGCAAATCAATCTCAGAACAACAGCAAAGGATCTTGTGAAGATGCTGGAGGAAACAGGTACAAAAGTATCTATATCCACAGTAAAACAAGTCCTATATCAACATAACCTGAACCGCCATAAAAAACCATACTACGGTTTGCAACTGCACATGGGAACAACGATCATACTTTTTGGAGAAACGTCCTCTGGTCTGTTGAAACAAAAATAGAACTGTTTGGCCATAATGACCATCGTTATGTTTGGAGGAAAAAATGGGGAGGTTTGCAAGCCGGAGAACACCATCACAAACGTGAAGCACGGGGGTGGCAGCATCATGTTGTGGGGGTGCTTTGCTGTTGGAGGGACTGGTGCACTTCACAAAATAGATGGTATCATGAGGGAGGAAAATTATGCGTATATTTTGAAGCAGCATCTCAAGACATCAGTCAGGAAGTCAAAGCTTGGTCGCAAATGTGTCATCCAAATGGACAATGACTCCAAGCATACTTCCAAAGTTGTGGCAAAATGGCTTAAGGACAAAAAGTCAAGGTATTAGCGTGGCCATCACAAAGCCCTGACATCAATCATATAGAACATTTGTGGGCAGAACTGAAAAGCGTGTGCGAGCAAGGAGGCCTACAAACCTGACTCAGTTACGCCAGCTCTGTCCGGAGGAATGGGCCAAAAGTCACCCAACTTATTTTTGGGAAGCTTGTGGAAGGATACCTGAAACGTTTGACCCAAGTTAAACAATTTAAAGGCAATTCTACTAAATACTAATTGAGTGTATGTAAACTTCGGACCCACTGGGAATGCGATGAAAGAAATAAAAGTTGAAATAAATCATTCTCTCTACTATTAATCTGACATTTCACATTCTTAAAACAAACTGGTGATCCTAACTGGCCTAAGACAGGGAATTTGGCTAGGATTAAATGTCAGTAATTGTGAAAAACTGAGTTTATATGTATTTGGCTAAGGTGTATGTACACTTCCAACTTCAGCTGTATACAGTATAGAAGGCTGTGCAAAATGACTCAGAAAAATATTTTGGGTGTTTAACCTCACTAATAAATGAAGGTATAATTTTTTCAAGGAATGATTTATTGAATGAGAACAGACAACATCCCATTTAGCCTCTTCAAGCTTCTGTCAAACCTCCTCCATCTATAGCCTGTAATATAATAAGACATGGGAATGTAATATTTTGTCATAACTTTGAAGGATAAATACATAATGATGCAGTTTAGCCATTTTAGTGGCAAACTCCAAGACATATATTGATGTGAAGCAATTGTATCATGTCAATATATCCATGTTTTTCACAACACAACTTTCACAGAACAGCATTGTGTCTCTGAGTCAAACTTACAACTTTCGGTGCCAGATAACCTTAATTTCTCCCTTAAAGTGATTCTCCCCCTATGTTTAGGCAAGCCTAAATTACTGTAGTTCAGGATTACATTTGGCTTAACAAATCACATAATAAATTACATGGGCTCACTCTGTGTGAAATAATAAGGCTTGACATTCATTTTAAATGACTCCCCCCTTCGTCTTTCCCCCATCCATACAACATATGTAAGATCCCTCATTCAAGTATTTAATTTCAAGCACAGATATGAACACACTTAACAAAAATCTAAATGCAAATAAGGAAATCAGTCAATTGAAATGTTAAATTAGACCCTAAACTATGGATTTCACATGACTGGGGAGCCAGGCCCAGCGAATCAGAATTAGTTTCTCCCACAAAAGGGCTTTATTTAGTCTCCTCAGTTTCATCAGTTGTCCAGGTGGTTGGTCTCAGATGATCCCGCAGGTGACTAAGCCGGATGTGTAGATCCTGGGCCGGTTGGAAGTTTATTTTGTCCAGAAATGTGTTTACGTCTCTGTTATTTAGCGTTTCTCCTTTTCCAAGATAATCCATCCACCTGACAGGTGTGGAATATCAATAAGCTGATTAAACAGCATGATCATTAGGTGCAGCTTGTACTGAGGAGTAAATCTGAAAATCTATTGCAAGACTTGAAAATTGCTATGTATCCATGACCCCCAATACCTTGACAGAGCATTAGAATTCAAAAAAGAATGGGCAAATATTGCACAATTTAACCTTTATTTAACCAGAAAGGCCTCATAGAGATTTGAAATCTCTTTTTCAACAGCAAAGATAGGCAGCACCAGGCCAGTATGGCAGGTAGCCTAGTGGTTAGAGTGTTGGACTCGTAACTGAAAGGTTGCAAGATCAAATCTCCGAGCTGACAAGGTAAAAATCTGTCATTCTGCCCCTGAACAAGGCAGTTAACCCACTGTTCCTAGGCTGTCATTGAAAATAATATATTTTTCTTAACTGACTTAACTGATAAAGGTCAAATAAAACAATGACACAATTACAGACAGACAACATGAAAAACTACAGGTGATCTAGTAAAAAAACATATAATTCACAGAAGTATAACAAATCATAAAACAGCAAATTAAAAACATTGACAGGTCAAGGAATCAGTCTCAAAATTCTTCATCAATGATTTAAAAACACCAATTGGAACAAGTTCTTTATCAGGTTTCAGGTATGACCCAGATGCAGACAGTGTTGAAGAAACAAACATTTATTTCTATTACAGGGGCAGGCAAACAACATATCAAAGGCAGAGGTCAGTAATCCAGAGATGGTGCAAAAGGTCCAGAACTGCAGGCAATCTCAGGGTCAGGGCAGGCAGGGGTCAATAATCCTGTGAGGTGGGGCGAGGTATAGAACTGCAGGCAATCTCAGGGTCAGGGCAGGCAGGGGTCAATAATCCTGTGAGGTGGGGTGAGGTATAGAACTGCAGGCAATCTCAGGGTCAGGGCAGGCAGGGGTCAATAATCCTGTGAGGTGGGGCAAGGTATAGAACGGCAGGGTCAGGGCAGGCAGGGGTCAATAATCCTGTGAGGTGGGGCGAGGTATAGAACGGCAGGCTCAGGGTCAGGGCAGGCAGGGGTCAATAATCCTATGAGGTGGGGCAAGGTATAGAACGGCAGGCTCAGGGTCAGGGCAGGCAGAACGGTCAACACCGGGAAGGACTATTAAACAGGAGCAAGAACAGACAGGAGCAGGAGAACAAACGCTGGTAGGTTTCACGAAACAAAACAAACTGGCAACAGACAGAGAACACAGGTATAAATACACAGGGGACAATGGGGAAGATGGGCGACACCTGGAGGGGGGTGGAGACAAGCACAAAGACAGGTGAAACAGATCAGGGTGTGACATTCTTCCAGTTTAAAGGTATTTTGTAAGGTGTTCCAAGCCGATGGCGCAGAGTACATAAAAGCCCTTTTACCAAATTCAGTTTGGACATTTGGAACAGTTAGCAGGATAAAGTCCTGCGAACAAAGAGTGTACCCACCACATTTCTGAACAATAAATATGCCTAAATAAAATGGTAGTAATCCCAAAATGACTTTTTAAATAAAAGTATACCAGTGACTGAGCCTACAATTAACTAGAGAAGGCCAGCCAACCCTAGTATATAAAGTGCAATGGTGCATAAGAGTTTTGCAGTTTAAAATAAATCTCAATGCTCCCTGGTAAAGGGTGTCAATTGATCTCAAACACTAAGCGGAAGCATTCATATATAAAATATCACCATAGTCTAGTATCGGCATAAATGTAGCTGATACTAGCTTCCTTCTGGCTTCAAAAGAAAAACAGGCTGTATTCCTAAAATAAAATCCAAACTTCAGCTTAAATTTTTTGTAAGTTGTTGAATATACAATTTAAAGAGAGGCCGTCATCAATTTAAAGTCCAAGATATTTATATGAAGTTACAGCCTCAATGTCATGGCCCTGACATGTTGTAATAGGTGAAAGGTTCAGAGGTATATTTCTTGCTTTAGAAAACACAATTAGTTTAATTTTGTCAACATTGAGGATAAGCTTCATTTGACAGGTATGTTGAACAGCATAAAAGCAGTTTACAAGTTCTGGAAAGCTTTTGTTAGATATAAGGCACAACCATAAATAACAGTATCATCAGCATAAAAATGAAGTTGCGCATTTTGCACTTTTTTGTCAAAATTATTTATAGAAATTGTGAATAAAAGGGGACCAAGAACAGAGCCATGGGGCACACCATTACAGCCAGCCAATTTAACACACATATGCCCATCAAATTGAGTGCACTGAATTCTATTAGACAGATAGTTAGCAAATATGTGGGTTAGAGACTAACCCAAGAAGACTGACAGCTGTAATCACTGCCAAAGGTGTTTCTAACATGTATTGGGGGGTGAATACATATCTAAAGAGTTATTTTTTTAATCTAATCAAGGTTTTTTATTACTTTTAATCACACTTTGTAACACAACAAAATGCAACGAAATCCAATAATTATGATACCCACTGTTACAAAGTCCCACATACAACACGTGAAGGTCAACTCAACAAGAAGTCCTTGACAACGTCATTGAAATGAAACTGAACTAAAACCTTTTCACACCATATATATAATTGCTGGTAATTATAATTATTTGTTTGCACTTCATATACAGTACACCTTCATACAGTACTCACTAGAAAACAGGTGCTGCCCCTAGAACCATAAAGGATTCTTCTTCTGTCATATTTGAAGCCTTTTTTCTAAGTGCAGGACACATGGGAGGTGAGAAAGGGATTGTGAGGGTGAGAAAGTGGTAAAAGGTATATAAGATATGAGATATAAGACCTAAAGGCCAGATATATAAAGTTATAGGTTATAAAGGGCGCTGAAATACTGGTGGCCTTTTCTGCAACACCATCAAAATGTTCAGTAAATATTGTGCTTTATGGAGTGTGCTTATGGCTTCATAGACCTTTCAGAGAAGTTTTTTTCACCTTTTCACACTGACACCAGCTGATTTTTTTTGTAAGGAAATGTCAAGGCACTCATGTCTTCATATCAAGGACTTTGACAGGGTTCTTTTTATTTTTTACTACCCTTCATTCATACTGATGGACACGAATAGCACTGATTTGACGATATTTAGTTTATCTCAGTATTTTAGTTATAGATGATGCCCCTAATGCTTTTAAGGTACTATTCTTTTAAAGTACTTTACTACAACCATTGGCAAGAAAACAAATTCTTCAAAAATAAATGGCTTACACTTTGTCAGTGCAAGGTATTTTAAGTTGTTGACGTAATGGTTCATTTTGTTCCTTCTTTCAAGCTACTGGGGTTTCTTTGGTGTTTGAATGTACTCCGGTACAATTTGCTCAGTTATTTCTGGGACGGGAAAAAAGATCCTGAACCGGCATCAACATTTCATTTTCAACATCAAGAACAGTTCGTTAGAGAAAGCACATATGTTTACAGTATAATTTCTCTTGAAATCACTGAGTCAATTTATCCAATCATTCAGAATGCTGCTGTCTGTGATATCCCTAAATTCTCTCCTGTCATCACAGTGCTTATCTCTCTGTACTGGTTCCTGGTTGCTTGCTGCTAGCATCAGACTCAAAGCTCTAGTGCATTCCTCTCTCGTTAATCCATCTCTTCATGCTACAGTTTGTGTTTTCCCACTCTTCACTCCTTTCTCCTAGCGCTAAATCATGTGAAAGCTCACTCTGTCCTTTATATTTTTCTTTGTGCGAGAGGAAATTCAGTTTTTTTCTCCGAAAAACCCTGATGAAGGCCAAGGGCCCAAAACACACTGGTTTTAGTTTGAACAATGAAGAAGCTCTTTTATAAACTTAACGTTTTCCAAGAGTTGCTGAATTTCCTCTGCACTTCAGTTTGCTCCTCAATTCATGCACCTTGGTTGGACAGCGAGGTAGCAGCAATTCCCTTCCCTTTTTAAAAAAACACATATTTTGTCTTTTGAACAAACACTAGACCTGAGTAATAAACAATGAAGAGGATGTACTATCAGTTGTAAGACATCCAACTCTTCATTCACAAAGGAAACCTTTTAGTTTGAAACAACCTTCAGAACTACAGCAGCAAAGCCACAATATACACACACACATGAACAAATATTAACTCTCCGAAAATACTAAATGCCACAATACATGCATGATCACCCACTTTGGGTGTCACCTTCACTCTAATTGTGCTGTTACCATTGTGCATCTTGCTCAATCAGTAAGACATCCAGAGCGCTCCACGTGGTGAGAGGACAAATGGATGCAAAAATAGAGAATATTGATTATTAATCAATATATTGATTGACAGCTAAAAATTCTAACAGCCCTTCTAAAGGTCACATCTATGGCATATTGTTTGTGGAGAGAAATCATGAGATACTGTGGCTTAGGAGGATAAGGTTCATTGTTGCATAGCTTCTCTACAGTAACATGTTAGTCTATCTTGTCAATACTGCTTTAGGTTTCTGAATATCACCAGCATACAGTAGAACTACCTCCAATGCAATTTCCAATGGCTAATAATGTAGCAAATGGTATGGGGTCTGTTTCTTTGTATCATAGATACTTGATTTGGTGATTAGCAGACTACAGTTCATGGAAGATCTGTTCATAGATCAGATCTGCTCTCAAAAAGCTTGCCCTTCATCACCCACAACCCACCAAAAGTTGTTTTGACAGCGTTTGGCAGTGGAGTCTGTGCTGTGATTTTACATCTTCCCTTCTGTTTGTCAGATGTGTCACGGTTCAAACAGGCCAATTTGTGACAAGGTCGACGCAGGGGGATTATGGAAGCTAATGACCCAGTAATCCTTGTGGGAAGCCGGCAAAAAGCAGAGCAAAAACAAACTGTATCCTGCACTGATTGCACCTCCCTGCTTCTGAACAATTAGATCAAAATAGCATCTTTCTCAGTTTCCTTTTTCACTGACAGGCTTTTTCCTCTAGTGTTTCTGCAAAAAAAAAAAAAAATTCCTGTGAACACATAACTGCCTGGAGAGTTGAAAAGGTAATAATTTGTTTATAATGTGTTGAATAAATCAATCTTTAAAGCGTCTTTCAAAACTTCTTTGTAGTTGATCTTAGTAACGAGAGGTGAATGTCTGAGAATTGTAGTGCATCCCAAACGGGGGATTAAATCTCTACGTCCATAATAATCTGCATTGTCTTCGCCAATTAAATCAAGTGTTATTTGTCACATGCTTCGTAAACAACAGGTGTAGGCTAAGAGTGAAACCCTTACTTAGGGGCCCTTCCCAATAATGCAGAGAAAAATAGAAAAATAATAATAATAAATAAACAATGAATAACGATATTTTGGCTATATACAGTACACGAGATATGAGTACCGAGTCGAAGTGCAGGGGTATGAGGTAATTGAGGTAGAGATGTACTGTACATATTGTTATGGTAAAGTAACTAGACAACAAGATAGATAATATGCAGGAGCATCAGCATATGTGTTGAGTGAAAAAGGGGGTCAATGCAGATAATCTGGGTACCTATTTGGTTAACTATTTAGCAGTCTTATGGCTTGGGGGTAGAAGCTGTTCAGGTTCCTGTTCCAGACTTGTTGCATTGCTACTGCTTACCGTGCGGTAGCAGAGAGAACAGTCTATGACTTGGGTGGCTGGAGTCTTTGACAATTTTTATGGCCTTCCTCAATGGTGCAGTTGTAGGGCCCAGGCAAAATCTTTTCAGCCTTCTGACGGGGAAGAGGCATTGTTGTGCCTTCTTTACGACTGTGTTGGTGTGTGGACCATGTTAATTCTGTAGTGATGTGGACACCAAGGAACTTGAAGCTCTCAACCCTCTCCACTACCACCCTGTCGATGTGGACAGGTGGCGTGCTTGGGCCTCCGTTTCCTGTAGTCCATGATTAGCTCCTTGCTGATGTTGAGGGAGAGGTTGTTGTCCTGGCACCATACTGCCAGGTCACTGATCTCCCAATAGGCTGTCTCATTGTCGTCAATGATCAGGCCTACTACCATCGTATCGTCAACAAACTCAGTGATTGTGTTGAAGTTGTGTGCTCACGCAGTCATGGGAAAACAGGGAGTACAGGTGAGGACTAAGCACACAACCCTGTGGGGCCCCGTATTCAGGGTCTGCATGGTGGAGGTGTTGTTGCCTACCGTCACAACCAGGTGGCGGCCCGTCAGGAAGTTCAGGATGTAGTTGCAGAGCTCAGGACACAGTACAAATACATCTGGAAAAGGTGAGGTTTTTTTACTACATCATGTGATTTGAATCAGATGCATTGTGGGCTGATGAGCTACATCAAACAGTAATGGGGGTCATTTGCACACCTCATGGACTATTGACTCAAGTCTTCCCTCTTAGCCTCTTGTGACCATTATTACCACACAACCATGCTGTAATCATACTGTACAGTTCTTTCAAGGTGAAAACCCAAGGAGCTGTTAAAATACATGATTCACTCAACTCTAAAATGTGAACGCATGCAAAAAATAGGTCCTCTTTTTTTAGTTTGCAGACATTTGAGGAGTGATTAGCTAGATTAATGTCAGTAGTAGCCCAATAGGATGGATTTCATGTTTGTTTCACTTTCCATGCATAATTTCCAAATGAAGTGGACTCTATTGAGAGGAAATATCTATGGAAGGACAGCGGTAACCTTTCACAGGGGACCTTTCTTGAATGTCATTGATTTTAGTGGCAACATAATCTTGTTATTTTGAGGCAGCGTTGTCGTTTGTTGCTTTGAGACAGATGGCCACCACTAGACACTGTGACGTGGCCATGGAGGAGGGGGGGGTGGGGGGGCTGACATTTACCTCAGATGAAGATAAAGGCTGAGTGACACTTGTTCTGATGGAGGTTTTGTTGACCCATGATGGCTAGTGGCTACTTCATTGCCCTGGTCGGTGCACACTACTTACAGTATTTACCCTAAACCTGCAAAATACAGGCCTGTATTAATGTAATGAGGATTTGTTTGGGTGAGGAATATTGAAAGTGTTTGAACATTCAGTATGCCTAGTAGTAATTCAGGTAGAAATTAAATGGGGAAATCAGTTTCTGCATGATTCCTGCGAAAATGAAACATATTTTATTGCAGCATAAAAAAAACCCACAAGGAGTAATTCTTACAAGGAGCTTTGTCCTCTCCCATCCCCATCTGTCTCGTTGAAGATTCTCGTACCTGCAATCTGTTTCAGCATGTTAAGCATGTGCATACAGCTTTAAATGGGTGTCAGTGTTCAAATCAGACATACACTGTTTCATGGGTTGGAATGATTTCAATTAAACATTCCAACAAAACCAACAAATCAGGGGAGATTGTTGACAGGTACTAGAATCAGTTTTGTTTATGTTGTGTATTCTATCATGATCATTTTCTAAATAGATAAACACGGCATCTCCATGAAATAATAATGTATGGTGCATTCGGAAAGTATTCAGACCCTTAGACTTTTTCCACATTTTGTTACGTTTACAGCCTTATTCTAAATAGATTAAATTGTTTTTTCTTCTTCTCATCAATCTACACATAATACTCCATAACGATAAAGCAAAAACAGATTTTTTAGAAATTTGTGCCACTGGATTAAAAATGTAAAAATATGTGAAATCTCACAGAGCCTTTACTCAGTACTTTGTCAAAGCACCTTTGGTAGCGATCACAGCCTCGAGACTTCTTGGGTATGATGCTACAAGCTTGGCACACCTATATTTGGGGAGTTTCTCCCACTCTTCTCTGCATATCCTCTCAAGCTCTGTCAGGTGAGATGGGGAGCATCACTGCACAACTATTTTCAGGTCTCCCCAGAGTTGTTAGATTGGGTTAAATTCCAGGCTCTGGCTGCGCCACTCAAGGACATTCAGAGACTTGTCCCAAAACCCCTCCTGCATTGTCTTGGCTGTGCGCTTAGTGTCGTTGTCCTGTTGGAAGGTGAACCTTTACCCAATCTGAGCAGGTTTTCATTAAGGATCTCTCTGTACTTTGCTCTGTTCATCATTCCCTCAATCCTGACTAGTATTCCAGTCTGTGCCCCTGAAAAACACCCCCACAGCATGATACTGCCACCACCAGGCTTCAAAGTAGGGATGGTGCCAGGTTTCTTCCAGATGTGACACTTGACATTCACGGCAAAGAGTTAATTCTTGGTTTCATCAGATCAGAGAATCTTGTTCCTGAGAGTCCTTTAGGTGCCTTTTGGCAAACTCCAAGCGGGCTGTCATGTGCCTTTTACTGAGGAGTGGCTTCTGTCTGGTCACTCTACATTAAAGGCCTGATTGGTGGAGTGCTGCAGATATGGTTGTCCTTCTGGAAGGTTCTCCCATCTCCACAGAGGAACTCTGGAGCTCTGTCAGAGTGACCATTGGGTTCTTGGTCACATTCCTGAACAAGGCCCTTCTTCCCCGATTGCTCAGTTTGGCTGGGCGGCCAGCTCTAGAAAGAGTCTTTGTGGTTCCAAACTTCTTCAATTTAAGAATGATGGAGGCCACTGTGTTCTTGGGGACCTTCAATGCTGCAGAAATGTTTTCATACCCTTCCCCAGGTCTGTGCCTCAACACAATCCTGTATTGGAGCTCTATGGACAATTCCTTCGACCTCATGGCTTGGTTTTTTTTTTCATGCACTGTCAACTGTGGGACATTACATAGACAGGTGTGTCTTTCCAAATCATGTCCAATCAATTGAATTTACCACAGGTGGACCAAACAAGTTGTAGAAACATCTCAAGGATGATCAATGGAAACAGGATGCACCTGAGCTCAATTTCGAGTCTGAATACTTAAGGTGTTTCTGTTTTTAATTTTTAATACATTTGCAAACATTTCTTAAAACCTGTTTTCATTATGGGGTATTGTGTGTAGATTGATGAGAAAAAACATGAATTTAATACATTTCAGAATAAGGCTGTAGTTTCACAATGTGCAAAGAGTAAACGGGTCTGAATACCTTCCGAATGCACTGTACATGTAATGTTACACATCTCAAAAAGCATCGCTGTGTAGTATAAAATGATTTAATTGTATTTAAACTTTTGACTCTTTGCATTTGCTTCTAAACGTTTTTGTCTCTTCTCCAACATGTGGACATGTGGCAGAGTGGCATGTAATCACAGCTAATCACAGCAAAGACCAAACAATAACAATATATTGTGGTGTACATCATGGTATTTTCACCAGTATGTATTGATCTCTTTGCAGTAATACAGCATTTTCCCACTAATTGTTATTTTGTGTTGTTGCTGTGTCTGATCTCTGTCTTTATCAGAAAGGCAGCAGGAACCATTCAGATCAATTTAAACTGCTGCTGTTCTCATTGGGCATATTTGTACCATCCATACAGTAAGTAACATGAGGGGCAAACTCTTTCATCAATACTGTGAAATGAATGCTTTTCATTTATGTAGCGATAAAATGCCAAATTAAATATGGTTTTTAATTGCGTGGTAAATTACACGCGACAGGTGATGAAAAACATGGTTTGAAAGGAAATTATACTACTGAAACTAAACAACAAATACTGTTTTATTTTCATTCGGGTTATGTTTTGATCAAAGCCTATATACAGTGCATTTGGAAAGTATTCAGACCCCTTGACTTTTTCCACATTTTGTTATGTTAGACCCTAATCAAGTTGTAGAATCATCTCAAGGATGATCAATGGAAACAGGATGCACCTGAACTCAATTTCGAGTCTCATAGCGAAGGGTCTGAATACTTATGTACAGTGGGGCAAAAAAGTATTTAGTCAGCCACCAATTGTGCAAGTTCTCCCACTGAAAAAGATGAGAGAGGCCTGTAATTTTCATCATAGGTACACTTCAACTCTGACAGACAAAATGAGAAGAAAAAACATCTAAAAAATCACATTGTTGGATTTTTTATGAATTCATTTGAAAATTATGGTGGAAAATAAGTATTTGGTCAATAACAAAAGTTTATATCAATACTTTGTTATATACCCTTTGTTGGCAATGACAGAGGTCAAACGTTTTCTGTAAGTCTTCACAAGGTTTTCACACACTGTTGCTGGTATTTTGGCCAATTCCTCCATGCAGATCTCCTCTAGAGCAGTGACGTTTTGGGGCTGTTGCGGACTTTCAACTCCCTCCAAAGATTTTCTATGGGGTTGAGATCTGGAGACTGGCTAGGACACTCCAGGACCTTGAAATGCATCTTACGAAGCCACTCCTTCGTTGCCCGGGCGGTGTGTTTGGGATCATTGTCATGCTGAAAGACCCAGCCACGTTTCATCTTCAATGCCCTTGTTGATGGTAGGCTTTGTTACTTTGGTCCCAGCTCTCTGTAGGTCATTCACTAGGTCCCCCCGTGTGATTCTGGGATTTTTGCTCACCGTTCTTGTGATCATTTTGACCCCATGGGGTGAGATCTTGCGTGGAGCCCCAGATCGAGGGAGATTATCAGTGGTCTTGTATGTCTTCCATTTCCTAATAATTGCTCCCACAGTTGATTTCTTCAAACCAAGCTGCTTACCTATTGCAGATTCAGTCTTCCCAGCCTGATGCAGGTCTACAATTTTGTTTCTGGTGTCCTTTGACAGCTCTTTGGTCTTGGCCATAGTGAAGTTTGGAGTGTGACTGTTTGAAGTTGTGGACAGGTGTCTTTTATACTGATAACAAGTTCAAACAGGTGCCATTAATACAGGTAACGAGTGGAGGACAGAGGAGCCTCTTAAAGAAGAAGTTACAGGTCTGTGAGAGCCAGAAATCTTGCTTGTTTGTAGGTGACCAAATACTTATTTTCCACCATAATTTGCAAATAAATTCATTAAAAATACTACAATGTGATTTTCTGGATTTTCTTTCTTCTCATTTTGTCTGTCATAGTTGAAGTGTACCTATAATGAAAATTATAGGCCTCTCTCATCTTTTTAAGTGGGAGAACTTGCACAATTGGTGGCTGACTAAATACTTTTTTTGCCCCACTGTAAATAAGATATTGCTGTTTTTATATTTTTTACATATTTGCACACATTTCTAAAAACCTGTTTTCGCTTTGTCATTATGGGGAATTGTGCGTAGATTTATGAGGAAAACATTTAATCAATTTTAGAGTAAGGCTATAACAACAGAATGTGGAAAAAGTCAAAGGGTCTGAATACTTTCTGAGTTCACAAATGTAACAGGGTGAAGATTGCCTTGTAACCCCTATCAGTGCAAAGGATCTGTATACACAGTGAGACTCCTTTCATCTATATTTTGGGATCATACACTCGACATGACTTATGCTACTAACAGAAAAATCCCAATTATCTTTGCACCCCACCAACATCAGAGGAAGAGGTTGGCCTGGTCGCTTCTATTCATACAGCAGGCTACTGGACAAGATCAAACCAAAAACCTCCAGTACAAGTCAGAGAATATACTGTGTGGTTATAGGAGGAGGCTATTATTTCAGCAGGGTCTTTAGTTTATGTCTGTCCCCATCTCTGAACCTGCTTCAATAACCACCCACCCCCACTGTCATCACTGAGACTGCATCCAGTACTGGCCTTTTAACTCCGTATTGATCGTGTAGGGATTGTGGTAGATTTACTGTCAATTCTGGATGACACCTCTTGCAGATACAATGTACAGTGATGTCTCATGAGCCCACATCTGTCACTGCTAGGCCGGGGAAACTCAGTACAGTAAGTAAATAAGACATCATGGAATTTAGTTCTTACCAAATGACTTTGGACTCCTGTAAAGAAAGTCTATTGGGCTCAGTGAGCTCCCTCCTCATACTTCCTGTAATTCTATTGCACCTTGGAATTTTTCCAGTATCTATTACATTTTTTTTACGTCCTTCTCCCCCCTGTAATCTGAAGCGATTTATTACATTACAACCTGTTATGTACTGATCAAGCCAAATGAAGGAAACATAAACGCTATCATTGTGAGTAGTCCACTGGCAGTCCCTCACTCCTCATTACCTTAGCTAAGAGCCTTAGGCCTAGCTACCAAACCTCCAATCCCCTCCTAATGGATTAACAGAGGGCCGACTCCATGTGCAATTATATAACAGTTACAACAGCTTTACTTTGTGTCTGGAGCTCATGAGTTTTGAACTTGAAGATCCCAACTCAGTGTGCAGCCTTCTCATTTGGATGTACTTTCTGTCAGAAAGGCCTGAAGTTACCTAGAAGTACTCAGGGTAGCTCTGCCAGGAAAGACTCAGGTACAGGTGTTCCTCGGTGGGATTCATCCCACCGTAGAGCTCCACTGTCGAGACATTGATCCAATGTGATCAGCTCCATTGCTCATGAAAACAGATCGTTCAAGGCTAACCCTTTTAAGGAAAAATGTGCAAATCATGCAGTGACAATGTTGTGCATCCTTGGGTTTTTGTTTATCAAGTTGCCACCAGAGTTTTTGTCAAGTGAAGATAATTCAATGACAAATAATATTACACATATGTTGCATCAGTGATAGTTACAGTGCTGTTACACCCATAATTAACCTTGACTCGAAACTTCAGTAATTTACAATGTGGTTTGAATGAAGAAAAATACCATGCGCTGTGGCAGGTTTATTCCTGAATGCCACTACATTGTTCCATGAGTTCTGTGAATAAAATAATGAGCTACCGTGTGTATAGGAATCAATTAACAAGACCTCTACTGGCACTGCTTGTCTCGTATGCTAGCTAAGCGCCAGGCCTCATCTGACTGGCTGTCCCAGGGGCAGGTGGGAGTCACGGAGAGTATGTGGAGGGAAGATAGCTGGGTAAAGCAACCCTCAGAAGGTGCCGACACTGTTTTAATATAGAGGTGGGAGGAAGCTGTTTCCCTGGCAGCATAAACACAGGGTTAGCTGACTCTGCCGTGAGCACTGTGGCCCTTCCCTCTGATGGGGAGGGAGGGGTGTTTTGGGGCAGGTATGAGGTAGAGGGGGCGAGACAGAGTGTTCAGTAAAACCCCAGGAAAGCTGACAGGCTGCCTGGCATATCTTTGATGGTGTGCTTTTTTCAACCTCTTCCACACAGACACCGATGATACACCGCTGTTGCGCTTACTAACTTATTTATTTATTGCAGCACATTCTGTACCTTTGAAGGGAGGCATAAAGTAGCTATGGGATTTTTTGAGTATCATATTATTCCTTTCAGTTTTACTAATTCAGATGATATGATCGTTTAGCATATTTATGGACAGTACAAACCATGTTAACCTACATATTTCATATTCTGTGTCAGGACATTTCCTTCTAATCATTAAACATTCAACATTCATTTACAATAATATCACTTCTTAAGTTCCATTTATAGAGTGATATGAATCCTGTTCTAGCAGCGGCAGCCCAGCCCAACAGTCCGTGACCACACTTTTCTCACTGACATTTCCTGTCAAAATATGATGCAACCTTGACTCAAAGTTGATTGGGAAACATAGCTTGCCTTTCAGAGGCATGCTGGTGGTGTGTGTCTAAAAGTGGACAATGCCACAGAGACCTGTTCTTCTCCTCGGTTTTCAAGATCTGTAGACTGTTGTAAAAAGCTACAGAGCTTTTTGTTTATGAAATAGCTGCCATTTCATGTGAGAAGCTGTCAGCCTGTGAGATTTAATTATATTTCTCTGAAACAGGTCATTTTTTTGGTGAAGTGAGGTAACAAATCAAAACAATACTGTGAATATTGTTTCAGCAAAAAAAAATGCTAACTTTGATCAACTGCTGTTTGTCTCTGTTTTACGAGAAAAACATGACTTATTTTCAGCTTCTGTGTCAAAGGCTACGTTTACACAGGCAGCCCAATTTTGATATTTTGCCCAATTATGGGCAAAAGATCTGATTGATCAAAAGTGTTCTCTTGACCAATCTCTTTCCCTCCCTTAGTGACCACTCTGTATCAGAGTCTGAACCCATGGAAGTAGGGGTCACACACCTCCCTGTGGCGGAGCGACGCAGATGGAAACAGCTGGGGCTCTGTCCCTATTGTGGTCAAGGAGGGAACCAGCTTCAGCAGTGTCCAATACGTCCCAACTCTGGATCC
Organism: Oncorhynchus masou masou; assembly: GCF_036934945.1. NCBI lineage: Eukaryota > Metazoa > Chordata > Actinopteri > Salmoniformes > Salmonidae > Oncorhynchus > Oncorhynchus masou. Next base: position 57,841,199 of record NC_088212.1, read on the forward strand.
ACGTGAGCAGAGGGATGGTCACATGATCTTCCGCCTCCTAGGGCAGGTGTGAGTATCCCATCTTCATCACTTTCTGTCAAAACCTTTTTAGTGTCGATCACACTAGCTGACTGTCCCTCGTGTACCGTGTCTTCAGTGCTAGTGGATTCCGGTGCGCCGGGAAACTTTATTGACCACACCCTTGCCTCCTCTCTGAACCTCACCTCATACCCGCTCTCCTCTCCGTTTCCGGTTCAAGCCCTTGATAATCGGCCACTAGGATCCAGGACCATCGCACACATCACCACACCACTCACCCTCACCATGGAGTCCATCCATCATGAGAACATACCCTTCTTCATTATTAGTGCACCAGCTCACAAGATCAACCGAGGTCTCCCATGGCTCCAATGCCATAATCCCACCATCTCATGGTCGAGGATGAAAATCAATGACTGGGCATCCAAATGCCGAAGGACCTGCTTTCCCTTCCCCTGTGGTTCCATGTTGGCTGAGAGTCCTGTGGTTGCCCTTTAGTTCAACATCCCAGAGGTACACCAGGACCTACGGGAGGTTTTTTCCAAAACCCGTGCCACCTGTCTCCCTCCTCATCGCCCCTGGAACTGCCAACGACCTGCTTGCAGGCTCTGTGCCCTAGCGCAGACGCATCTACCCTCTGTGGGTGGCTGAAACAAAGGCCAGGGAGGAGTACATCAATGAGGCGCTCCAACAAGGTTTAATCTGCATGTTCATCTCTCCTGCGTCTGCAGGCTTCTTCTTCGTGGTGAAGAAGGATGGAGGATTATGCCCATCTATTGATTACAGAGGACTGAATGTGATCACCACCAAGTACCGTTGCCCTCTCCCGTTGGTGCTGGCAGCCATCGAACAGCTCTGCGGGGCCGGGTTCTTTACCAAATTGGACCTGCAGAGTGCATACAATCTCATCCGGGAGGGGGGTGAATGGAAGACAGCTTTCAGCACGATGTCTGGTCACTACGAGTACTCGGTAATGCCTTTTGGCTTAGCTAATGTGCCCTCAGTGTTCCAATCATTCATCAACAAGGTGTCTCAGGACATGCTCGGACGCTAGGTGGTCGTGTATATCGACAACATCCTGTTCTACTTGGCTACCTTGGAGGATCACATCGCTCACATCTGAGTAGTCCTGGAACGTCTCCTGGCCAACCAACTATATGTCAAGGCAGAGCAGTGACCATTTCATCAGGAAGCTGTCTCCTGTCTAGGCAACCAGAACCGCCCGCAAGGAGTGATGATGGACGTTAAGAAGCTAGATGTGGTTAGGTCATGGCCAGTCCCAACCACCATAAAGGGGCTACAACGGTGTTTGGGGTTTGCCTACTTCTACCGCCGTTTCATCAGGAACTTTAGCTCCATCGCCTCTCCTCTCACCTCTCTCCTCAAGCGTGGTCCCCGTAGGTTGGTGTGGAGTCCGGCATCTAACGAGGCCTTCCGCCTACTGAAGGGACGTTTCACCTCCGCCCCATTGCTCAAACACCACCCTTTGTGGTGGAGGTGGATGCTTCAGAAGTGGGTGTGGGAGCTCTCCTGTCTCAATGACAAGGTAATCCACAAAATGGTATCCTTGTGTGTATTACTCTAAGAAAATGTCTCCTACAAGAGATTAATTATGACGTCCGCGATTGAGCGCTCCTGCCGGTGAAATTGGCATTAGAGGAGTGGAGACACTGACTAGAGGGTGCCAAGGACCCATTTGTCATCCTCACCGACCATCGGAACTTGTAGTATATACGGAGGCGGCTGAATCCGCGCCAAGCAAGGTGGCCCTTTTCTTTACTAGATTTGACTTCACACTAACCTATCGCCCAGGTTCAAAGAACACCAAAGCCGATGGCCTGTCCTGTCTCTGCGATTCGGGAGAGGGTCCTGAATGCACCCATAATTCCTCCCTCATGAGTCAAAGCCCCTTGTGGTCTTGAACGTAGATGTGGACATTCACTCGGCTCTAGAGAGGGAACCCGCACCAACTACCTGTCCTCCTGAGCGCATCTACGTTCCCACTGGGATAAGGAATCGGCTGCTGACCTGGGCGCATCTACGTTCCCACTGGGATAAGGAATCGGCTAATGACCTGGGCGCATCTACGTTCCCACCCACTGCTAATGGATCTACGTTCCCACTGGGATAAGGAATCGGCTAATGACCTGGGCGCATCTACGTTCCCACTGGGATAAGGAATCGGCTAATGACCTGGGCGCATCTACGTTCCCACTGGGATAAGGAATCGGCTAATGACCTGGGCGCATCTACGTTCCCACTGGGATAAGGAATCGGCTAATGACCTGGGCGCATCTACGTTCCCACTGGGATAAGGAATCGGCTGCTGACCTGCTGACCTGGGCGCATCTACGTTCCCACTGGGATAAGGAATCGGCTAATGACCTGGGCGCACATAGCCGTCATCGCTGGACATCCTGGTATTACTCAATCCATCTCCGAGAAGTATTGGTGGCCCACCTTGGCGCAGAAAGTTGTTCGCTACATGAACTCCTGTTCCATATGTGCCCAAACTAAACCCCCCCGGCACGCTCCAGCAGGGAAACTCCTTCCCATGCCTCAGCATCCTGGTCTCATCTATTCATTGATTTTGTCACTGATCTCCCCTCCTCTGATTGTTTCACTACCATTTTGGTGGTTGTGGATAGATTCCCCAAATCCTGTCATTTCATCCCTCTCTCTGGTCTCCCTACTGCTCTCCAGGTCGATGAGGCACTGTTCCAGCAGGTCTTCCTGTATCATAGCCTTCCAGAGGACATTGTCTCTGACCGTGGCCCCCAATTCACATCATGGGTATGGAGAGCCTTCATAGAGAAGCTCTGGGTCACAGTCAGCCTCACTTCTGGGCATAGGCCTCAGTCTAACGGGCAGGTGAAGAGGATGAACCGGAGCTGGGGAAGTTCCTGAGGTGCCACTGCCAGGACAGGCAAGGGGAGTGGGCCCGATTCCTTCCATGTGCAGAGTACGCCCAGAATTCGTTACGTCACTCCTCCACCAGGTTGACTCCCTTTCAGTGTTTTCTGGGTTATCAGCCAGCCCTGGCTCCGTGGACCCTGGGCCAGCCTGAAGCTCCTGAAGTGGATGAGTGGTTCAGGCACGCAGAAGAAGTGAGGAGCAATGACCATCTGAGGCTCCTACGTGCCGTCCACCATCTGAAGGAGCAGGTGGATCCTTACCTCAGTGAGACTCTTGTGTTACATCCTGGTGATAGTGTCTGGCGTTCCACCAGGAATCTTGCACTCCGCCTGCCCTGCAATAAGCTGAGGCCCCGGTTTGTGGGGCCGTTCAAGGTACTCTGGAGGGTCAACGAGGTGACGTATAGATTACAGCTCCCCAGTGACTACACATATCTCACCTTTTCATGTCTCCCTTCTCAGGCCGGTGGTTCCTGGTCCCCTGGCTGAGGCTGTCCCCCACGACACCCCTCCGTCTCCCCTGGATGCCCGAGGGAGGTCCCGCCTATGCCGTAAGATTCCTACTGGACTCCCGACGTCGTGGGGGTGGGCTCCAGTACCTGGTGCATGGGGAGCGGTACGGTGTTGGGTTCCGGTGGAGGACATTCTGGATCACATCCTCTGTGATTTCCCTTCGCCATCCGGACCGGCTCGCTCCTCACCCTCAGGTCCGTCCCCCTGGCCGGCGTCGTCCTGTGGCTGGAGTCGCGCAATGGGGGTTAGGGGGGGTGGGGGGGTACTGTCACGTCTACGTCCACCCCCCCCTCTCCGGAGTTCGACGTTGCCGATTTACTAATCACTGGGTCATGCAACCATCATTTCGGACAACTGGCACCATTGTTACACGCACCAGTGCCTCATTATGAGACTCACCTGGACTCCATCAATTCACTGATTACCTCCCCTATATCTGTCACTCCCCTAGGTTCATTCCTCAGGCAGTATTGTTTCTGTGTTTCATGTCCAGACGCTACTCTTGTTTTGTATCGTTCCATGTTCTTTGCATTATTAAACTCCCAACTCCCAGCGTCTCCATCACAGAGGGCAGAAAACCAACTTCATTCTCTTTTATCATCAGTATCATAATCTATGTCAACAAACAAACCAACCTCTGTCAGACGTACAGAGGTGTGAGTGTTTTCTTTGAGTAACATCATTGACCAACAGTCATACATTGTGAAAATAACAATTAAACCTCATGAAGTGAGGTGTCATGAGTAAAAACAACTGTGAGGACTCCACATTAGACAGCGAGCGGTGCAGTGGTTCCACAGAACCCAGCTACTCTCCTCCAAAAGTAAACTGCTTCATGTCTCCATCATCCCCTCTCTTTCCCAACATGCCCCAAGTGAATGTATAATCTCATCAGCACCAATTATCCTCCTCTCGGGAGGCTGTCCTGCACGGGTATAATTATGGCACGGTGGACTTTTAGGAAGCATATGCCATCTGCAATAGGCGGCTAATGCGCTTGATTGGGTCTGCCTGGTCATGTGAGTAGATAAGAGGGGCCCTTTGGGGATTAGAACAACAGTGGTTATTATTCAGACAAAACACCTTGGGGTTTTCCCAAAGCTCTCATAAGACCGTAAGACTAATTCCTCTATAGTATCGCTCTAAAAGAATATACAGACGACTGTCCTGTGAGCACATCAAAGCCAGGAGAGATTTGGGGATGTCTATAGCAATGACATTTAGACAGATTTTCGGGGGTTCATTATGTAGACACAAAGACACTGCAATATTGATATTATTGATGACTTGGTTAGTTCGATTTGTCGAACACATACACACAGGTACCGACATGTATTTGGATAACAGTTCAAAATGAACTCCAGGGGAAATGCAAAAGAAATTGGAAGTTATATCCATGATTTAGAAGTTGATTTGTTATTGCTTGAGCAGGCATAGAAATAGTTAACCGGTACGTTTGCTGTTTGGGGATTATCCAATCAGACAGTGTGTTTGCATGTGGGAGTTTCCTTTTCTCTCCCTTCTCAGTAGAAAGCCTGTGGGATTTTTTTGGGGAGGTGAGCGTCTTTGATATTTTATTAATCAATAGGAGAGTGTGTGTTCAGATTGAGAGAGTGCAGGGTGGGGAATGTGCTCAGAAACCCTTTGATTTGCTGAAGCAAGTATCAGCCATTTTGCCAGAGTGAGAAAGAAAAACTCTTGAGTCATGGCTTTTCATCCGTCTATTCAATTCTATTTCATAAACCATGTGATGGAAGCCTATGACAAATTCAATAAGGGGTCAACAAATACATTTAACCTCTATGGCATTACTGAGCACACAACAATAATTTCAATTACTGTATTATGTATTGAAGTGTCAATGATATAATAAATGGTTATGTTAGAGTGTGAAATACAAGACCCAAAGGGACTTCACTGCTGAAACCAAAGTTGTATGTATATTTGCCATATTTTCTGTGTGAAATGACTTTGGTGAAAAATGTGATCATAATAATGATTTGCCCACAGTAATCATCCTCCCCCTTCATTTCCATCATTATTGATATTAATAACATCTGAGTGCAGCAATGGTATCGCTAATTACTAAGAACAAATTGTAAAATGACTGTGAACCCACAATGGAGGGCTAATTCATAAGAGTGTTGATAGTCAGCCTCTAATGTGTCGTGCATGGCTGATGTTTGTTGACTCTGAATTCCTCTCCCCTGAATCCATTAAAACACAGAGGGAAATGAGCTGTTCTTTGTAGCACATTTCAATCACGCTGTGACCCTTGATAATGAGTAAAAGCAAATTGAACAAGAGGTGAGATATTCACCCTGTTGGTTGGTTTTTCGACAGAATAAGTTGTGTTCAGTTTGAACAATGCCATTATGTTTTAGTCACCAGCGACTGTGAAAGTCAGGTGCCTGGGAAATTTTTATCAAATACTTGATTTTCGGTAACAAAGTCTGACTTCCTTGTTTTCTCCTCACAACAAACCAAACCCAGTTTGCATTCGGAAAGTATTCAGACCAGTTTCCTATTTTTTATCCTCATGAAACTACACACAATACCCCATAATGAAAAACTGAAAATAGTTTTTTTGAATTTTTTGCACATTTGTTAAAAACAACAAAAAACAGAAATACTTTACTGACATAAGTATTCAGACCCTTTTCTATGAAACTTGAATTTGAGCTCAGGTGCGTCCTGTTTCCTTTGATCATCCTCGAGATGTTTCTACAACTTGATTGGAGTCCACCTGTGGTAGATTCAATTGATTGGACATGATTTGGAAAGGCACACTCCTGTCTATATAAGGTCCCACAGTTGACAGTGCATGTCAGAGCAAAAACCAAGCCATGAGGTTGAAGGAATTGTCCATGGAGCTCCGAGACAGGATTGTAGCGAGGCACATGTCTGGGAAAGGCTACCCAAAAATGTATGCAGCATTGAAGGTCCCCAAAAACACAGTGACTTCCATCATTCTGAAATGAAAGAAGTTTGGAAACCAAAATTCTCTTTCTAGAGCTGGCCGCACATCCAAACTGAGCATTGGGGGAGAAGGGCATTGGTCAGGGAGGTGACCAAGAACCCGATGGTCACTCTGACAGAGCTCCAGAGTTCCTCTGTCGAGATGGGGGAAACTTCTAGAAGGACAACCCTCTCTGTAGTACTCCACCAATCAGGCCTTTATGGTAGAGTGGCCAGACGGAAGCCATTCCTCAGTAAAAGGCACATGACAGCCCGCTTGGAGTTTGCCAAAAGGAACCTACAGGACTCTTAGACCATGAGATACAAGATTCTGTATTCTTATGAAACCAAGATTTAACTTTTTGGCCTGAATGCCAAGCATCACGTCTGGGGAAAACCTGGCACCATCCTTATGGTGAAGCACGGTGGTGGCAGCATCATGCTATGGGAATGTTTTTCAGCAGCAGGGACTGGGAGACTAGTCAGGATCGAGGGAAAGATGAACGTAGCAAAGTACATCGGTATCCTTGATGAAAACCTGCTCCAGAGCGCACAGGACCGCAGGCTGGGGCGAAGGTTCACCTACCAACAGGACAAAAGCCCTAAGCACACAGCCAAAACAACTCAGGAGTGCTTCGTGACAAATCTCTGAATGGCAGAACCTGGACTTGAACCCGATCGAACATCTCTGGAGAGACCTGAAAATAGCTGTGCAGCAACGCTCCTCATCCAACCTGACAGAGCTTGAGATTATCTGCAGAGAAGAATGAGAGAAACTCCACAACCACAGGTGTGTCAAGCTTGTAGCATCATACCCAAGAAGACTCAAGGCTGTAATCGCTGCCAAAGGTGCTTCAACAAAGTATTGAATAAAGGGTCTGAATACTTATGTAAATGTGATATTTCTGTTCTGTTTTTTATACGTTTGCAAACATTTCTAAAAACCTGTTTTTGCTTTGTCATTATGGGGTAGTGTGTATAAATTGATGAGGGGGAAAAACAATGTAATCAATTTTAGATTAAGGATGTAATGTAACAAAATGTGGAAAAAGGTCAAGCGGTCTGAATACTTTCCGAATGCAATGTATATGACTGTTTTTTATGAGATGCTATTGCGTATAATTTAGTTCATTTATATACTGTCTGTGCTAGATGAGAAGACAACTGAAATAAGATGTGTCATTGTATCTCAGACATACTTCTCCCAACCTCTGAACAAAGTATATCTAACTCTTCCCAGAGGCTTGACAAGCAAATTTCACTTTCAGCGTGAGTTGCCATGCATGTCAAAATGTGTATTATGTAGATGAAATGATGCTCATTTCCAGAAGATGACTGTATGTCTAAAATCAACCTGCAACAGAGCATGCTGGGAAATATGACAAATTCCCACATCTGTGGATAACTCCATAGATTTAACTCCCTGTCTTTGGTTACCCTTAATGGTGTCAAAAGTACTCTGTCCAATGAACACGTTATCAATTGGGAGAGTATCACTCTCTTGGGGTTTATGATAACTCCAAGTATTGTACATTTTGATTTCAACTATCCTTGATTTATTGTGTAGTGTCTTATATTAGCAAGGTGGGCACTTGAACATACTGGGGCCGTACTTGCGAACGTTAGAAACAGTAAAAATGAAACAATTTCTCTGTCTCAAAATGCGCATCAGCCAATTAAAATCCAATGATTTTCTTGCATGGGATAGAATGCTATATTTCAGATGGTCCCATCAGATAACCTGGCCCACTTTAACCCTAAGCTAACCTCACCAGATGACAGTGATTATTTCCTGGAACAAGTTTTCGGCCCGAGTGTGGTTTTATTTGGCCCACTAAGTTTTCATCATTGGACAGAAAAGACTGTAAAAACATCAGGAAATAAACTCCAAGGTGATTTTAATTGAAGAAATCTGTTTCTACGTATTCCCACGCATAATAGAGAGGCATGTGATCGTATACAAATGTAAGCAGGATTTGAAATGATTAGGTATTAGTCAAACATTATATCTGTTCGGGCTTCTGTGGTCAATTTGCAGTCTACAAATTATTTGTAATTAAGTTCCAGTCCCCCGACCATCCTCTCAAGACAAAATTAGCCTGTGGCTGAATCTAGTTGATGATCCCTGATGTAGATCGATGGGAACAAACACTTTAACAGAAGACTGTCTTATATTATTAGCCCAGAATTATTTTGGTCTTATTACATACAGCCGGCAAGAACTTTTGGATATCAAAGCGACAGTAACTCACCAGCATTACGATCAGGAATGTGACATTCCCGAGTCGGATCCTTTGTTTGTATCCCCCAGGGCAATTGAATTGATTCCAGAGGCTGATCCAAAACACCTACGGCGAAGAAGAGGTATTCGGAGTGGACTTCTAGTCCGACTCAGGAGGCGTGCACACTACCCACCACTTCCAAAATACTGTACAGCCAGTTGGGTTCTCAGTCTGTCGTGCAGAGAAGAATAAATATCTCTCCGGGAAGAAGGGCGGGGGTGTATGTTTCATGATTGTGATAACATACAGGAACTCAAGTCCTTTTGTTCACCCGACCTAGAATACCTCACAATCAAATGCCGACCGTATTACCTCCCAGGAGAATTCTCTCCGGTTAAAGTCACAGCCGTGTATATTAACCCTCAAACCAATACCAAGACGGCCCTCAAAGAACTTCACTGGACTTTATGCTAGCTGGAAACCACATATCCTGAGGCCGCATTTATTGTAGCTGGGGATTTTAACAAAGCACATTTGAGGAAAACACTACCAAAGTTCTATCAACACATTGACCTTAGTACTTGCACTGCTGAAACACTAGACCACTGCTACTCCAACTTCCGGGATGCCTACAAGGCCCTCCCCCGCCCTCTCTTCGACAAATCTGATGACAACTCAAGTTTGCTCCTCCCTTCCTATAGGCAGAAACTCAAACACAAAGTACCCATGCTAAGGACTATTCAACACTGGTCTGACCAATCAGAATCCACGCGTCAATATTGTTTTGATCACGCGAACTGGGTTATGTTCCGGTCCGGGTAGCCTCCGAGAATAACATTGACGAATACACTGATACGATGACTGAGTTTATCAAGAAGTGTATAGGAGATGTTGTACCCACTGTGACTTTTAAAACCAACCCTAATCAAAAACCATGGATAGATGGCAGCATTCGCGCAAAACTTAAAATATGAACCGTCGCATTTAACCAAGGCAAGGTGACAGTGAATATGACCGAATACAAACAGTGTAGTTATTCCCTCCGTAAGGAAATCAAACAGGCAAAACATCAGCATAGAGACAAATTGGAGTCGCAATTCAACGGCTCAGACGTATGTGGCAGGGTCTACAGACGATGACGGACTACAAAGGGAAGACTCAACACAACAGTGTGTTGATTACCAGCTGATTACCAGCAATAGGAGTGTGGTGCCAGGAAAGTAACCTCTCACCCAAAGGAGCTGATTTTGATCCGGGATGGGGAGTTTCAAGAGGTTTTAACCAAGGCAAGGTGACAGTGAATATGACCGAATACAAACAGTGTAGTTATTCCCTCCATAAGGAAATCAAACAGGCAAAACATCAGCATAGAGACAAATTGGAGTCGCAATTCAACGGCTCAGACGTATGTGGCAGGGTCTACACAGTGTGTTGATTACCAGCTGATTACCAGCAATATGAGTGTTCAGGAAACAGCCGAGAGAGCACCCCCTATCCACATTGACGGGAACGTAGTGGAGAAGGTGGAAACTTCCTTGTTGTACACATCACTGACAAACTGAAATGATCCACCCACACAGACAGTGTGGCGAAGAAGGTGGGCGCAACAGCGCCTCTTCAACCTCAGGAGGCTGCAGAAAGTTGGCTTGGCATCTAAAACCCTCACAAACTTTTACAGATGCACAATTGAGAGCATCGTTTCTGGCTGCATCACCGCCTGGTACGGCAAATGCCCCGCCCGCAACCACAGGAGGGTGGTGCGGTCTGCACAACGCATCACCGGGGGCAAACTACCTGCCCTCCAGGACACCTACAGCACCCAATGTCACAGGAAGGACAAAAGATAATCAAGGACAATAACCACCCAAGCCACTGCCTGTTCACCCTGCTATTATCCAGGAGGCGAGGTCAGTACAGGTGCAACAACGCTGGGACTGCGAGACTGAAAAACAGCTTCTATCTCAAGACCATCAGACTGTTTAATAGCCATCACTAGCATTTTAGATGCTACTGCCCTATACATAGACTTGAAATCACTGGCCACTTGAATAATGTTCTACATATTTTGCATTACTTATCTGTATACTGTATTCTATTCTATTATAGCTTAGTCTATACCACTCTGACATTGCTTGTCCAACAATTTATATATTCTTAATTACATTCTTTTACTTCAGATGTGTGTGTATTATGTGTTTTGTTATGAATTTGTTAGATATGACTTGTTAGATATTTCTGCACTGTTGGAGCTAGAAACACAAGTATTTCGCTACACCCACAATAACATCTGCTAGACATGTGTATTTTACCAATAACATTTGATTCCTTTAACAAAGTCAAGCTCTCTTGTTTAATCGTACAGATGGCAGTATTCCAGTAACAGTGTTAGTTATTTAAGAAGTGTATCACTCACCTCACAAGGGGTGGCACACTGGAGGCTAAGGCTACCATTCAAATATAGTCCTACATATTAGGCCTACACTAATTGTGCTAGTGTGTTGTAAAGAGAAAATAAGTGCATAAAAGAAACCTTGTAAATGAAGATAACGATTACATTTTATGGGGAGCTTCTTGTTGGGGTCCCTCTTGCAGACCAACACATAGGCTACCTGCACTGCTACATAAATAACTGTCGCTACTATAGGCTATATTGCATAGACGTGTAGGCTACACTTACATGCACAACTATTTATATGCATTTTTATAATCATCTACTTATGTGACAACAGTGGAACTTTTTTTCCTCTAATAAAAACCTCTCCCCAAAAGGGAATTCAATCATCGTACCTTGCCATCTCTGGGCTTACCGCATTAGTGGAACGCTCCACCAATTAGTGATAGCAGTTAGGGTAAATTACAGATATTTGACAATACCACGAGTGTCTTCCACTGTTTTTTACGATGCACGAATATACACGCACTGCACAGTTCATTAGGTACACCACCCTGTTCTCGAAAATGGATCGCTCCAACAGACAGTGAGACGTGGCCGTGGCTTGCTGTATAAATCAGGCGGACAGGCATCGAGGCATTCCGTTACTCTGTGTGTCAGATCGAACCCCACAGATCCTGCCTAATACTGTTAGATCATTCAGAGATTCCCAGTTACTTTGAACATTACATTGGGTTGGCCCCTGCTAAAACATTGTCATCTTTGATTAGGATACTGGTAAATTCAGTGATGGAAGTCACAGGAGAAAAGTGGCACATTTTCACATCTCTATCTATGAAGTTTTGAAATGATTATGCGGTGCCTTTTCGAGTAAGTTAATGCGTTCCATCCATTATTGTTGTTCAAAGTGCCCCACGCAAAAGACAACCGTTATGAAAACATTTACACCATCCTGTACATCATGATATTTACATCACAGCAAGCATATAACCTATGCCCAAGGCTCATCACATTTGTTTTGAAACCTCTCTTCTTCAACTTGTTCACTATCGTGTCACAAATAAAAAATCAACCTAAATTAGTAATTGAGTAAACATTTAATCAACAATCTATGTATATTTCAGAGCTTTTATAGTTCTAGTTGTCGGTGTTAATAATTATGCTCAGTGCTCAAGTTAAATGTTTCTCTCACTCGGTCGGTTGCCATGAAACACCTCATCAGTCGCTACCAGGGAGGGTTTGGATTAGTGTGTGAAATTTGTCGGAAGCTCTCAACATACACAGTAAGAAAATAAAGATGGATAAGTGTTGCGTACAATCAGGATGCCCTCTGAATCCTATGAAGTTAAAGACGAAAAGGTAGGCCTCAGTGGAAGCTGGTGGGAGGAGCTATAGGAGGACGGGCTCATTGCAATGGCTGGAATGGAATATTGGAACGGTATCAAACACATCATACATATGGAAACCATATTCGTTCCATTTATTCCATTCTAGTCATTACAGTGACCCTGTCCTCCTGTAGCTCCTCCCACCAGTTTCCTCTGGTAGGCCTACCCCCCCCCCAACTCAACCATTGTGCATGTCCTATTAATACTTTGTTTACCAGCTCGTTTCATGTTTCAAGCATAGCATGTTTAATTCTGGTCTGACGTCAAAGTCAAACGTTTACTACAAAATATAGGAAACAGTTGAGAAAATTGGCGGATACAAGGTATATTGAAAGCATGTCCCACTGGGCACACCACGTCATTTTAACGTGAATAATTGGGTAATATTTGGTTAAGACGATCAATGAGATTACAACCTACGTTCACCCACTCAGAAAGACAGACAATAGATAGTTGAATTTCCAATGTGTTACCACTAAGCTTTCAATCATCTAAAAGCACAACTAAATTCCAATTGAAAAATGTCACATTTTTGGGTTTTAGTCGTCACCCAAATGTTTATCGCTGCATTTTCAGCCATTTAAAATCACAGAAAAGTTCAGATGGAAAACAACGTCAGATATTTTGTTTATTTATGCGACAGATTAATGTGTTATCACTGTGCTTTATCTACGGGCACAACCAAATGACCTGGACTGAAGTTGAGATTCAATTAAAAGTACATGGTGCAAGTGATCAATACCATTCGAGATTCTGTGCAGATTATTACAGTGAATGTGAAGAGCTCCACAGACCTGCAATGATCTCTGCATGCTATATTGAACATGCATGCTTTATATGATTACAGTGCCTTGCGAAAATATTCGGCCCCCTTGAACTTTGCGACCTTTTGCCACATTTCAGGCTTCAAACATAAAGATATAAAACTGTATTTTTTTGTGAAGAATCAACAACAATTGGGACACAATCATGAAGTGGAATGACATTTATTGGATATTTCAAACTTTTTTAACAAATCAAAAACTGAAAAATTGGGCGTGCAAAATTATTCAGCCCCTTTAAGTTAATACTTTGTAGCGCCACCTTTTGCTGCGATTACAGCTGTTAGTCGCTTGGGGTATGTCTATATCAGTTTTGCACATCGAGAGACTGAACTTTTTTCCCATTCCTCCTTGCAAAACAGCTTGAGCTCAGTGAGGTTGGATGGAGAGCATTTGTGAACAGCAGTTTTCAGTTCTTTCCACAGATTCTCAATTGGATTCAGGTCTGGACTTTGACTTGGCCATTCTAACACCTGGATATGTTTATTTTTGAACCATTCCATTGTAGATTTTGCTTTATGTTTTGGATCATTGTCTTGTTGGAAGACAAATCTCCGTCCCAGTCTCAGGTCTTTTGCAGACTCCATCAGGTTTTCTTCCAGAATGGTCCTGTATTTGGCTCCATCCATCTTCCCATCAATTTTAACCATCTTCCCTGTCCCTGCTGAAGAAAAGCAGGCCCAAACCATGATGCTGCCACCACCATGTTTGACAGTGGGGATGGTGTGGTCAGGGTGATGAGCTGTGTTGCTTTTACGCCAAACATAACGTTTTGCATTGTTGCCAAAAAGTTCAATTTTGGTTTCATCTGACCAGAGCACCTTCTTCCACATGTTTGGTGTGTCTCCCAGGTGGCTTGTGGCAAACTTTAAACGACACTTTTTATGGATATCTTTAAGAAATGACTTTCTTCTTGCCACTCTTCCATAAAGGCCAGATTTGTGCAATATACGACTGATTGTTGTCCTATGGACTGAGTCTCCCACCTCAGCTGTAGATCTCTGCAGTTCATCCAGAGTGATCATGGGCCTCTTGGCTGCATCTCTGATCAGTCTTCTCCTTGTATGAGCTGAAAGTTTAGAGGGACGGCCAGGTCTTGATAGATTTGCAGTGGTCTGATACTCCTTCCATTTCAATATTATCGCTTGCACAGTGCTCCTTGGGATGTTTAAAGCTTGGGAAATATTTTTGTATCCAAATCCGGCTTTAAACTTCTTCACAACAGTATCTCGGACCTGCCTGGTGTGTTCCTTGTTCTTCATGATGCTCTCTGCGCTTTTAACGGACCTCTGAGACTATCACAGTGCAGGTGCATTTATACGGAGACTTGATTACACACAGGTGGATTGTATTTATCATCATTAGTCATTTAGGTCAACATTGGATCATTCAGAGATCCTCACTGAACTTCTGGAGAGAGTTTGCTGCACTGAAAGTAAAGGGGCTGAATAATTTTGCACGCCCAATTCTTCAGTTTTTGATTTGTTAAAAAAGTTTGAAATATCCAATAGATGTCGTTCCACTTCATGATTGTGTCCCACTTGTTGTTGATTCTTCACAAAAAAATACAGTTTTATATCTTTATGTTTGAAGCCTGAAATGTGGCAAAAGGTCGCAAAGTTCAAGGGGGGCGAATACTTTCGCAAGGCACTGTACATAAGACCTTTAGTTACAGTAAACTCAAAATGTGGCCATGAATGTGGTTGAATGTTTCAATTTCTAGTTTTATTTGTCACATGCACAGTGAAATGCTTAACTTGCAAGCCATTCCCAACAGTGCAGTATTCCAAATCAAAATAGTATAATTTAAAAAAAACATGAGGAAAATAATAACTGAATGTAAGCTATATACAGGGTCAGTGCCAGTACCAAAAGTACAATATGCAGGATACTGGAGTAATTGAGGTATATACTGTATGTACTGTACATTTAGGCATGGATTAGTAGAGTAGTAGAGTGACTGATAGCAGGATAAATAATAATAATAACGAACAATATGGCAGCAGTATAAGTGGTGGGTGCTTGTGGGCATGGTGGTGAGTGTGTGTATGTGTATGTGAGTGTACAGTATTTGTGTGATTGTTAGTGTGAGTATGTGAGTGTGTGTGTGTGTGAGTGTACAGTATTTGTGTTATTGGTAATGTGAGTATGTGAGTGTGTGTGTGTGTGTGTGTGTGTGCAAGAGTGTCAGTGTAGGCGTGAAAGGTGGATATGCAGTACATGTAAACGGGGCTGAAAAGTGACTGGTATCAGGAATATATAAATAATATACTAATGGTAATATTTACATGTAAACAGGCATTATAGTGACCAGTAGCAGGATAAACAGATAGGTACCAATGGTAATGGCAATCACTAACTAATAAACAGCAGAGCAATGGAAATAATAAATCAAATCAATTTAGCAGCAGCGTAGGTGTGAAGGGGTGTGTGGGTTTATAAATGTGGCATCAGTAATGAGGGTGTACGTGAGTGTGTGTATGGGGGTAAGAGTGACAGTGAGGGTGTGTGTGTCTGAGTGGGTAGAGACCTGTGGAGGAGCATAGTCGGTGTGAGTAGTTGTTAGTTATTCAACAGTCTTATGACAGAGGAACTTGAAGCTCTTGACACTCTCCATAGAGTCCTGTCGATGTGGATAGGGTTGGGTTGGGCAGCCCCCCCGATCAGCTCTTGGAGAGGGAAATGTGGATCTGTAGATCTGTTGGGGCAGTATTAAAGATATTGGAGTGGGTCTCGGGTGTTTTGGACAATGAAGTTGCTGAGTGGCATGACCAGCCTTTCAAAACACTTCATGATTACAAATGGGAGTGCTACAGGGTGGTAGTCATTGTTGCAGGTAGCCTTAGAGTTCTTGGGAACAGGAATTATGGTGGTCAGTTTGAGACGTGGGGATAACAGACTAGGACAAGGAGAGGTTGAAAATGACTGACGGTTCCGGCCTGCTGGTCTGCGCAAGCCCTGAGAACATTCCCTTGAATACCGTCTGGCCCTGCAGCCTTGCGAGTGTTGAACAGATTAAAAGCCTTACTCAAGTCGGCCTCGGAGAGCAAGATCACTCAGTCGGGGCCCTCATGCACGGCTCTGTGTTGAATTTGTTGAAGCGTGCATAAAATGCATTGAGTTCGACTGGTAGAGAGACATCATGGTTAGGTGTTCGTTTTAAATCCATAATGGACTGTAGCCCCTGCTACACTGGAGCCGGTGTAATAGGATTCCACCTTGTTCCTATATTTTTGCCTGTCTGATGGCTCTGCAGAGGTTGTAGTTGGACTTTTTGAATGTGTTTGTGTCCTCAGCTGTAGCCTTGGGGTGTTACATTAGTTTGTAAGATAGCCTTAAAGGGATAGATCACCCAAATTACATATTGGTTTCCTTACCATGTAAACAGTCTGTGGACAAGGTATGACAACAATCCATGGTGTGGATTATTTTCCCTGGCACGGTTTTCCACCTTTTAGCATTGTGGCACAAATCCAATCCAAGTCATAGTACCTATATTAGCATGTGTCACACATCGTGTTCAAATCATCTATAAGTGACTTTGTTGAGCTTTACAATACATTTGAGATATTTTCAGATGATTTGGAATTGATGCGAAGAATGCTAAGATTGTTTCCCTGACCTGAATTGGATTCAACATTTGAAGGAGATCTTCTGAAGGTATCTTCTGCTTGGATAATTCCATCTGTGCCACTGACTTAGGGATGGATTATGTTCCGTGGAGCAGAGCAGGTGACCCCAAGAGCAGACTCAGATGAGGAGATTGGGATAAGGTATCCAAGCTTATTTATTAAAAAGCAGGGGAAAGATGGGGTGCAGGCTTGGGCGGGTTGCAGGAAGCCAGGTTCTGAGGCTGAAGCTGGAGCGAGGGGAGTTGGGGCTGGGTAAGTAGATCCGGAACAGAATCCAAGGAAGCAGTGGAGTAGGTGTTCTGGGCAGGGTGGCAGGACTGACGAGACGTGGGGCTGGAGACAGGGACCAGAGCGGATGGAACTGTTGCGGAGAGAAAACAGCGTCAGGCAAGGGAAAACGGACACAACATGAAAACAGGATCTATGCATTAGCCAATGGCTAAAACGCAGACTGACTGAGCAGAGGCTACGATCTGGCAGCGTGGAAGTGGCAGGGCTTAGTATTTGTAGAGGTCTTGATTATGGAAGCACACTGGGGGAGTGGTGGCAGGTCAAGAAGACACAGGATGAGCAGTAGAGGGTGTGGCTGGGGCAGATGTAACAGTACCCCACCCCAAGTGGGGCCCGACCTGGCTTATCTGGGTGTAAGGTATAGAAATCACGTAAGGGGGAGGGGTCAAGAATGTGACAGCGGGGCACCCAGCAGTGCTCCTCAGGCCCGTATCCTTCCCAGTCCACCAGGTACTGCCAGCCGCGGCCCCGATGGTGCACGTCCAGAAGCCGCTGGACGGTATAGGCAGGATGGTCATCGATGAGCCGAGGGGGTGGAGGAGCTGCTACAGGAGGAGACAGGGGACTGGAGCTGACAGGTTTAATCAGGGATACATGGATGGTAGGGTGAATCTTAAGAGAGGCTGGGAGTTTCAGGTGCACAGCAGAGGAGTCAATCAATCTCAAAGGGACCAATGAATCGGGGGAATGTTTCCTGGAAGCCACCTTCAAAGGCAAGTCCTTCGACAAGAGCCATACCTTTTGGCCTGGAGTGTAGACTGGAGCTGAGGCACAGCGACGGTTGGCTTGGGACTGTGTCCTGGTGGAGGCACGGAGAAGGGCAGCCCGGGCCCTCCTCCAGGTGTGATGACAACACCACATATGGTCATGGACTGAGGGAACCGCCACCTCAACCTCTTGGGCAGGACACAAGGGGTGTTGGAGGCATGGGTCTGGAGACAGGGACCAGAGTCAGAGTGGAGAGAAAACAGCGTCAGGCAAGGGAAACCAGGCACAACATGAAAACAGGATCTATGCATGAACCAATGGCTAAAACACAGACTGCCTGAGCCGATGATACGATCGGGCAGTGCTGGAGGTGGCAGGGCTGAGTATTACAGTTTCTCAACTGCTAAAACACAATTTCTGAAACCTTGCTCCATTTCCTGAAAACAGTAAACACAAAACCTCATCTTCAAGCACTATTTACATAACCTCTGACTCCTCTCGCAAAATAAAACATTCGCCTCAAAACAGTTTTACCTGTGTTCAAAATAAAGCACTGCTCTCAAATCATAAACAAAGTGATCAAAATGATATACACTCTCATGCAGTCAGTAAACAATACACCGAAAAATAGAAAACATATTGTTCAAAACATACAATTCTCAGGGAGAAGTACATTTTTAATCTAAAAAGTCATATTTTTCCGTCATTGTCTTTTGATGAACAAAAACATGTTCTATCATAGTAGCTCAAAATGTATCAGAAATTACTACTCTGCTTTGCTCTTTGCAATTTTGTTTTTCCTCCTCCTTGTAGCCCTATTTTTACAGTACTGTACCCTGCATCTCACAAACTTGTCCTTTGTCTCTGTGATATTGTAATTCTTGTTCTTTATTGATATGAATCTGCAACTAGTCAAAGTCTATTGAGCAGTCAGTACTGTTAATAAATGGAAAGCACAATGTTCAGGGCCATACAATTTGTCTATTGTACAGTATACAGCCTACAATGCACTGTACTACAGTATACAATACTAAAAGGGACAAAAATCAAAGGAGTAAAAATGTGATCAATGTGCTTCTTCTTGTCTTTTGGCTGGGTCAGGCCAGAGCACTTCATCGACATCACAAGCAATATTGTCCCTCCTGAGGCAACGGGGGAAGAAGCCTCTTGTGTGCCGTATCCAGCCCTGACATGATTCCTCACCTATATCACCACAGGCTAAATCCATGGCTTGTAGCAGATTTACTCTGGTGTAGGGTTGTCTATCATACACTTTCCATCTCCAAGAGGAGAAAAGCTCCTCAAACGGATTCAGGAAAGGCGAGTATGGAGGGAGGTACAAGTTCATAAACTGCCCATTGACGTTAAACCATTCCCTTACCTGAGCAGCTCAGTGGAAACTGACATTGTCCCACACTATCAAATCAAATTAAATTTTATTTGTCACATACACATGGTTAGCAGATGTTAATGCGAGTGTAGTGAAATGCTTGTGCTTCTAGTTCCGACAATGCAGTAATAACAAACAAGTAATCTAACTAACAATTCCAAAACTACTGTCTTATACACAAGTGTAAGGGGATAAAGAATATGTACATAAAGATATATGAATGAGTGATGGTACAGAGTAGCATAGGCAAGATACAGTAGATGGTATCGAGTACAGTATATACATATGAGATGAGTATGTACACAAAGTGGCATAGTTAAAGTGGCTAGTGATACATGTATTACATAAGGATGCAGTAGATGATATAGAGTACAGTATATACGTATGCATATGAGATGAATAATGTAGGGTATGTAAACATTATATTAGGTAGCATTGTTTAAAGTGGCTAGTGATATATTTTACATCATTTCCCATCAATTCCCATTATTAAAGTGGCTGGAGTTGAGTCAGTGTGTTGGCAGCAGCCACTCAATGTTAGTGGTTGCTGTTTAACAGTCTGATGGCCTTGAGATAGAAGCTGTTTTTCAGTCTCTCGGTCCCAGCTTTGATGCACCTGTACTGACCTCGCCTTCTGGATGATAGCGGGGTGAACAGGCAGTGGCTCGGGTGGTTGTTGTCCTTGATGATCTTTATGGCCTTCCTGTAACATCGGGTGGGGTAGGTGTCCTGGAGGGCAGGTAGTTTGCCCCCGGTGATGCGTTGTGCAGACCTCACTACCCTCTGGAGAGCCTTACGGTTGTGGGCGGAGCAGTTGCCGTACCAGGCGGTGATACAGCCCGCCAGGATGCTCTCGATTGTGCATCTGTAGAAGTTTGTGAGTGCTTTTGGTTGACACACATAGCTGGAAATAGGAATGGGATTCTCCTTTAGCTCTTGACTCTGCTGCTCTTGAACCTGCTGCTCAAATAAAATATCTATTAGACTGGCAATAAATCTTAGAAGGTGCTAGGTGTTATATGGCCCGAGTGTAACATGGTGATGTAGAACACCATGGTTGCTGATAGCAGCACAGATTGTGACATTGCCAGGTCGTTGACCAGGGACTTCAACAATGGCCAGCTGTCCAATCATGTTTCGGCCTCTCCTTCTCTTCTTTGTTAGATTGAAGCCTGCTTCATCGACAAAGATGAACTCATGGGGTCTGTCCAAGGATTCCAAGTCAAATATTGTCTGTGTAGAAATACAATATACTGTATGTAGGATGTTGTAAGTCGTACAGAGACAGTGCTATACTGTAGAGTACAATTAGGCTTCTGATTCACATACATTGTATGTACTGAAGAGTAATGTCATTCACATAGTATGTGTTAGTTTACATAGTATACATAGCATACATAGTATGCTCACACTGTCGATTCCCTGGAAGTGTGTGTTGTCTTGTATCACTCATTCCTGGATTTCTCTGAGTTGTATTGCATTATCTTGAAGGATCATGCCAACTATAACGGCCTCTTGCACCCAGTCCTTCCACCTGAATGTGGCAGCCTTGTAATTCTACAAAAAGTAGTTGTGCAGTTACAAAACATATTCATGCAGTACAATACATACAGTGATTAACTTTACAAATGTCTATTGAAACAGCTGCATATAGTGTAGTACAGTAAATTTGAAATTACAAAAATACAGTAGTATACTGTACCTGTTCTCTTCTCTGAATGTCCTTACTATGGTGGACACAGAAAAATCGGCTTCCGAAAGTCTTGCTTCCCTCATTGTCAGTCCATGGACAAGAACATGGTCTATAACTGTTGCTCGAATTTCATCAGATATTTCCACCCTTTGTCTTCCTCTTCGTCCTCCTCTTCGTCTTTCTTGCCCTCCTCCTACTCCTCTTCCTCCTCGTCACCCACCTCGTATACGCACTCGTCCTCTTCCTCTCGCATTGTTTCTTCTATCCATTCTCAAACTTTCTCCTTCCCACCTTCAACAACCTGTTTGCTCTCTGAACTGGCTTATATTGGTTGTGTCACATCATTTGAAACAGGTTAAATCAATTTTGAGTGGTTGTGTTCAATCAATGACATGTGTTCTCTATTTGTATTTGATTGTTGCAACTTGTGTTTACCAGTATGGATGACATGTGCATTAGAGTGCAGAATGTGTTTTGAGAATGAGAATGTGTTTAGAGTTTTGCTGAAAAGTCTAAGTGAGATCTGCAAATTGAGTTTTACCATGTGAAATGGTTTAAGGTATTGACAACAGACTGCATAATTAGCTAAATGAGTCCAGGCAACTGAGAACTTTGTTCAGCCAATGGGGTTTAGTGTTTTAGCAATTGAGAAAAACTGTAGTAGGGGTCTTGATCATGGAACAGGTTGTAGCTGGTGGGGATCGGCTCTGTCTCCAGCACACCTGTCTCTGCAAACACAATGAGAGAGAGAGGGGGGAGAGAGGGAGAGAGATAGAGAGAGAGGGGGGGAGAGAGAGAGAGGGAGAGAGAGAGAGGGGGAGAGAGAGGGGGAGAGAGAGAGAGAGAGAGAGAGAGAGAGAGAGAGAGAGAGAGAGAGAGAGAGAGAGAGAGAGAGAGAGAGAGAGAGAAAGAGAAAGAGAGAGAGAGAGAGCACTGGGGGAGTGGCGGCAGGTCAAGAAGACACAGGATGAGCAGTAGAGGACATGAGCAGATGTAACAGGATTCAATTCGTATCGCAGAAGTATGGCGGAAAATCCGCATTATAGGTAATTTGACATTTAAAGACAATGTTCCTGGGTTCGCGGAGACCGCATTCACGGTAAAGGCTGCATACAGTACATCGGCTTAATTGGAAATTGGATCTTCCGCGATCTGGATTGAATCAAGCCTTCGTCTGGCTTTTACTTCCAGTCTGTCTACCAATTAATCATTCATACAATATGTTGGATACCCGTCTCCATCTCAACCAAAAATCAAAGTTAAAGAATAGGACTAAATCAAATCAAACTTTAAATGCACTTTAAATAAACTTTGATTTGATTTAGTCCTGTTCTTTACCTTTGATTTTTGGTTGCGATTGAGACGTGAATCCAACATATCAATTATTAATTTGTAGACAAACTTAAATTAAATCCCAACTAAGTCAGTGGCACAGATGGAACTATCCAAGCAGAAGATACATCTCCTTCAAATGTCGATATTGTTGTCTATTTCAAGTTGAATCCCAGGATGAATTGAAGCAATAGCTGTTAAGAACTTTGTAAATGCTATATACCGGTAATTTCCAAAATAATGGAATAACGGGATACAAAGTATATTGAAAGCAAGTTATTCCACATAGGTGTGGTTCCTTAAGCAATTAACATCGCATCATGCTTCGGGTCATGTATAAAAATGCTGGTGAGGCCATTTTTGATTCTAACATGGCTATGCCCCCATAGGAGGACAATGCCACCATCCACAGGGCACGAGTGATCACTGAACGGTTTGATGAGCATGAAAACAATGTCAACCATATGCCGTTTGTTTGTCTCAGTCAACAGATTTCAACACTTATAGGAAATTCTGGAGTGGCGCCTGAGACAGCGTTTTCCACCACCAGCTGTTCTGACTCATGGAGGCCCAATGCCCTATTAAGACACTTTATGTTTGTGTTTTCTTTATTTTGGCAGTTACGGGTAAGCCTAAATAGCATAATGGATGAGATGAGTGATAAAATATGTTCACATTTCATTTGTCCCCTTTAGACCTACCCTTTGGAATAACTTTGATAGCAACACTGAATCTATTTAGTTTTTAAGTGGAGATCTATCAACAATCATTGTTACAATAGCACATTGGTAATAGTCCGTAACAAAAATCATAACTAGACCAAAGGGTAGCTGTAGATAGATCATTGCTCCAGTAGGAGGTGCTGCCCAGCCTTCAGAAAGTATTCATACCTCTTGACCTATTCCACATTTTGTTGTGTTACAGCCTGGATTCAAAATTGATGACATTTTTTTTCTCTCACCCATATACAGTGGGGCAAAAAAATATTTTGTCAGCCACCAATTGTGCAAGTTCTCCCACTTAAAAAGATGAGAGAGGCCTGTAATTTTCATCATAGGTACACTTCAACTATGACAGACAAAATGAGAAGAAAAAAAATCCAGAAAATCACGTAGGATTTTTAATGAATTTATTTGCAAATTATGGTGGAAAATAAATATTTGGTCACCTACAAAAAAGCAAGATTTCTGGATCTCACAGACCTGTAACTTCTTTTGTAAGAGGCTCCTCTGTCCTCCACTCGTTACCTGTATTAATTGCACCTGTTTGAACTTGTTATCAATATAAAAGACACCTGTCCACAACCTCAAACAGTCACACTCCAAACTCCACTATGGCCAAGACCAAAGAGCTGTCAAAGGACACCAGAAACAAAATTGTAGACCTGCACGAGGCTGGGAAGACTGAATCTGCAATAGGTAAGCAGCTTGGTTTGAAGAAATCAACTGTGGGAGCAATTATTAGGAAATGGAAGACATACAAGACCACTGATAATCTCCCTCGATCTGGGGCTCCACGCAAGATCTCACCCCGTGGTGTCAAAATGATCACAAGAACGGTGAGCAAAAATCCCAGAACCACCCACGGGGGGACCTGGTGAATGACCTGCAGAGACACACCAGCAGTAACACACTACGCCGCCAGGGACTCAAATCCTGCAGTGCCAGACGTGTCCCTCTGCTTAAGCCAGTACATGTCCAGGCCCGTCTGATGTTTGCTAGAGAACATTTGGATGATCCAGAAGAAGATTGAGAGAATGTCATATGGTCAGATGAAACCAAAATATAACTTTTTGGTAAAAACTCAACTCGTTGTGTTTGGAGGACAAAGAATGCTGAGTTGCATCCAAAGAACACATTTACATTTACATTTACATTTAAGTCATTTAGCAGACGCTCTTATCCAGAGCGACTTACAAATTGGTGAATTCACCTTCTGACATCCAGTGGAACAGCCACTTTACAATAGTGCATCTAAATCATTAAGGGGGGGGTGGTGAGAAGGATTACTTATCTTATCCTAGGTATTCCTTGAAGAGGTGGGGTTTCAGGTGTCTCCGGAAGGTGGTGATTGACTCCGCTGTCCTGGCGTCGTGAGGGAGTTTGTTCCACCATTGGGGGCCAGAGCAGCGAACAGTTTTGACTGGGCTGAGCGGGAACTGTACTTCCTCAATGGTAGGGAGGCGAGCAGGCCAGAGGTGGATGAACGCAGTGCCCTTGCTTGGGTGTAGGGCCTGATCAGAGCCTGGAGGTACTGCGGTGCCGTTCCCCTCACAGCTCCGTAGGCAAGCACCATGGTCTTGTAGCGGATGCGAGCTTCAACTGGAAGCCAGTGGAGAGAGCGGAGGAGCGGGGTGACGTGAGAGAACTTGGGAAGGTTGAACACCAGACGGGCTGCGTTCTGGATGAGTTGTAGGGGTTTAATGGCACAGGCAGGGAGCCCAGCCAACAGCGAGTTGCAGTAATCCAGACGGGAGATGACAAGTGCCTGGATTAGGACCTGCGCCGCTTCCTGTGTGAGGCAGGGTCGTACTCTGCGGATGTTGTAGAGCATGAACCTACAGGAACGGGCCACCGCCATGATGTTGGTTGAGAACGACAGGGTGTTGTCCAGGATCACGCCAAGGTTCTTAGCGCTCTGGGAGGAGGACACAATGGAGTTGTCAACCGTGATGGCGAGATCATGGAACGGGCAGTCCTTCCCCGGGAGGAAGAGCAGCTCCGTCTTGCCGAGGTTCAGCTTGAGGTGGTGATCCGTCATCCACACTGATATGTCTGCCAGACATGCAGAGATGCGATTCGCCACCTGGTCATCAGAAGGGGGAAAGGAGAAGATTAATTGTGTGTCGTCTGCATAGCAATGATAGGAGAGACCATGTGAGGTTATGACAGAGCCAAGTGACTTGGTGTATAGCGAGAATAGGAGAGGGCCTAGAACAGAGCCCTGGGGGACACCAGTGGTGAGAGCGCGTGGCGAGGAGACAGATTCTCGCCACGCCACCTGGTAGGAGCGACCTGTCAGGTAGGACGCAATCCAAGCGTGGGCCGCGCCGGAGATGCCCAACTCGGAGAGGGTGGAGAGGAGGATCTGATGGTTCACAGTATCGAAGGCAGCCGATAGGTCTAGAAGGATGAGAGCAGAGGAGAGAGAGTTAGCTTTAGCAGTGCGGAGCGCCTCCGTGATACAGAGAAGAGCAGTCTCAGTTGAATGACTAGTCTTGAAACCTGACTGATTTGGATCAAGAAGGTCATTCTGAGAGAGATAGTGGGAGAGCTGGCCAAGGACGGCACGTTCAAGAGTTTTGGAGAGAAAAGAAAGAAGGGATACTGGTCTGTAGTTGTTGACATCGGAGGGATCGAGTGTAGGTTTTTTCAGAAGGGGTGCAACTCTCGCTCTCTTGAAGACGGAAGGGACGTAGCCAGCGGTCAGGGATGAGTTGATGAGCGAGGTGAGGTAAGGGAGAAGGTCCCCGGAAATGGTCTGGAGAAGAGAGGAGGGGATAGGGTCAAGCGGGCAGGTTGTTGGGCGGCCGGCCGTCACAAGAAGCGAGATTTCATCTGGAGAGAGAGGGGAGAAAGAGGTCAGAGCACAGGGTAGGGCAGTGTGAGCAGAACCAGCGGTGTCGTTTGACTTAGCAAACGAGGATCGGATGTCGTCGACCTTCTTTTCAAAATGGTTGACGAAGTCATCTGCAGAGAGGGAGGAGGGGGAGGGGGAGGAGGATTCAGGAGGGAGGAGAAGGTGGCAAAGAGCTTCCTAGGGTTAGAGGCAGATGCTTGGAATTTAGAGTGGTAGAAAGTGGCTTTAGCAGCAGAGACAGAGGAGGAAAATGTAGAGAGGAGGGAGTGAAAGGATGCCAGGTCCGCAGGAGGCAGTTTTCCTCCATTTCCGCTCGGCTGCCCGGAGCTCTGTTCTGTGAGCTCGCAATGAGTCATCGAGCCACGGAGCGGGAGGGGAGGACCGAGCCGGCCTGGAGGATAGGGGACATAGAGAGTCAAAGGATGCAGAAAGGGAAGAGAGGAGGGTTGAGGAGGCAGACTCAGGAGAAAGGTTGGAGAAGGTATGAGCAGAGGGAAGAGATGATAGGATGGAAGAGGAGAGAGTAGCGGGGGAGAGAGAGCGAAGGTTGGGACGGCGCGATACCATCCGAGTAGGGGCAGTGTGGGAAGTGTTGGATGAGAGCGAGAGGGAAAAGGATACAAGGTAGTGGTCGGAGACTTGGAGGGGAGTTGCAATGAGGTTAGTGGAAGAACAGCATCTAGTAAAGATGAGGTCGAGCGTATTGCCTGCCTTGTGAGTAGGGGGAAGGTGAGAGGGTGAGGTCAAAAGAGGAGAGGAGTGGAAAGAAGGAGGCAGAGAGGAATGAGTCAAAGGTAGACGTGGGGAGGTTAAAGTCGCCCAGGACTGTGAGAGGTGAGCCGTCCTCAGGAAAGGAGCTTATCAAGGCATCAAGCTCATTGATGAACTCTCCGAGGGAACCTGGAGGGCGATAAATGATAAGGATGTTAAGCTTGAAAGGGCTGGTAACTGTGACAGCATGGAATTCAAAGGAGGCGATAGATAGATGGGTAAGGGGAGAGAGAGAGAATGACCACTTGGGAGAGATGAGGATCCCGGTGCCACCACCCCGCTGACCAGAAGCTCTCGGGGTGTGCGAGAACACGTGGGCGGATGAAGAGAGAGCAGTAGGAGTAGCAGTGTTATCTGTGGTGATCCATGTTTCCGTCAGTGCCAGGAAGTCGAGGGACTGGAGGGAGGCATAGGCTGAGATGAACTCTGCCTTGTTGGCCGCAGATCGGCAGTTCCAGAGGCTACCGGAGACCAGGAACTCCACGTGGGTCGTGCGCGCTGGGACCACCAGATTAGGGTGGCCGCAGCCACGCGGTGTGGAGCGTTTGTATGGTCTGTGCAGAGAGGAGAGAACAGGGATAGATAGACACATAGTTGACAGGGTACAGAAGAGGCTACGCTAATGCAAAGGAGATAGGAATGACAAGTGGACTACACGTCTCGAATGTTCAGAAAGTTAAGCTTACGTAGCAAGAATCTTATAGACTAAAATGATTGAAATGATACAGTACTGCTGGAGTAGGCTAGCTGGTAGTGGCTGCGATGTAGCTAACCTAGAAAATCGCTCTAGGCTAAACAATTGACTTAGATACAAAGACGGCTATGTAGCTAGCTAGCTACGATCAAACAAAACAAACCGTTGTACTGTAATAGTTACTACAGTGCTGCTATTCGGGGCTAGCTGGCTAGCTACGTTAAGAGAACGACAATAGCTGGCCAGCTAACCTAGAAAATCGCTGTAGGCTACACAATTGTCTTAGATACAAAGACGGCTATGCAGCTAGCTAGCTACGATCAAACAAAACAAACCGTTGTACTGTAATAGTTACTACAGTGCTGCTATTCGGGGGCTAGCTGGCTAGCTACGTTGAAAGACCGACAATAGCTGGCCAGCTAACCTAGAAAATCGCTCTAGACTACACAATTGTCTTAGATACAAAGACGGCTATGTAGCTGGCTAGCTACGATCAAACAAATCAAACCGTTGTACTGTAATGAAGTGAAATGAAAATGTGATACTACCTGTGGAGCGACGCGGAATGTTGACCGGGTAGTTGGAGTTCAATTCGGTAGAGGTTGGCTAGCTGTTGGCTAGCTAGCTAGCAGCATTTCCTACGTTAAGGACGACAAATAGCTGGCTAGCTAACCTCGGTAAATTAAGATAATCACTCTAAGTCTACACACTCTAAACTGCACAATTATCTTGGATACGAAGACAGCGAAGACAACTATGTAGCTAGCTGACACTACGCTAATCGAGTCGTTCAGTTGAGTGTAATAGTTTCTACAGTGCTAGTGGACAGTGGATGTTAGCTAGCTGCTTAGCTAGCTGCTGGGCAGATACGTTAGGACGACGAAATACGATAATATGCAATTGTCGTTGATACAAAGACGGCTATGTAGCTAGCTAAGAAGAAATTGCTAAGATAAGACAAATCAAACCGTTGTACTATAACGAAATGTAATGAAATGTAATGAAAAGTTATACTACCTGCGGACCGAAGTGTAGATGCGACCGCTCGCTCCAACCGGAACCATACCTACTGTGAAGCATGGGGGTGGAAACATCATGCTTTGGGGCTGTTTTTCTGCAAAGGGACCAGGACGACTGATTCGTGTAAAGGAAAGAAAGAATGGGGCCATGTATCGTGAGATTTTGAGTGAAAACCTCCTTCCATCAGCAAGGGCATTGAAGATGAAACGTGGCTGGGTCTTTCAGCATGACAATGATCCCAAACCGCCCGGGCAACGAAGGAGTGGCTTCGTAAGAAGCATTTCAAGGTCCTGGAGTGGCCTAGCCAGTCTCCAGATCTCAACCCCATAGAAAATCTTTGGAGGGAGTTGAAAGTCCGTGTTGCCCAGCAACAGCCCCAAAACATCACTGCTCTAGAGGAGATCTGCATGGAGGAATGGGCCAAAATACCAGCAACGGTGTGTGAAAACATTGTGAAGACTTACAGAAAACGTTTGACCTCTGTCATTGCCAACAAAGGGTATATAACAAAGTATTGAGATAAACTTTTGTTATTGACCAAATACTTATTTTCCACCATAATTTGCAAATAAATGAATAAAAAATCCTACAATGTGATTTTCTGGAATTTTTTTCTAATTTTGTCAGTCATAGTTGAAGTGTACCTATGATGAAAATTACAGGCCTCTCTCATCTTTTTAAGTGGGAGAACTTGCACAATTGGTGGTTGACTAAATACTTTTTGCCCCCACTGTACATGCAATACCCCATAATGCCAAAGTGACAACTTGTTTTTAGAAATGTTTGTAAATGTATTGAAAGTTAAATACAGAAATGTCTCATTTACATAAGTATTCGCTCCCCTGAGTCAATAGAATCACATTTGGCAGTGATTACAGCTGTGAGTATTTCTGGGTAAGTCTCTAAGTCTCTCTAAGTCTCTCTCTGTACATCTTTGCACACATGGATTGTACTTTATTTACCCATTATTTTCTTCAAGCTCTGTCAAATTGTTTGTGGATCATTGCTTGACAACAATTTGCCATATATTTTCAAGCAGATTTAAGTCAAAACTGTAACTCGGCCACTCAGTAACTTTCACTGTCTTCTTGGGAAGCAACTCCAGTGTAGATTTGGCCTTGTGCTTTAGGTTATTGTCCTGCTGAAAGGTAAATCCATCTCCCAGTGTCTGGTGGAAAGCAGACTGAA
Source organism: Oncorhynchus masou masou (assembly GCF_036934945.1). Taxonomy (NCBI): domain Eukaryota; kingdom Metazoa; phylum Chordata; class Actinopteri; order Salmoniformes; family Salmonidae; genus Oncorhynchus; species Oncorhynchus masou. The sequence goes on from NC_088212.1 coordinate 57,870,724, forward strand.
CCAGATTTTCCTCTAGGATGAATGTGCTTAGCTCCATTCTGTTTCATTTTTACCCTGAAAAACTCCTCAGTTCTTAATGATTACTAGCATACCCATAACATGATGCAGCCACCACTATTCTTGAGAATATGGAAAGGGGTACTCAGTAATGTGTTGTATTGGATTTGCCCCAAACATAACACTTGGTAGGGGCAAAAGTGAATTGCTTATTGACACAAGACAGTTCATCTTGTAATATGTAATTCATTTGTAAGAAATTCGAAAAACAATTGCACTTTGAGATTATGTGGTTTTGTGTATAGGCCAATGACAAATATAAATTAATCCATTTCATATTTAGACAATAACATAACAACATGTGGGAAAAGTCAAGGGTATATGAAAACTTTCTGAAGGCACTATATATATTTTTTGACGGTGGAAATAAAGTTGAAGATCTGATGTTGTTTTACATGTACAAATTCAACATATTTTATACAAGGTTTATCTATATTGACCATGACGACATATTCCTGTGGTCGATATTTCACACTCAAAACAACAGTTTATGTTGATTACTTTTTTCAAATCCAACGTATTTTCCATGCAAATTCCACGTCACAATATGTCGACAAATTATCTTGAAACTACGTTGATTCAACCAGTTTGTGCCCAGTGGGGTGCTTCCACACAGGTGTGGTTCCTGAGTTAATTAAGCAATTAACATCTCATCATGCTTAGAGTAATGTATAACAATTCTTCCATTATTTTGGCTACCATGGCTAGAAGAAGAGATCTCAGGTTTAAAGTAAGTGTGTGTGTGTGTGTGTGTGTGTGTGTGTGTGTGTGTGTGTGTGTGTGTGTGTGTGTGTGTGTGTGTGTGTGTGTGTGTGTGTGTGTGTGTGTGTGTGTGTGTGTGTGTGTGTGTGTGTGTGTGTCAGTCACCAGATGTCAACACAATTGAATCTCCAGGAGATTCTGGAGTGGCTCCTGAGACTGCGTTTTCCAGCACCATCAACAAAACACCAAAAGATCGAATTTATTGTGGAAGAATGGTGTTGCTCCCCTCCAATACAGTTCCAGACACATGTAGGTATAATCTATGCCAAGGCGCATTGAAGCTGTTCTGGCGGCTCGTGGTGGCCCAACGCCGTATTAAGACACTTTATTTTGGTATTTCCTTTATTTTGGAAGTTAACTGTATGTATGAGTTTAACACAGTAGCATAGTCTTGGTGTGTTCCTTGAAGCACGCAAACTCAATTTACAAGGGAGCTGGCCATGGTGCTGAAAACTGGATGGCGCGCCTGTTCTATAACGACATCATCCTGTTATCTTGGTTATTTGAAGTACCTGATATCGTGAAACGGTTACTGCACGTATTAGCTAACGTTTTTCAAGAGATTGAGTTAGATTTTTCTTACAAGGCTACATTGTCAAAAGCACTGAAATACCTAGACGAGGCTAAAGAGCAAATAAATCAGACAGTTTGCAACAAACATCTAACACAGCACTGGACCACTAATCCACAACTTTTTTTTACGCCACTTCGAAGAAATGACCAAATATAGGCAACCATTTTAGATCATAATACACAATTTAGTTAGATCTGTTCTCAGGAAAATGACATTTGAACTGGAGCCTTCTACACCCGTTTTCAGTTCCACAAAGCGAAGATTGAGCGAAAAGGAATAACACTAGGCCTTCAGGTGATTGGTTAGACTTGCATGACATCATTAACAGTCCGTTCTCTCGTTGTCTGTGAGCATGCAAACTTGGAGAAGAAAAAATCAGTCTCTCACAGATGAGGGCACATCTGCCGGAGTCCGAACTGCCTCTTTCGAGAGAGACTTGCACACCTCAGCTCGGGGCGTTTCGGTCACCAGTCACTTGGAATTGTACTCTCCTTATCAAGGCTCTCTCTGGTACCTGCCGAAAGACATTCTGACATGAAAATGCATGATGTTATCCAATATGTGCCAATTATTATGATATCGCACAACATTGGGACATCGTCATCTCTATCCTTCAGGAAAAACGTCTTACAGTAAGATTGAGAGAGGGATTTTTGCCTGATTGAGTACCATCTAAACATGCAACATGAATCCCACTAACAGCACTGGAGCTGGTGGGCTTGCGCCCTGGAACTTAAACAGTAAGTTATCATATTTATAATGCACTTTTCGCATTTGAAATACAACAAATGGGAAAGATGGGCTATTAGACAGAAAGTGGAGGAAATCGAACTCCCCTGAAAACAATATAGTCTGTAGGTTTTAAACTATGTGTGCATTCTGAAAAATCCACTTTTGAAAATGAAGGCTGTTCAAATAACCTGTCCCCGAGTTATCACGAACATTATTGTTGAATCCCAAAGGATAGACTATTTGCAGATGTATTAACAATAACGGAATCAACTACATTAATTGTTCTCAGAAATACCACCGTGTCACCCCTTAATAATGTCCACCATTTGATAGCACATCAAAGTGACCGAGAAAAGATCGCGCAACTAGGTGCGCTCGATCAATTCGTATGGTTCGGCTGTGATATTTGAGTAAGCAGTCTTTGGGTTAGGCTATAAACCCTTGCCATGTGCACAAATAAAAATAACTATAAACATGTTTTTCAATATGTTGTGTTCCTATCGACGTGATGTTTTAGTGGGCTATATGTGTCTAAACTATTTTAAAAGATGGTCCGACTTGAAGTAAATGAACTGTAGCCTATATATCCGTATCTAAAAAATATATAAAATGTGTACTAACTGGTGATCATCTTACGTTCGTGGTGTTTGTATAACTAACAGTTTAAGTAGTCGTAGATTATGAAGTTTGAAATCTCAGACACAATTGCTTAAAGTGTTGTTCTAATGAAAGAATGGAACGTAAGATGGAAACAAACTATTATTTCACAGCGCTCTTCAGATAATTTGATGAGTTAATTGGGTGTATGTTTGACCACTGGAGTTCAGGCCAATTATGAGAGGTGCATGTTTCTGGTTCTGAGGAAGTTCATGTCAACATTATTAATGCGTGACACTTGCTTCTCCATTTTGGGCTCTCTCTCTGCTTCCATTAAAATGTCCGACTCATTGCTGTTGTTGAATGAATGCATTTATTTTTTTCATTTTGGGGGTGCTGAGGTTTCTAGATCATAGCTGATCTTATAGGGAACCCCAGTTCAACCAAAGCTCCCAATGCAAAAACTGAGCTGATGTTAATTTACATCTAACAGATGCAATTTACATTCATCTGTAGTCTAAGATAAATTGATATAAACATTGTACAATTGACATTTGCATCACAGTGCAGATACCCAGTCCCCTATACTCACTGCACCTGACACAAAGCCATTTGACAATTCATCTTACTCCCCCCGTTGCTTTGTCCCAGCTGCCGGGCATCCCTGAGAGACCTGCTTTAAACTGTTTAAAACTTGCTGAAGGCGGCTTTTTGGTGCAGGGAAATGCCTGAACCTCATTGAGATGCAAAGCTCTCCCTGCAGCCCCTCGGAAATGAGCATCCCAACTGTCAGGATTTGTGTCCCCTCTACAATCATCAGTGGCAGCAGCGCACACAGGCAGACACCCAGAGCTCAACAAATTTCTCACAGCTGGGACAGCAGAAGTCCTCTTTATGACTCAATCTCGTGACAATCTAGGAGTGGAGTGTGTTTTTTTTGTTTTTTGTTGGTGTGCTGGGTTCTAATCCTGTCCCTGTTTTGGTCCATGGCTGTTGTGCGTGGCTGCATTTGGCGTGGTGGACACTTTCAGCTGGTCTGATATTAACTGCACAGGACAGATTGTGGATGGGGTCAGGCAAGCCATTGTCCTTCAACACAGATACATCAATTAGGGAGCCATTTTACTAATTGAACGTGAGAGGCTGAGAGATCTGTGATGCTCTTTTGGCCATCTCCTTGCCCCACCCCCTGGTCAGGGCTACGCCTTTTCTACCAGGGTTTGGCTCAAAGTAAGCCGCTCAATTCGAATTGAATGCAGTCAAGTCAGGAAGTGATTTGAATCAAATTTCAGAAATAGCTTCTACTTTTCAGTTTACTGAGAAGTCATTGAAAATAAATTCCCTTTTTTTTCGATTATTGGTTTGTAATTTTAGTATAGTTCTTGAATTGACTGCCTGTTCTCTGGGAAAGAGTCAAAGTAAAGTCAACTACATAATTTCAATCATTTAGGGCATGTGTGGAACCTAGGATGTTTACTAGGGTGAAATTAGCTTAGCCCAAAATAAACTCCATATGTATACACTATAGTCAGAGCGATAATGTAGTGTACACATTTCCTCCTTTAATGGGGTCATATGCTACACCCAACCCCCATATTAACTCCAATACTCCCCTGCCTGTCTGCCTGCTTCATAACCTAGTTTTAGGACTGAATCTGCTGCAGCACCACTGTGTGCCAACGCTGGGCACAGATGTTTCACACTGGCACAAACGGGCATAGACTGGGCTGGATGAGTTAACACGCAGGCCAGGGTGTAGAGCGATGCCTAGGGGACACATTCCATGCCCTCTCAGATTCATGAGCTCCAGGAATTTAGTCAGCTCTGACTCAGGGAGAGATGGATCATCTTTCCTAGGGTTTAGATTTCACGAGACAGCCCACTGGGCACACCAGATCATTTCAACATGGACAGTTGGGGAATATTTGGTTGAGAACTCGATTAATGAGATTACAACCTATATTCACCAGCTCAAAAATATAGCCAAAAGTTAGTTGAATTTCAAATGTTTATCACTATGCTTTCAACCATTTAAAAGCACAACAAAGTTCAAATGGGAATACAATGGTAGATATTTTGTTGATTTAATGTGTTATCCCTGTGCTTCATATAATAGCAGAACCAAATTACCTGGATTTCAGTTGAGATTGCATTACAAGTCCATGGTGCAAGTGATCAATGCCGTTCAAGAATCTGCACAGATTATTACAGCAAATGTGAAGATATGCCACAGACCTGCGAGGACCTATGCATGCAATCTTGAACATGCACACATTTAGAAATATAATTACATAAGAAGACATTTATAGTCACAGAATCTCAAAATGTAAATGTGGACATGGATGTGTTAGTCATTTTAAGTTTGAATTTTACATTCGTTTCTAAAATAGCTTTAACTTTAGGCTAATTACTGTATAAAAACATGTTGATAGTGGAAATAACATTGAAGATCTGACATTGTTTTAAAGGTGGAAATTCAACATATTTTATGTAAGGTTTGTCAATGCCGAAATGTGGTTACCATGATGATATAATCCTGTGATGGAAATTTCACCCTCAAAACAACAGTTTGTTGATTACTTTTTCAAATCCAATGTATTTTCCATGTCACAATACATTGACAAATTACGTTGACTCGTTGGATAGCAGGTGTAACAGATATACCAGCCACCAATGCGCCCCTCTATCAACATTGTGAGGAAGGGATGTAACAAATAAAGAGACACAGACAACCTCACCGTAACCTTACCGTAACGTTAACAGAACTGCGGGAATGCAGTGAACGGCAGGTGGGGGTGAAGGACACTGTCTACCGGGGCGAAGGACACCCCACCTCTCACCTGTGTACCGGCGTCCTAGTTAGCTGGCTAGCTACTACATAGTGTCCTTCGCCCCCGCCTGCCAAGCGCCTGCCCTCGCCGTAAAGTTAACAGCACTGTGGGAAAGCAGTGTTCGGCAGGCAAGGGCGAAGGATTACTGTCTGCCGGTGTCCTAGCTAGCGAGTGGTGTCACCCCCGCCTCCCGCCTGTGTCTTCGTCTTCTGTGAGGTTTATCTGCAGTTGGTATCCAACGTTATGGTACATTACCAGCAGCTACTGTAGTCTCCTGCCTGTGTGCCTAGTTTAAGTTGAAACATTATTTGAATAACTAGTCAAGTGATTTCGTAAGACAACTCTGCAGCATACTTAAACAGCTACTAGCTAGACAGCTAACCAGCTAGCCTAGCTAAATAGGGTGACTCAAAGACTGTACAGTATGGGAAGCACAGAGATACCGTTAGATGGTTGTCTGGCTGGCTGCTACTGCCTGAGCAGAGATGAGATTGTGACTTTAAAGGAATGAAAAATAATATTGTATAATTTCATTTTCTATTGATGTCTAGCCAATGTGGACCTGACAGAGACAATGGAACATTTTGGCAATTGAATGTTCACTATTCTTGGCTTTGGAATTTTCATTAAAAAGCTCTAAAATATTTGTAATGTCATTATTTCATAATGCATGTAATGTTGAAAAACATCAAAGATGGTGATTATTTTGTAATAACGACCCAAAACTGAACCAACCTCAAAAAGCACGAATGGCTCAGCACTAGTTCCCTCCATGATACAGATTATTTCAAGACAATGGTTAGCAATAACTACACTATTCTATGGTATGTGATCATCTTTCTCTCCCTCTCATATATTTGATCTTTATTTCAGAGCTACAGTAGTACGAAGTTTATGTCCATTGCTATGTCATAGAAGGGCCTCATTATTCATAATGCTGCTGTGCTACAGCAGCAGCAGCTTTAATTACATACGGTTTAATTGAAGAAAGCATGGCTCTTATTGTAATGTCAGCAGTTGCCTATCAGCGTTGCGCAACACCTGCTTGTAGCCACATCCTCTATTTATAGCATCCTCTCTCATCAAAGCCACAGTAGCTACTGACATTATAACTAAGATCAGATTTAATTAACGCATTGTTGTTGCATGTTGGCACAGGGGCTGTGACAAAGACACAATCCACACTAAAGTCGGAGGGAGAACAGCCAGTCAAGGCCGTAACTGAACTAAAACATGTACAGTACTAGTCAAAAGTTTGGACACACCTACTCATTCAAGGGGTTGTCTTTATTTGTACTATTTTCTACATTGTAGAATAATAGTGAAGAAATCAAAATGATGAAATAACACGTACTGTATGGAATCATGTAGTAACCAAAAAAGTGTTTAAAATAAAATCAAAATATGTTTTAGTAGCCACCCTTTACCTTGATGACAGCTTGGCATTCTCTCAACCAGCTTCATGAGGTAGTCACTTGGAATGTTTTTCAATTAATAGGTGTGCCTTATTAAAAGTTAATTTGTGGAGTTTCTTTCCTTCTTAATGAGATTGAGCCAATCAGTTGTGTTGTGACAAGGTATACAGAAGTGGTAGACAGAAGTGAGCCCTATTTGGTAAAAGACCAAGTCCATATTATAGCAAGAACAGCTCAAATAGTAACAGTCTATCATTACTTTAAGACATGAAGGTCAGTCAATCCAGAACATGTCAAGAGTTTGAAAGGTTCTTCAAGCGACTGGAAACAGCCACCTTCTCATATAAATGAGTTAGATTAGAGAGTTAATAATCACATATACAGTACATGTCTTTGACTTGAATTTGAATGATGAATGTCAACATGACATATGGACATGACATACAGACTTCCTCTTTTCCTCTATCCGTCTCACTCTCTCTCTTTCTCTTTCTTTTTCTCTCTCTTTCACTAAATCATCTTTTAACCACACCATCAGAAGTTTCGCATAATTCTTAAATATACGTTTATTTGGTCATGAACACAGTAACTACGTTTGACATTCTCGTTAACAAGCCCAGGACATTCCTGATGGCCCAGCAGAGTTATGCCAGTGGCAGCGATGTTTCTCTGCAGGTAGTTACATGGCACAGCATGAAAGCCTGGATAATGAGAATAAAGGGAATCAAAGGTAGAACATGTACCATATCAAGCAGCTTACAGCACAGAAGAGGATCCCTACAGCATGCAGAGGGGATGTTCACTGAGCCATGCATCCTATATTTAGTATTATTATTAGGCCCTCCCTAATGTTTAGAGCTCAGAGTGTGTTCCCATCAAAATGTACCCTTAGAGCAGGGGTTTCAAACTCGTTTGCCACACTGGCCGCATCCGCACTTAAAATGTATTATAAACCATCTCCATCAAAATGTGCAGAAAATATTTCTCTATCCATCACTTTTGGGATTTCCGATGCTCCTTGACTCTCTAGTTTTTGTTTCGATGACTGTTAGTAAGCTGGACAGAGTGAAGAGATGATAAATGTGGGTCCATTATCATTTCTACACGGTTTTGATTTTGTTTTAGTAATTTAAATGTCAATTGAGATCGTTTTTCCCAAAAATATATATCTTTATTTTTAATTTTTAACTCAAACCACCCATGGGCCAGTTTTGCCTTACAGGGTTTGAGAGGCTGTCCCTGTTGTGTAGTCTCAATAGTTCAGAAGACCAACGCAAGAGAGCATGATTCCTGCATATACTGTTTGCTAGCATTACCTTAATTGCTGTAGATGTAGACAACGACAATGTAGACAACGACAATGCTACAACTGATTCTTAAGTAGGCTCACCCAAGAATAGCTTGATTAACCTATGCTTGAAATGCATAACAGCCCAGTGCATATGACATATATTTTCGTTGTTGATTTTCTGCATGTGATTGCCCTAATCCCCTGGTTTAGTCTTTATTTAGGCCTTAGTTTAGTCTCTGTGTTCAACGTTATGTTTATTAGACGATACTGCATACAAGGATTAATATTCTACTCTCAAATCCACCATAAAAATGAAAGTGTCTCAGAAGATGGAGTAATCCTATTTTGCTAAATAGTGACTATAGTCCTTGTTTGAACTCCTGATTAATGAATGGAAGTATTTGTCAGCAGCATCTGCTGTTTGTGGCATCCTGCTGTTCAGCTTTGGCAAGTTATGTAGAGAAATATCTATCCGGGGTTCTGGAACCGTAACAGTCTGGATAACTACGGTATAGGCATATAGCTTTCTCTTGGGAAATACTTACCCAAAAAGTATCACGTTGCCAAAAGTATGTGGACACACGTTCAAATGAGTGGATTCGGCAATTTCAGCCACACTCGTTGCTGACAGATGTATAAAATCTAGCACACAGACATACAATCTCCATAGATAAACATTGGCAGTAGAATGGCCCGTACTGAAGAGCTCACAATGACATTCATTGTGGCACCATCAAAGGATGCCACCTTTCCAACAAGTCAGTTTGTCAAATTTCTGCCCTGCTAGAGCTGCCCTGGTCAACTGTTAAGTCCTGTTATTGTGAAGTGGAAACGTCTAGGAGCAACAACGGCTCAGCCGCAAAGTGGTAGGCCACACAAACTCACAGAATGGGACCGCGGTGTGCTGAAAGCGCGTAGCATGTAAAAAGCAACACTCACTACTGAGTTCCAAACTGCATCTGGAAGCAACATCAGCGCAATAACTGTTCATCGGGAGCTTGATGAAATGGGTTTCCATGGCCAAGCAGCCACACACAAGCCTAAGATCACCATGCGCAATGCCAAGCATCGGCTGGAGTGGTGTAAAGCTTGCCGCCATTGGACTCTGGCGCAGTGGAAACATGTTCTCTGAAGTTATGAATCACGCTTTGCTATCTGGCAGTCCAACGGACGAATCTCGGTTTAGGCCGGAGAACGCTACCTGTCCAAATGCATAGTGCCGACTGTAAAGTTTGATAGGAGTAATATCCCATTTCACATTCTTAAAATAAAGTGGTGATCCTAACTGACCTAAGACAGGGACTTTTTACTAGGATTAAATGTCAGGAATTGTGAAAAACTGAGTTTAAATGTATTTGGCTAAGGTGTATGTAAACTTCCGACTATAACTGTATATAGTGAGCCGTTGTCTTTAAAGTAGAAAACTTCTTGATATTGGTCGAACAGGAACTGGATCAAACTTATTAGAAACTGAAACTGAAAATCACTGAGATAAATGACCTGTTATGTATATGTACCTGTATTTGATAAAATATAGTATTTTACCTGCAGCATCAAAGACCAAAACGCCTAATAACAGTATCTGGCCTGTGGCGGATGTGTTTTAGCAATTTTGGCATTGAGGGCTTTCAAGTGGAGTGCATCTGCTTCTCTCTTGCTAGACACAAGGATATCACAGACATTGCTAGAGCCAGGAACAGTAATTCTGAGATTTTATACTGTAAGAAAATCACCTATATACTGTATATTTAACTATTTCTTTCTAATTGCATAATCCCTTGGCAGGGACTGAAATACATAAAAGTTGTCTGTTTAATTATGGATATCCCCTGAAATCCTTACATGCTTACACCATTTTACACCTGAACAGTAGAACCTCGATCAGTGGGCTCAGTTATTCACATCTGAAAAAAACCAAGTCACTGTTCTTTAAAGTCAAGTCACTGTTCTCCTTAAGCTGGGTGGCTGTGAGGGATGTAAACTCTATTAGCTCCCCACTTAACAGAGGTACATTTTTACATCATTAATTTCAGTTAACTAAACACATTCCTTTATTTGAGGAATCCCTCACGGACAGACTTTTGGGACCATGTTGTCAAGAGGTTCACATTTCCAGAGCTTGAAGGCAGGTAAAAACACAAACCTCACACAAATGTGTTCAGCCAAGATACCAGTGTTGGGGAAGCCTCTCTAAAATAGTTTATTAGGTACACCCATCTAGTTCCGGGTCGTACCACCCTTTGCCTCCAGAACAGCCTGAATTCTTCAGAGCATGGATTGTACAAGGTGCGGCGTTCTAACGTTGCTCTATTGGTATTAAGAAACCTAAAGTGTGCCAGGAAAACCTTCCCCACACCATTACACCACCAGCCTGTACTACTGCACCATGCAGGATGGGGCCATGGACTCATGCTGCTCTCACCAAATCCTGACTCATCAGCATGACTCAACAGGAATCGGGGCAGGCAATGTTTTTCCACTCCTCAATTTTCCAGTGTTGACGATCCCGTACCCAGTGGAGATGCTTCTTCTTGTTTTTAGCTGATAGGACTGGAACCCGGTGTGGTCGCCTGCTGCAATCGCCCATCTGTGACAAGGACCGATGAGTTGTGCGTTCCCGAGATGCTATTCTGCACATTACTGTTGTACTGTGCCGTTATTTGCATGTTTGTGGCCAGCCTGTTAGCTTGCATGATTCTTGCAATTCTCCTTGGACTTCCCTCATCAACAAGTTGCTTTTGACCATTGGACTGATGCTGACTGGATGTTGTGCACAAAAAGCCCAGGAGGGCTGTTTCTGATATACTGGAACAGGCTCACATGGCTCCAACTATTATACCACGCTCAAAGTTGTTTAAGTCACTCGTTTTGCCCATTCTAACATTTATTCGATCAGTAAATGAATGCCTCGATGCCTGTCTGCCGGCTTTATATAGCAAGCCATGGCAACGTGACTCACTGTCTGTAGGAGCAAACCATTTTCGTGAATGGGGTGGTGTACCCAATAAACTGGCCACCGAATGTACACTGCTCAAAAAAATAAAGGGAACACTAAAATAACACATCCTAGATCTGAATGAATGAAATATTCTTATTAAGTACTTTTTTCTTCACATAGTTGAATGTGCTTACAACAAAGTCACATAAAAATGATCAATGGAAATCAAATTTATCAACCCATGGAGGTCTGGATTTGGAGTCACAAGCTGATCCACACTACAAGCTGATCCAACTTTGATGTAATGTCCTTAAAACAAGTCAAAATGAGGCTCAGTAGTGTGTGTGGCCTCCATGTGCCTGTATGACCTCCCTACAACGCCTGGGCATGTTCCTGGATTGTCTGTGGTGCAACGTGGTGTTGGTGGATGGAGCGAGACATGATGTCCCAGATGTGCTTAATTGGATTCAGGTCTGGGGAACGGACAGGCCAGTCCATAGCATCAATGCCTTTCTCTTGCAGGAACTGCTGACACACTCCAGCCACATGAGGTCTAGCATTGTCTTGCATTAGGAGGAACCCAGGGCCAACCGCACCAGCATATGGTCTCACAAGGGGTCTGATGATCTCATCTCGGTACCTAATGGCAGTCAGGCTACCTCTGGCGAGCACATGGAGGGCTGTGCGGCCCCCCAAAGAAATGCCACCCCACACCATGACTGACCCACCGCCAAATCGGTCATGCTGGAGGATGTTGCAGGCAGCAGAACGTTCTCCACAACGTCTCCAGACTCTGTCACGTCTGTCACGTGCTCAGTGTGAACCTGCTTTCATCTGTGAAGAGCACAGGGCGCCAGTGGCGAATTTGCCAATCTTGGTGTTCTCTGGCAAATGCCAAATGTCCTGCACGGTGTTGGGCTGTAAGCACAACCCCCGCCTGTGGACGTCGGGCCCTCATACCACCCTCAAGGAGTCTGTTTCTGACCGTTTGAGCAGACACATGCACATTTGTGGCCTGCTGGAGGTCATTTTGCAGGGCTCTGGCAGTGCTCCTCCTGCTCCTCCTTGCACAAAGGCGGAGGTAGCGGTCATGCTGCTGGTTTGTTGCCCTCCTACGGCCTCCTCCACGTCTCCTGATGTACTGGCCTGTCTCCTGGTAGCGCCTCCATGCTCTGGACACTACGCTGACAGACACAGCAAACCTTCTTGCCACAGCTCGCATTGATGTGCCATCCTGGATGGGCTGCACTACCTGAGCCACTTGTGTGGGTTGTAGACTCCGTCTCATGCTACCACTAGAGTGAAAGCACCGCCAGCATTCAAAAGTGACCAAAACATCAGCCAGGAAGCATAGGAACTGAGAAGTGGTATGTGGTCACCACCTGCAGAACCACTCCTTTATTGGGGGTGTCTTGCTAATTACCTATAATTTCCACCTGTTGTCTATTCCATTTGCACAACAGCATGTGAAATTTATTGTCAATCAGTGTTGCTTCCTAAGTGGACAGTTTGATTTCACAGAAGTGTGATTGACTTGGAGTTACATTGTGTCGTTTAAGTGTTCCCTTTATTTTTTTGAGCAGTGTAGTTTACAAAGCTACCAATTACTTCACACAAGAAAAAGTTAAGCTATACAAAAGTATAGTATATAGTATGTAATATATAGTTTACTTGACTCAAGTTACTTTGGAAAAAGTAGTTCACTATATCCAAACCACTTCGTGAAAGATCATCATATTTAAAATACAAATTGCAAGAACAGATCACTCTGCAGTCAGATGTTAACAGAATGTGTAATTTAAACACAAAAAAACATGTTTCAAGTGAGAACTACGCAGGTCTGAAAAATAAAGGAAATTCTTCCCTTCAACGCTTTTTTCAGTTAATCTAGCAAAAACGTAGTGTGTAGTTCCAGTAGTTAGCGACACCGCTACATGGCAAAAATGTAATTAACTACTGCAACACTACCAAGCTACTTCCACCAAGCTACTGCATATTGAAGTTAAATTACTAGTTGAACTACATGTAGTTCACTACTCCTGAACACTGCAAGATACTGAAACTAAGAGCAATTTTAAAGTTAGCAGCCGCCATCTTTGTCTGGCTGGAATCAAAAAGAATGAGTTATTCAGTTACCGCCCCGCAAGTGAGTATGGATTTTAGACTGGTTTGATCCCCTCTGAGTTATTTTTAACTTCAAAGTTGGCTGAACAGTGAAAAAGAACAAACCTACGATATGACCATAGGTGGTTTCATTTGATTTCTGCCTCTCAGTTATGGACCGACACCCTCATTCTCTGTTCCACCTTCTGGAGGTCAGAGCAGTATACAACAACAGAAGGCAGAGAGCATTAGAAGCAGCATTTCACATCCTATATTCCGACTGAAAGACAGGGGCCATATCTTTGATCATTATTGATAAGATCTCCTGTATCCCATAGCAAAACACTGCTTTACCATTAGAGGGCAGCATTTCAATGGAATCATACAATCACACCATCCAGCTCTACTAAAGACATACTGGCATACACATGTTGCAGTAACACATAGTTGTAATATGGATTATGGGAAGTTGTTAGCTAGTGTTTTGTATAATTTGATCTTCTTATCGAATGGGGTTTGTTTGTCATTCTACGCCCTGCCTTGCATTTCTACCATTGTTGTTTTTTGAATTATTTGATCATGTTTTATACAGTTGGATTTCCAAACTACAACACCACAAACAGAATAGTTAACTATAGTGCTTTAGTAGAGCCCTAGACAGAGCAGAGACCGACTCAGCTACACTTTCAACAGTATGTCCTCCTCAAGCTAGTATTGTACAGTGGAGGTGTCTTGTGTCAGGACTTACCCCTGTAACTTTTCTGTTTGCATTACAAAGCTTTACAGTTGGCTGACAACTAAGCATTTCCGCGGAGTATCGGGGTGCTGTGCCGATGATGACGACACTTAGGGAAATGCCTTTTATATTCACAGTACCTCAATATTTAATGTGGGGGGGATCCATTGCTGACACAGATAGCCATCCGCGATAGAAAGGAAATGGATTACTATTCAATGCTAATGGTAGGCTAATTGTGCATAATTTGAGCTCAGTGTCACATTTTCTTACACGTCAAAGTTACATCGCAGGCTCAGCTGGTGTATTTCTATCCGTTGTTTTTCATTAGTGTGCAAGGGGAAAATACCTTTAAGTACTTAGAATCTCAACTGTTTTAGAGAGGCTTAAATAATTAACCTTTGGGTCAATCTAAATGACCAGAAAGAGGCGTTGATGTTTAGTGCTGTGCTTAATTTAGTTCTCCGTGATATCTTACTGAATGAACAGACAGCTGCACAGAGCATGCGGGAGAACACATCACTGAGGAGCAATGCAATACGAACCCAACCCTCCTCACCCAAGGCCATTTACCAGGAATGCTGTCCAGGCCCATGTTCATGTCATAAACCTTTTGTCTACTAATTTGTTCATAGGAGCTAGGTAAACTGAAGGATCTGTAAAGTAACTCAGGCATGCATAGCTCAAGTTGTCAAAGGCTTAAACCTTTACTACTAGATCTAATTTGGACTGCAAATACTCATTTGCATATGCACATGCCCATAAATCCAGAACACATAACCAAGGATGAAAACCCAACCAGGCTATTCTTCACTTGGAAGTGAAAACATATAGTACTATGCGCTTTATAATGTCTTCAGACTTTCATACTGTGTATCACATTTCAAGAATGAAAATGTCTTGGCGAAGAACATTTCGCCGAGGGCAATATGTTACATAACAGTGGATATGTTGGGAGGTTTGTGCTAAGCATCCAGAAATAACATACTGTTATCGTTGTGCTTCCTTTTCAGGCTCCTTGAGCAACATTTCCAGTGATGTCTTCTCAGCCAACCTCAGCTGTAATGATTCTGGCACCAATGAGACCTGTGTGGCGGGGGAGGAGGTGGTGGGAAGCCCCTATAAAGCCGTGGAGATGGTCTTCATCGCCCTGGTTACAGGCTCCCTTAGCTTTGTCACTGTCACAGGCAACATCCTGGTGATGCTCTCCATTAAAGTCAATCGGCACCTCCAGACTGTCAACAACTACTTTCTGTTTAGCCTGGCGTGTGCAGACCTTATCATTGGTGCGTTCTCCATGAACCTCTACACTGTCTACATCATTGTGGGCTATTGGCCCCTGGGACCTGTAGCGTGTGACTTGTGGCTGGCCCTGGATTACGTGGTGAGCAATGCTTCTGTCATGAACCTTCTTATTATTAGCTTTGACCGCTACTTCTGTGTCACCAAGCCCCTGAGTTATCCAGCCAGAAGGACCACCAAAATGGCTGGGCTGATGATTGCAGGTGCCTGGGTTCTCTCCTTCATTCTTTGGGCCCCTGCTATCCTGTTTTGGCAGTTTATTGTTGGAGAGCGCACAGTTCCACCAGGAGAGTGCTACATCCAGTTTCTCTCCAACCCTGCCGTCACCTTCGGCACAGCCATTGCTGCCTTCTACCTGCCTGTGGTCATCATGATGGTGCTCTACATCCACATCTCTCTGGCCAGCCGCAGCCGGGTGTCCAAGCAGAAGCCTGAGGCTGAGAAAAAGAAGAAGGGCCTCAAGATACCTAACCCACTCAAGAGCCACATCCTTAACAGACAGAATAACAACAACCAGTCCCCCAAGCCCAGTCTGGAGTCCTGCAACACTGGTGAAGCTGTGAAGAATGGCAAGATTGATGAGTCTGTTGTTTCCACCAAGGCTGACGCTAGTGTCAAACGAGAAGAGAAAGAGAGTTCCAATGACTCCAGCACAGCCAGCATTGCCCCAAAAAACGCCAAGGAGAGGGCCAACAGTGAAGCCACTGTCGGAGGGGGGGTTGGTGTTGCTCCTGCACCAGGTCCTGCTCCTGCACCTGAACCTGAACCTGCACCTGCACCTGCAGCTGCAACCGTCAAACTCAACCCTACCTCTAAATGGTCCAAGATCAAGATTGTAACCAAGCAGGCTGGTGACGAGTGCATTACCGCCATCGAGATTCAGCCACCCATCCAGGGGAGCGAGGGCCGCTCTATCCCAGTCAACCGTCCCCGGAAGGTGGCGCGCAAGTTTGCCAGTATTGCCCGCAGCCAGGTGAAGAGGAAGCGCCAGATGGCAGCCAGGGAAAAGAAGGTGACCAAAACCATCTTCGCCATCCTACTTGCCTTCATCCTCACATGGACCCCATACAATGTCATGGTGCTCATCAGCACCTTCTGCCACTCCTGTGTCCCAGACACTGTGTGGGCCATCGGCTACTGGCTGTGCTACGTCAACAGCACCATCAACCCAGCCTGCTACGCCCTCTGCAATGCCACCTTCAAGAAGACCTTCAAGAACCTCCTCATGTGCCAGTATAAGAATATTGGAACAAGATGAGCTGGAGCATACATACAGTAGTAGGGCTGGTGAGGGGAAATATTACTGAGACATCTGGAGGGCTGAGTGGTACAGTAGGAGGGGAGGAGGGAGCCTCCACAGGGAAGCCTCCTCCTCAGTCATGCTTATGAAATTATGTCACACTCAATGCTCCTCTGAGATGTCTTAGCCACAGAAGATAGTAACATCATATCTATGTCCAAATGATACAGTATAAATATGAAGTCCAATGTGAGGATCGTTCAAATGAAGAATCTGAGATCAGCTAAAGTTATGGACCCTTGATGTGAAGACCAACAAGGACTAATTCGTATCCACTGAAATGTGGTTACAATCTTCAAGAAGCCCAGCTGAATGTCAGTAGACAAAGGCCAGGCCAACACCTCTCCAAGATACCACCACCTAACCAGAGACACTGAGGGCAGTGTTACATCATGTCTGGGTGTACGGCAAAAGACACATTTAAAAAGGAGCTTGGAAATCTTCCTTTATACAACAGTATAAAATGAAACAAGCATGAGATGTCTAATTCAACTATCCATTTCCTCCTCTCCCTCCTCCGTATTGTCGAGAGCGTTATTAACTCCTCGCAGAAATGGAGGCACTCCCTCACGTCAGTGAGTCATTATCATAATGTGATATGTGGTCATAACATGGAGAGAAAAAGACGATATGGATTCTTTGTCGTCGCAGACTGTCTAATCTCAAGGCTAGTTGCACGTACGTCCAAGTACTGCAAAAATACTGCTGATGACTTGAAATAAGTTGTTACCCCTGAAAGTACAGTATGCATTTCCATTCACCTCCCACTGACCAAAATATTGACGTATCTGTTTTGCTCAAAGATGATCTTCAAAGGTGACAAACTGTTGATGGCAGTACAAGGCCATGGCATAAATTAACAACCAGTGTTTGGCTCCAAACAATTAATGTATCTCGTTGTTACGTTACAAGGAGAAACACCCACAGGCAACGGTAAAGCTTTAATTCTTTGCCAGATTCACAATTCTGAAAGTGTTTTTAAAAATGTATTTAGCCTTCACTGCGAATGGAACTACCGGTACAAAAAACAAACCCTTGTTTATAGGGGATACTTATCTCGAGAGTATTCAACATATTTTCTATGTTATCTCCTGCCAAATTAAGAATGTGTAAATAGAAGGCCATTGTATGCTCTAAAAAGTGCAGTTTCTCTCATATCTGAATGTTTGTACCTCTCTTGTATTATGTTTGTGGTTTACACCTAATTTTACAAATTGAATATAAAATATATATATATATATAACTGTATGTATATGCAAGAGATATTAAGAGAGTGTATTTCTAAATTGATGTAAAGTCAGGAATTATGGGAAAACATTTAAGCAGTTGTTTTTGTTTTGAATGCCATTGGTGACTAAGTCCCTTATATTTGTAACTTTGTCACTACTCTCCATGTTGGATTACAATGTGTGAAGTCCAGCTTGTACCTCCCCAGCCTATAATCACTTTCATCACACCAATGATTATGTGGGTAACATTACTAGCTTATCTAACTGGTTCAATGCATTTTCAAAGAAGGACCTTCTGACAAAGCACTAAATGCATCAAAGTAGGGAGTAGTGGGGAAAATAATGGATATTGTTTGGGCGTGACCTTGTAATGTAAAATGACCAGCTACGGATGTGCATCCATATAAAACTGATTTGAAATGATCATGGAG
Source organism: Oncorhynchus masou masou (assembly GCF_036934945.1). NCBI lineage: Eukaryota > Metazoa > Chordata > Actinopteri > Salmoniformes > Salmonidae > Oncorhynchus > Oncorhynchus masou. Next base: position 57,889,022 of record NC_088212.1, read on the forward strand.
TGATTACTGTGGTGGTAAAGCTTGATGAATAATCTGTCTTTAATTAATGAATATAACATTGGCATGACAGGCGGGGTGCGACCCCAAATAAGGGGTGTACGGGAGAGTGTAAAACATGACCACAGTTTCCTGTAATATGGGCCTCCCATAAAACAACCATCCAGAGACAGTGTACAGAGGATTGTATCTTTTTCTAATGCTTAATAAAGATTGTGTACCATTGGAATAGTTTTTGAAATGATTTTACATGTACAGTATGCTTTCTGATTTAATATACAGTATTAATGGAATATATTTTGCACACTACGAGTATTACCAGTCATACTATGGAATATAGAGTTAACATTGACAGTTAGTGATATCTGTTGGAGACAATGGGAGAAGAGCTGGGGCCGGTGACCGAACAGTGACACAGTATGAGCTAATGGCCGTGCTTAATGCCCAGGGGAGTGCCAGATCCAGCAGGACCCTCAGAGCCAAAACACAGCAGCACAAATCAGGGCACCACAACTCCAGGTCAGCAAGGCCCTGTGGGCTTTATAACAAATCGTCTGGTTTGCCCTGTTTTAAGGGCCACTTGGTTTACTCATTCAACCATGCCTCTTCCACGCAATAACGATGAGACATCGCCTGACGTTTGGCATCATTATCTTTCAACTAGTGCCATACATTTTATTACTTGATCTTACAGGTCAACAGTAACATAGCAGTGAACATGACAGGTCCTGAAATGAAATCATGTTCTTATTAAAGGGGGCTGAAAGTATTGATTTTGCCTCGGTTACAATCATTCTCATTAGCAAATTAAACTGAGAATGAGATTTGGGTCTTGAAGACGTGCTTTGATGTGGGTATCTTTTATGTGTGTTTGCAGGTGGGAGGCATTTGTACATTCACTCTGCCAAAACTGTACACAGTTACAGTCACTCTACCTTCTAGATAACTTGAAACAGTCTAACCAAGTCTTATGTCTGGGTATAGCCTAGGCTAGCTAACAAGCTAGCCAACTTCTTTCGCCAATCAGCTTCAGCCAGACGTTGTAACTGTGGCAAAGTTGGTTTGACTTTGGATAGTCTATCTGTGGGCTAGTTTCGGACCGTCAATATATTACACAATGTAAATGGGAAAATATTTAAATGTTGCACACCTATTAGATGTGTGCAATATTTGTATATGAATTTCCACAATTTATAGTTGGTTTGAGGTTTTTATGTCATACTAATTTGGAGCTATTGACATCTTAAAATCAAATCAAATCATCAAATTAAATCAAATTAAATTTGTCACAGATGTTAATGCGAGTGTAGTGAAATGCTTGTGCTTCTAGTTCCGACCATGCATTAATATCTAACAAGCAATCTAACAATTTCACAACGACCTTATACACACAAGGGTGAAGGAATGAATAAGAATATGTACATAAAAATGTATTGATGAGCGATGGCCAAACGGCATAGGCAAGATGCAGTAGATGGTATAGAGTACAGTATATACATATGAGATGAGTAATGTAGGGTATGTAAACATTATATAAAGTGGCAATGTTTAAAGTGGCTAGTGATACATTTATGACATCCAATTTTTTATTATTAAAGTGTCTAGAGATTTGAGTGACATCGGGTGGTGTAGGTGTCCTGGAGGGCAGGTAGTTTGCCCCCGGTGATGTGTTGTGCAGACCTCACGACCCTCTGGAGAGCATTCCGGTTGTGGGCAGAGCAGTTACCATACCAGGCGGTGATACAGCCCGACCGGATGCTCTCGATTGTGCATCTGTAGAAGATTTTGAGTGTTTTTGGTGACAAGCCAAATTTCTTCAGCCTCCTGAGGTTGAAGAGGCGCTGCTGCACCTTCTTCACCACACTGTCTGTGTGGGCGGACCATTTCAGCTTGTCCGTGATGTGTACGCCGAGGAACTTAAAACTTTCCACCTTCTCCAATACTGTCCCGTCGATGTGGATAGGGGGCTGCTCCCTCTGCTATTTCCTGAAGTCCACGATCATCTCCTTTGTTTGTTGACATTGAGTGTGAGGTTATTTTCCTGACACCACACTCCGAGGGCCCTCACCTCCTCCCTGTAGGCTGTCTTGCGTTGTTGGTAATCAAGCCTACCACTGTAGTGTCGTCTGCAAACCTGATGATTGAGTTGGAGGCGTGCAAGGCCATGCAGTCATGGGTGAACAGGGAGTACAGGAGAGGGCAGAGAACGCACCCTTGTGGGGCCCTAGTGTTGAGGATCAGTGGGGTGGAGATGTTGTTTTCTACCCTCACCACCTGGGGGCAGCCCGTCAGGAAGTCCAGGACCCAGTTGCACAGGGCAGGGTCGAGACCCAGGGTCTCGAGCTTAATGATGAGTTTGAAGGGTACTATGGTGTTAAAGGCTGAGCTGTAATCGATGAACAGCATTCTTACATAGATATTCCTCTCGTCCAGATGGGTTAGGGCAGTGTGCAGTGTGATTGCGAATGGGTCGTCTGTGGACCTATTGGGGCGGTAAGTAAATTGGAGTGGGTCTAGGGTGTCAGGTAGGGTGGAGGTGATATGGTCCTTGACTAGTCTCTCAAAGCACTTCATGATGATGGAAGTGAGTGCTACGGTGCAATAGTCATTTAGCTCAGTTACCTTAGCTTTCTTGGGAACAGGAACAATGGTTGGTGGCCCACATGAAGCATGTAGGAACAGCAGACTGGGATAAGGATTGATTGAATATGTCCGTAAATACACCAGCCAGCTGATCTGTGCATGCTCTGAGGACGCGGCCAGGGATGACGTCTGGGCCGGCAGCCTTGCGAGGGCTGAGCCAACAGACTTGCGTTTAAATGTTTTACTCACGTTGGCTGCAGTGAAGGAGAGCCCGCAGGTTTTAGTAGGGGGCTGTGTCGGTGGCACTGTATTGTCCTCAAAGCGAGCAAAGAAGTTGTTTCGTTTGTCTTGGAGCAAGAAATATTGTCCCATGTATGTACATTGTGTAATTTATTGATGGTCCGTACCTAGCCCCATAGGGATATCCAAAGTCAACCCAAATGTACAATGGTCAGCGTGCTGGGCACTACTTGGGTGCTGTCAGCTGTAGGCAGGATTTAAATATACCCAACAGAAGGAAAATGTTAGGTACACTTCATACCATGACATACCCTTTTTTCCTAATAATCTCCCAAATCTCAGTTTTGAACAAGACTGACTTTATGACCAACATTATCATATTTACATTTTGTAGTACATTTTGACACAAGAATACATGTATCTGACACATATCGATGCCACATAGGCTATTTTCAACCAGGGACATAGTTGTTTTGATCCAGTCTCTCTTTAATAGTATAAATGTAGTAAGTTAAACTGCCACTGTATATTTCAACAAAAGCAGAGACTTAACAAACCTTTATTAGGAAGAAACACGAAACAACCAATAGTCAAAATTCTGAGAGTTTATTTTAAGTGGTAGATTTTTTTCTGTTCCAAGGGTTTGTGTAATAATAATGACAGTAATTACAAAAATGAGAGTACAGATGAACTGTGTGAAGGCGTATGTATGTGTTTGCTGAAATATGAACGCAGCAGTTCGACTCAAAATCGCCTGACACCTTTTGAAGTATATATATTATAAAACTAATTGTTTTAACAATACCACTATTATTGTTACAAAGACAATGACTGCCTTCTCTTGAGAATTCAATCTCAGCTTTGTATTGTACATGAAACACGTTGAGCTGACAGTCTCAGTTTACTAGAAAAATAGTTGATTTGCATCTCTCTACTTTTACTAATTGGCACACGCAACTGAAATCCACTCATCAATTCTGTTAGTAATACTAATTGGTAGTCAAGAGAAAACTATAACAATCACAACAATGTAAGATGAACATTTTTAATTTAAAAAAAACTCAAGTATATCAAATCTACTGGTTAAAATCATCTCAAACAAGGAGCTCTGCCTTGACTCCAGTTGAACTAATGTAAAGGAACTGAGAGCGTACAAAAAAATACAACAAACTCTGGTTGTACATCACAAGGTTGTCTAGGTAGATCTAAAACACTGCTGAGTTCAAGAGTATCTGTTTCTTGCATATCTTGCATAATACAGCAAGTCCAGAACTGCATTCTTACTTGCCAAATTGCCAGGCCACTGACAGCTGGACATTTTTGTGAAAAAAAATGTGTTTGTCTACATTTGTGGGATATTTGGTCAATATTCAGAGACATTTAGCATTTGTTATACTGTATTTGAAGGAAGGGCCCACTTGACATCTCATAATTCACTTGTGCATATTATGTTTGTTGAAAAAGCAAAGGATATTGCGTAATAAAATCCAACCAATCACTTCTTCAATGTGAACTCATCCACCTTCTAGTTCTCCTTGCCTCTTCCCTTCTTTCCTGTAGGAAGACAATAAAAAAATGAAACAATAGGGTAAATTCATCATAGATTCCTTGCTCAATATTACATACTCATTTGTGGATAGGAATTTTACTTTATTACATTACTTACATTTCTACTTCTTACCTTTGGCCTTTGTCTTGGTCTTTGCGGGGCATGGCTTAGACACCTTGATGGTGGGTTGGCACTCTGCGTCGTACAGGGCCTTTTTCAGGGTTCCAGACCGGTTCTTGGATCCAGTAGCTGTATCACACTCACCCCAGCTGCCAAACTTATACTTGCAGTCAGCTGAAATTGCACAGTTCAGAAGGGAAAACCGTTGAGTATGATAGTTTTTTTTTAAAAGCCGACGTACGTTAGTTTCTTCCCTGCAATGAGTCTGGATCTGAGTACCTCCCCGATCCTTCACCGAATGCGGACACATTCGGGCCATCTGATTGGTCCAGAAACCAATGGTTTAGGCCAGAGCCAGAACACATGTGGGTAAAGTGACGGTTTGAAAATTCGGCATTGGCTTTGGTACTCTGATTGTTTAGAGACAATCCAATCATTGATGACTTTGCTTTGCACAACGCCCCTTGTGCCCCTCCTCCCAACAAACAACTTCAATGATGGCAGTCTCAGACTAAAGTATGTAGTGAACAACAGAGTAGCGGAAGAATTTAGTGTGAGTCATGTTGGGAAAATTATTATTATGATTAAATGACTGAACAAATCATTTTAAATGAACTGTAACTAAGTAAACTTATACTCCGTTTTATAATATCTGATTAACAATATGAGTTCATAAGAAGGGATTGTGTGACACGGACAAGGAGTAATTAAAGTTAATGAACACCATTCCAACTAGGCAGAAATGAATGGGTTGTGGATTAAGTAAGCAGATAAGGTAGTTAACCTATGGTTGAACCGACGAAACTGAGCTCTGGGGTGTTTTAGATAAGGCTGTGAGTGCATTCCTAGGTTCTCTGTTAATTAGAACTGTCAGCTTATCGATAATGTTGATGGGTCAAAAGTTAATTCAGTTATGTTGTGTGACCTGTGTGTGTGTTAGTAAGTTAGAATAAACTATTAACCTCACTTTGTCCCAGTCGAGAGGACGGGATTCTGTTAAGCAATGAAATTACGTCATGTTATTGTATATAAACTGTTGCTCGTGGTAACGTGGCAGCACGCTCCGAGAATAAATTCTGTTACCTATTATTGAAATGGCTGGTCTGCGTCTATTTTATGCAAACAAGAATCTTACAAATTCTCATAAAATAGATCAAGGCTTTTCAATGAATGAAAACACATTGGCATAATTAAATTACAGTAACAGTCATCAGACTATCATAGAACAGTCTGAACATAATTTATTCTAAAGAAATTGTTCTATAGTTTTTTTGCGGTTATGTAAATTACTAGGTATTTACTAAGAAATTCCAAGATACAATTCTAATTATGTAGTAATAACCTATGAATGACATGTTTGCTATATTTTTGATTGACTGACCACCACTTTACACTTTGAGAAATTGCAGGGTATATCAAGGGAAATGGAATCATCTATCAATGTATAATTCCTACCGCCGAACTCCTTCTTCCAATTGCAAGGCACTTTGCACTTCAGTTTCCTCATCTGGTCGTTGCAGGTGCCCTCTCTGACACCGGCTCCACAGTCTCCGTTGTTAGGCACACAGCTACCATAGCGCCCTTCCGCACACTCTGTGGCAGCACCCTTGGCCCCTTTCCCTTTCTCTGTGAAACAAAAATGTCAAGATGTAATTATGAAAAAATAAATATACACAGATGACAGAAATAATATCAGCAATATTCCAATTAGTAATTAGTACGGACAAGTTTCCAACCTTTCATGGGGCTTTATGAACCTCATGAAAGGTGCAACTGCCGTGCTAATTCTAAAACTGGGCACGGCATATTAAAGCCACACATAGCGAATCCCTTACCTCTTTTGTTTTTCCCTGCTTCAGTGGTGACTATCATCAAGGCCACCAGAAGCACCACAACTGTTGAGAACAAACCTCGCATACTGGAGAGAAAAGGAGAAAAGAGGGGAAAAAACAAAAAAACACGCCATTACAATCGTGGCACTAGAAATAATTTTGCCATTCTGTAGGTTATATTGTGTGTCATTTGAGATGATATCTGCTGTTCCGAAGGTCAACCTGATTTTTCCTCTGGTGTGTATCTATAATCGAGATGAGAGTTGAAAGACCACGATCAAGGTCAAATATTGATCGTTGCCAGCTATTCAAACTAATTCACCCCTGTCCGTTCATGAGGAGTCTGCACATTACAATGAGAGGTTCTCTACTTTAGAGGTGAAAAGTGAATAAAGGATTATGGTCAAAGAGTAAAACAAGTCATGTTATATGAAATGAATTACATGAAACAGTTTTAAAGCTTGACACTCGAGCCTGTGAGAGTAAGAACTAGGAAAATACATGTGAGAGGGCTGAAAGATTGTATTGATTTTTACCCTATGCTCTCATGACTCAATTTAGGGTCAATCAGACAAACCGTGAGGCACACAACCAGCAATGAGGATCAATGGGTCATGAGCTACCCACTCCACCCTTTCACTTCCCCTTACACAAAACAACATGTTTTCCAACATGAACACAAAACAAAATACAACATTTCATTTTGTGACATGCAGTTGCCTGGAATATGTTCAAAAACATAAATCTATCCGGCTCATGTTGATGGCACATTAAACACAATTCATGTCATCTTATTGTCACAATCGCGCATCCCATCTTTGTGTATCATGGTCATTGCATTATGCAGACATAACACTGTGTTTTCACTTTTTACTCTGACATCATTGCACGCGCAATAGAACACCAGAATATGTACTGCAAATTGTTTTTTTACCACGTTGCCAGACATTCTCCTCGGTTTCATCAACAAAACAATAAAATATATAGCTGCAAGCACCACTGGTGGAGTTCAGCTATGGGCCTACCGTGACACAAATTTGACACATAGCCCCAGGACGAGTTACTTCGGTACTTTCCAAATATCAGAATTCACAATCAAACTGATCATGCGATCATGCTTTTGATGTATGTTGGACCATTAACGTCTTCTTCTCCAGAACCGCTGGACCGATCGGGACCAAATTTGGTATATAGCATCTATGAATGCAAGACTAGCTGAAACAATATGGCCGCTTTGAGCCAATGAGCTTGCATGTCCAACAGCGCCACAATGTGGCCAAACTCAACCCTACTTTACAGGTTAGCTTGGCTGGCCATGTTGTTTGAGGTATGTTTCTGCTAAACCCCTGAAAACAAAGGCACTGGGGCGACCAGTTACAGATTTCAGCTTTAAATTCAAAAGAAAAGGACAGTAACTCATAGATAAAGAAATAGCCCTCTATTTCTGAAATGTCTGGTTGTCTATAAGGCATCCTCCTAGACTCTCAAGTTCTGAGTTTCTATTTATTCTCTGACTTAATTGAGTTCATGTCTATTCTTTCTGCCAACAGTCCCAGAGCTAGCAGCAGGGGATGGATGGCAGCACCAGATCACCATGGTGAAGGCTAACCCACCTGCTGGGAGGTGATAGGGGCCGCCCTGACAGGGAGAGCTCGATGGAAGAGGCTTGGTTTGAAGCAATTCTTCTGGGGGACATGGGGGAACTGCTTGTCTCTGTCTGGGTTAGAAGAGTTCAGAGCTGTGCCGGGACAGACAGGTCCAGTATTAGTTTGAAGAACACCCACAAAGAGTAACTCTTTTCATTCCAGGAATCTGACATCAATTACACAAACAAGGTTGCCTATAATACCAAATCCTTGATTTTGTGGTGGGAATCTAAAAGTATTTCACGCTTTCCCTTCAAAAGATTAGCGGCCCTATTCAATCAATCTGCTTCCCAGGGTAATAAAAACTGAAACATTGCTTCTCACTATGCAAAGAAGTATTTGAAATATTATTACGTTTATATCTGTGACATACAATCAAGATTCAAGGCACAAGATGTGTTTTCTGTACCATACCCTGATTATTGGCTAGGAGTAATTAGGACCCCTCGTTAATGACTGGCAAAATGCATAAATCATACAAGTTTCCTAGTGGAACACAAACAATGAAGCCATCGAGAACAAAGAATTGAGATTACACAGTAGCAAGAAACTAAGATGTCACGTTCTGGGCTGTTCACAATACGTCATGTGGACGTTACAATGAATCTTCCTACAACACAAACTAAGACGCCAACCATGCAAACCAAAATTGGTTCTGTGAAAGTTCCCAGAACATTGGTTAGGTTGTGGCAAATGTTCTCATAATACAACAACAGTCCAGTTGTGCTGATGATTATACAATGTTTTGTCAAGATCGTTAGAAGCATACTCGGACCAACGTGCAGCGTGATCTGGGTTCCACATCTTTATTTAGTGAAATGCACAAAACAATAAAGCAAGAACAAACGTGACGACAATGGAGTGCTGACATACAACTACTCATAAACAATATCCCACAAAACACAGGTGGAAAAAAGCTACCTGGCGGAACTGGACACCGGCCATGGCCTGGACATCGGTGCAGAGGAAGACTCCTGCCATGGAGCTGGATTGGACGCCGTGTTCGGACTGGACATCGGCGCAGAGGAAGGATCCTGAGCTGGAGGTTCTGGACCGTGGACCGTCTCAGGAGGTTCGGACTGTGGACCATCTCAGGAGGTTCCTGACTGTGGACCGTCGTAGGCGGTCCACAGTCCGGAAATCATCACCGGAGGTTCCGGACTGGAAATCGTCGCCGAAAGCTCTGGACTGGGGACTGTCGCCGGAAGCTCTGGACTGGGGACCGTCGCCTGAAGCTCTGGACTGGGGAGGCACACTGGAGGCCTGATGCGTGGGGCTGGCACATGTGGCACCGGACTGGTGACACGCACCTCAGGACGAGTGCGAGGAGCAAGCACAGGACGTACCTGACTGGGAAGGCGCACTTGAGGGAGAGTGCGAGGAGCAGGCACAGGACGTACCTGACTGGGAGCACACACTTCAGGGAGAATGTGAGGAGCAGGCACAGGACATACCTGACTGGGAAGGCGCACATGAGGAAGAGAGCGAGGAGCAGGCACAGGACGTACAGGGCTGTGGAGACGTACTGGAGACCTGGTGCATATAGCCGGCATCAATGGTACCGGTTTGATGATACACCTCGCCCGGCAAATGCGAGGAGCTGGCACAGGACGTACTGGCTATGAAGGCGCACTGGAGACCTGGTGCGTATCGCCGGCATTAAATTGTACTGGAACTTTAACACACTTCGCACGGCAAGTGCGAGGAGCTGGCACAGAATGGACTGGGCTGTGAAGGCGCACTAGAGACCTGGCACGCATAGCCAGCATCAATTGTACCGGAACTTTAACACACTTCGCACGGCAAGTGCGCGGAGCTGGCACAGGATGTACTGGGCTGTGAATTCGCACTGGAGACCTGGTGCGTATAGCCGGCATCAATTGTACCGGAACTTTAACACACTTCTCAGGACGAGTACGGGGAGCTGACTCATGTGGCATTAAACTAATTACATGCTCCTTAGGGCAACTGTCGTGCATCTTCCACCAACTTAACAACCCTCTCCGCTCTTTCTCCTCCAATACCTCCACCCAATCTCTGACGCTCTCCTTTCACTCTCCTCCAGTATCTGCCTCTTCTCCCAGACTGGCTCTGGTTCACTCCTCGGCTCCGCCGACCACCCCGCGTGCCCCTCCCAATTCATTTTTTCTTTTTCGGTCTGTCTTTTGGGCTTTCCTTGTGGCCGCGAACCCCGGCGTCGTCGCTGTCCTCCCTTCTCTCCGTGCGTCTCCCACCAAGGAAGGCGATCCTTTCCTGCCAGGATTTCCTCCCAAGTCCAGGATCCTTTCCCATCCAGAATCTCCTCCCAAGTCCATGTTACCCTCTCCTCCTGGGCACGCTGCTTGGTCCTGTTGTGGTGGGATATTCTGTCACGATCGATAGAAGCATACTCGGACCAACGTGCAGCGTGATCTGGGTTCCACATCTTTATTTAGTGAAACGCACAAAACAATAAAGCAAGAACGAAACGTGACAACAATTGAGTGCTGACATACAACTACCCATAAACAATATCCCACAAAACACAGGTGGAAAAAAGCTACCTAAATATGATCCACAATTAGAGACAACGATTACCAGCTGCCTCTAATTGGGAATCATACAAATTCACCAACATTGAAAACAAAACTAGAACCCCACATAGAAATAATAAACTAGACTAACCCCCAGTCACGCCCTGACCATAGAAAATAAGGGCTCTCTATGGTCAGGACGTGACATGTTTCTATAAAACATTCGCTTGATGTTGCAAGAATGATCCCAGAACACATTTGGTCTGGTCTTTAAAGGTTCCCGGAATGTTTCATTGGGTTGTGGGAACAGTCTGGTGGGAACATTGTGGGGACGTCACAAAAGCTATGTTCCCAAAACGAAAAAACCTTCCAGTTGTGCAGATGATTATGCAATGTTTATGCAATTATGCAATTTGAGAATGCAAAAAACATTCACCTGATGTTATGTGAACATTCCCAGAACACATTGTTTTATGTTCTTTAAAAGTTCCTAACACATATCTTTATGTTGTGGGAACATGGCAAAAAATATATTCCCAAAACACAACTGTCCAGTTGTGCAGATAATTACAAGATACTATTAGGTTGAAAAAACATTTGCCTGATGTTGCAAGAACGTTCCCAGAACATGTTTTTATGTTCTTTAAAAGGTTCCCAAAACATTTATTTAGGTTATGGGAACATTGTGGGGATATGACAAGATAGGTTCCAAAAACACAAAATCTGTCCAGTTTTGAAGGCATTCTTACAATGTTTGTATCAGGGTGCACAAAACAATCCCTCAATGTTTTTTTTAACCTTTATTTAACTAGGCAAGTCAGTTAAGAACAAATTCTTATTTTCAATGACGGCCTAGGAACAGTGGGTTAACTGCCTGTTCAGGGGCAGAATGACAGATTTTGTACCTTGTCAGCTCTGGGATTTGAACTTGCAACCTTTTGGTTACTCGTCCAATGCTCTAACCACTAGGCTACACTGCCACCTGTTGTTTCCAGAATTATCAAATTAAGTTTTGAACAGTCCATAGATATTTCTTTCATGTGTCAGTGCTATCTTACTGTTTAGGAAGTTAGTTGTACAACAATCCATGTAGAAACACACGGCAATTATTTGGAATTACATGATTTTACCATAATTAGTTGATAGTCACAAGCAGGGATCAAACCCGGGCTTTGGACTGTTATCCCTGGAATGAATCCACTGCACCACTGGGGTGTGACTAACACAAATATAAAACTGTTTACACCTTTACTCTGACTTCCAGGTTGTGGTCTTAGTCGTTGTAAAAGATATAATAACAAAATCTAGAAAAATAAGTATCCTCTATTTCTTTCTTTTTCTTTCTGTAAAGTTTGACTTGATTTCAGAATTCATGTTCAATTATTTCCTGGCAGATTGTGGTGAAGTGTACATAGACTTGCATGCATATGTACTAAGACATATACTGTAGCCATAGTTTGGATCATCATTTAAGGATCCACTGGAAACATCAAGATCGTGGTGGTGCAGCAAACCAAGTAGCAAACTAAGTAGGCTGCAGGGCTTGAAGATAGCAGATTGCAGGTTCAAATCTACTTGATTGCCATTGTTGAAAAAAGCTACAGCTTTGTTTGGACAATACCCTAATATAATAATGAAAGAGGATAGGGATGCCATTCGTTTAAAACTTTGGCAACTTCCTACAGCATAATAATGTTACATTACACATAAATGTTAGCAGAACATTGCAGCAATGTTTTCAGAACTAATTGCATTATCGTTGAAGTATGTTTTTAGAACAATTCTGGATCGTCGTGGATCGTCATAACCTTACAGAATAGCTTTATTAGAATCCTGCAGGGAGGTTTATTGTTATCGGGATTAATAGTAATTTCTCCATCAACATTCGCTGAATATTCCTGGAATGTTTTTTAAGAACAACTTCTATTGCTCCAACATTATATTGCTTAAGTATTTTCAGGGAACATTATTACAACCATCATGTCAATGTCACACTATAACCTTTTTGAAACCATTGTAGGAATGAATATTCCCTGCTTTTTGTCATGGGTGTTTTGAAAATCATTTCCATCAACATTAGCAGAACGTTCCTGTACTGTTTCCTCAGAACCAGTTCTACTGCTCCCACATTTTGTTGCGGCAGTATGTTTCTAAGAACATTACCGGAACATTGTGTTATTACATTCCCCGGCAACCTAATGACAACCTAATGACAACCTAATGACAACCTTAGGGGAATGTTCTGTTGCAGTTTTTACAGATGTTGTGAAGTAAATGTGAGTGAATGTTGGGAGAAGATTCCAAGAACATAGCCACAGATTCCAAGGACCCCCCCCCCCCCCCCACATCAACTTAACGGGAATCTTAGATAATGTTCTGTGAATGTTCCCGGTTTTCTGGGAAGTCTCTGATGAACAGCACCCTTGTGTATTTCCCATTGCCCACGCAAACTCATCTAACAGCAACATTTGTTTTATTGGTTTGTGCCTGAGCCAATGTCCAGAAGCCGAGCAGAGATGGCAGTCACATCCTCTCACATTGCAGTATGCTCGCATTGAACTTTCCCTGCCTGCGGGCAACCCTGGATAGAAAGGTCAGCTACAACTGATGAATCAACAACTCACTGGAAAAGTCCAATCCATTAGAGGTTATCACCTCTCTGAACTATGGCCTCGTACTGTGTGAGGTAGAATGCCATAAGCGGCAGCCATCCACTCACTACTGAAAGGGAGCTGGTCTACCTGAGAATCTACCAAGGCACAATCCTTCTATCGAGCAATTTTACAATTGGCTTCTGAAAGTGTTATATCTGTATTTGACTGCTCATCAAAAGGACTGAGAATGAAAGTGATGGCTACACAAATACCAGGCCAGCAGGCCCTCTGGCACATACACTTACTGCTCCTCTTCAAGCCAGTTGATCAAATATTCTGCTGGCCCAGTAAATCTGTCTTCTGTCCTCAAAAAAGTAATTAGGCGCCAGTGGCCAGTAAGCATAACTAAACACTCCAAGCAACCATAAAACTCTGGAAACTCCCCATTCTCAACTGCCACCCACTCCCCCCACCCCCCCCCACCTAGCAGTTCCAATGACATTCTTCCCCTGGTCATAAATGTCGAGGGGCTACTCCAGGCAACACATTTGTCATTGATGAAACAACACCCAGCAGGCCTCGTCTAACCCACTGAGCCTTGCCGTGGGTGAGGCCCGGAGAGCACTCAAAATCTTTCATCGTTCTTTGCTAATGTAGACTCCCTGTATCAAAATAGAGCCTTTTCCTGGTCTCCTTTCACTCCATTCTAAAGGGCCACTAGACAGATCCCATGCAGAGTCTTTGTTCCACACATCTGAATGTGACCTTAGCATATTGGGAGAAAGGTCATCTTAAAATACTACAGCTTACAAGAAATAGCATGCTGAAAGACTTGCTAAATATGCCGACAAACATTGCTATTTTTATCTGTGCCAGTAATTTTTTATCCATGAGTAATGCAGCTGTAACAAGAATGTTAGAATACTTAGGTATGGGTGTGTAAGAGATCTTCTTTACCCAACCATAAACATGTTATTATGAAACATCGCCCACTATTAACACCCCACCCAACTACCACCATCTACCCATCACACAATGGGATGAGCATAATATTTATTGCCTAGCAGAAAGCAAACCAAATAGTAAAATTGGACCAGACACCTTAACCATCATAATTCAATTGACTCAAATGGTGGTTCATCTTGCTAATAATCTGATCATGGTCAAATAGATAACATTAGAGTTACTGTCAAACACACATCTAGATCAGTTCTACAACGAAACATTAACAACACATGGAAAGCAGGACCACACTGAACCTGAAAAGCATAAAGGGTTAAAGTCACTCTTGTTTTTACTGCAAAGCAGCATTCCTCGTCTTCTCAGAAAAGCCACTGACCGCAAAAAAAAGAGGATGGAATGCCCACTAAGACCAATAAGAGAGAAGCTGCGGGGTCGAGGGTCATTCTAAAGAAAGACAGTTAACAAAGACCCAGAATGTCCTGGCCTACTTAAGGAAGTAACACTTAGTGGCCAACAAATGGCTGAATCACATGCTTTATTTGATCTAATATACAAAATGTAGGTGGATTCTGGCCGTCAGAGACCGACAGTGCAAGGACATAGTGGAACACATTATTAACTCAAATAGGATGAGTGCACTTTATCTACTATATGGTCAACAGCTAAACGTTCTCCCTGCCATCAATGACATGGAAATATTATCCCTTCTGGTTGAGGCTTGGCAGTCATGACAGAATGGTTTATTCTCTAAAAGAGACAATGGCCCTTACCTACTTACTTCACATTGCTTCTTATTTCACGATACGCTAACATAACCAACGACAGACTCCATCATACCCATGAGCAGTGAGAGAATAGTTGAAGGGCCCTGCAGGCTGAACGGTGCATTTCAATAGCCAGGGAGAGTTTTATCTGTCTTTTCAAAGCTGTTTTCTCTCCACTGATTATCTGTGCCATTGCCTCGAGGTCCATCTGCCAAGCTCACACAAGCTGTAAAGCCCCATGCTACCCCTCCTCCCTTTCTAAAACCATAACCCCGAGGCACAATCTGTATCCAGCGTGCCCAATAGCTTTCTAACAGAGACAAAAATACAACAGGAAAAACAATGATAACAACAGATTGAGGACTATCTTTTTCCAATTTCATCTCTCTAAGGTTATGTTGCTTTGGTTGTTATCTCTGACTGCAAATCATCTTTTACAGCCTCTTACACAGCCCCTACTTTGGATGGGGGGGGGGGCAGATAATTGTGGTCAGGTGAAAAGGTCCTGAGCAGTGAAAGACAAAGAAAGGAGAACAACTCTTGAATGTAGTGGATAGCAGTGAATGCAAGTACTTGAGTTTGGAGTCGATTTCAATGGTCATATTCTTGAGGTGGAAGAGATTTACATTTACATCCGTTTTAGTCATTTAGCAGGAGCTCTTATCCCGAGTCAATTACAGTTATTGCTCATGTGAAGTTTTCTGGTCATAAAAACCATTCAATGGCCCAAACTTAAGAGCAAAAGATTTCTGGCACATGAACACAATTAAGATTGTGGAATAAATGGCTACTTTAAGATGAACAAAGATATGCAAAAGTACACTTTCAAACTACGTAGCTTTCACTACAACTGAAATAGTAACAACTCAACATAATGAGTTATATTAAACAATATTCTTATATTGCGCAGGATTTATCTCAGTTCTAAATGTATAGCCGCGTTACTGTAACTATTGTGAGCTGTTATACTTGAGTTTGGAAGAAGTTCAGAGGGTACACCACCCACACACGTCTTATTATCATCAAAACTAGAATGTGTCACCCATGAGGACGTTGTCACACAGTGAAAATTAGCTAACATAATTAGAAAGTTATTAAACTCAAAGCAAAAACAATTACAACAAAACGTATCTTGGCCACAAGTTCTTCTGAGCCCTAAACAGAACAATTGTAGAATGAAACAAGTTCGTTCTGTTCAGTATTTTTTAATGTAATCCTTGACTTCATATTTATGATTCAACGAACGTGTTAACAATACGCAGTGCCACTGCGCTTCTTGCGCAAATCGCGTGTATGGGACAAAAGTTGTGTGTTCGTTACTGGCAAAAGTTATGAATATATGCAGTAAAGTCAACACATGGTGCATAAATTACTTAAAAGACCATAAAACTAAAAAGAAAAACTCAATAAAGAAACCTACACACAAATAAAACCTCCCAAATTACACACGACATGTCAGTTATCCTCCAGAGGATTCCGATGATGGAGACTATATATTTGAACTATTACAATTGAGTAATGACAACGTTGTATTGAGTGACACAAAGTAATCATTTTATCACTATACATTTGGATAAATACACATATAACTTACTTGTTTCTTTGATCGTACTTCTTGGCGAGAGTTAAAGGTCTTACTCTGAGCCACAAGAGAGTCCCACAGTCCTAGAATACCTCTATCCCCGTCAGCTTGCTCTTATTTGTCGCCCTCCCCTTTGTTTCTCCAAAACTAGTTTGAGCTGGTAACATTAGGGCCACACTAAATTAACCACCTAGTGACATCACTAACCCACGTGATGATTACGGGTCAAGAGACACCTAACCGCGCAACCCCTAGCCTAGGGTATAAACTTTTTGTTTTATTTTTGTGAATACCTAGAAGCCTAAATTATGATGTCTCAGTCATTGTTCTAGTCTTTCGAAGCAACAAGTATTTTTTTATGCTTGATAATTACAAATACATTGATTGCTATATATACCCATATCAATTTCACCACCAGACATTACCACAGAGAAAGGAAAGCATAATGACGTGCTCAGACTACCTACCATAGACAGATTCTATTATTCTATGGTGCCTACAGAATGCCTAGGGATGTAGGCATCAGAAATGCAGTGGTGTAAAGTACTTAAGTAAAAATACTTTAAAGTACTACTTAAGTAGTTATTTTTGTATCTGTACTTTACTTTACTATTTATATTTTTGACAACTTTTACTATTACTTCACTACATTCCTAATGAAAATAATGTATTTTCCCTGACACCCAAAATAACACGTTACATTTTGAATGCTGAGCAGGACAGGAAAATGGTCCAATTCATGCAGTTATCCAGACAACACATGGTCATCCCTTCTGCCTCTAATCTGGCGGACTCACTCAACAAATGCATCTATCGCAAATTAAATCTGTGTTGGAGTGTGCCCCTTGCCATACATACAGTTTAAAAACAAGAAAATGGTCCTGCCTGCTTTGCTTAATAGAAGGAATTTTAAATGATTCATACTTTTACTTTTGATACTTACAAATACTTTTAGACTTTTACTCAAGTAGTATTTTACTGGGTGACTTTTACTTTCTATTAAGGTATCTATACTTTTACTCAAGTATGACAATTGGGTACCTTTTCCACCACAGTAAATGCTATACAGGAGGACAGGAGGGATTGACCAGTTATTTGCCCTATAATTCCTGGCCACCTCTGATTTTGTACCCAGAGAGCTTATTGTCACACAACAGCTTCCATTAGACAGGGACACTGGATAAGAGCCATTTATAAACACCACTGTAAGCCAGAGGAAGCTGGTGGGAGGAGCTATAGGAGGACGGGCTCATTGTAAAGTCTGTAATGGAATTAATGTTATGGTGTCAAACATATGGAAATAACATGGTTTGACCATTTATTCAATTTCAGCCATATACAATGAGTCCGTCCTCCTGTAGCTCCTCCTACCAGCCTCCTCTAGTGTAAGCAAATGCTCGACCACAGGGCAGAGTAACAGTGTGGTGCCTAGATAGGTTGACAGTGTTTTACAGTAAATAACCACATTTTCAACAACTAGATGACTGTACTGATAACATACAACACATTCGGTATGTGTCTACATGTTATCTAGTATCGATGTACAGTATATCCAAGATAACTCTGTGACCTCGGGCCATGTGATTTGGTAATCCCAGGAGGGCAGGGGAGGTGAGTCAGGACCACAATAGCGATCAGACCAGATTCTGAACCATAGACAGGGACATTTCCAATTGCCAATTGGATAGCATGCCAACAATGAGTCAGAGCAAGGGGAAAAAAGCTGTTCAATTTCACAAACGGACCAAACTGATAAACACACATCCAATACAACATCCAGCAGTAACTGGTCAGTATCCAATTACAGTATTGAATCATTCCAGACGATGCACTATGAATCAGCTCTGACTTACATGACTCATCATTTTCAAACACATTGCATGTTGCAACACCGAGGCATTTAACTATCATTATTACTTTTCTTCAGACATTTTTACAAAAATGGCAATTTGTCTCACTGGGTTGGACCATCAAGCTTTGCTTACATACCACTCTGTATACGCTGCTCTATGCTCTGTCTGAGCACTGGGTTTAGGCCTCAGGGAATCTTTGAGGTCTTTATCTCAGTTGTTGATATCTTTTGAGCTGGTCTTGCAGCCAGGGATTAGGGAGCCGCGAATGGCCTATGAGGACGGTTTGTTTTTACCAGATCCTTGTAAAAAGAAATAATGTTTTACAGGTGTGGTAGCTTTATGGTTTGCAACAAATGAGGGGAAATGTGCAGTCTCAAAAGGCTTTCAATACTTGCACTGCAATGGCTTTATGTGGTTGGGCGTTCAGGATTGGTCGAAACCAGTGTCTCATATGAGCCAATGCTATCATCCAGACAGAACATGTAACATTGCAAGGCTAAATAAAGGCTCAAGAATACAATGAAGATGCAACATAGTCCATTTGATCGCTGTCATGAGTCCACCAAATTAATAGATAGATTAGCTGGCATTTCGTCTTGATAACCTCTGATCGTGAGGAATAAACACTTGTATTACATCACAAGCCCTTGAATTTCATCAGTAATTATTGAGGCTATTTTCCTCAAATTACAAGAGGGTACACTCCAAACTGTGGACTTCTAACCGCTTTTAAAAACATTGTGTGTTTGGGTTAGACTGCTAACCCTAGCCGTATGTCAACCCTTATACCACCTCCAAAATCCCGTATACCACCTCCCATTGAACCCCTCATTGTGTACAAGGAAACTTTGAAAAGAACCAGGCTAACAGACAGTTGAGGTGGACTCCATTCTTATCAGTCAGTCTACAGTAACAATCATCACCTGTGCAGTAGGTCACCTGAGGTAGCTGATAAATATTAATAGGACCTTATACAAATGCAGGGTTATTAAGAAGTGCACTTTTACTGAAAGGATCAATAGAATCAAAACTCACAAGAAAGTCATTACAATAAATACAGTTGTTTAAGTACCATCCTTTATTATTTTTTTCCCCCCAAGCAGATAACAAAAAAACAAAAAAATACAAATCAGCCAATAGAAACAAATATACAGATTGATATCGTCAACATTGCACACCAGTCTGTCCATCACGTTTTGGTCACTATTTATAAGAAGTAAAAAAAATGGCATATTTTTGAATAAAGAAAAAAAAACAATATTGTACAGTAATTTACATGTTCTCTCTATTTATTTATTTATTTATTTAAATTGTGATAGATACTCTCGCACCTGAATTGCACAGCAACTCAAAACAAAGCACAGATAATATACATAAACTACCATTCCTTGTTCTACTGCAGCTCCCTTAAAAATGTCATAAAAGAGGCATTTAAATTGTCTGACCCCATTCAGTCACTGTAAGCCCTGCCTGCATTACACTCATGCAACTGAACACTAATAAAGTTTTGCGTTAATGCAGTTATAGCATTGGTAGTTCCACGCCCCTGCCATTCCAAAGAGCACTTTCCACGTGTATGTAATTCAAAGACAGTGGATTTCTACTGAATATAGTACTTTTAAAATCAGCGGACATACGGAAATGACGATGGGAGAGGGTGCTCTTTGCAGTAGTCGACAACATGGAACGTGGGGCTATAACGCATCTTTAGATTAGCATTTAAAATATCATGTTGGGGAATGCGTCATTTCAAATAGAAAATCAATTATTTGGTGATAACACCTATGGGAAGTGTTTACTTGCGCACACCATAACAGGATAGAGCTCATGACATGAAATAGTGTCTGATAATAATAGCCTTGTATTTTCTGTTCAACGTAAACTATGGGTAAAGGCACTACGCAAAGCTAAGGTGACAATGTGAGATGTTGAAATGGCTTTGTTAATGTACAGAAAATTACACGACAACAGTAAAACTCATTATGGAGCGATGGACATGTCAAAAAATAGCTTGGGATGTGATAGCAAGTCTCTGGGCCAGATTCAAATCTGTATACTGTAGTACAAGCGCACAAAACATACTACTGTAAGGCTGAGGTTATTCAACTCAATTTCAAGAGGTAACTTTGTACTACATGCTCCGTTTTGCCTTTCCTCTGCTGTTGTCAAAATATTTTCTGATGAAACTTAAACACCAAAAAATACTGCTACAATCTGGTAGATCATAGACGATAGATAAGATGCTGTCTATAGTTTCCAAGGCAACTTTCACCAGGATATCAAATGAGGCATGATTATTAATAAATGCATTGCCCCTTAGATAGTGATGTCAAGATTAATCATGAGCAATCTTACTTATTCAACAAGTGTCTCTGACTTTTAGAATGTAAAATGTTTGAGCAACATTTTCCTCTGTACATTCTGGCATGTTTAATTCCAGTGGTAGGTTTGGACATACAGTGCATGCGGAAAGTAATCAGACCCCTTGACTTTTTCCACATTGTGTTACGTTACAGCCTTATTCTAAAACCAATAATATTTTTTTTCTCATAAATCTACACACAATACCCCATAATGACAAAGCAAAAACTTTCTTTTTTATTCTTGCAGATATATAAAATAAAATAAAACTTATTTCCATAAGTATTCAGACCATTTGCTATGAGACTCAAAATTGAGCTCAGGTGCATCCTGTTTCCATTGATCATCCTTGAGATGTTTCTACAACTTGATTGGAGACCAGCTGTGGTAAATTCAATTGATTGGACATAATTTGGAAAGGCGCACACCTGTCTATATAAGGTCCCACAGTGCATGTCAGAGCAAAAACCAAGCCATGGGGTCGAATGAATTGTCCGTAGAGCTCAGAGAAAAGATTGTGTTGAAGCACAATTTTTGCAGCATTCAAGTTCCCCAAGACACAGTGGCTTCCATCATTCTTAAATGGAAGAAGTTTGGAACCACCAAGATTCTTCCTATAGCTGGTCTTGGTCAGGGAGGTGACTAAGAACCCAATGGTCACCCTGACATAGCTCCAGAGTTCCTCTGTGGAGATGGGAGAACTTTCCAGAAGGAGAACTATCTCTGCAGCACTCCACCAATCAGGCCTTTATGGTAGAGTGGCCAGACGGAAGCCACCCCTCAGTAAAAGGCACATGACAGCCCGCTTGGAGTTTTCCAAAAGGCACCAAAGGGACTCAGACCATGAGAAACAAGATTTTCAGTTCTGATGAAACCAAGATTGAACTCTTTGGCCTGAATACCAAGCGTCACGTCTGGAGGAAACCTGGCACCATCCCTACGGTGAAGCATGGTGGTGGCAGCATCATGCTGTGGGGATGTTTTTCAGCAGCAGGGACTAGGAGACTAATCAGGATTGAGGGAAAGATGAATGGAGCAAAGTACAGAGAGATCCTTGATGAAAACCTGCTCCAGAGTGCTCAGGACCTCAGACTGGGGCGAAGGTTCATATTCCAACAGGACAACGATCCTAAGTACACAGCCAAGACATCTCAGGAGTGGCTTGGGACAAGTCTTTGAATGTCCTTGAGTGGCCGAACCAGAGTCAAGACTTGAACCCGATCTAACATCTCTGGAGAGACCTGAAAACAGCTGTGCAGCGACATTCCCTATCCAAAGTGACAGAGCTTGAGAGGATCTGCAGAGAAGAATGGGAGAAACTCCCCAAATACAGGTGTGCCAAGCTTGTAGCGTCATACCCAATAAGACTTGAGGCTGTAATCGCTGCCAAAGGTGCTTCAACAAAGTACTGAGAAAATGGTCTGAATACTTATGTAAATGTGATATTTCAGTATTTTATTTGTAATATATTGGCAAAATGTCTTAACACCTGTTTTTGCTTTGACATTATGAGGTATTGTGTGGAGATTGATGAGGGAAAAATACAGTTTAACCAATTTTAGAATAAGGCCATAACGTAACAAAATGTGGAAAATGTCAAGGGGTCTGAATACTTTGCGAAAGCACTGTATATGTTCATTAGAAATCTGACGTGACCATTTCATAATTGATTCAATATTGTTGACAAGTCTTCATTTTAAATAAAAAAAATAATCTTAACCGACTTACCTGTATAAGTAAAAGAAAAAAGAGAAAAAAGAATACAAAAATAAAATAAAGATGACATTTACAATAATGTATTTTTTGTGTTTGGTGGCACAAATCATCTCTTTGAGGAAAGATCATGCAAGGCCTCCATAAAAGTCTGTCAATCAACAACAACACGCACTGTGCATACTACATAATCAGAATCCCCAATGTTATGAGACTGGAAACGGATTTAGAAAACCTCTGATAAATCTGAATATCCTAATGCTGTTTTAATCTATATTTCCATTGGAAATGGACAAATATATACTGTAAGTTGGGAAAAACACTATTATAATGATTCCACTGTGCACTTTCCAAGATCACAGTGAACTACAGTTGTTTAACTTGGTCCAGATCCTCAAATACATGAAACATACAAAATAGGGCAGGTAGATAAGGCTTCAATTAAAAACCTGATGTTAACATACATCCAAATTATATAAATCCATGTCAGTCTCTGAACAAGAGGATATATTTTACATAACCTGATCAAACTTGCACCTCTTTCAGTATGCAGTATAATCATAAATGCCTCAAATGATGATATCCAATCTTCTCAGCCTCAAGGCTAACATGATATTTCAATTATAGTGAAGTCATCTAAATGGGGGGGGGGCTACTGTCTTCATTATTGAAAAGGAAAATGCTGACAACCAGTGTGACCATGAAACGAAATGGTGCACTTTGAGGCTGTGTGGTGGAGAGTGATGCGGCCGCTGGAGATGGGGGGGGGGGGGGGAGCAGGTGGGTCTAGGCAGGGGTGATGTTGTGGATGTTTGTGTGAGTCTGTGTGTTGTCGTTTGTATGTGGATGTTTTCTATCGTTAAAAATTCAATTTAAAAAAGTTAATTTCTGTGAGAACATATGATTATGTACAAGGCGTAATAACTGATGTAGAACTTCACAGTTAATTTACTTTTCATCATCAAATAAAACATATACAGTGCCTTGCGAAAGTATTCGGCCCCCTTGAACTTTGCGACTTTTTGCCACATTTCAGGCTTCAAACATAAAGATATAAAACTGTATTTTTTTGTGAAGAATCAACAACAAGTGGGACACAATCATGAAGTGGAACGACATTTATTGGATATTTCAAACTTTTTTAACAAATCAAAAACTGAAAAATTGGGCGTGCAAAATTATTCAGCCCCCTTAAGTTAATACTTTGTAGCGCCACCTTTTTCTGCGATTACAGCTGTAAGTCGCTTGAGGTATGTCAGTTTTGCACATCGAGAGACTGACATTTTTTCCCATTCCTCCTTGCAAAACAGCTCGAGCTCAGTGAGGTTGGATGGAGAGCATTTGTGAACAGCAGTTTTCAGTTCTTTCCACAGATTCTCGATTGGATTCAGGTCTGTACTTTGACTTGGCCATTCTAACACCTAGATATGTTTATTTTTGAACCATTCCATTGTAGATTTTGCTTTATGTTTTGGATCATTGTCTTGTTGGAAGACAAATCTCCGTCCCAGTCTCAGGTCTTTTGCAGACTCCATCAGGTTTTCTTCCAGAATGGGTATGGGTATGGTGTGTTCAGGGTGATGAGCTGTGTTGCTTTTACTCCAAACATAACGTTTTGCATTGTTGCCAAAAAGTTCAATTTTGGTTTCATCTGACCAGAGCACCTTCTTCCACATGTTTGGTGTGTCTCCCAGGTGGCTTGTGGCAAACTTTAAACGACACTTTTTATGGATATATTTAAGAAATGGCTTTCTTCTTGCCACTCTTCCATTAAGGCCAGATTTGTGCAATATACAACTGATTGTTGTCCTATGGACAGAGTCTCCCACCTCAGCTGTAGATCTCTGCAGTTCATCCAGAGTGGTCATGGGCCACTTGGCTGCATCTCTGATCAGTCTTCTCCTTGTATGAGCTGAAAGTTTAGAGGGACGGCCAGGTCTTGGTAGATTTGCAGTGGTCTGATACTCCTTCCATTTCAATATTATCACTTGCACAGTGCTCCTTGGGATGTTTAAAGCTTGGGAAATATTTTTGTATCCAAATCCGGCTTTAAACTTCTTCACAACAGTATCTCGGACCTGCCTGGTGTGTTCCTTGTTCTTCACGATGCTCTCTGCGCTTTTAACGGACCTCTGAGACTATCACAGTGCAGGTGCATTTATACGGAGACTTGATTACACACAGGTGGATTGTATTTATCATCATTAGTCATTTAGGTCAACATTAGATCATTCAGAGATCCTCACTGATCTTCTGGCGAGAGTTTGCTGCACTGAAAGTAAAGGGGCTGAATAATTTTGCACGCCCAATTTTTCAGTTTATAATTTGTTAAAAAAGTTTGAAATATCCAATAAATGTCGTTCCACTTCTTGATTGTATCCCACTTGTTGTTGATTCTTCACAAAAAAATACAGTTTTATATCTTTATGTTTGAAGCCTGAAATGTGGCAAAAGGTCGCGAAGTTCAAGGGGGCCGAATACTTTCGCAAGGCACTGTATGTTGTTATCGTCAGTCTGGAATTAGAAACACTAGAGGACTTTCACTGACAACATATTTCCTATCACAGAAACTGATTCAGTGATACATGAAGAAATGTATCTGGCCATAATAGAGAACAGCAATGATTTACAATGAAATGCATCTTTAGTTGGCATGATGGATTGTTTCAAAGGTCAAAACTAGAAACTTTTGACAACAAACAGAATCCAACAAAAATGTACATATGAAATGGTGTACCTTGTTAATGTGTTTACAAGTATGTTTAGCGATTAAATAATTTTTAGAAAACATCCAGAGAAACAATCTGACAAAATACAGTAGATCCACAGTTACTGTGGCTCTACATTAAACTAGTTAGCTAGTTATACAGAAGGTTGGCTTTTGGAATGAGACCAATACCTTCCCCTCATTCTCTACGCAAATGTAACATGAACACCATCACAGGTCTTTATAACTTAAGTTTGATTATAGTTCTGTTTTAAATGACCAGCCATATTTTAACAGAGATTATAACTATGGAAAATAAATAGCAACCTCAAATTGATGGTTATTTTGAAGACAAATTATTATTATTTTTTTAATGTAAAAAACAACAACAAACACCTTGTAAATTTACAACCCAAACCGTCTGAACATTTTTTGAGTTCGCTGAACATAAACGGTAAAAAAAATATTGAGGTGAATAAATACGCCTTTGACTTCTGTAACAACATGAGAGAAGAAATGCTTTGCAGTTCTGGAACAAATACATAGAAAATGCACATTTTATAGTAAGTAATGACCAAACACAAAAATGTTAAATTTATAATATGTACAAATTATATAAACATCAATCTGCTTAAAAATGCTATAAAAATACACCATGACATAATTAAGTACATTAAATACAAACGAATCAGCCAACAAAATAAGAATATCAAGGCAATTGGAGCTGAGGTGCATAAACTGCTTTAACACAGAGCTCCTACGATAAGTGTACAGTACCAAATATCCTTATTAACACTAAGAAATAAAATAAACATTTGCCAAGTGACCATAAGGTAGAACAATATTGATCTATTCAATTCAAATCGTTTGGTGATGAGAAGTGTTACGTAAAAAATTCCCCACTTTCGTGGATCGTTTTATCCCATTACACTGCATTATGGGTGGACAAATCAATCAATCAATCAATCAAAAAAAAAAATCAACAGCAGTACTATAAACAAATAAAACCGTTATCAAAATAATGACATTTTTTGGTAGCCTTAAAGACAGCTGGCCTACGGATCAGAGTGTTAATACCCTTTGGAAATCCACTGAGTCATTGTGATCCGTACGGTTGAATCGCTTGCGCTGCTTTTATAGACACAGAGAGATACAGCTCCATCAGAGAGTATAATAATACAATAAACCAAGGCAGTCACTTACCCAAAGCTCCTGTCCTAAAACCTTGGAGCACAATTCTCTACATAACCATTTCAACATTCAGTCTAGGTGGATTGCAAGTGCAACACAACCTGGGGGGAAAAATGAAACAGAAGAACCATCTCTTCCAGTGCAATAATCAAGTCCACTGGTCACAAGCATCTCACGTGGTGGACCTGACGAATCTCTCATCTGGTAGAACTCCAACCAACTCCCTAGCAGGAGAATACAACACTCGCTCCCTTTTGACTGTCTTCTCTGGTGAGTTTCCTTTTTTAGCTAAAGTAGGTTTGGCACAGGGTTAGGTGATAGGGAAGTGGTGCTGGAGGTCAGGGAGCAGTTACACGGCTGTCTCCTGGTCCTCTCTCTGGATCATCTGGTAGTGCTGCCGGTTCTCCAGGTAGGCTGCCAGCTCTGCATCCTTGGCCTTCTCTGCACGATGCTTTGGTGTGTCACCCTGCAGCACAAGAGAGGCAACTTGCTCAACATGAAAGACTGCAATGAAGAACCCAACTTTAATTAAGGCAGCATCTATTTCTCCCGAGGTCTAAACATTAAGTCGCAGAGTCAAAGATCAGTCTGCAATTATTTTTGAGTTGTAGGAATAATTTGTATTCAGATTTCATCATGGTTTAGATGTAATATTTCCAGTTATCAACAGTGAATATTCACCAAAAGCAAATCTAGAATGTTTCAGACTCAATAAAGGTTTTCTGATTCGTCCAAGAGCTCCTGTACCATTTAAGATTGCACAAAATCAATTATTTCTAAGTGCTTGTTTTTTTAAGAGCAGACCCCAACCAAACTCACAAGAGAGAAATAAGAGAGAAGAGAGAAGAGAACATGGCGAGAGGGTGAGACAAAAAGACAGGAAAAGTAATTGCTGAGATATGCTGACATCTCAAGGCCAAGAGTGAATGTATTGTGAGTGAGAAAGACCGACAGGCAGAAAGGGTGGCAGGATGAAGAGATGACGGAGAGGAAAGAAAGCCAGGCTGAACTGCATCCCAAGGCCACAGGGTGTGAATCAGACTTGCCCCAAATCCTGCAAGATTACATTTTTCATCATTGCTTTTACTCACTGCTAGCTCACTGAGGGCAGAGAGAGAGAGGGGGGGTGTACAGGATGGAGGGAGGTTGCTGAGTTGCTGAATGTCATGGGAATGTTTCATTTTGAGGAGAGCTACAGTACCAGAGTACGTTCAATGCATGATAGAACTGACTGGCCAGGACTACACTCCTCCCTAGGGACACCTCAAGCATTCTGCCAGTTGCTTACAGTATGAGAGACACTACATTGCAGCCACACCACTTGGCAGTGAGATTTTGTATAAGAAAATTCTTCAAGCCTTGACATGAAAATCAAGAAATCTTAAATGTGGTAAAGTCTGAGCCTTCCAGGACCTGAAATCTGAGATAAAAACCATCTGTGGGGTCTTCAGAAGGAGGATGCTTGTGAAATACTGCAGTAGAAAATGTAAGCGTTATGCTCCAACTGCTTTTCCACACACTGAAACAAATGTATCCAGTTGTCTATCTCTGCAGGAGAGGGTAAACACATAAGACATTTTTATGATGGAGCCACTTGGAGGTAAGTACTTTAATGGACTTTGCAGGCATCTGGAAAGTTTGGTTCAGAGGGGACGTGTAGGGCACCACTGTAATGCTCCCTCACCCAGTGTATAATTAGCTTGTCATAAGAAAGACGAGCTAATTTTCCGTCTGGATGATGATTAGGCCATTCTATACCCACCACTTATCCATTTTAGTCATTTAGCAGACGCTCTTATCCAGAGCGACTTACAAGAGCAATTAGGGTTAAGTACATTGCTCAAGGGCACAACGGCAGATTTTTCACCTAGTCGGGTCAGGGACTTGAACCAGCGACCTTTCGGACCCAACGCTCTTAACCGCTAGGCTACCTGCCGCCCTATCCACTGTAGAAAACCCTTCTCAGGGGTAACCAAAGCATCAACTTGGTTTATTTTGGCCAAATAAAGAGTAAAGCAATGAGGGAAGAGGGAGCGTTGCTCTCACCTGTAAGTCGGTCTTCATGAGGGATGCCCCTGCCTCTACCAGGTAGTGACAGATAGTCCTCTGACACAGTGACGCTGCTTTGTGCAACACTGTCTCCCCACTGAGACCGAGAGAGAGAAAGACAGACAGAGTAGATCCAATGAGTGTAACTTTCTATTTAAAAAACGTTAACTAGAAACATCACAGAAAATATGTGTAAAATGAGCATTTCAAAATCCATGTCTTAAACTTACTTTTCTTTTTCTGTTACATCCAGGATATCTGTGGGTGCTGTTTTTTGGGAGGGGGCAGGGGGGGGGGAAGAGAGAGATATTTCATGTCCCTAAACCAATTACAATGCTCTAAGGTACTACTTTTATAAAGTAACAAAAAGCTGGTGCAGGAGGAATTTGACAGAAAACATTTCCCTTTTCAAATATTGGAATGTATCATTCGCTGTTGAGCCAGAAAGACTCCATAAATGTCATCAAGCGTACACAGAGTGAGACGTATCTGCGCTGTGGCTTGTCTTAAACAATGCTCATGACCCTGAAATATATGGCGTTCCACACCTGGAACATAATTCTACTTTTATAAAACACAGAGCCTACCGTGCTGGGTTAACTTCTGACACATAGTTGATATTTGAGGGTCACAGACTCATTTTGGGAAATACCCCCGAATGATTCAGTATTGTGAGGGGGATGTCTTACCCACAGACTTAAATAGAACACATAAATGTGTATTGCCTTGTCCCTACCATTGTCCAAGATGTATTTGACAGTGTCCTTGCTACCAGTGTCCACAGCATAGTGGAGCAGGGTGCATCCTGGGGGGTCCTGCAGTGACAGGTCGGCTCCCAGTTTGTGCAGCTCCTTCAGCTAGGAGAAGAGGGTACATTGTTATGACTGGAGGCGTGGGGAAAGTGACTGCATGTCTAGAGGAATGGGGTAATAGACTGCATTTTTATTCATTGCCGACTAGAGAAATGCTTACCCCGAGGTAAAGTCATGACAGAAGTGATCATCATTCCCTTGTCGACTGTATCAATTAGTGAGCCTACATTCACTATACAGTATGTAGACCTATATGCAGTGAGCAAATCCACTGGCCACTGTGGCTGCCACTCACCTTCAGATGGTCCTTGCTCTTCACACATTCAATCAACACTTCTGGTGATACTGTAAGTAATGAGAAATATGTGTACAGTAAGAAGGTAGCGATACGAGAGGAGGCTATAGATTCAGTAGTCATAACAACAGCAGACCATAATACATGACAGTGTCCTTTGGGGAAAGATCTGAGCAGAGTGCCAGTGTTCATTAATAGTTCTTTACGGGGCACTTGCTCGTTTGGTTTTAGTACTATCTGTACTATATATCTTATGTAAGACTGACAGTCTTGGGAAAGGAACCTCAAACTGAATTGAAGAGCAAAAACATCAATCTATTTACTCAGCTAACATGGGTAGTAATGAGAGCAACATGCAGGTTGCTGCTTTCAGTAGAAACCCAGTATTTAAACACTGGATCATGAAACGTTTTAAATTAAAACAGATAATCACATTAGCGCCTGTTGAGTTCTTGGGTTCAGTCTCAATATGGCAAATCCTTGTTCAAAGCACTAAAATGCCCTTTGTAGATTATTTACCCTAATCCACCCATCTGCATGTTTTCCCGCCAAGGCAGGAAAACAGTCAACTCAAAATTCCCCACAGCATTCTCCCAAATCTCAGTTAGCCAGCTCTGCAAGTCAAACAGTTGCTACCACGACGTCTGTGTCTGAAGATATGCTCTAGAATCCTGCTGTCAGAGCTGAACAACCAGAATTAGAAAGGGGCTGCTACTGGAAATATATATGTATATATATATTTTTTAAAGAAAACAACTCGAGAGATGCCAAGTCAGGTCTTGAGAATATATCCCGACTGGGCTCACGCCAGAATCTTTGAGAGATGGACTTGAACGCTAATGTGTCGTGTGAATTTTAATAACCCTTCCCCGCAGCACTCTAGTTCAAATGCCGTGAAATGCATATCTTAAGTGCCAAGAATTTTTGTGTTTGTTGTTGGGGGGGGGGGTAAAACCCTTTGCATGATGGCAGGTGAACTTGCGGGGGCATGTTCAAGCAGGGCCACAAAGGCTAAGAAGTTTTTAGCCACCTCTTGAATCCAGCTCAAAAAACCACCAGGCTCTAATCGTTCGACATTGGCATTATTCATAGTGAAACTTAATTCTGACAGGAATTAGCTGGCGGTGGATATCAGTTTCTTAAACCTTGATTTTTCAAAACATCAAGCACGAGAGCAAAACAGTTGTGGGCACCGATTGGCCCACATCCACTTGCTGCCAAGTTAACTGCGTCAATTTATAATCACCTAGTGTTAACAATTCAAAGTGTGTTTGTTTTACCTTTGTCTGTATTGCACAGTGAATTCTTCTCCGACCTGGGGGAGATCGAGAACAGGACACAATTAAAGGGATATAAAACAAACAGTTAACTTCTCAGTCTACAAAACAAATGCATGTAAAGCCCATCTCTCTGCACCCCTTGGGTTTTCATAGCAAACATCCATGATAGGAAAAAAACTAAAACAAACCAAATCCACAAAACAAAATGAAATGTCCCAAAAAAAGACTTACTTCGGTTGCATGGATTTGGTGTTGGTTCAGAGGAGAGTTGGTGGGGTTAATTATACAGTCCCTTGATGTGCTCTGTTTTTCCAGGCGTCCCTTGCCTGCCAACTAGCCCAAGGTAAAAGACTCTAACACGTGTGTTTGCAGCCAAAAGAGCTCCCCCTCCCTCCCTCTCCTCCATTCTGTTTCAGCCAAACTCACACACACACACACACACACACACACACACACACACACACACACACACACACACACACACACACACACACACACACACACAGAGCTGTGTCAGTAAGGCAGTGTGAGTGGACGGAGAGGCAGCTCTTAGGCCTCCCTGCTGTCACTCCGGGTTATGTTACTGTCTGATCCTGGCTGGGCTGTCTGTTTGCCGGAAGCCAAATCCCCCACACACTAATCCACTGAGAACTGACACAAGACTGTAACATCAAACGCACACAAGCAGGAACAGTGAAGCCGAGACTGACTGTCTGAGGAGCAGGCCCTGTACTGACCAGACAGATTATTCTACTGACTTCCTGGTCAACCCCACCTCTCTCAGGCTGGCCTAAAGATTGGTTCTTCATCTTTGTTATTAGCACAGAGCAGAAGCGGAAAACAATAATTGGTATGAAAGGTGTGAATATATAAAGAACATTAGAGGGTCAGAGACCATTGATATTGTCAGTGATAATGTTAACAAACATGCCCCCATAAAGAAAATGAGAATGAAAAACAGGTTCAGCCCCTGGTTCGACAGTGATCTTACAGAGTTACATGCACATGCATACTCACGCTGACTGGCTCTCATTCAGGCAAATGAGAAAAAAGTGCACTTAGGCTATCCGGAAGGCCAAAGTTAGTTACTTTAAAGAGCAGTTTTCTCTCTCAGTGGGTCTAACTCCAAGATGTTCTTGAAAACAGTTAAAGACCTGGAGAATAAACCTTCTCCTTCTCAAAGCTGCCCATGCCCCTTAAAGTTGAAGTGGTTGTTACTGACAAGAAACACATGGCTGAGCTTTTTAATCACCACTTCATTAAGTCAGGATTCCTATTTGACTCAGCCATGCCTCCTTGCCCGTCCAACATTTACTCATCTCCCACCGCTTTTAAGCAACAAGCCAAAATGCAATTCCCTCTTTTTCCCCTGTCCCGCTACAAAGTTTCTCCCTACAGGCGGTCACTGAGTCTGAGGTGCTAAAGGAGCTCCTTAAAGTTGACCCCAAAAAAAACATCTGGGTCAGATGGTTTAGACCCTTTCTTCTTTAAGGTTGCTGCCCCTATAATCGCCAAGCCTATCTCTGACCTTTTTAACCTGTCTCTCCTCTCTGGGGTGGTTCCCATTGCTTAGAAGGCAGCCACGGTTTGTCCTTTATTTAAAGGGGGAGATCAAGCTGATCCTAACTGTTACAGGCCTATTTCTAGTTTGCCCTGTTTATCAAAAGTGTTGGAAAAACATGTCAATAATCAACTGACTGGCTTTCTTGATATCTATAGTATTCTCTCTGGTATGCAATCTGGTCTCCGCTCAGGTTATGGATGTGTCATTGCAACCTTAAAAGGTCCTCAATGATGTCATCATTGCCCTTGATTTTAAGCAAGGTTGTGCTGCTATTTTTATTTACTTGGCCAAAGCTTTTGATCATTCCATTATTGTGGGCCGGCTAAGGAGTATTGGTATCTATGAGGGGTCTTTGGTCTAGTTTGCTAACTACCTCTCTCAAAGAGTGCAGTGTATAATGTCAGAACATCTGCTGTCTCCGCCACTGTCTGTCACCAAGGGTGTACCCCGAGGTTCGAACCTAGGCCCCACGCTCTTCTCAATTTACATCAACAACATAGCTTAGGCAGTAGGAAGCTCTCTCATCCATTTATATGCAGATTATACAGTCTTATACTCAGCTGGCCCCTCCCCGGATTTTGTGTTAAACGCTCTACAACAAAGCTTTCTTAGTGTCCAACAAGCTTTCTCTGCCTTGTTCTGAACACCTCCAAAACAAAGGTCATGTGGTTTGGTAAGAAGAATGCTCCTCTCCCCACAGGTGTGATTACTACCTCTGAGGGTTTAGAGCTTGAGGTAGTCACCTTATACAAGTACTTTGGAGTATGGCTAGACAGTACACTGTCCTTCTCTCAGCACATATCAAAGCTGCTGGCGAAGGTTACATCTAGACTTGGTTTCCTTTATTGTA
The DNA here is from genome assembly GCF_036934945.1 of Oncorhynchus masou masou. Classification (NCBI taxonomy): domain Eukaryota; kingdom Metazoa; phylum Chordata; class Actinopteri; order Salmoniformes; family Salmonidae; genus Oncorhynchus; species Oncorhynchus masou. The sequence goes on from NC_088212.1 coordinate 57,922,080, forward strand.
ATCACTCCTCTTTCACCCCAGCTGCCAAACAAACCCTGATTCCTATGACCACCCTACCCATGCTAGATTATGGAGACGTAATTTATAGATCGACAGGTAAGGGTGATCTCACGCAGCTAGATGTTCTTTACCATTCGACCATCAGATTTGCCAACAATGCTCCTTATAGGAAACATCACTGCACTCTACACTCCTCTGTAAACTGGTAATCTTTGTATACCCGTCACAAGACCCACTGGTTGATGCTTCTTTATACAACCCTCTTAGGCCTCACTCCCTCCTATCTGAGATATCTATTGCGGCTCTCATCCTCCACATACACCACCCGTTCTGCCAGTCACATTCCGGTAAAGGTCCCCAAAGCACACACCTACCTTGTTCACTCGTCTTTTCAGTGCGCTGCCGCTTAGCGACTGGAACAAGCTGCAACAAACACTCAAACTTGACAGTTTTATCTCAATTTCTTCATTCAAAGACTCCATCATGGACACTCTTCCTGACAGTTGTGGCTGCTTTGCTTGTTGTCTCTACCTTCTTTCCCTTTGTGCTGTTGTCTGTGCCCAATAATGTTTGTACCATATTTTGCGCTGCTACCATGTTGTGTAGCTGCCATGTTGTGTTGCTACCATGTTGTCGTCATGTGTTGCTACTATGCTATGTTGTTGTCTTAGGTCTCTCCTTGTGTAGTGTTGTCTCCCTTGTTGTGATGTGTTTTGTTCTATATTTGTATTTACTTTATTTTTAATCCCATCCCCATTCCTGCAGGAGGCCTTTTGCCTTTTGGTAGGCTGTCATTGTAAATAATAATTTGTTCTTAACTGACTTGCCTAGTTAAATAAAGATAAAATAAATAAAATAAATTGTATTCATTGAGAATAAAAAGCCCTGCCTAAATAGATACTATAATGGTCATGAAGATGTTGTACCACTTGCTCTGAGTGGCCATCTACCAGGATTAATGGCTAAACAAGCATTTAGTAAAACCATATCGATATTAAAAGATTAAGAGATTTTGGTGAATAAATAACGCATTATTACAATCTTACAAAACAAACCCCATCTTGATTTTCAGGTGGAATACTGCTGTATTGGTACTAGTTTGATTTGGGAAAATGGTAGTGAATTAGAAGGAAAATCTTCATCAGACAGATACTCCGCCTGAACCATCTGAAACCTCCTGTTCCAGGAAAGCTGCCCTCGTGTAGGTTTTCATCCCAAACCCAGTTGTAACTAACCTGATTCAGGTGACCAACCAGCTAATTATTAGAATCAGGTGCGTTAGATTAGGGTTGGAGTGAAAACCTACAGGACAGTAGCTCACCAGGAACAGAGTTGGAGAGACCTGGTCTAATCTGTTGGAAACCTTGATCAGCACAATCGCCTGGACTTTGAAAACAATACAATTAGACGCAACAGAGCAGATGCGTGCTGTGCAAAGCAACACATTCTGATCATGGTAAATCTTAGTAGAAAATAAACCCTGTAACAAGTCTTTCCCCGAGGTCTGGGAGTCCTATATTGTCTGTGGGTCACTAATGGGCCTGCTTTCCCCTGTTAGAGGTAATTAAACCACACAGAGCCCACAGTCTCTCTCATCAGCCCAGGAGTCTCTCACAACTACCCAGTCTGTCTCCAGCCACCCCTCACTACAGTCTCACTCCCGAGATAAAACTTTGATCAAAGACGTTGAGTGTCTTGTCAAAGTTCCATATTTAAAATTCTTGACAAAAGGCGGCTGGCTTCGTGTCAGCTGTTTTCTAGCACAAGACATTGGTAGGGCTGGGAATTTTCCCCCATCACTAGTCTTTAGGCTGGTGGTTGACTGTGGAGGAGGCAGACGCTAGCAAGAAAAAGTGGTAGCTATGGGTCCAGTTTTCATAAACTGAGGGGATCATAGAGTAAGCTCCTCATGAAGACAACAGCTACTGGGCCACATTCGATGAAAGAGAGAGCGCCAGCCATGTGGTATTTATAGTTGAAGTTGGAAGGTTACATACACTTAGGTTGGGGTCATTAAAACTCATTTTTCAAACACTCCACAAATTTCCTGTTAACAAACTATGGTTTTGGGAAGTCGTTTAGGACATCTACTTTGTGCATTACACAAGTAATTTTTCCAACAATTGTTTACAGACAGATTATTTCACTTATAATTCACTGTATCACAATTCTAGTGGGTCAGAAGTTTACAAACACTAAGTTGACTGTGCCTTTAAACAGCTTGTAAAATTCCAGAAAATTATGTCATGGCTTTAGAAGCTTCTGATGGGCTAATTGACATAATTTGAGTCAATTAGAGGTGTAACTGTGGATGTATTTCAAGGCCTACCTTCAAACTCATTGCCTCTTTGCTTGACATCATGGGAAAATCAAACAAAATCAGCCAAGACCCCAGAAAAAAAATTGTAGACCTCCACAAGTCTGGTTCATCTTTGGGAGCAATTTCCAAACGCCTGAAGGTACTACGTTCATCCATACAAACAATAGTGCACAAGTATTAACACCATGGGACCACGCAGCCGTCATACCGCTCAGGAAGTTCTGTCTCCTAGAGATGAACGTACTTTGGTGTGAAAAGTGCAAATCAATCCCAGAACAGCAACGGACCTTGTGAAGATGCTGGAGGAAACAGGTACTAAAGTATCTGTATCCACAGTAAAACAAGTCCTATATCGACATAACCTGAAAGGCTGCTCAGCAAGGGAGAAGCCACTGCTCCAAAACCGCCATAAAAAAGCCAGACTACGGTTTGCAAGGGGACAAAGATCATACTTTTTGGAGAAATGTCCTCCGGTCTGATGAAACAAAAATAGAACTGTTTAGACATAATGACTATCGTTATGTTTGGAGGAAAAAGGGGGAGGCTTGCAAGCTGAAGAACGCCATCCCAAACGTGAAGCACAGGGGTGGCAGCACATGTTGAGGGGGTGCTTTGCTGCAGGAGGGACTGGTGCACTTCACAAAGTAGATGCCATTATGAGGGAGGAAAATTATGTGGATATATTGAAGCAACATCTCAAGACATCAGTCAACAAGTTGAAGCTTAGTCACAAATGGGTCTTCCAAATGGACAATGACCCCAAGCATACTTCCAAAGTTGTGGCAAAATGGCGTAAGGACAACAAAGTTAAGGTATTGGAGTGGCCATCACAAAGCCCTGACCTCAATCCCATAGAACATTTGTGGGCAGAACTGAAAAAGTGTGTGCGAGCAAGGAGGCCTTACAAACCTGACTCAGTTACACCAGCTCTGTCAGGAGGAATGGGCCACAATTCACCCAACTTATTGTGGGAAGCTTGTGGAAGGCTACCCTAAACATTGGACCCAAGTTAAACAATTTAAAGGCAATGCTACAAAATACTAATTGAGTGTATGTAAACTTCTGACCCACTGGGAATGTGATGAAAGAAATAAAAGCTGAAATAAATCATTCTCTCTACTATTATTCTGACATTTCACATTCTTAAAATAAAGTGGTGATCCTGATTGACCTAAGACAGGGAATTTTTACTCTGATTAAATGTCAGGAATTATGAAAAACTGAGTTGAAATGTATTTGGCTAAGGTGTATGTAAACTTCCGACTTCAACTGTATATGTAGGCCGTGTATTGTGTGTGATACAGTTCCCGAAAAAGAACCATGCAAGTAAGATATATCTTAAGAGGAAAGTGTGCTTTGATTTACTAAAGCTGTTCAGTTTCACCCACACTTCATGAAAATGTAATGAGTACTCCAGTCTTACATTACATCAAACTGCATTATCAGTTCATTTACAGTTCCTGTGACAAACAGAACACTCTCAGGGTTGAAAAAAATAATATATGTTGGTATGGAAACAAGAGAAGCAGACTAAAGTTAAGAAAAAGTGATCACAATCGGGCAAAGCATATGTTCAAGCCCTGGGATCCTGGCAGCAATTTCCTTTGAGAGTGGGAACAAAATATGCAGCTAAGATGTGTTGGGCAACATCAAGCCCCAAACCACTGGCCTAACCTCTGTCGCTAATGGATTGTCAATGTGAGGGAGATCCAGGGCAGATTACACACAGTTTACGCAAATATCTGCTTCACCTCATAATTAGAGGAGCCTAGCCTCTACAGTCCAGACACACACATCTCCACCAACCAGACAGTTGTTCTCCAATCACAGGGAGAAGGACTTCAGAGTCTTTTATGTGTGCCCTTCTACAGTAGAACTAATGCCTAGGCATTAGCTCTGGGAATAAACATCAGTCTTCAGGTCTCAGGCAAGGTTACTCATTATGTGATCTCACCCCCTCCCCCTTTCCTCCTCCACCTCTCCACAATGACCCGTGCAGCTGATAGATATCAACTGATCTGCGTCATAGAATCAAGGTTGCCTGCATGACTATAGACAATGTTAATCAATTGAGCTAAAGCAACAGGATTGCCCTTAAAGTCACAAGCTGCAAGATCCACTGCTGTTGAATGGTCATTTCAATGAATTATATTCTGTTCCAAGCAAAGTGGCAGGGCTGCAGCTCGGCAGAAAAACAGACTCCAGAATGTGGTTTTAAAAATGGGGATAATCTTTTCTTATTAGGAAGTGAAAAGCAAGCCTGCTGGATGCTTAGAAGCCAAAGCTGGTAACAATTTGTCATCCCGGAGATCGTTAATGCAAACAGTCTGTACATTCCTGTGTAAGTGCGAAAAGACGGTCTGTCTCAGAATAAGGTAAACTAGGCAATTACCTGGTGGTTCGGTTCAGCACATAGATCTTTCGAAACACAAACAATGGTATGGGGTGCCATCTTTTCTTACCATCGTTAATTTAACAACGTTTCAGAATGTTTGATGCATGCTGGACTGTGAGCTCTGGTATATCAGAGCTCCCTACAGTATTTATTGAGATGGTAAATACAAGGTTTCCATCATACTGTACACATGTATTGATTGTGATGCCCTGAGAAGCTTACATTTTAAGAGTTTGAGCCCATGTACGTGGAGCTGCTGTCCAAATCAACATGATTACATTTTAGAGTTTGAGCCCATCTACGTGGAGCTGCTGTCCAAATCAACATGATTACATTTTAGAGTTTGAGCCCATCTACGTGGAGCTGCTGTCCAAATCATCATGATTACATTTTAGAGTTTGAGACCATCTACGTGGTGCTGCAGTCCAAATCAACATGATTACATTTTAGAGTTTGAGCCCATCTACGTGGAGCTGCTGTCCAAATCACATTACATCTTCTGTCATTAACGTCTACTATCTATGCAGTCAAAACACACTCTGCAAATAACAACCTCCTTTTATAGTAGGAACATGCATTACACACAGATGAGCGCTAATCATTACCAAATACAGTGAATAAAGAACATAAAATGTGACATCTTATAACGCCACCTTAGTGGATGTTACATGTTCATTTAAGCGGATTTGTTGAACCAAACCTCAGAGGAAAAGCTGACAGTGATTTCCTTTCTATCAAGGCTCAAATAACTTCTCTTCAAAGACTAGCTGATTACTGTCTAATTACCCATTCAATATAAAAACAAATCCCTTGCTAGCATCCTAAGCATTTTACCCGGACATCAAGAAAAAAGAAAAGCTCCAAATCTCAAATGAATTACGACATTGGAAATAATTATAATTGCACGACAGGGAAGCATTACACAGGGAAAAATCTGGCAAGGAAAAAACTACAAAATACATGAATCAGTCTGTTTGGCAGATCACTGAAGTGACAAGCAAAACTTAAATTCGGAGTAATTTCATGTGGCTCCTGTTTGGAGAGGCTTTGCGGTGCTGCACACATGACAGCGTTCAGAAGATGCAACTTCTCATTAGTCATCTCAGTGGACATGGAGAGGATCCATCATGCAAATTTGCCTCCAGACGAGACTCAATCAACAGTGAATTAGCGTCGCTGACAAACAAGAGTGGCAGAAACAATGACACATAATTCATTGTAAAATCAAATGTGAGGATGTGCCAAATATGAATACTCTAAGGTAGTCTCTCTCACGCTCTCTCAGCCGTCCAAATGGAGCTATTTGTATGTAAAAGATGGGATGGGGCACGGTGACAGCGAGCGGGAGCACATGGGCCTGTTTGTGCCATATGGTTCCATCAGCAGCTGAATGCCATCCCACATTCTCATAAGCATCCTGCCAAGCTGGGAGGTGAATATGATACTATTGTAAGGACAATGTTACCATGACACAACATTTAAAAAAAATATCCCTTCGAAATTCAGTTTCAAAGATCTGATTCTCTCTCTTCACTGGGATGCTACTGGACAACATGCCACGTCTGGCACATTGCGTGGAGGTGTGTGCTACTTTGTCGACTCCAGACCAAGGAACTAGTAAGCAGAAACTTTGCTAGGTAAACACATTCTTGTGTGACAGAGAGTGCAAAGGGCAGAATTGAGAAAGTGACTTGGTGAAGAGAAAGAAAGTGAATGTGTTGAAAGGGGGCTTTGATCTCACCTCGATGTTGGGTTGATCTCAGCTGCAGTAGTGTTAGACCGATGGATACATCCGGCCCTTTACGGCAACAGCAAACAAATGGACGGACCCAAAAAAAACAACAACAACAGATGAGCACATTTATGATAAATCATAAATGTGTAAACATGCAAGATAAACAATAGAAACAGAAACAACTGGAAAGCTTCTACAAACAAAACCTCATAACCCGAGAGCGGGTTATTGACATTGAGATGGTATGGTTGAGTTTGAAGTTCATCAGCTGTAAAAAAATAAATATTTTTTTTAAATGTTGAAAATACGACTTGCAGTACGCAAAACTTACAGTGAAGTGCACTTTCACTCAAAGGAATAGCAGTGCTTCACCCCTTGCGACTGTATTGCATTTTCACAGCCCACTGCAGCCCCGGCAGGCACAAAGACCATGACGGAGCTATAGGTACAGCAATGGAGCGCAGCTAGCCAAACCTGTTTTATTTTAAGTTATTTTCTAATTTAACCTTCATTGTGCCATGGCAAAATGGCCTCCAGTGCCTGTATTGTATGTGGTGGTGAGCGGCCGTGGAGCCTCACAGTCCCTGTTATTGGTGTGGCCACAATATCAAAGAGCAGCCTAACGTCTTTATATTTCATGGCAGATTCGATTTGGAAGGGCGAGTCTGTGGCGGATGCTGTTATACTCGGTGTCATTTCCCCTCCTCTCTGGCTCCAATATAGGGAGGTAACATAAACAAAGCACAATCAGCACTAACAACAAGCACTACAAACCATTCTAACCATTCTCAGTTCAAACACGTAATAAGAACGAATGAAAGCAAAAATAATGAAAGCAAAAATAAAAAATATGTTGTTTTGATGCATTTGCCCATGAAAACACACACACACACACAAAAAACAGCATTTCACTGCTTGTCACTGCTTGTCAGTTGCATCTCAGTTTCATGAGACAAAAGGAAGTGAACCATAACACTTTTCTGAAATGACGGACCATGACAAATACGTACAACTCGACCGTGAAGAATGCATTTCCCTTGCAAAAACTTGAATGGAACGGTGCTTTATTGACCCAGTGACACTGCAGACTATTTCATGGAACAATTCCTGGCCAAAGTAGATTTGTACACCTGCAAGGAGCCATACTCTTAACAGTGTCACAGACAAGACCCTTTCCTAATGTCAGACCCCTTTCCTACTCAGTCCGGGCGAGCCGGTTCTGTCCGATAATAAGTGTTGGCTAAATCTCCCCCAGCCTCAATCTACTCCTGAGCATATCTCACCCTGCCAGGGATATGGCCAAGGCTTAAAACAGTCTGGCACTGCCGGACCTACACACAGTGGGAGTTAAAAACTGTGTTTAAAGCCCTCTTACAATAGCACAGTGTGAGGCTAGTATGGCTGACTGCATTGTATGTTTAAGTAGCATCAAAGATCGAAGTGTGTTACAACAACAAAATCAAAGCTGTAATATGTGATTTGGGAGATTGGCGGGTTGCCTCAGTCCGGGCACCACCCCTGCATTTTAGCCTCTCTCCTCACCTGGTGAGGGCAGGCTTACTGGACCTGAGAGAGTCGTTATGTGCCAGTGCCTCCACCACCGAGCTGTCGCTGGATATTCGCTTCCTCTGAGTGGTCTTCTGAAGCTCCATGATCCTGAGAGAGAGAGAGAGAGAGAGAGAGAGAGAGAGAAGGGGGAGAGAGAGAGAAATAGAGAGAGAGAGAGCGAGAGAGACACAGTATGTGTTAGAAATTATGAGGTTTGAGATGGCCTAGAAGGTATCACACGTTGTATACATTACAGAAAGAAAGTAGTGAGTACTGTATCTATTCCCGCCGGGTCCTGAAATGGAGGTAAACATTTAAGCCTTTTCTTGTCATTATAATAAAGCAAGTTTACATCAGAGGTGGGCACTGTATATATAAAGAATAAAGTGTGTTTACATTGCTGGGGGGGGGGGGATCTAGTGCAAGTACAAAAAGCCACACACACTTGGAAGATAGAAACCAGAACATTTCAACCATTGGGAGCAGAGTGCATAAAGCAAGAGAGAGAACTTGTGTATATGAGACAGAATTATAGAATGATGGGGGTCTAAAGAACAAATAAGAAGGTTCGCGATGGAAGATAGGAGAAATCTTAAAATGGTAAAAAGTTGCAGTTAAAAGACACTAATATTCAATATAAATGTTCCTGTCATCCAGCACCTACAGTACTCGCTTTGAAGCTTGTTTTCCTCCAATAAAGGCAAAAGAGAGTGTAAAAATGATAAAATGGTGTTAAATTGTTAATACAACCAATAATAGATAACAACAACATTCTACTTTGATTGAATGTCTTTTTATATTCCATTCGAACTGAGGAGCTGCAACAAAAGAGCAGAAGTGCTGTGTGGATCATTATTTAAACGCTTGGGGTCTTGTTGTGGAGCGTAATGATCCGAATCATGCTGTGGTGCTGGGTCTGTCTGTCTACCACCGACCCGCTCCATCTCTCCCACATTCGTCACATTAGTATGTCTGACTTCCAACCAGGACCAGAGGCAAGTGGAACAAAGAGCATACACCCGGCATACAGGAAACGTGTCTGCAATGCTAAAAGAACATGCAAAATCTTTTGGAATATAGGAGTAGGGATGTTGTTTAGATCAATTAGGGAAAGTAGTGATGCTTTTGCAGGGGGAAAAGTTGAAGGGCAGGACTTGAACCAGGGAAGCGCGGAGCCTAGAAAATGTAGAGATTCTCAGGAGTGAACAGTCTGCACGTGTGTCCTAACCGAGATGTGCACAGCTGCATACACATTGTCTGTTCAAATCGGATTGGTGATTTATGAAATATTGATCATATGAGAAACAAAGATGATGAAAGCCTCTGACATCCCATTAATAAGACTGTTTTCCAAAGATCCCAAGCTGATATCTTTAACTAATAAAGAAATCTACAGCAGGACCACTTTGTATTTCCAGGACTACGGAAGTACCAAAACAAAGCCTTACAAAACCGCAGCTATTCACTGTGACAGAGGAAGAGCACTGAACACAGGAAACAACGATATTATTCGAGAGCATCATGACTCGTGAATGTGTGTTTATTGATCTAACTGCTCTTACTATAGATCTGACCCTGACATAGACCTCACCGATCCCCCAAACCCTAAACCTAACCTAGGCTAACCCCCATGCTCAGCCCGGCCACTTCCCCATGTCCCGTTTAGAGCCCAACCCACTCTCTGGCTGCCTGCTCATGGAGATAAAAACATTATTGAAAAGAGTTAAACAGCTACGACACAAAAAAACAACAACCCCACAGACATCTTTATGGAGACAAATCCTGCTTTGACAAGAGCGTCAAACGCAAAATGGATAATCAGATTGGGATTGAGCAACTCCCACCCTCAATCTCAGTTGTGATGTTCGATTGTGGGTTTGTGTGATTTTGAAATAGAATCTTGATTCTAAGGAAGGTGGGAGTGAAACATAAGCAGTGAGGCAGATTGGTACTGTATTCATTCCCATTTAAGATGGAACGCTGCGTTTTTTGCTCATCACCTCCCACATTCATCCTCCTCCACCTATTCCAACCCACACAATCAAATTTGCATTTGAAAAAAATTTTTTTGGGCCCTGACAACACACACATGGCTGCAGAAGTATCTATTTTCAAAATATCCAAGTGTTATATGTTTGAGGAAAATAAAGCAACACAGTACACACTTTGTTGTTGAACTGCGTTCTGCCGGTGTAAACTGTAATTTTCCATGAGCTTGAACGTGTTCCACCCAAAAAGATCTTGGACTTAGTGTATTGATCAGTCTAGAGGCATATATCAAGAACACAGAAATCCCTGCTACATCCAAGTAAAATGCAAAGGAACCTTGTATGGCTATACGGGGAGACACGTCCATGGGCAGGTAAACAATCTTTGGGAGGACAGGGTAAGTTAAGAAGGAGGAGGAAAGGAGAGGTGAACAGGAAGGAAGGACAGATCAATACCTCTTCCCGACAGGAAAGGGGAAGCCGGAGTGAGAGGAGAAGAAGTAGGATGTCTTGTGTCTGACGGCCATGACCTCGCTGCCTGAGTGTGGGCCGGTGGGACAGACGGTAAGAGGAAAGGGTACAGAGAGGAAGAGGAGTGGATGAAGGAAAGTAGGGCAGATGGGAGGATGGAGAGAGAACAGGAACAATTCCGGAATGTTTTACTTTAATAATATGCCCCCCCCCACAAAAAAAACTTTTTTTTAATACATTTAAACTGATCTGTGATTAGGGAAAGGAGGACAAAGAAGCCGAGGATCTTCAGAGCCAGAAGCAGGAATAGTTAAAAAATGGTACAAGATCAGTTCAGCAAATTAATTGGTTCTGAGAAAAATGATGTTTATGCTAGTATGCAAATAATGTAACAGTTAGGATGCGCATCGTCTTAAATTTCCTTTGATGATATGATACATAACCAAGAGACTAAGGTGGCATTCATCTATGACAAATTACATTCAACACAGTGCTACTTCCAAACATCACTGTCCAGGTTTTCCTGTTTAAAGTATTGTAACTATTACTGCAGGACCTGAAGAAGCCCCCAAAACCCCTGGACCAAGCCCCCCCCCACCCCCCACTGCATATCTAAACACATCAACCACAGCCCGTCTTTCGAGACTACAGGGATCCTTTTATTAGGAATTCTATTTCAAGCCCCAGCCAGCAGCATGAGAGAACATGGCAAAAATAACGTGGCCTCTGCTTTGAAAGCATCAAAAGACAGTCTGTCGAAGACGTGCCAATAGACCACAGGGCAAGAAGAGAGGGAGAGAGAGGCTACAATCCCACATGCCCTCAGAGATAGTCCCACTATGTTTGGTTTGGAGGGGGGGGGGACGTGTGGGCCTGGTGAGGATCTGCCTCTGTCATGTTTGAACTCCATGAACCCACACCTCCTCTTCATCAAACTCTCCTTAAATCCCTAAATGGATGGTGGACAGGGGTCCGAGCTAAAGTGTAGAGAAGAGAGACTTCCACTAAGGTGAAGTTAACTGTAGAACAGAACTCCACAGAAAAACCCTCTACTGTACAATTAGGTACAACATAAAGAGCAATAAAAGTTGATACGCTAGAATGACAGGGAGAAACGCAAAGGTTTTAAAAGACTGACAGCTTCTAATGCATGTCGGAAATGATTCTATGAAATATTGATGAATGCACAGCAGATATGAAGAGACGGCTTATCCCGGCAGTTTATTAACGCTTTAAAACGATTTAACAGGATGGAAAGGTTGAGCTCAAAGGTATTACTCGAGTAACTTGGTTGACTCGTTCTGTGTGCATCACTTGCGTCATTCACAAAAGGCTACAACACGTGCAGGAGATTTTTTTGTGGAAAATTATGGGAATATCCGCACCTGGCACACAAGACATCCTTTCTCCTGAAAAGATGAACATACAGTCTATAGTGAGGCGGAGAGCCCCTAAAGTCACTCTGTGAATTCAGGTGAGTGTGGCCCTTCTCCTTCCTAGGGTGATTATGAAGATCAGTGGTTAGAACTTATATGATTCATAGATTTAATGGGGGGGGGGTTTAATGGGCGGGCATGGCCTCTGCATTCCTTCCTGTCGCCTCAGTAATAATTCAGCAGGGCAAAATCACCACGGCCCCCTAGAGGAGCGTACGGTTTTATCGTGTCATGGGGTTCGTCCAGACAGATTCAGCCGGCGGTTTACTCTGCCTTTACTTTTGTGTCCTGGACCTGGGGCACTCCAGTCTGATTATTACTACACTATTTCAGCCTGTCAAAACAGCACTGCTGGAAACCACTTTAAAAACCCAGACTGGTTCACAGAAAATGACCTGATATGTATTCACTGTTATAACCCCCAGAAAGCTCCAGTGGAGCTGCCCCCATCCTTTATCCAGTGTTTCCAAAAAATGATCTCCGACAGAAATTCCCATTAGAAGCTGTGAGCAGCAGCTGCATCTCTTACCTGGGTCCCGGTGAGGGGGGAGGAGAAGAGGAGGAGGACGGGAATCCAAACTTGGGAGACGCCTCCGGGAATTCACCAGAAGAATCCACCAGATCAGGCATCCCTGGTGAGGTGCTCACCGTCTCCATGACGACCAGCTCAGGGTCCAGGATGAAGAGCTCGTCTTGGGATATCTCGGTCACATAGTTCAGGTGTTCCTGTTATGATGGAGAGAGAAATCATAACCACTTATGTACAGATCATAATGGCCAACTTTTACTCCACTAAATTCCTAAAGATGAACTTTTTACGCACTACATTTACCCCGACACCCAAAAGTACTCGTTACATTTTGAATGCTTATCAGGGCAGGAAAATGGTCCAATTCATGCACTTATCAAAAGAACATCCTGCCTCTGTTCTGGAGGACTCACTATACACAAATGCTTCATTTGTAAATGATGTGTGAGTGTGTTGGAGTGTGCCCCTGTCTATGAAAAAAAAACCAATACAATTATGCCATCTGGTTTGCTTAATATAAGGAATTTCAAATGATTTATACTTAAGTATATTTCAGCAACTACATTTACTTTTGATACTTAAGTATATTTAAAACTAAATAGTTTTAGACTTTTACTCAAGTAGTATTTTACTGGGTGACTCACTTTTACTTGAGTCATTTTCCATTAAGGTATCTTTACTTTGACTCAAGTATGACAATTGGGTACTTTTTCCATCACTGAATGTATTAGTATATACAATGACACACACTCACCTGAGCACGATCAATTCTGTAAAATCGATCTGCAGTTGTGGCTAGAAGGAAAACAAGAAGGAAAAATCTATTTATAAATCGTATGAGATTTATAGAGAGTAAATAATATGAACATAGGCGTGTACACAACCACACACACACATGCACGTACATGCACGCACACGCATGCACACACACAGTGTTCTAACGAGGCAAGAGAGGACTGGTAACTGTGCAGGAGCTTAATCAAAGCGTTGACCTGATTAGACCAGCTCCGAAGCGCACCATGCCTTTGCCACATGTTGTTAAATGAAGCAAAAGATGGATAACCTGTATAATAAACAGAACAAGTAAGAGCAAAGGGCCACATAATTGGCCCATTGACTTGGGGACATTACAAGGAGAGTCAAAGGGTTCTGGTAGTGGGTGTAATTCTAGATGTTGGGGGACTATACCGAACATCTCACACGGTTGCCTGCCAACTAGTCACAAACAGATTCACAGGAGACAGGATATGATCATATGTCAATATAATTGTGTGTGCTTCTCAAAGGAAAATCAAACACACTCGTGTGAGACTCGTGAGTATGTACAAGACGACATCTCAGCGTAGAAACTAAGACAGGGGAAGTAGTGAGTGGGGGAAAAAGACATTTTACACGGTTGTGGTCCAGTGATCAAATACTTACTACAGATGATCATTTCCCACCAGTCAGCAGAAATTCCACTAAACTAACTCTGTGTCGTCCCCCCCCCCCCCCCAGTCTCGTTCTGTTGAACTGTACCAGTAATTAAGCTTCATGCTGCCATTCTGTCTAAGGGAGTGGAAATGAGTTGTTCTCTAGCCCAGTGGGAGCTGACTCAAAGGGGGTGTGCGCTGGAATTAAGTAGATCTGCCAGGCTTCTTCCCCTACATCTAAGATGCCAAGAAAAATACTCCTCTGTCCTCCATGGACACTGCAAATTGAACTTCTGCCAGCTTCACTGAGCAGAATAATCCAACTCTTTTTATATAAAATGTATGCTTAAGAATATCTCACAGAAAAGCATGACGTTTGCCCAGAAGACTCCTTGAGTTTCTTATGGTCTTTAAGGGCAGGTCTGTGTACTGCATGTTTTTTCATCTTTTCCGACATATCTGGGAAGGCGTTTTTTCTTCTTAATCCTTATCAGAATGTATCAAGAAGTATGATGTGGTTCCCCCGTCGTTCTAATTAAATAATCAGTCAAATCAGAATGCAGCTGGAATTCACTTGCTATGCTTCTCATCAAGAATTAGCCACGCTGTTTTGATGAGAGAGAGAAAACAATTATACATTTTTCCACACGAGACCTTTACAACAGTCTTTTTTGGACGGCGTCTTTAAGATCTGGGCTGTTTTATTACCAGTGAATAGAAGCTAATCTGTGCTGATTTCAACGGAGCAGCTATGGGATTTAATTAAGCTTCGAAAAGCGACAGAAAATGTGGGCTGCAGATTCCAACACCCTCCCTTCTCTACCAACTATCACTTGTGAGTAAGTGAATTAACTTGGCATTCAAGCAATGACACCCTTCAGAGATCAGCTATCATGTCAGTCTGGCGTGACGAGATGGAAGACTGCGAGTTTCACTGCAGGTGGAGTGGCTGATGAGCAGCGCGAGTACATCATATACAGTGCCTTGCGAAAGTATTCGGCCCCCTTGAACTTTGCAACCTTTTGCCACATTTCAGGCTTCAAACATAAAGATATAAAACTGTATTTTTTTGTGAAGAATCAACAACAAGTGGGACACAATCATGAAGTGGAACGACATTTATTGGATATTTCAAACTTTTTTAACAAATCAAAAACTGAAAAATTGGGCGTGCAAAATTATTCAGCCCCTTTACTTTCAGTGCAGCAAACTCTCTCCAGAAGTTCAGTGAGGATCTCTGAATGATCCAATGTTGACCTAAATGACTAATGATGATAAATACAATCCACCTGTGTGTAATCAAGTCTCCGTATAAATGCACCTGCACTGTGATAGTCTCAGAGGTCCGTTAAAAGCGCAGAGAGCATCATGAAGAACAAGGAACACACCAGGCAGGTCCGAGATACTGTTGTGAAGAAGTTTAAAGCCGAATTTGGATACAAAAAGATTTCCCAAGCTTTAAACATCCCAAGGAGCACTGTGCAAGCGATAATATTGAAATGGAAGGAGTATCAGATCTACCAAGACCTGGCCGTCCCTCTAAACTTTCTGCACATACAAGGAGAAGACTGATCAGAGATGCAGCCAAGAGGCCCATGATCACTCTGGATGAACTGCAGAGATCTACAGCTGAGGTGGGAGACTCTGTCCATAGGACAACAATCAGTTGTATATTGCACAAATCTGGCCTTTATGGAAGAGTGGCAAGAAGAAAGCCATTTCTTAAAGATATCCATAAAAAGTGTTGTTTAAAGTTTACCACAAGCCACCTGGGAGACACACCAAACATGTGGAAGAAGGTGCTCTGGTCAGATGAAACCAAAATTGAACTTTTTGGCAACAATGCAAAATGTTATGTTTGGAGTAAAAGCAACACAGCTCATCACCCTGAACACACCATACCCACTGTCAAACATGGTGGTGGCAGCATCATGGTTTGGGCCTGCTTTTCTTCAGCAGGGACAGGGAAGACGGTTAAAATTGATGGGAAGATGGATGGAGCCAAATACAGGACCATTCTGGAAGAAAACCTGATGGAGTCTGCAAAAGACCTGAGACTGGGACGGAGATTTGTCTTCCAACAAGACAATGATCCAAAACATAAAGCAAAATCTACAATGGAATGGTTCAAAAATAAACATATCCAGGTGTTAGAATGGCCAAGTCAAAGTCCAGACCTGAATCCAATTGAGAATCTGTGGAAAGAACTGAAAACTGCTGTTCACAAATGCTCTCCATCCAACCTCACTGAGCTCGAGCTGTTTTGCAAGGAGGAATGGGAAAAAATGTCAGTCTCTCGATGTGCAAAACTGATAGAGACATACCCCAAGCGACTTACAGCTGTAATCGCAGCAAAAGGTGGCGCTACAAAGTATTAACTTAAGGGGGCTGAATAATTTTGCACGCCCAATTCTTCAGTTTTTGATTTGTTAAAAAAGTTTGAAATATCCAATAAATGTCGTTCCACTTCATGATTGTGTCCCACTTGTTGTTGATTCTTCACAAAAAAATACAGTTTTATATCTTTATGTTTGAAGCCTGAAATGTGGCAAAAGGTTGCAAAGTTCAAGGGGGCCGAATACTTTCGCAAGCCACTGTATGTAAACCGGTGTTATGCATAGCTATTCCTAGCAACGCACATAACATGTCATTCATAATATTGAAGAAGTAAAAAAAAAAATCTCATGGGAACTGTGGACTGTCAGTGGGAATAACTACAGTGGAATGAGTACTACAGATTATTTACAGAAATATTATTAAAAACTGTATGCTTAAGAATATCTCACAGACAAACATGAAGTCTGCCCAGAAGATTCCTTTTCTGCTATGCAACAGAGAACAGAAGCATTCAAAGCAAATCAGTGAATTGATTTCTGTATCTTTGCACCAGAGCTGTTGATCTAAATGAATGTTAAGATGGAGTTTGGTTTAATTGAATTGGCAGAGCCTGTTTCACACAGACATACAGCACAGCGGTGTTAAATCATGTCCTGTAGGATCGCTCCACCTATCTTCAATTCTTCTAAAACAATCATCTAAAACAAACGCTGAAATGATCCTCAAAACCTCTGTTTTGAACATTAAGAACTCAAATTTATGCTGGGTATATTTGTAATGCAAATGTGAATCCTTTATCCTGCCTGAGAACTGCACAGATGCACTAATCGGAAATCGGAAAGGTCATAAAATGGCACTGCTCCATCGAATTAAGTCGACCTCGACGAAACATGAAATTCTGTGGCGAACGAAACCAAGGAAACAGTGACTCGTAAGAGACAGATGCTCCCACTTGCAGTGATCAGATGATGTGAAGCGCTCTCGTTTAAACATCGAAGATAGACAGGGGACTAAAAGAGGTGGCACCAAGAGGAACACTACACTATGGAAAGTGTACGGAATAAATAACAGTGCTCTTTATAAGAAGTGGTACTTACAGTCCAAGAAGCACCACTTTGGCGAAAGCTTCTGCGAGGAAAGGGTCTTTGACTTAGCTCCCTCATCCTCCTGAGAAAGAAAACGGGACCAATGAGATTAGTTCCACAACAGCCTGCTCTTTACACTAAACATAAATGAGACTGGAAGGCCTTGACTCTCGTTTTGTCCAACTTACTGGTCCATTGACAAACAGAAGACTCAAATAATAAAAAACCTTTTCCTGCTGGATGTAGGGCAAGATGTAAAGGCCCTGAGTCTTGTGTTCAGACATAGGCTTATTGAAATGAAAAGTACTTTTCTGGGCAGTGAGTTCACTGAATGGGCCCAGCATATTAACCCCTCCCCTACTCTTTCATATAGAGTTTCAGTTTAGGAAGGCAGGTGTTTCACCCCCCATGTGTGCCTCAGTCAGAGAATCCTTGGTCCAAAGACCTACAATTCCTTTGGAGACTGTTCTGTGCATTGGCTGAACTCTACTTAATCCAAGCTTTTCCAAAGGTACCATTGTCCAGTGACCTTAGGCAATGAGATACATTGACATAATCCTCTTCAGAACTTGATCTTGAAGGTAAGTCAATGTTTAGAGGAAAATGGGCTGAGGCAAGCCACAAAAAAGGACATTTGTCTATTCAATGTTCAGAAAGAGACCTATTGGAAAGAGACCTGTTGGAATGTGACGACACCAACAGGAGTCATTTCTAGGGCCATGAGTTTCTCCTGACCACCTGCCTTGGCCAGGAAAACTCCAGGCCCTAGTTAGAGTTATAGGCTAAAACTAGGGCAGAGAGTTTTTCCTGATCAGTCTAACTGTGGTCAGGAAAAACCTACTACTGATTTCCCATTTAAAGGTAAACTTGACCAGTCCATCTAACTTCCAAAGGGACCAGGAGGATAGCAGTGTACAGAATGTTACGACACATGCACTGAGGAACTATGCTGAAAGACCATGCTTAGCATAGAGCACAAATACTGGATACCACCTACAAGAAGAAAAAAAAACACACACCCACACACACACACACACACAAACAAACCAAAGAAAAACGTGTACGCAAGGTAGCCAAATCTAAGAAACGGCAGACTTTTCTGGGTCTCAAACAAGGGAACCCAAAAAATGCAACCACCAAAACGAGACAGTATCAACGAGTCCACTAACTTGTCTTGGTCGTAATGCTCTCTTATATTCAGCAAAAGTATTACTAACTGCAGTAACATAGCCAAAGCAACCTTTAATAGCACTTTCTTAAACATCGAATGCTTTGCTGCATACAAAAATCAGAAGCAAACATATATTCCTGATTACAATGTCTCTCTTTCATGCACACAGAAAGGGAGAGAGAGTAAACACACACAATCACAAACAAACACAACACGCAAGAACACAATCGAAACCATGCTTAGGGGCACAGAGGAACAAGGAGAAAAACTCTTCCCAGAGAGACAAATTTGGGTTGGTTTGCATTGGGGAAACAGGGCCACTACAGAAAGACAAGAGAGAGACAGAAAAAAGGGTCCCCTGAGTACTGCCTCTATTATTCAGCCATTGCCATTATGCAGCCGGTTTGGCTGAGCTGTGAATGGAGATCTGAAGGAGGGCCAGGGTAGCTGGGAGGAGTGTGTGGTTACCACTGGAGACGGACAGTCTCAGCATCTACCCGCGCCTCTCGCTCTCTGGGCATGCAACTTAAGAGCGGTGTGGTGAAATCACTTTGTAAAAGGGCTAGGGCACGATATTTGAACATGGACGCGACACACCCTTTGACCGATTGCATAGTTTATTTTGTTTTGAAGCCCACAAGGAACTACTGGATGTGAGCAGTATATTTGTGCTCTCGATAATTTTCTTGGGAGACAAAAATAAGACATGGAAGAGTTGATCAAACACACAATTCCAAGTAAACACCTAAAGCAACTAAGAGAATTGTGGCTGCAGCTATGCCTTTGTACTGTATGGGCTTGGCGGTTATGCACAGGGCGGGACAGGTTTGACAAGTGTGTTCTCGTAACAAGAACACGGTTGTGATTAAAAGGCCTCATCCTTGTTTTTGAATTCAATTATATTTTATGGTTATTGTTTGCTCCGTCTGTGTTTGCTCCGTCTGTGTTTGCTCCGTCTGTGTTTGCTCCGTCTGGGTTTGCTCCGTCTGTGTTTGCTCCGTCTGTGTTTGCTCCGTCTGTGTTTGCTCCGTCTGTGTTTGCTCCGTCTGTGTTTGCTCCGTCTGTGTTTGCTCCGTCTGTGTTTGCTCCGTCTGTGTTTGCTCCGTCTGTGTTTGCTCCGTCTGTGTTTGCTCCGTCTGTGTTTGCTCCGTCTGTGTTTGCTCCGTCTGTGAAAGTTGCTCCGGATAAGAAAATCTGCTAAAATGACCAAAAATGTCAATGTAAAATGTAATTGGTGATCTAAAGGTCGTTTTTGATTAGGGGAATGTTTCCTTTTCAGACTTGTTCCTTTCCATGCCACAGGCTCCATGTCCTGTCTCGTTTTACCAACCTGGAGCACCAGTCGTTTGAAGGAGGGATGAATGGAGACAAAGTCCTGCGGAATAGCCCCAAAAACACTGTAATCCCAGAAATGGAGACTCTCCTTTCTGTCTAATGCCCCTACCCAAAGTAAATCACCACACGGGGATAGGAAAATAAGCATCTCGTCTTGAAGTTACTATAATGACTGGTTTTGGATTGCAGAAAATGGGTTGAATGTAGTGGGAGAAACATTCCCCCCCCCCCCTCAATTTATGCCGTCTTGTTGTGTGCTACGAGTCCTACTTACCAATAATACAGTATTATTATTGGGTGATTATATGTTTTTGAGAGTAACATATAATGAAAGTGGATGATTACACATATAACAGAACTAATTGCCATTTTGCAACAGTATTTTAGTCATCGTGTCTCCATTAGTAGCAGACAAAACCTAAATATAATTTAAGCCTTTACTTATGACATGAGCTGATGAAAACAGCAACAAAACAACATACTGTTTGGGAATCCCAAATGAGGGACAGCCGTTGAGGGATTGTGGTTTAAAAAAAAGGAGGAATATAATAACCAAACGATCGCAAAGCGGCCGTGCCGCTAATCGGCAACAAATTTCACGCACTATTTATTTCAATGGGTTTTGAACCGAAACGGGACAGCGAGGGGGCTAGATGGGCAAGGATGTCTCCCCTATTTCACAAATAACCACACATGCAATCCTTTCCTACACTAAAGACAGGTTTGGGCTTGTCTGTCGAGATGAGCCATCATATACCAGCCTAAAAGTAATTGCTCTTGACATCAGCAAGTTCCTCCCTCTTCTAACCTCCTCTCTTCGTTCAGCTCTTGCACTCTCACAACTTCATCAGAATGATTTCCCCCTTTCCCCCTTCTTATGGCCTTAGGTCAGTCCTACCCCCTCTGTCGTCTTCTTCTACTCTCAGCCTGAATTGTCCTCCATCACAAACATTTCGGAGTTCTCCCCTGGTATTAGTTACCTGAACAGCTACTTTGTCCTTAAATGCTGTCTGCCTCTCATGTCCTCCATCCCTTCTGTCCCTCTTTTACCCAGAGTTCCATCTCATCAACCCACCCGCTCTCCTCTTCTCCCCTCTCAGTCTTTTCTGTCATTCATTAGCTTACCCTCTCCTTTACCCAGTGTTCCATCTTCCTCATCAACCCAACACGCTCTCCCTTGTCCCCTTCTCGCTGTCCCCACCTACTTCCTTCATCTCTCACCTCTTGGAGCCTCTCAATGTGGGAGCGACATGTTTCCAGGTCACTGTCTCCCGGGACAACGATGAGGCCCAGCGGGATAGCTGTAGGGAGAGATGATGAGAGACAACATGCTGTTAAACGCTGCTGCAGGCGCCTAGTGATCGAGGCATGAAAAAACGTTCTACAGGTAGCTCATAGACACAAGACAGACTATCTGATTGTGTCCATTTATCAACTCGAAACCAGAAATGTTTTGGGGGAAGTTCCTTTTGTGGGCAATAGATCAAGGATATATTTAGAGACTTGGGCTTCCTGGATGCCTTGTGTTTCATAGAGCGCCACGCAAAGTCCAATGCACTCAAACCCCTTTGAAACGGCTGTCAAAGTAGGTGAAGTGTATAAACCTAATAGCAATGCAAAACAATAAGAGGAAGAATTCTCTAAATGTGATGTCTGCAAACTGTCTGGCGACATGTTTGCCATTAGTTCCCATGCCCATTGATTTGTGCTAAACTAGAGACAGGCAATTAGGCCTAAAGTACAACTGGGCAGCAAGTGAGAGAGCAGATACTGAAACATAGTGTGAGTGCATCAAAACCACATTATGTGATCATGAATGTCCGGGCCATCCACAGGGCCTTCTTTTTAATAAGAACAGAACAGAAGTGAATGACTCGTGGACTATCAGGCTGAGATTTGTGAATTGAAAAAGTGTCTCTGAGCAGCAAGTTTCACAGGCAGAGCGAGTGAGAGAGACAGAGAGAGAGAGAGAGAGAAAAGCAGGCAGATTTCTCCACTGAGGAATGTGCTGTTGCCTAGCAACCTTGGAACAGTCTGTCTCTAATTCAATTCCGCTTCTTTCTACCCCCCCCTACCCCCCCCCCCCCCCCTTCTCTTTTGCTGTCCTCACTCTGCAATAGCGGAGTTGTCTAAACTCTTTATAGGTGTCAGGCAACTGAGACAACTGCGTAACTGCTACCAGCCGCATGCTATATTTTTGGATCAGAGACAAGCGAATAGAGCATTCACCTCAGCCATGACAGCTAACATCACTTGTACCTCAGGATCCATGTGAAACCTAACTTGATTCAGCGCTAGCCAGAGGGAGGTCTGAGTGTGCTATCTAGAAAGAAGATAAACAATGTGCAAATCACAGAACGATTGTTCACTTTCATGTGTTCGCTCCCATTTACATTTATGAGTGGCCTATCAAAAACAGCAGTGGAATTCTCTTGTACGTCAGCAAGCATGAGGGTGCATTAGGTCCAAAGTATGTTACTGGACCACTGTATGACAGTTTAATATGGACATTGAGTTTATTTATAGAATCAGTTAGAGTGTGCTTTCAGGTTTAAAAACGTATATCATTTTATGTTAGTTGCACGTTCTGACATCTAGTGGTGGAAAACAAAGAATAAAACTACTTTCAGCGTTCCGTGAAGCAAATGGTAGGTACTGTTAGAAAACAGTTGGACCTCCACCAATTATGCCGAGAGCCTACGGGGAGGTTTTATGTCAGGTATTATAATTGTTAAGCCTCGTACGACAATCCAGAAATCTTTGCGAGCTTACATTCTGTTTCGCTACACAAATTCCACAGCGGTCACCGGGATAGTAATGCCAGGTTATATAATTGTAAAAGTTCAGGAAGAACCTAATACATTTATCATACTTTCTTATTTCACATACTTCTTAGGAGTTGGTCCACAGTAGCTGGGTTTTGTACCATCGGAGACCAAAACAGCCCCAAACAGCATCACTTGCATATCAATAGTTACATAACTTGGGGCCAATAACTGTTGCAATTGTTGTCTGGGACACTGTCTGGAACAGTTAGGTTTGTGCGTGAGGATGCGAATGTGAGAACAATTAAGAGTGTGTGTGTGTGTGTGTGTGGGGGGGGGGGGGTAGCTGTAGCTGTGTTATGGAGGTGATTACAGTGTCGTCCTAGCACACAGGTGCTGCAGGAGGCTGTAGAACACAGAACCACTGACAGAGCCCCTCTGGGGCCCCAGGGCATCCATTAGAGACAGTAATGGGTAGCTACCTCATTATCGCCTCCCAGTCACACTCTTGATATCTAGCCAAAGTCACATGCAGGGAGGCCCACACTGATAAACTCATAGCAATCGAATGGCCTGATGAGGATGGGAGGAGGGTTTCAGGGTGGACGGATAGCAAAACCTGGAGCCAATGCCCACCTCCCCTCCTCGCTGCCCAGGAGGAGCCAGGAAGAGAGAAAATGAAAGAGTTCCATCTCTGTGGGGTTTTCTGCTAAGTACCATATAAATCAAAAGGGACTTCCTTTTCCTTTGTAATTAGCGGGGCTTGTTGATGGCGGCATCCTTTAAGGGGTGATCAAGGGCCTGGTGTCTCCTTCCACATTAAATATATTTGTGCTAACCTACGTTTGACAGTGACAGAGTGCACGCCTTTCCTATGCACTTCTGTTGGTACTCAGATGTACCTTATGCAGGTGCGTAACTTGGCTTTGCAGGCATGGTTCCCTTGCGGGCACTGAATACATTTAGCTGAATACCCTCCCACTTGCTGGCCAACAGATTTTCTCGAGGAGTTTTCATTCAATAGGGGTTTTCAGTATATCTATTTTAAGCCATCCCTTTAAATACGGTGTAGCTTTCAGTTCGCATTTTGTCAACAGACAATATAAATATATGAGAATATAAATATATGCATCTTCATCTCTGTTTCAGCACCAATTGGATTGGATGGATTTCAAAATAACCCGATCTAGTAGATGATATAGATTAAGGAAAGCATTTATGAATCCTAAAAAATAAGAAAAACAGGTTTGGAGAGCCTTTACGCATAAAATAAAGAAAACGTTAGTTTGATTAATTCTCAAAATTGCCTCATTCAGTTCTTCAACCCACAGCAATGTTGGGAGATTAGTGTACATAGAATTATAATAGGGAGAATAGTCTATATTATCAACTGTTACTAATGATCCTCAGCTTTACAGAGGAAGCAAAACAAAACGATGTCATTAAATGGAATGATAATGTAGGCTATACCAACTGATGGGATCTAATTGGCAGTTGAATATGTGTGGTTATTAGGCCTACTGACGGTCGATACGGATAAGTGGCGAATATTTAACATGACAGAAATAGGAAATAATTAAGACCTTAGAGCGTGCCCATCCCTGCAAGTTAAAAGGCAGCACAATTTCAATTCTGCATCATGCCACAGCATTTCAGAAACTTTACTGTGGGAAAGTTGATATGCCTCAGTTGGCTGCCATATGACGGGTTTCACATTTGTCTCCAGCAATTACAAGGTAAAATAGTTCTAAAACAAGTATCATTTATATTTACAATTCCCTTACCCAAATGGATTAGTCGTTTACCTAGTCCATGTCAAGTTGTAAAATACAGTGCATGGAGAATGGTGTTATTTCTATTGGAAAAAATGAAGTAAATGCTTTTTCCACTTGGAACCAGTCGAAACTTATTCATGGTTTCCTCCTGCGTAGTTGGTGGAATTATTAGGGAATTAAGTCAAGGTCAGAATATACACACCTCTGCCACACCTTCAGGTTTTCTATCGACTGTACGCCACAAACACTCTACTGTACGCCCCAAACACTCTACTGTACGCCCCAAACACTCTACTGTACGCCCCAAACACTCTACTGTACGCCCCAAGCAATCTACTGTACGCCCCAAGCAATCTACTGTACGCCCCAAGCAATCTACTGTGCGCCCCAAGCAATCTACTGTACGCCCCAAACAAATAGCAGGTGAATAGCATTCTATTCCCATGCTTAAATTCACAGTCAGAATACGCATTAGAGAGAAAAGTGCATAGAAAGGGAATCATTTCCCATTTACGCTCTTACTTCGGGTCGGAAAACCTGCCCGTAAAATAGCACAAGGATACGTGTAGTATATCTTCAGGTAATAGCTCTTGTCAACTGGCTCTAGTTACAGTGCATATGGCCAGGATTTAACTCTATAAAACAAGCCTGACATTTTGAAATTCAACTGCACAGCAGTAAAAAAAAAAAAAAAAAAAAAATGTGTAGACGACAGAGTTCTACGTCACTGAAAACACCTCTGGCTCTCAGTAACATCCCTGAACGAAGCAGTGCTGAAGAGCCTGCCACAATTCCTCCTTGAACAGGCTGGGCGGCACCTGAAGGATGATGGAGTTACATTGCATTAGACAGAGATGGAATACTCACAGGCTTCTTTAAGTTTCTCCTTGTCGTAATGCAGGGCCTCATAGTCGTGCATGCTAATACGGTTCACCCGGATCCTTAATCTCTCCGGGAAGGGCTGCTGGCTGTGGAAGACAACAGAAGAAGCATAACTAGTTAGGTACCATCTCTCAACAATTGGAATTACACCAAACTAAAATATAAATGCAACATGCAACGATTTCAAAGATTTTATGGAGTTACAGTTCATTTAAGGAAATCAGACAATTGAAATAAATTCATCAGGCCCGAATCTATGGATTCCACGTGACTGGGAATACAGATATGCTGTTGTTCACAGATACCTTTATAAAAAAGTTTTGGGGCGTGGGTCAGAAAACCAGTCACTATCTGGTGTGACCCCCACTTGCCTCATGCAGTGCGACACATCTCCTTCCCATATACAGTGGGGCAAAAAAGTATTTAGTCAGCCACCAATTGTGCAAGTTCTCCCACTTAAAAGGATGAGAGAGGCCTGTAATTTTTATCATAGGTATACTTCAACTATGACAGACAAAATGAGCATTTTTCTCTCTCCAGAAAATCACATTGTAGGATTTTTTATGAATTTATTTGCAAATTATGGTGGAAAATAAGTATTTGGTCAATAAACTTTTGTTATCTCAATACTTTGTTATATACCCTTTGTTGGCAATGACAGAGGGCAAACGTTTTCTGTAAGTCTTCACAAGGTTTTCACACACTGTTGCTGGTATTTTGGCCCTTTCCTCCATGCAGATCTCCTCTAGAGCAGTGATGTTTTGGGGCTGTTGCTGGGCAACACGGACTTTCAACTCCCTCCAAAGATCTTCTATGGGGTTGAGATCTGGAGACTGGCTAGGCCACTCCAGGACCTTGAAATTCTTCTTACGAAGCCACTCCTTCGTTGCCCGGGCGGTGTGTTTGGGATCATTGTCAAGCTGAAAGACCCAGCCACGTTTCATCTTCAATACCCTTTCTGATGGAAGGAGGTTTTCACTCAAAATCTCACGATACATGGCCCCATTCATTCTTTCCTTTACACGGATCAGTCGTCCTGATCCCTTTGCAGACAAACAGCCCCAAAGCATGATGTTTCCATCCCCTTGCTTCACAGTAGGTATGGTGTTATTTGGATGCAACTCAGCATTCTTTGTCCTTCAAACACGACGAGTTGAGTTTTTACCAAAAAGTTATATTTTGGTTTCATCTGACCATATGACATTCTCCCAATCTTCTTCTGGATCATCCAAATGCTCTCTAGCAAACTTCAGACGGGCCTGGACATGTACTGGCTTAAGCAGGGGGACACGTCTGGTACTGCAGGATTTGAGTCCCTGGCGGCGTAGTGTGATACTGATGGTAGGCTTTGTTACTTTGGTCCCAGCTCTCTACAGGTCATTCACTAGGTCCCCCCATGTGGTTCTGGGATTTTTGCTCACCGTTCTTGTGATCATTCTGACCCCACGGGGTGAGATCTTGCGTGGAGCCCCAGATCGAGGGAGATTATCAGTGGTCTTGTATGTCTTCCATTTCCTAATAATTGCTCCCACAGTTGATTTCTTCAAACCAAGCTGCTTACCTATTGCAGATTCAGTCTTCCCAGCCTGGTGCAGGTCTACAATTTTGTTTCTGGTGTCCTTTGACAGCTCTTTGGTCTTGGCCATAGTGGAGTTTGGAGTGTGACTGTTTGAGGTTGTGGACAGGTGTCTTTTATACTGATAACAAGTTCAAACAGGTGCCATTAATACAGGTAATGAGTGGAGGACAGAGGAGCCTCTTAAATAAGAAGTTACAGGTCTGTGAGAGCCAGAAATCTTGCTTGTTTGTAGGTGACCAAATACTTATTTTCCACCATAATTTGCAAATAAATGCATTAAAAATCCTACAATGTGATTTTCTGGATTTTCTTTCTCATTTCGTCTGTCATAGTTGAAGTGTACCTATTATGAAAATTACAGGCCTCTCTCGTCTTTTTAAGTGGGAGAACTTGCACAATTGGTGGCTGACTAAATACTTTTTTGCCCCACTGTAATTGATCAGGCTGTTGATTGTGGCCTGTGGAATGTTGTCCGACTCCTCTTCAATGGCTCTGCGAAGTTGCTGGATATTGGCGGGAACTGGATCACGCTGCCGTACACGTCAATCCAGAGCATGATCAATGGGAAACATTTCTATTGACAATGCAGGCCATGGAAGAACTGGGACATTTTCAACTTCCAAGAATTGTGTACAGATCCGTGCGACATGGGACAGTGCATTATCAGGCTGAAACATGAGGTGATGGAGGTGGATGAATGGCATGACAATGGGCGTCAGGATCTCGTAACGGTGTCTCTGTGCATTCAAATTGCCATCTATAAAAAACAATTGTGTTTGTTGTCCGTAGCTTACGCCTTCCCATACCATAACCCCACTGCCACCATGGAGCACTCTCTTCACGATGTTGACATCAGCAAACCGCTCGCCCACACGACGCCATACACACTACGCTATCTACCATCTGCCAGGTACAGTTGAAACCCGGGATTCATCCGTGAATTGCACACTTCTCCAGTATGCCAGTGGCCATTGAAGGTGAGCATTTGCCCACTGAAGTCGGTTAAAACGCCGAACTGCAGTCAGGTCAAGACCCTGGTGAGGACGACGAGCATGCAGATGAGCTTCCCTGAGACGTTTTCTGAAAGTTTGTGCGGAAGTTATTTGGTTGTGGAAACCCACACTTTCATCAGCAGTTCGGGTGGCTGGTCTTAGACGATCCCGCAGATGAAGAAGCTGGATGTGGAGGTCCTGGGCTGGCATGGTTACACGTGGTCTGCGGTTGTGAGGCAGATTGGACCGAGTGCCAAGTTCTCTAAAATCACGTTAGAGTAAGCTTGTGGTAGAGAAATAAACATTAGATTATCTGGCAACAGCTCTGGTGGACATTCCTACCATCAGCATGCCAATTGCATGTTCCCTCAAAACTTGAGACATCTGTGGCATTGGGGTGTGACAAAACTGCACATTTTAGAGTGTCATTTTATTGTCCCCAGCACAAGATGCACCTGTGTAATAATCATGCTGTTTAATGCCACACCTGTCAGGTGGATGGATTATCTTGGCTAAGGAGAAATGCCCACTAACAGGAATATAAACCAATGTGGACACAACATTTTTGAAAAATAAGCTTTTTGTGCATATGGAACATTTCTGGGATCAACACTTTACATGTTGTGTTTATATTTGTGTTCAGTGTACATATTTGTAGGAACTTTGAGGTTTAAACAACCAAATCATATCAAATTGACACATAACCACGATTATTCATAACCTATGCTAGAGATCAGTACACCATTATACTGTATAGAATCAGTTACTTTCCTTATTCATTTCTAACTTCGTAAACTAGTTGGAAACATCTCGGTTGAGAGAGAGAGAAAAATATATATATAAATTAAGGTATTAAAAAAAAGGATATAAATGAAGGTGTAAGTTTAATGAAAGACTGCCACCTGGGAAGAGCATTAAAACAAGCTGATGACAGGGGATCAACCTCCAACCACAACACTCTGACAACCTGGGCTCACATGCACAGCAGCTTGAGAGAAGCCAGAGGTGTTCAGAACAGCTTTCCCCCCTTCCGTTTGTCACCGTGATGGCTTCTAGGATGATTACATATTCATGAAAACAGTTGTGATCTGTGATGAATGTGACCTGTTCGCAGTGTGTGGGAGATCCAAAAACAATGCTGTGACAAATGCTTACCATTCTGTTCAAGGACAATAGACACCTGACAACAACACAAGTTGTATAGGTTTCTTACTGGAGTGTTGTTGGAAAAAAGTTGGGAGAACAGCTTGATCTAATGTTGGGCTATGATCTCAAACAATGTAATCAGCGTAGAAGTGAATACAGCTGGATCGTTTGCTTGAATTCCAGGCTCATTTGCATCTTAGCATTCTTACTTTCTGTCCAAATGCCTGGTGTTTTAGCAGCACAGAAGGTTAGGCCATTCCTAACCAAAAAGGAAGAATGGTATCATGAATAAGGTTTGGATGACCTTCATCTCAGCTAAAACACAACCATTGAATTAGTGTGTGTGTGTGTGTGTCCCCAGACATATCAATCCTCCAGATGGAGGACTCATTATACCCCTCCGCCAGCAAGTCAATACATTGTCGCGAGAGTCAGAGAAGTATGAAATTAGCAAAAAAAAAAACACAACAGGATTGAAAAAGGTAATGCAATTACCGTGAAAATAAATAGGCCGGTTCATTCTGACAATACATCTTCGATTTTCAGCCTGTAGACAGACTGAGACTGATATGACGGAGACTACCGATGGAGAGAAGAGGAAGATGGCTGCAAAGCCACGACGGCTTTGATGAATGTTGTTGTACATCTTTCTTGTTTGTTTTCCCCCTCGTCGGCTTGGATTATTTTACACGCACAAGTCTTTGTCAGCGCTTCGGCCACCCCCTGCAAATGAATCCCACCTTGTCTGGCCTGTCAGTCTCCCACTCCTGCGTGCCACTTTAAATCACACATTAAGAAATTGAATAACGCCCTTCGGCTCGGTCGAGGACATTAGTCATGACTTGTGGAATGCATTCCAATAACTTCCAACTCAACACAAGCACTGCATGACAAAAAGAGGCAACCTGCCGACAGTGCATAGACTAAACAGTTACACATTAGAAAGTCTCCATAGTGGATTGATGTTCGGATTCTGACTGGACCCCTTTTCTGGTCTCTTTTTATAAACTCAATTCTAAAATGGCGTTCCCATGCTGGACTGTATTACTCACTCGTTGAGCTGCGGTATAGAGGTCTTCCTCTTGGCCTTCTGCACCATGTTGGCTTGGTTTCTCAGGGAGATCCGGATGGTGGAAGGGGCTAGCTTGCACGGCTCCCCATCTACCTGCATGGGGATGGACTTGTAGGTGGTGAGGGTCACCTCTCTGCACTGGTTCAGCCGCTCACCATGACCTCCAACCTGCAGTGCTGCCTACAGCACCAGGGAGGACGAGACGATCATCCATCAGATCAAGGCTATGACTAGGACAAATGTAAAGAAAGTGACTCATCCATGTCATTCATCTAGTAACTCTTATGTTCTAACACACAGACAAATTCAAGTTGATAGGTGAATACCAGAGAGGTCATGGTGAAGCCGATAACTTCAATGCAGCCGTCGTCGTGCCGTTGTGGCTCAAAGTCATGGTGCTCGCTTGGGTTTCCCCATGGCATGGTACCAGCACAGTATCTAGTACACACACACACACACGTATGGTTATGTGCCTAACTTAGCCTGCAGCCTACTTTACAACAGTGTCATATATAACCCGTTTCCCCATTGAGGCTGCTAACCTGGGAATGTTGAGGAACACCAAACACTGCAGCTTCAGATCCTGAACTTTTGAGGTGAGGTCGGTGCCATCGCACTAATGAGAGGAGACAGACAGATAAACAGACAGGCGTATCCATTACTGTACACAAACACACTCAGATCATTCCAGGAAGAGGTCTCACATGGCCAATAAAATGTACCCTTTGAAAGTGCCACATTCTGACTGACTGACAGTGAAGAAGAACACATTTGTCAGTCTAATAAGATGTACAGGGTCGGTTGTAAGGATCACAAAGCTCAGAATGGAGCCCAGGCTCTGAAACTAGGGTCAATTTCTATTTCGGACAAACTATTTTTTACTATGAAGTGGGGAAATTCATTCTGAAGGCGAGGGGGCACTATTTTCACGTCCGGATGAAAAGTGTACCCAAAGTAAACTGCCTGCTACTCAGGCCCAGAAGCTAGGATATGCATATAATTGGTAGATTTGGATCGAAAACACTCTAAAGTTTCTAAAACTGTTAAATTATGTCTGTGAGTACAACAAAACGTATTTGGCAGGCGAAATCCCGAGGACAAACCATCCAGGATTTTTTCTTTTGAGGTGACAGTGTTTTCAATGGGTTTTCTATGTGGATCTAGATTTCTAAGGCACTTGCTTGCAGTTCCTATCGCTTCCACTGGATGTCAACAGTCTTTAGAAATTGGTTGGTTTTCCTTTGAAAAATGAAGAAGTAGCCATTTCCTTCCTGGGAGTCGAGTCAAGTGTACTGTTGTGTTTGGGGCACGCGACCTGAAAGCTCGCTCAACTTTGTTTATGTCCGGTATTGAACACAGTTTATTCCGTCTTAAATGTTATCGATTATTTACGTTTAAAAATACCTAAAGTTGTATTAGGAAAGTTTTTTGAAATGTTTGGATCAAGTTTCCCGGGAACTTATTAGATACTTTGTAGTCATGTTGCGCTTGTTGGAACCGGTGTATTTTCTGAATCAAACCCGCCAAATAAATGGACATTTTGGGGATATAACGACAGAATTTATCGAACAAAAGGACCATTTGTGATGTTTAATGGACATATTAGAGTGCCAACAGAGGAAGATCTTCAAAGGTAAGGCATGAATTATATTTCTTACTTTTGTGTCGCGCCTGGCGGGTTTGAAATGTGATTTTCATGTGTTGGTATGCTGGGCGCTGTCCTCAGATAATCGCATGGTTTGATTTCGCGGTAAAGCCTTTTTGAAATCTGACACTGCGGCTGGATTAACAATAAGTTCATCTTTAAACCGATGCATAACACTTGTATGATTTATGAATTATTATTGTGAGTATTTCTGTTTTTGAATTTGGCTTGCTGCTATTTCACTGGGTGTTGTCAAATCGTTAACGGGATTGACGCGTGAAGGGATCACTAAGAAGTTAACAGGAATTTCCCCACTTCATAGTAAAAAATAGTTAGTCCGAAATATTTAGATTTTTAACTTGAACCCTTTGTGGAATGACGTCACACAATCTGAGCTGCAGCCAAGGTCCACGTAAAAGTCAGTTGAACTCACCACGACCTTGATGTGTTTGGCTAGGTCTTTGGAGCTGCCCATGAGGAAGTCTGAGAAGGCCGTCTGGTTAGAAGGAACACCAGAGAATCAAACTTGTAGATTATCAACAGAAAATATTGACACAACTAAAGCTATGGCCACAAATACAAACAATTACTATCACTACTAATGATAAAAGTTATGATAAATGGTGAGAAAATATGAATGTATTAGTTATTTTCTCTTGTTTAGAAAACACAACTATACCCACCCCTGCATAGAACATCTTGTTCCGAAAGCGGCTGTTGAATTTCTCCGGGTTGGCCTCTGAGGAGCGTTGGTTATAGAAAGCATGATGAAGTGTGAGTAATGTGACACAATGACTTGGCATAAAGTAGATACACACAGCATCATTTGTTACTATCGACGTGAGACGTCTATGGATAGCACAGATGTATCCCCAACAATGACATTACATGGGTGGTCAACGTTAAGAGATCCGTCAGAAATACAACCTCGAGACTCGTGGAATTCTAGTGTCACGTGTGCGTCGAAGCCGAGGCTGAAGTAGTTGTTGAAGACGTCGAGGGGGAGCTGTGGAAAAGAAAACCCGTACAAAAAAAAGTGTTAATCCCAGATGAAATATCACCAAAACATCAGAAATCACAAGGTAAAATTTCAACACTAAACCGGAGTGTGCCGCTGAGCCCAACTCCATCCTCAGTCCTACGGTCTTTAGTGTCCCGGACTACCCTCACCGCCATAAAAAAAACAAAAAAACAAAACAATAATGCATGATGTTTGAGGTCGCAGAGCAACATTGTGCTTCTAATTGATAATAGATCTCAACTTTTAGAAGTAACTAACCCTCAAATAATGTAAAGGTCACTGAGGTATTTTGGTGTGTGACCAGCCATGACCCTGTTTACAAAAAACTAATTATATTGTGACTTTGTAGAGAGGTTAATTCTCTGGGGCTCAATGAAAGCTCATCACAGTCAAGACCTGATTTACGATGCTATTACAAACACACCATCTGATAGGTAAAGTGCTGGCACTAAGTTAAAATTGGATCAATCCTCATTCCCTGCATCACCCATCAGCACACACACACACACCACACCATCATTTGTTGACAGTCCATGACTATAGTGCAGGATCTGGGACGAGAGGTGAGAGGGGGTTTGTTCACCTTATCGGTCTGCTGCTCATCCCTCTCCTCTGCACCAGCATCCTGGTTGGGCTCCACTACTAGATTCCACCGGTCGAGCTGGACGATGTTTCCATCCTCTACATGAGACAGGATCTTAGACACCGGCTCATCTGTGTAACCCTGGAGAGGGGAGGAATAGAGAAGAAAAAACACCAAGAGCATTAAACACAGTTCATTGTAGAAAGTATCTAGTTCCTCCTGAGATATATAAATTCTTTAAGACATTTTTTCAAGCAATAATAAGTGGTTATTGCCATGATTCTGGTGTCCTCTAGAGAGTTAACTGTGCATCTGCATTGCCCAACGACTATGGAAAAACCTGTCTTTGAGGGTGTACACCGTCTACAAAACATTAGGAACACCGGCTCTTTCCATGACATAGACTGACCAGGTGAAAGCTATGATCCCTTATTGATGTCACTTCAATCAGTGTAGATGAAGTTTAGGAGACAGGTTAAAGAAGGAATTTTAAGCCTCGAGACAATTGAGGCATGGATTGTGAGTGTGTGCCATTCAGAGTGCACACGTAGACCGCTTTGAGTCAAGAACTGCTTCTTTTACACTCAACAGTTTCCTGTGTGTATCAAGAATGGTCCACCACCCAAAGGACATCCAGCCAACTTGACACAACTGTGGGAAGCATTGGAGTCAACATGGGCCAGCATCCCTGTGGAACGCTTTCGACACCTTGTAGAGTCCACGCCCAGGCGAATTGAGGCTGTTCCGAGGGCAAAACGGCAGGTGCAACTCAAGATTAAAGAAAGTGATCCTAACGTTTTGTAAACTCCATGTGTATGTTGTCCAGATATGATTGAGATACTCACACCACCCCAGTTGAGGGTCCTGGCCAGGTCGTTGCCTGTCCCCAGAGGCAGGATGGCTACTGCAGGCTGGGGGTTCAACTGGAGCTGGTCCAGAGCAGACAGGATCCAGCCCACCTACACACATAGTTCAGGGCTTAAATCACTAAGATGGGGTCAAATGCCTTTAAGGGAAAACACCAGACACTGTCCGCTGTTATTTTAATGGTCACAACAGTCAAGTTTGCTGCTAAAGGAGTTCAGGAACTTCTGTATATTGCTTAAAAAAAGACCTTGGGCATTGCTGTTGTACAACAAGCCTGTTCCTACTCACCGTGCCATCACCTCCGCATGCCAGTATCCTCAGGTTATGCACCTTACGGTACATTTCTAACCTTGAAGAGACAGAGCAAGAGACAAAATCAACTTCTAGTTTTCTGGCCCAGTCAGTCCACAGTATCAAGCCTGTTAACGAAGGTCGGAATAATAGCTCAGATACATTCGATGTAATGAGAAGAAGCTCTGCGTCAGGGAACACAGAGTAACAGAAGAGCTCCAAGACTTACACGTATGATTACGATATTGATGTTTAAAAGTCCAGAGTCAGAAAAAAAGAAGAAGACAAAGTTCGGGAAACGTACCCATCCTTGGGTCCTCCCAGACTCAGGTCGAATACTTGGCGGGGGTTCAGGTACCACATGAACGACTGGATAATCTTGGCTCCCTGAAAAATGAGCAGGAGCACAATTACTACCAAGTCCGCACTGTCGTCACAGTAAACAAGCATTTGATGAACTGACTAGTAATATGATTGAGTGAGGTGTGAGTTGCCCTGAGTGGACTGCTGGAAGACTCTTTAAGATGCAGACAGGGTTTCATCTCACAGACGGCTTATAGACCAGTCAGGATTATACCTGTGACTGGTGTTGGCCTCGGTCCACTGGGCCTGCACTGACAGCTCCAGCACAGACAGCACGGCTCTCACCTGATTTCCCCCACTCTTCGGGTTGACAAACACCAACAGCGGCTTCATGAGCTGAGAGGGAATGGGTCTAATTATGAAGGGCTTCCAGCGCGCCTCCTGCACAAAGGAAATAAAGGGATGCATTTAGACAGGTGAAAGATGAGAGACCGATGTACAGTGTTGGTTTCCTAAGGGAAGAACACTAAGCTCTTACTGCTTGTACTGGTGTTTTGCTGGAAACTATCGTGTCAGACTCGTATAACATTATGCCAAATTAACTCACTAAAATGAAAATGGCATAGAGCTGATGTGGCGTGGATACTTCCTACTCTCTATGAGACACAGTAAGCCAAAGAGTATGTAGTTGTCTAACAGTTGAATTGATCAATACGGCCTCAAGAACTGCGGCTTTGGGGTGATCTGGGGAGTTGGGGTGGGATGGTACCTGGGACTGGCTCCGCCTGAGGCGCTTTAGAGCGCCTTGTCTTTGGAGGGCTGGCTAACCAACGCAAGGCCAGACAAGAGAGAGAATTATTTCTGTACATGCACTTGTCATGTAAATGCAGTAAAGCCAAGGTATTGGACACTGGATGTTGCCTGGAAGTACGTATTGACCAACACATCGTGTGTCCCTGGCTGGGTTGTGTCAGCAGTGATTTGATAAAGGCCAAGACTGTCTACATCGATAATACCTTGTCATCAGCTTGACATTGTCCTTTCAGTTACCATTTCATAAGTATGCGTTTCATTTTATTTCAATGTAAAAACCAATTCAACAGTTCACAACAGTTGCAGTATAAGAGGAACGAAGCCCCTCAGGCTAATCAACAAAGGATGTTTTAGTTATGTACGTCTCCTCACAATACAAACGGTAGGAAAGGCCCTTTGCGACGGATGAGGTAACAATTCAAACTCACCTCTACTCCCTTTTTGCTGGACTTGCGCTTAAACGAGGTCCGTTTTTTCTTTTTACTCGACTTTAGTGAGGTCTGAAAGAATAACACAGGAGGATTAAATGTCACATCGGTATTCCATTTATATAAGGAACAGCAATTAATCAACTATAAATAATACCATGTAATGTATCATAACTGTTGAATAAGTTAGCCATAAATATTTCTAAAACTAAAAGCATTATATATGGGACAAATCATTCACTAAACCCTTAAACCTCAACTAAATCGTGTAATAAATCATGTGGAAATTGAGCAAATTGAGATGACTAAACTGCTTGGAGGAAACCCTGGATTGTAAACTGTCATGGTCAAAACATATTGATACAACAGTAACTAAGATGGGGAGAAGTCTGTCCATAATAAAGCGCTGCTCTACCTTCTTAACAACACCATCAACAAGGCAGATCCTACAGGCCCTAGTTTGGTCGCACCTGGACTACTTTTCAGTCAGGTGTGTCAGGTGCCACAAAAAAGGACTTAAATTGCAATTGATTCAAAACAGGGCAGCACGGATGGGCCTTGGATGTACACAGAGAGCTAATATTAATAATATTCATGTATTAGTCTCTCCTGGCCCAAAGTTGAGGAGAGATTGACTACTTGTATTTATTGATTCATCACTACTTGTATTTATGACAGGTATTGACATGTGTAATGCAACGAGCTGGCTGTTTGAACTACTGGCACACAGCTCGGACACCCATGCATACCCCACAAGACATGCCACAAGAGGTCTCTTCACAGTCCCCAAGTCCAGAACAGACTATGGGAGGCGCACAGTACTACATAGAGCCATGACTACATGGAACTCTATTCCACATCAAGTAACTGATGCAAGCAGTAAAATTAGATTTTAAAAAACAAATTAAATACACCTTATGGAACAGCGGGGACTGTGAAGCAACACAATCATAGGCACAGACACACACACACAATAACATACGCACTATACACACATGTACACATGGATTTAGTACTGTAGATATATGGTAACGGTGGAGTAGTGGCCTGAGGGCACACAGTGTGTTGTGAAATCTGTTAATATATTGTAATGTTTAAAAAAATTGTATAAACTGACTTAATTTTGCTGGACCCCAGGAAGAGTAGCTGCTGCCTTGGCAGTAGGTAATTGGGATCCATAAAAAATAAAAAAATACAAACGCATGGCTTACAGCTCCAACTAACGGATGACTGCTACCCTCTGTTGGCTTCTCAGTGCAATGGCACCACAAAGTATTTGGGGAAAGCATGCCAGTGCACATTGTAAACTCACATGGCGGCAGTGAATATTTGAATTCTTGGAAGTGTATATGTGACTGTGTATTATGTGACTGTGGGGTCTGCAGGTAGCGTAGCGGTTAGAGCGTTGGGCCAGTAACCAAAAGGTTGCTGTTTCAAATACCCGAGCAGACAAGGCCGGAAAATCTCTGTGCCTTCAAGCAAAGGCACGTAACCTTAATTTGCTCAGGGGGCACCACCGTACTACCATGGCTGACCTTGTTTCACCGCACCTATCTGGTATATGTGACAATATACATCTGTTTTTTTTATTTTAATAAAAACATTTCTACCTGAGGTCTGCGGACCCGGAGGATCCAGGTAGAGGGTACGATCACAGAGGCATGGGCACCCAGGGAGCAGGGCTCCTCGATCTGCTGCAGCATGAAGCAGGACACCTTGTTGTGATACTACAGTCGGGAGGGGGACGGAGGAAAGGACGGCAGCGGTGTGAGCGCAATACACACCGACAACACATCACACACCGACATTCACTTAAAACCACTCAACACAGGCCCTCACCCGACTGTCTCCCGTAAACACAGAACATACGTACACCATTACAGAGGGTGAAGCCAGCTACTGTACACACTCACACAACACATCAGTGATCACGTGCATCCACATCCACTGGAAGTGTCTTCATTCTCACACAAGCATATGTACACACACACCATTATCATCAATAGTTTATGAGGCACAGCAGCACTCTAAGACCATACAGAGGCAGGCATCAGACTCTCTCTGAGAACATAATTGTATCACTCTTTTGTTGCTGAGTAATTCCAAATGCAGATGAAGTTCATGATTTACATAAATTCCCTGAAAACAGGAAATAGCACACAACTGTATTAACAGTATTGCACTTTTCATGCAGCCTAATTTTGACTAGCTAATATTAGTAATAGTAGTAGATTTGATTGGTTTCTCAGTCATAGGCTGAATTTACAATAAACCAATTTCCAATCATATAAAATCGATCATATATAATTATCAAATAGAGCAGTGGAGATGTCATAATAGGCATAAATCCTAGCGGTCAAACAGGGAAATGGTCCCAATCGTTTTTCCACCATTCATTTGTTCCCCATATTGGATTTTAGAAACACTTAATATAAGACTGTGTTTCGTGTAGGCTTATCCTGGTGTGAAGTTTGGATAAACATGCAAATCTCTCTCAGACAAGGTGACGCTGCTGCAGGATTAAGTTGCTGCGACAATGCTGCGACAATGCCCTACATCTGTACAGTACAACCAACCTTCCAACTTACTGCCTGTTTACACCACGAACAGCTGATGGCCACAATCTCTTTGCTATGAAAGGCAAACTTCTGCTGGAAACCCTGTAGAGAAATTAAATCAGATCTAAGATGTAATGTACCCTCAAGAAGAACATGTTTCATCAGATCATTCATCCTGAAATATAGGGCAATATGGGGAGGAAATGAAAGAATTAATATTATAACCATGCTCACCTTCCCGCACTGCCGACACTTCCCATCCTGGCGCCTCCGGTGCACCCAATGGTGCCGCACTACGGTGGGCTGGAAAACCGAAGTTCATAAACACATGAATCAACTCACTCACAATTGCCCGATTTTAAAATAGTGTGGTTTCCCTATTTTTTGTTCATCTAGACAATGGTGAGTGAGATTAAGGAAAGTTTGTGTTGAGTTTATTGGTTTATAATTTGGACAGACACAGTGAACATTATTGTGTATAAGACCCCATAATAAACCCAGTTCTGTGGTAATAATTACTAAGTGTAGTATGCTAACAGAACAGGGCTTCGGGCAGCTGAGTGGAAATGTAAGAAAACTAAACTTCTGGAGGACCCATCATCCTTCCACTCCCTCCTCTCTATCTTTTCTTCCTTTGTATCCACTGATAAAACCGCTTTCTATAACTCTAAATTTCAAGCTTCCACCTCCATCCCTGGGAAACTCTTCTCCACTTTCTCTTCCTTCCTTAATCCTCCACCCCCCTCCTCTCTCTCTCTCTGCGGATGACTTTGCCAACCACTTTGAAAAAAGAAGGTTGACAACATCTGTTCCCCTTTCACTCAGGCTACTGAGTCCACTGGTCCCACACACAGAACTACCATATGCCTTGATCTCTTTCTCCCCGTTCTATACAGATGAAATCCTGCGACAAGTGAAGTCCGGACGCCTGACAACATCCCCTTCCTCCAGACCATTTTTGGAGACATTCTCTCATTTCTCACTTTCCTCATTAACTCATCCCTGACCACTGGCTGAGTCCCCTCTGACTTCAAGATGGCCAGAGTCGCTCCCCTCCTCAAGAAACCAACATTCGACCCCTGATGTCAGAAACTACAGACCGGTATCGAATCTTTTTTTTCTTTCCAAAACACCTGAGCGTGCTGTCTCTGACCAACTCTCTTGGTATCTCTCTCAGAACGATTTTCTTGACCCTAAGCAGTCAGGCTTCAAGGCGGCTCACTCAACTGAGACTGCTTTCCTCTGTGTCACAGACGCTCTCCGCTCTGCCAAAGCTGACTCTCTCTCCTCTGTTCTCATCCTCCTAGATCTAACCATTGCTTTCAACACTGTGAACCATCAGATCCTCATCTCCATCCTCTCAGGGTTGGGCGTCTCAGGCGCTGCATACTCCTGGATTGCATACTACCTGGCAGGTCACTGCTACCAAGTGGCGTGAAGAGGATCAGTGTTTGCACCACGTGATCTCACTACTGGTGTCCCCCAGGGCTCCGTTCTAGGCCCACTCTTCTTTTCTCTTCACACAAAGTCACTCGGCTCCATCATATCCTCACATGGTCTCTCCTATCATTGCTATGTGGATGACACTCAACTTCTCTTCTCCTTCCTACATGCTGACACCAAGGTGGTGAGAAGTATCTCTGCGTGCCTGTCAGACATCTCAGCTTGGATGTCAGCCCACCACCTCAAGCTCAACCTCGACAAAAACGTCTCTTCTTCCCGGGGAAGGCCTGTCCATTTCAAGACCTCTCCATCACGGTTGAGAACTCCATGGTGTCCCCTTCCCAGAGTGCAGAGAACCTTAGCGTGACCCTGGACAACACCTTGTTGTTCTCTGCAAACATCAAAGCAGTGACTCGCTCCTGCAGGTTTATGCTCTACAACATCTGTAACGGCCCTAATCGAGGCACTTGTCATCTCCCGTCTAGACTACTGCAACTCTCCCCGCTTTGCCATCCAACCCCTGCAAATTATCCAGAATGCTGCAGCCCGCTTGGTGTCCAACCTTTCTAAGTCCTCACGTCATCCTGCTCCTCCTCACACTCTAATGGCTTCCAGTCGAAGCTCGCAACTTTAAGACCCTGGTGCCTGCCTACGGAGCAGCAAGGGGAACTGCACCTCTTTATCTTCAGACTATGTTTAAAGCCGACATCCCAACCCGAGCACTCTGTTCTGCCACCTATGGTCTCTTGGCCCTCCCACCACTATGGGAGGGCAGCTTAGGCCAGTCAAAGCTCTTCTGTCTTGGCATTCCAATGGTGGAACAAACTTCCCCCTAAAGTCAGAACAGCGTAGTCCCTGCCCATCTTTAGAAAATGTCTGAAACCATACCCCTTTGAAGAGTATCTTAAATAACTCTCACGGCGCCTCTGGCACCCCCTCCTCCCCCCAAAAAACACACACACAAAAAAAAAACGTATTGTCCCACCAGCACTGACGGCAGATAAATACTTTGTTGAGGGAAAATGTACTTGATACGATTGTGATATGTCATTGTCTCTTACTTCGCTACTATGGCCTATTTATTGCCTTGCCTCCTTACTCCATTTGCACACACTGTATATAGATTTTTCTATTGGCTCTGCTTTGCTTTATCTTGGCCAGGTCGCAGTTGTAAATGAGAACTTGTTCTCAACTGGCCTACCCGGTTAAATAAAGATGGGAAAAAATATAGCTATCTTAAGGTGAATGCACGAATTGTAAGTCGCTCTGGATAAGAGCATCTGCTAAAATGACAAAAATGTCTAAAAGCAAATGTTTGATGAGGGGATTTTAACCAGGACACCCAAAGATAGCTCTGGAGGACCATAGGCCTTAGGGGTTACCCAGTCTTTATACTCATTAAACTAGTCAGGCATTACTCTCCTACTGCCCCCATAACTGTGGCTTTGGATTGGGGTGATCTGGGGAGTTAGAGTGGGATGGTACCTGGGACTGGCTCAGGAAAGGGGTGGCCATGCAGTTAGCCATCCGCCTGTGGCACTTTAGAGCACCTTGTCTTTGGAGGACTGGCTAAGGTCAAAGGTCAAGAGAGAAGGTCAAAGGGAAGCAGGGGCAGGAGGAGAGGGAGGGGTTACAGAGATAGACAGACACAGAATGACAAGACAAAGGAGGATGAAAAAGTTGTGAAAATAAAGTATGAGTATCATGATCATGCTGATCAGATGAAAATGACAGTTTTTTGGCACTTACCTCTCGTATATTCCTAGACCCCGATTCCCTGAATGACGGTTTACACCTAAAGTTGATCTATGGCGTGGAGAAAACAAATGGTTTTAAACATTGATTTGTTTTGTTTGTCGTCGTTTCAAAATGTTAGAAAACCCCCTGCACCAAAATAAAATGCTGAGTCAGTAATCCAAAACGGCCAACAGGAGAGGTTTCAGGTTAAACTGAACATGCTGAAGTTCTTGTTCACCTAGAAGTACAGTACTTACTGAAAAGGGAAACCTGTGATGCAATATGTGTTACTATGTCAGTGACACAATCAGCTCTTCACCTTCACCTCCACCGTAACAGCATCAGATAAAGTATAAACGATAGATATAAACAAACTCTCAGATTAGAAGAGTTGTGGGAACAAGTTAAAGACATTTTGGAAAACGGAGATTGAAATCAACTCGGCAACTAAACATTTCTAGGAAAGAGTGACCCAATCTATTCGACTACCAATCAAAGTAGCCCAATTTTGGAAAGAAACTTTGATTATCCAGAGAATGGCCCAATCAGAGTGCAGCATTGGAGGGTTAGGTCAATGGGTCAGGTAGCATAGTGAGATAGGGTCAGAGAAGGAGTATGATCTAGCACTAGTTATATCCCATAGCAGTCTGAGAGAAGTCAGAGTGTCTCACTCTAAAGTTGGGGTCTTCGATAAGCAGGCTGGCTTCATTTGGAATAGCCTTGGTGTCGAATAACTGGAGAGGAGCAGGATGGGTTAGGTTGGCAGGCTACCATTTCAATCTCATCTTGTCTGATGTGATGGAAACATTTTGTCTCCTTGACAGACAACATCTGAAAATGCTGATATTACGGTATTTCCGAGATTCAACATTTGCAACTCATTTGGTCTTGGTATTCATGCTGTTAACTAATTTCCACAACTTTGGTGATACATCATGTATTAACCATCTATCTGCTACCAGGTGAAAGCACAGTTCGCTGGAAGACAAGTTTGTGAAGCATTTGTTGGGAAAATGGCTTGAAACGTACCTTTTCTAGCTGCTCTATGCAGATTGTGTGAACCACTATCTTGCAGGCTGCACACTTTTTCCGGGCTACAGATTTTTGCTGTGGTGACAAGAGATGAGAGTGAGAGAGTATTATTTAATGACCCTTCTCGTAATGAAATGACTTTATTTAACTCGATAATTCAGGGCACAACCATAAACGTAGATAGACCGCTCTAATGCCTCAAAGCCTGTTTTAGCATAGGCAGTGCCATCAAAGACTTTCCCCATTTTAAAGTAATCAACTTGGTGGAACTTCCTATGGGTTATGGAAGAATCCCATAATTCCATCAAAGTCCTCAGGAGGGATCAGCCAAATGCATTATACACCTGAGCAAACATTCCTTAACTGCAGGTGGCAGTAAATTGCAAATATTGGTTTTATACCTGTTCAGACAACACCACGTGGCAGTATCCACCTTTGACTACTTTAAAATGAAGAAAGCTTTCAATGGAGCGGCCGATGTTGTCACAGAAGACATATGGCACAGATGCAAAGAAGGGCACTCTGTCTACCTC
This sequence comes from Oncorhynchus masou masou, assembly GCF_036934945.1. Lineage (NCBI taxonomy): Eukaryota > Metazoa > Chordata > Actinopteri > Salmoniformes > Salmonidae > Oncorhynchus > Oncorhynchus masou. Next base: position 57,965,307 of record NC_088212.1, read on the forward strand.
TATGGGTGCAACACCCTCAAGATGGCAGCACCACTTCTTCGGTGAAGTGTGTTAGGGTTATGTGGACACCAGAGGGAGCCTCTACACAAGGGGTGTCAAACTCATTCCACAGAGGGCCGAGAGTCTACGGTCGAGTGTCTAACCAAAAACCAGCAGACACCTTTGTCATGAGTTTGACACCCCTGGTATACAGCATTGCATAACATTCATTTTGGGTGTCACACACTGTGGCTATCAGAACTAAATATCATACAAATAATGCAATCAAAACATACTTGTGCATCATCTGGAAGGCAACCAAAAGGATTGGGCTCGTTTTACAGGTTCTCTTCCTAGTTGGCCACTTTTTATAATCCCATCAGTTTTCCAAAACAAGGAAGAGACCGTGTTTATGTTCATAACATGGCACCATCTCACGCTGTAATGTTTACAGTTGCAGAGAGCTATTGAGCTATACAATCGGCATTCTCTGGAAGTGTACATACAGTATGTTACCGGGTGGAATAAATCTGGACAGTATCATCCACTGACGGACGAAAAACAGTGTGACAAGGAGTTTTAGGGTTTCACTACAAATACTTCTCCTCTAATGAGTTCATTCCTCCCTTCCCCTCTTCCTGTCACAGCATCTGTGGCTTTGCAATGTCAGGCTGGGCCAGGGGTAGCTGCACACAAACCCACTCACCAGTGTCTTGGCGAAGCAGTGCTGCTCTCCGACGTAACAGAAGTCCCCAGAGACATTGGTCTCGAACCAGATGTGCTCCCCATACAGGGCGTTCTCCTGGAGGAAAAGGCAGAGTCTATTAAATACACCCTTTTTTTTACCCTGACAAATAGGAATCTCAGCTCATAGAATCCACTACCAAACAGTATCTCTGGATAAATAAATGATGAGGTAACAAAAAAAGATCTAGAAGCTGGGCCAGAGGCTGCACTTACGGTCCAGTCACAGCTGCTCCGGATCTCCCTGTCTGGGTCAAACTTGGCCAGGGCTGAGGCACTGGGCTGGGCAGACAGGTGCTGTAGACCCGATTTAGCGATGGCCTTCCTGAAAAGACACAGACACAACACCTTTGAATGATTGCCATAACATCATTGAGATGACACTCGCAGTGTGATAAGGCATCACAGCACCAGTAAACTCAAGTGCCTAATGGTAAACCCACTCTTCACTGATGAAGAAAAGGTAGGCCCTGATCAAAGAGAGAGGTTTAGCACACATGATGAATAATGAAATGGTACATCTGACGTCATGCAATATACAGCTTTTGAAGTGGTTGCTGATGTGCAGTCAGGTACAGATGAGGTCTAGGTGGGTATTTGACAGGTTTGTGTGACTGAGACCCTGCATGAAAGGTGCTGTAGGAGTCACTCAACAAAAATCCTAGCTTACATATCAGCAACACAAAAGATCAGCAGAGTTAAGTGTAAAATATGAAAGATTTTCCAGTTTGCAGTTACATACTGCAGCAGGTTTAGACACAACCACTTGCTTAACTGACCACAACACTTTAGACCAGGAAGTGCTGGTATGGCTGGACAGGCAGGATTGGCCAGTGACTTTGGCATGCATGTCCCCCTTTTATTGTTCGGATAAAACAAATAGTGTGGTCTAAAACATGCGCTGTGTATACAGACATTTTCTGTGTGTATTCTGCCATAGATGCCCCCCTCTCCTACACACACACACACACACACACACACACACACACACACACACACACACACACACACACACACACACACACACACACACACACACACACACACACACACACACACACACGCATTGCCTGTAACCCAGGCGAAGGTAGGGGGGTCTACATACGAGACGAACCCACTCCAAGTCTCCAGGCGGGGGTCATAGTAGATGCCCTGCAGGGGGCTGAGGGACTCCCTGCGGCCCCTGGGTTTCCAGCAGGCGGAACAGTTCCTATACAGGGAACGGGAGGAGTGGCAGGTCACTATAGAGCTCCTGCGGCTGGGCGGGTGGACTAGCCTGCCTGGCCAGGCGCTGTTGGAGATGGTGGAAGGCCTCCGTAACTGGCTGGAGTGTCGATAACGCCCGTGCACACCGTAGACCGCCCTGCTACGGTGCACTGCCTCTGCCGGCACCAGCTGAGAGGAGTTACGGCGCAGGCAGCGCAGGGCGCGGCTCAGGGGCCGGGGCTGGATGCTCTCCATCGTTAAGGCTGCCATACTATGAGCCTGATTCCAGTCCTCCCACGTCCTCTCTCCCTCTGGATATGATGATGATGATGCCGCAGTCCCCTCTCGTTCACTCCCGCTGCCCTCTGACCTGGCGCTACACTCTCTCTGACTGCAGCTGTCCCCCTCTGACTCGGAGCAGCACGAGGAGGGGCAGCTCTCAGTGTCCTCTCCTGACGCCCCCTCACCGCCCTGCGCCTCTGGTGCCCCCTTCTGCTGCTCCTCACTCATCTGGACCAGGCTGGCCAGCAGCATGGAGGGCCCCAGCAGGTGGGTGTCGATGGTTCGGAGCTTGCCAGCTTGCCGGCGGCGGACAGAGAAGCGGGGGTTGACACAGGCCACGGTGGTGCTAGAACGACGCCTGGTGTAGTATCTGGTCCTCACTAGCTTCCCGCCTCCATAACAACAGTGCCCCCCCTGCACCTCGCTGGAGTGCCTGCGTTGTTGGTGAGCAGCGCAGGCCAAGCCCACACTGGAGAATCTACGGCCCACATAACCTGACGGCAGGCCAACACTGGAGTGTCTTCGTTGGGCTTGAGCCGTCGGCGACAGGCCTACACTGGATCTTCTGTGTCCGACAGGACCTGTGAATGGCAGTCCCACACTAGAGCGTCTACGTTGGACCAGGCCAGCAGAGGGCAGTCCAACACTGGAGCGCCGGCGAGCCTTGCTTGTGGGCACTGCCACGCCAGGCCGTCTTTGTCGGGATTGCCCAGCCCCTTTCAGTCTAAAGTGCCGGCGGAAAAAGGTGTCCATGACAACCCACAGCTTCTGGGTCCCCTTTTCACTGTCCCTCTGCAGTGGCTGTTGGTACGAAAAATCAGTCTGTAAGCAAAACCTTCAAAACTGTACACAATCCACTATCCAACTGTTATCAATAGGGATACAGTACTGTTCTTTTCACCCCTGTGTGGAGAAGTTGAAAGTGAAATGTCTGAACTTGTATACTGCTGCCAGAGAAGGTAAAGCACATGAGACTAATCTGCGCCTAGACGCTCAAAGAGCAACGTCAATTGGCTGACTAGTGATACTGTCAGTAACCAAATCTGCTTACAAAGGGACATTCGACAACGCATCTAGAGCGATAACAGTTCCGTTCTCCAGTACAAGCAATGTGACCAACCGCCCCGGTTCAATAACTCACCACCTGTAACGCTATACCTCGGTAGTGTTCTGTCTGGTGAAAGTAGAGACGAGTCCAGGTCACCTATCACACGACAGCCATTGTGACGCCCCCACGGCACAAAGCCAGAGGATATATTTAGCAACTGCCTTTAATATTCTGTTCAATCACCTCATCAGATACGCCACTTGACAGAACCAAAGAATGTGTCATTATCCATGAACCTCAACTCCATACAAAGCATTTCTCTCTGCCAACAATGAAAGGGAAGGGTGGATATCAACTTCATAAAAGGAAGTCATTGTTCTGATCATCTTTACTTCGATATCACAATCTGAATTGTGAATTCATAAACCATTGTCTACACAGTTGCGATGTGGAGACGTGGGGCAAGGCTCAGGCAACCTCCACAGGATGCCAAGCTGTTGTATTACTGATCTCAGACCATTATAAAATCACCCAGAGCCTCCTCCTTTGATTACATACAGACTGATACAGATACTCTTCACAGGAAGTGACATGTGTATAAGCAGTGGAGGTGCTCAGCGGCATTAGCCTGTCAACGCTTTGATTCAAGCTGAAGACGAGCTCCAACACCGGAGACAAGGTGTCTTCTCACATCCTGTGCCAGGCAGCTAATGCTAACAACAAACGAAGAAGATAGGTGAAGTATTTATGACAGAGATCCTAGGCCCCCTGTCAATGAAGTGTTGAGGATGAAGTATAGTGGACGGAAAGGCCAATTTCCCCTTTGAAATATTATACATGTCACGGATATTCTCGCTTCGCTCTATCTCTCTTGCGATTAAGGCTGGTTGTGGAGGAGAAACCGTCAAAGGAGCCTTTGATCCTTCTCATCTCTTATTCTATTCATTATACATTCAAAAGAAAAGAAAAGGTAATAATAAAAATGGCAAGAGGGTGGTGCGGGTGGGGTGAGGAGGGGAGAGAAGCACGACCGCGGCAGGGGATAAAAGTACCACGCAGAGCAGAGATGGTTTCCGCCACACAAGCATCATTAATCCCATCTGTCATGCAGCATGAAGAGAGACAATGAGAGAAGACATAGTGAGAAATTGATCAACGTCAGTCTCAGATGATTCAAACATTTTCTTAAACCGCAGGGATTCATCCACAGGTCTTACAGCGGCAGTATATAAAGGCACATTATTGGTTACTCATAGGAGGGTTTTTACACATACAGCGCCTATCTAGACCCGTTGACCTTTTCCACATGGTTAGGTTACAGCCTTATTCTAAAATGTATTAAACAGTTTTTTTCCCTTTATCAATCCACACACAACACCCCATAATGAGAACGCAAATACAGGTTTTTAGAAATGTTTGCTAATTGATATTTATTGAAGCACCTTTGGCAGCGATTAAAACCTCAAGTCTTTTTATTTTTAGAATAAGGCTAAATCAAGGGGTCTGAATACTATCCGAAAGGCAATGTATATGCAGAGAGACATGGACTTTGATTTACTTACTCTCTCTATTGTACAGAGATATTTAGTTCACCATAAGTGAGCAGGACTGAGGCCTATTAGCTTGATGTCACCTGACTGTGTACTGTAGCTGTCAGATTCATTTATTTAAACAAAGGTCCAATGTAGCAGTTTCTATCTCAAATCATTTCTGGGGTCACAATTAAGGACCCTACTGTGATTGTTTTCAAGTAAAATGTCAAAAAGAAACAAAAATAGCTTCTTAGCAAGAGCAAATTCTCAAACAATAATTCTGCTAGGACTGTCTGGAAGTGGTCTGAAATTTAAAACTAGCTGTTGACAGAGAGGTTTGGATCTCACTTTCTGATTGGTCGATTAACTAATTTACTGCCTGGTATGTCACCAGGCAGGCCAAAACTGCATGCCATCAAAACATCTCAGGCGGTCTTTTCAAACAGCTCTTACACTAAAAGGGCATTATCATTATTTAACCAACCTCATAGTGTGTAAATACTGTACAAACAAAACATAGGAAAACACATTTTTGACTGCACTTTAAACAAATATGATGAAAGTACATACTGAAAAACCTTTCGGGAATCCAGCACAAGAGGGACAATGAGTCTTTCTGGCTCTAATATGAACCATGTCTTCAGTGTGTATTCCCAGCCTGGGTTTCCCACCCCCACACCCACCCCTGGAGCATTCTGAGAGTCAGGGTCAAAAGTCATCTGGCCGAGGCCTCAAGCATATGTGGCTGCATTCACGTACAGAAGCGTTTAAATCATAGATCAGGGACAATGCGACAGTCTTTCAAAACAGAACCTCAGACAAGGTCTTTGCCATTTGTTGACTTAACCGGCTACAGAATCTATGAGAAATGTAATCACACTCCTGTCCAGTTCTTGAATGTTTTTATCTAGACATTCAAGATAAAGGCCCTTCCCTTGTTGGTAGCCAACAGGTCCATTTAGCAAACCCCTAAAGGTGGCTATGATTAAACTCAGTCAGTATCACTGAATCGACTCTATGGCTAAGATAAGCTCGAAACACAAGCTCGCAAGTCCCTAGATTGATCATTTCCTCCCCCTCCCTCCTGCATACTAACTCTATGAAGAGTTAAATACTGTCTGTTCGATTGACAGATAGATAACAAGGTTATGGAAATAGACTGGTTACCCCCCCCAAAAAATAAGCTCAACACATCAACGTTAGACTCTCCAGGCCTACATCCTCTCAAATATGTGCATTTAGCATCATTTACGTGCGTCACAGTGAGCGCATGCTGTGCATTAACTCAATAGATTCCTCGTTTAGAACTGCTTAAAAGCATTGGGTTTTTCTATGGCACAACACTGTCACGACGGTCAGTCCATGCACTCCCAAACAAATCAATTTGAAATACAATGCATCCGGGAAAAAACCAACACAATACCATACACGCACACGTAACAAAAATACATAAACACAGACAGGTCTACACACTCCCCCACACACACATTCCTGTTTGTATTATGGCCTCCATTCCTGACAGATGAATTAGTCACAGGCTCCTCCCATTGCCTGATACGGATTGGGATTAACAAAGCGTAGACTGACCCAGCATCAGCTGTTACAAAACTCCCTCTAATACCTAGCAAGTCGAACGGAGGAAGGCTCCCGAGATGCGTAGTGGTCTAAGGAACCGCATCGCAGTGCTACCTGTGCCACTAGAGATTCTGGGTTCGAGTCCAGGCTCTGTCGCAGCCGGCCACGACCGGGAGACCCATGAGGCAGCGCACAATTGGCCCAGCGTCATCCGGGTTAGGGGAGTGTTTGGCCGACAGGCATGTCCTTGTCCCATCGCGCACTAGCGACTCCTGTGGCGGGCCGGGTGCAGTGCACTCTGACACTGTTGCCAGGTGCACAGTGTTTCCTCCGATACATCGGTGCTGCTGGCTTCCGGGTTAAGCGGGCATTGTGTCGGCCTGGTTGGGTTGTTTTTTGGAGGATGCACGGCTCTCGACCTCTCCCAAGTCCGTACGGGAGTTGCAGCGAGGAGACAAGACTGTGAATACCGATTGGATACCATAAAATTGGGGATTGGGGAAATGTGTTCTCTGGAGTGATGAATCACGCTTCACCGTCTTGCAATCTGACGGACGAATCTGGGTTTGGTAGATGTCGGGAGAACGCTACTTGCATAGTGCCAACTGTAAAGTTTGGTGGAGGAGGAATAATGGTCTGGGGCTGTTTTTCATGGTTTGGGCTAGGCCCCTTAGTTCCAATGAAGGGAAATCTTAATGCTACAGCATACAATGATATTCTAGATGATACTGTGCTTCCAACTTTGTGACAACAGTTTGGGGAAGGCCCTTTCCTTGTTTCAGCATGACAATGCCTCTGTGCACAAAGCGAGGGCCATAAGGAAATGGTTTGTCGATATTAGTGTGGAAGAACTTGACTGGCCTGCACAGAGCCTTGACCTCAACCCCGTCAAACACCTTTGGGATTAATAGGAATGCCTACTGCGAGCCAGTTCTAATCGCCCACATCAGTGCCCGACGTCACTAATGCTCGAGGCTGAATGGAAGCAAGTCCCCGCAGCAATGTTCCAACATCTAGTGGAAAGCCTTCCCAGAAGAGTGGAGGCTGTTATAGCAGCAAAGGGGGGGACCAACTCCATACTAATGCCCATGATTTTGGAATGAGATGTTTGACGATCACGTAGTGTATATGATGTGGGACAGGAAGAGTACTGGGCTATTTATAGCACCCCCTCTGTTTATATCCTCCCGGCTGCTCTCTCACTGCTGCTGCCTCCCACCCGCTGCATCCCGCCAGGCCCCACATGTACACGTTACAGATAAGAGTCAAAAGAGACTACCTCCTGCTATGCCTCACAGATAGAGCGGGAGAGAGTGTGTGTGCACCAGTGAGAGAGAACGGGTGGGGAGAGGAAGAGAGAGACAGAAAGACTTCTCCCTCCTAGACAATAGACCAGGGCTCTCCAACCCTGTGCTGGAGTGCTACCGTCCTGTAGGTTTTTCACTCCAACCCTAATATAGCACACCTGATTTCTAATAATTAGCTGGTTGTGAAGCTGAATCAAGTTAGTTACAACTAGGGTTGGAGTGTCAACCTACAGGAGGGTAAGCTCCCCATGCCTGCTGGTTTGAGGCATTAAGCCCACCAGCTTATCAACCCAGCCCGAGCTGGGTAACCACAGCAACCTGTTCCGCTAGATTACTGAGGCGTGCTCCAATGAGGGCGGTGTCATGGAGCCATCATCCAGGTCAATGTGCCTGGGTTAGGGGTGGGCATCAGGCCAAGTGTGTGCACCCACTACCCCCGGCCCCTGATCGATCTGGACATCCTGGTCTGTTAAATGCATTAATACCACAGGGGCAAATGTAAATGAGATCGACAGTACCGGATTCTAGCAAAGCATCATGCTTCAAACCAAGCTGCATCAAGACTAGCTGCATCTTTTTTTTACCTTTACCTCCCTTATCTCACCTCATTTGCTCACATCGTATATATAATTATTTTTCCCTACTGTATTATTGACTGTATGTTTGTTTTAGTCCATGTGTAACTCTGTGTTGTTGTATTGCGTTGAACTGCTTTGCTTTATCTTGGCCAGGTCGCAATTGTAAATGAGAACTTGTTCTCAACTTGCCTACCAGGTTAAATAAAGGTGAAATTAAAAATTAAAAAATAAATCCAGGGGGACTACCTGTGTGGCCAAGGATGAGTGTAATCACATCTACTGTTGTACTGTCAATGTTTTGGCTTTGTTACGACCCTGAGTAGAGTCATGTGATTTGAACAGGGGGTTTTGATAAGCCTGCCGCTGTGATACATTTCACATGCCTTAGGATTTACCCTTTCACCCAAAGCCGCTGAAAGTGATTAGTTGTCCCACTAAGGTTCCGCAAATGCAGGAGTTAATCACCAAATCATTGACAAACAAAATGTACAATAATCCATTCAATGTACACTCAGATAGAAGTAGGCTAAACGTGAACCGTACGTATCCTAAGTACATATAGGCACCGAAATGTTTATTGGGGGGGGGGGGGGGGGGTGTATATTTTGTTCCTTTCTCACGTTTTAATATGTCGCAAAACGGATTAACCAAAGTTGCAGTAACACGGTCGCAATTTTGAAAAGACACTCTCACATGGTAGCTCTCAAATGTCCCTGCAAAGCAGCAGTACGGTGCAGTATGCGAGCGGTGCTCAGTGTGAGCCGGAGCCATGTTGACAGTATGGTGTGAGAGAATGGAGTGGAGAGGGAGTGTCAGTAAAAAGCAATTAGGTTACCAGTGGACCTGAGAAACAGAGGAGGACTTGTTTTTGTTTCCATTCGGAGTTAAGGACCTTAGGCCTCGAGCCCAGCCTTCAGCCACTGTTTGACAGAAAGAAAACCTATTCAACCTGCAAATGAAGTCACTGCGCTGTGAGCCCAACGTTGAGTCAGAATGTCTTACTCTTAGTAATTAGTAGATTATTGACTTTCCTTTCTGCGGAGGAGAAGTTGTATGCGACAGCAGAGACAAAGAGTTGAGCTGTTATTCGGTTGGATCCTCAATGGGAAAAGAAAAGTGAGGTGGGGTCACAGCCAGCAAATACCACCACTGGAAAATATCACCATAACTAGCCTATTAAATATTTACATGTAAAACATACAAAAAGGTCAGTAGGAATAAATAGCCACGGAGCTCTTGTCCTTCAGAATCGCATAGTGCGCGATAATAGCGGCTGTCAAGAATGAAGCCTTAATGCTGCTGCTCTCGGTTTGGTAAACACTCCAATGTTATATGAGGATAATGGAGCTCACGGCACGGCCATCAAATTTATACTTTTCCTTCCACTGTAAGCAAAAGTAAATGTCACCATCTTGGCACGTCTGTGGATACATCTCCCTTAGATCCTCTGAAGGCACTTGTATTGATGATGAATCCCCCTGTGGAGAGGGAGACTTGGACGTGTCCTAGAAAGCCTCTGGGGAAAATGCCTAATCTGGACTGCGTTAACTCTCCCAGGCTAGGTCGTCCTCTAGGACAGTGTCAAATAACTAAGCTACCCTTATATAATGGATGTGCAGTGAACTGAAATGTTGCCTGAAGGTCTGTTAACAGATATGGAGTGGAATAATTCACAGATTGCAAAAAATGATTATTCGCGGGCTGATTTCACAAACATAAGAGCTCTGTGCACTACATGTCTCCCTCTCTCCATCCTTATATAGGTCTGTCTCCTTTCTCTCTCCCTCCCTTTAACATAAACATCCATTCATTGAGCTTCAGCACAACACTACAGGGCTGGCTGGCACAGCCTGATGGGAGCTCAGAGAGCACACCATTTCCACAGCCTTGTCAACATAGCTAGCACGGCGAATAGCACCGGCTACAGTAATTTATGGAGGGAAAATTCAATTGCTCATCTATAGTAGAGGGAAAATGAGGTTTCTCACAGACTGGACCAGAGACCCTTTGGTCCAGGATCAGATCAGAAGCCTGGTCTGGTCCATAATCCTTTCCCCACTACTGTGGTGTCACTCAGCACAGGACAACACAGGTCACCCTGATCAATGGCTCAAGGCAGGAGCTTGCACTACAGCAACAGTATCAGTGATGGTGATGATTGTTGTTATCCCCCTCTCTCTAGTTTAATAGTCAGTATGCCTATACACTGGGTGTACAAAACACTAGGAACACCTACTCTTTCCATGACATAGACTGACCAGGTGATGTCACTTGTTAACTTGACTTCAATCGGTGTAGATGAAGGGGAGGAGACAGGTTAGAGTAGGGTTTTTAAGCCTGGAGACAATTGAGACATGGATTGTGTCCGTGTGCCATTCAGAGAGTGAATGGGCAAGACAAAATAGTTAAGTGCCTTTGAACGGGGTTTGGCAGTAGGTGCCAAGCGAACCAGTTTGAGTGTGTCAAGAACTGCAATGTTGCTATGTTTTTCCTCGCTCAACAGTTTCCTGTGTATCAAGAATGACCCCCCACCCAAAAGGACATCCAGCCAACTTGACACAACTGTGGGAAGCTTGGAGTCAACATGGGCCAGCATCCCTGTGGTACGCTTTCGGCACCTTGTAGTCCAAGCACTGGCGAATTGAGGCTGTTCTGGAGGTTAAAAGGGGTGCAATTAGGAAGGTGTTCCTAATGGTATGTACACTCAGGGTATTTATCTGATGTTAAGGCATTCCTATTGGTTGGTTGAATTTACACATCAATAAGGTGTTATGCCATTGGTCATGCTTGCAGATGGGGGGAGTTTGCAAACATCAATTCTTCCCAGCCTGATGTTGTTATGTAAGCGGTAGGTCAAGTTCTGAAATACTGTATACTATTTTCATATTTACAATGTGTATGCGTTCACTATGTACATGTCCTGATTTGTGTATATATACAGTACCAGTCAAAAGTTGACACACCTACTCATTCAAAGGTTTTACTTTTAAAAAACAACTATTTTCTACATTGTAGAATAATAGTGAAGACATCAAAACTATGAACTAACATATGGAATCATGTAGTAACCAAAAAAGTGTTAAACAAATCAAAATACATGTTATATTTTAGATTCTTCAAAGTACGTTATCTTATTAAATATCAGTGATACTATCAAGAGCAGTGTGCCGTTTCCTTTTTCCTTCATCTTGTTCAACTGTTGCCATGCACCTGCAAAAAAGATTCCTCAGATGTGCGAGTGCCTTTTGAATTTTAGATTCTTCAAAGTAGCCACCCTTTGCCTTGATGACAGCTTTGCACACTCTTTGAATTCTTTCAACCAGCTTAATGCGAAATGCTTTTCCAACAGTCTTGAAGGAGTTTCCACATGTGCTGAGCACTTGTTGGCTGCTTTTCCTTCACTCTGCGGTCCAACTCATCCCAAAACATCTCAATTGGGTTGAGGTCGGGTGATTGTGGAGGCCAGGTTATTTGACACAGCACTCCATGACTCTCCTTCTTGGTCAAATAGCCCTTACACAGGCTGGAGGTGGGTTTTGGGTCATTGTCCTGTTCAAAAACAAGTGATATTGATAAGCGCAAACCAGATGGGATGGCGTATCATTGCAGAATGCTGTGGTAGCCATGCTGCTTAAGTGTGCCTTGAATTCTAAATACATCACTGATAATGTCATCAGCAAAGCATACCCCACACCATCACACCTCCTCCTCCATGCTTCACGGTGGGAACCACACATGCGGAGATCATCCGTTCACCTACTCTGCGTCTCACAAAGACACGGCCGTTGGAATCAAAAATCTCAAATTTGGATTCATCAGAACAAAGGACAGATTTCCACCGGTCTAATGTCCATTGCTCGTGTTTCTTGGCCCAAGCAAGTTATTGGTGTCCTTTAGTAGTGGTTTCTTTGCAGCAATTCGACCATGAAGGTCTGATTCAAGCAGTCTCCTCTGAACAGTTTATGTTGAGATGTGTCTGTTACTAGAACTCTGTGAAGCATTTATTTGGGCTCTAATGAACTTGTGCTCTGCAGCAGAGGTAACGCTGGGTCTTCCTTTCCTGTGGCGGTCCTCACGAGAGCCAGCTTCATCATAGCACTTGATGGTTTTTGCAACTGTACTTGAAGAAACTTTCAAAGTTTTCTGGATTGACTGACCTTCATGTCTTAAAGTAATGATGGACTGTTTCTCTTTGCTTATTTGAGCTGATCTTGCCATAATATGTACTTGGTCTTTCACCAAATCGGGCTATCTTCTGTATACCACCCCTACCTTGTCACAACACAACAGATTGGCTCAAACGCATTAAAGGAAAGAAATTCCACAAATTCACTTTAAAAAAAGGCACACCTGTTAATTGAAACGCATTCCAGGTGACTACCTCATGAAGCTGGTTGAGAGAATACCAAGAGTGTGCAAAGATGTCATCAAGGCAAAGGGTGGCTACTTTTACGAATCTCAAATGTAAAATATATGTTGATTTGTTTAACACTTTTTGGTTACTACATGACATATGTGCTATCTCGTAGTTTTGATGTCTTCACTATTATTCTGCAATTTGGAAAATAGTAAAAATAAAGAAAAACCCTGGAATGCGTACTGTAGGTGTATCCAAACTTTTGACTGGTACTGTATATTGATGTTGTCCTATGTATCTGCATGTGTGATGACATCATGGCTATGTTCATTACACAGACTCTACTCTTTAACAACCACTGTGGGCTGCAGTTCTAAAACACTGGTCTTTCCCACCTTGCTCCATGCCCAAACAAACGCACCATTAGTCAAGAGAACATTGTGTCACTTACATTTTCCACATGATTACCATAATGTTGTAATTCGATTGTAACCTATCAGCAAATAATTTCTCTTTTACAATACTCTTTTTTCCAAGACATTTCCCCAATGTTGTGTACACTACTCTACAACTGTTCTAGGGTAGCCTACATTACACTCGTATTCACATACCTTATGGCGTAACCCTAAAATGAGTATCATGAGGTACAACTGTTGCCTAAAAGAGGCCCATTGGGCCCCCCTGGTCTGCTGATCAGTCAGCGTGGGGAAAACAATGTCACTACAAGTCCAAGGTTGTCTCTGTCTGTTATCGAACCCTACACAGCCAAACTGATAGGGGCTCCTGGGAAAAGGTACAACAGATCTCTCGCCTAATATTGTCCAGAGAAAGCAAGATCTACTTCAGCACAGCACAACCAGATATAGTTTGTTTTGAACTTGTATGATTGGTCAATTGTATGGTTGGTCAATTTTTCAGAACTCACTTAATGAAAAACAAATATGGTTTGTGTAATGCACAAAACCCCTCTGTCTTGACAGGGTGTACAGTTTAAAACAAACCACATGAATAGAAAACACTAGATCACCCCTTACATGACAGCCAAATGCATTTTTCCCTCTGAGTACAGTGTCATTTCATTATGAGTAAACTAAGACATTTTAGTGTGCCCTTTTTCAAATATACAACAACAGGTACAAGTACACATCGTCTCGACTACAACTCACAAAGAAAAAGGCACAACGGAACAGTTGTTCCTACTCTGGCAGTATTTCCTACGCGGTTCTCAGAAAATACACATTAAATCCCTGTGTATTGTGGAGAACCTCCCAAAACATTCAAGAGTGACGGATAGAGCGGGTGACACCGTTCAAAAAGAGTACCATCAGACAGCTTTATCATGAGTTCAAACACCTTTTTTTATACCACCGCAATGCCTCTGTTCCATCAACAAAACACTTCTCTGGCAGCGCACAGCCTCGCGTGGAAAATCAAACAGCAGATTAGCTGCTACACTATATCCAAAGTGCACACAACCAACTGAAGCCCGCAAGGGGCAAAAAGATACAGCACTGGAACCTGAAATAGTATAAGCAATAACAACATAATATTTGGCAAGAACACAGCACACGCAAGTCAATTGAAAAATAGTCATGACTCAAAATACAACCTGATGGAAGCAGGTAAACAACCATCCACGCCTCTCCCCAGTTTGTCTAACTTTTAGTCCATGTGTGACGGAGCGAGAGGGAAAGAGAAAGAGAGTGAGCGACAACAGAGCTGTTCATGTGGAGGGAGAATGTGTGTCACAGCCAGGCAGACTTGGAGGGGGAGTGTCGGACAGGGGGGTGAACGGTTACACTAAAATAACTCTGGTAATAGAGCACACTTCCTTGATGAGCCGTTTACTTGAGTGTTCATGCTCTCTCATACATACGTAAACTGAATGCACAGACACACACACACACACACACACACACACACACACACACACACACACACACACACACACACACACACACACACACACACACACACACACACACACACACAGGATTTAATTTAGCTTTAAAGAGCGACTGCCTTTAAAAAGCAACGAATACCTTTGAAAACAGCTTGTGTGGTATCAATATGAGTTAGAAACAGTTATTCTGGCGTCAAAATTCATTACAAAGTGTAAATAGGATCATTTCGGTCATAAAGTCAGTCTTGTCTAAAACTGAGATTGGAACATCTGTGTGTCACAATGGGTAAATGAAGGTTGGATTTTAATTTAATGATGTCCATTTGCCCACTAACATGGGGTGAACAGCCGCGGTGATTGCTCTCTATCCAATAACTATGACAGTGAGACAAACCTGCCCAGCTATTATGACTTTGTTTACATTAAGATAAGACATCACAAAAATAAAATCTTGAGAAATACTGCACCAAACACCTTAGTTTGATGTAAAATTGCGCAACCTAAACATCCTCGGAAAACGTAATAACAGATTTCTTGAGTTATCTTACATTCATTCTGGGGATTTTGAAGAAGTGAAATAGGCTCGAGCGTCTACAGTGTCTCATGTGGGACAAACATCATTTACCAAATGCGGAATTGGTCAGGAAACACACCTCTAAGACTGAAATGTCAGTGCCAACGTGCCAACTTGTGTGTTCAGCGGCTCTTTAACAAAATGTATTAGGGTGATTAACCCTTCTGCCTCTCTGTCGGTCACTCTCTAGGGTAAATCCATTCAAGTTCTCTCTCCATTTGGTCTGAACGAAACCTTCCATATATACAGTAGTTGCCAATTGTAGAAGTGCACAAGAGATAAAGGTGCTCAAAACTGACCTATTTTGCATATCCCACCATACCATGAGATAAGCATGTCTTCATCACTGGAAAAGAGAAACGGTTGATATTGATTTCATTTAAAAGCTTACAAACAGGGTTGTCAAACTATTTTATAATTTCTGGAGAGAAAACAAATCATGAATTTAGATTTTTTTTCATATTCACATACCGTACCAGTCAGAAGTTTGGACACCTACTCATTGAAGGGTTTTTCTATATTTTTACTGTCATCAAGGCAAAGGGTGGCTACTTTGAAGAATTTCAAATATATTTTGATTTGTTTAACACTTTTTTGGTTACTACATGATTCCATGTGTGTTATTTCATAGTTTTGATTTCTTCACTATTATTCTACAATGTAGAAAATAGTCAAAATAAAGAAAAACCCTGGAATGAGTAGGTGTGTCTAAACTTTCGACTGGTACTGTATGTTGTAGCTTAGACCCTGTTTTACATCATCTTAGGTTTTTGTGTTGTGCCTGCCATTGGTTGAGACACCACATGCTCTTGAATACAGGGTGGGTGTCATGTTTTGGCTGATAAACAGTTCAACTTTCAAATGGTACCACCAGACTGGACCATTGACCCTTTGGTCCAGGATCAGATCAGAAGCCTTGCCTGGTCCATAACCTGTCCATAAAATAATTTCCCCTATACAAATGGTACCTCCAAGAGATGTTTTAAAATATATTGTCAATCCTCCATAGGAAATCTATTGAAATCATAGAAATATAGATCATAGAATAGACATGACCATTAAAGTTGACATTCAACAATGGGTGGACCGGCGGTCATCTTTGTGTTAGTAATTAGAAGTTACAATTTCAATTCAATTAAAATTTCAATGGTGTACCAGCTAAATTTCTGTTGTCTGAATCGATAGAATTCAAAGAATTGACCTATGATTGAAATGCACCCACACCTTATTCAACAGCATGAAATGTCTCAACCAATGGAGGGTACAACACAATAACCTCGGATGATGTGAAATAGCATCTAAGTTACAACATAAACAAAGAAAAACAGGAGTTTACGTGTTAAGATATTTTTAAACCTTTAATGTTTAACACTTACCATATTTATATAAAAATAATCCGATAAAAATCAGATAAATAATTAAATAGTTTGGCAACACTGTTTGTAACCGTTTTAATGATATTGAACTCAACCGTTTATCTTTTCCAGTGATGAAGACATGGATGTCCCATGGTTGAGTGAGTGCAAAATGGTTGAAATTGGAGAACTTTTATCTCCTGAATGTTTTGGCATTCAGGTCCAAAAAAGTCACTTTGGAAAGTTCTGTTTAAAATAAAAAGAGATGCTGTCAAAAAGGGATTCAATTCAAATGGATTTAATCTCTCTAATGCACTTGCTCAAATCCACAGTGATGTCAGAGATAATAGTCAAGACAACAATGCTATACCCATCAGAACCAAATGACTGACCAACATTGCAAAATCAAACAGACATGTTTTTGAGGTCTAGCTTTGGCAAGTACTGTCTGTTCAGTGATATTAAATGTCCCAGTGTTGCACATGTATTCAAATAAATAAAAACGTCTCTAAAAAGGAGTTGGGTGCCACTTGACTTTAATGCTACACAGATGTCCATCTCTCCACGTTGGAGTGTCCCGTGTCCCCTTAACTGGCCCACAGGCAAGGTTGTATCTGACACACACACACACACACATCAAATCACATTGTATTTGTCACATGCGCCGAATACAACTGGTGTAGACTTTACCGTGAAGTGCAGAGTTTAAAATAGTAACACAGGAGGAATAAAACTAAATACACAAGAATGTATCTATTTACAGTACCAGATCAATTTGCAGAAGTACGAGGTATTTGAGGTAGATACTGTGTATATACATGAATGTAGGGTAAAGTGACTAGGCATCAGGATAGATACAAAATAAAGTGTGTAAAAGTGTGGGTGAGTGTGCGACTAATGTGTGTGTGTGTGTGCATGTGTTGTGTCGGTATGCATGTGTGTGTTACGTGTGTGTGTGTGCGTATGCAGTGTATGCGGTTTTGTGTGGGAGTGTTAATGTAGTGTGTGAAAGTGAGTGTGTATATAAACTCAGCAAAAAAATAAACGTCCTCTCACTGTCAACTGCGTTTATTTTCAGCAAACTTAACATCTGTAAATATTTGTATGAACATAACAAGATTCAACAACATACATAAACTGAATAACTTCCACAGACATGTGACTAACAGAAATTGAATAATGTGTCCCTGAAAAAGGGGGGGTCAAAATCAAAAGTAACAGTCAGTATGTGTGGCCACCAGCTGCATTAAGTACTGCAGTGCATCTCTTCCTCATGGACTGCACCAGATTCCACAGTTCTTGCTGTGAGATGTTACCACACTATTCCACCAAGGCACCTGCAAGGATATTTCTGGGGGGAATGGCCCTAGCCCTCACCCTCCAATCCAACAGGTCCCAGACGTGCTCAATGGGATTGAGATCCGGGCTCGTCGCTGGCCATGGCAGAACACTGACATTCCTGTCTTGCAGGAAATCACACACAGAATGAGCAGTATGGCTGGTGGCATTGTCATGCTGGAGGGTCATGTCAGGGTGAGCCTGCAGGAAGGGTACCACATGAGGGAGGATGTCTTCCCTGTAACGCACGGCGTTGAGATTGCCTGCAATGACAACAAGCTCAGTCCGATGATTCTGTGACACACCGCCCCAGACCCTCCACCTCCAAATCACACCGCCCCAGACCCTCCACCTCCAAATCAATCCCGCTCCAGAGTACAGGCCTCGGTGTAACCCTCATTTCTTCGACGATAAGCACGAATCCGACCATCACCCCTGGTGTGACAAAACCTCGACTCGTCAGTTAAGAGCACTTTTTGCCAGTCCTGTCTGGTCCAGCGACAGTGGGTCTGTGCCCATAGGCGACGTTTTTGCCGGTGATGTCTGGTGAGGACCAGCCTTACAACAGGCCTACAAGCTCTCAGTCCAGCCTCGCTCAGCCTATTGCGGACAGTCTGAGCACTGATGGAGGGATTGTGCGTTCCTGGTGTAACTCAGGCAGTTGTTATTGCCATCCTGTACCTGTCCCGCAGGTGTGATGTTTAGATGTACCGATCCTGTGCAGGTGTTGTTACATGTGGCTGCCACTGCGAGGACGATCAGCTTTCCATCCAGTCTCCCTGTAGCGCTGTCTTCGTCTCACAGTACAGACATTACAATGCATTGCCCTGGCCACATCTGCACTCCTCGTGCCTCCTTGCAGCATGCCTAAAGCACGTTCACACAGATGAGCAGGAACCCTTGGCATCTTTCTTTTGGTGTTTTAGAAAGTCAGTAGAAAGGCCTCTTTAGTGTCCTAAGTTTTTAAAACTGTGACCTTAATTGCCTACCGTCTGTAAGCTGTTAGTGTCTTAACGACCGTTCCACAAGTGCATATTCATTAATTGTTTATGGTTCATTGAACAAGCATGGGAGACAATGTTTAAACCCTTTACAATGAAGATATGTGAAGATAATTGAATTTTTACGAATTATCTTTGAAAGACAGGGTCCTGAAAAAGAGCCATTTCTTTTTTTTGTTGAGTTTAAATATTTTCTAGTAAATGTGCGTAGGGTCAGTGTAAGATAGTTAGGGTACCATTAATTTACTATTTAGTCTGGCTATATAGCAGTCTTATGGTTTGGGGGCCGAAGCTGCCAAGGAGCCTGTTAGTCTGAGAGCCGATGCTCCCGTACCATTACCCGGATGGTAGCAGAGTGAACAGGGTTAGGTAGCTGTTTAGACACTTGCCAGCTGGTCTGCGCATGCTTTGAGAACCCGCCCTGTTATTTCATCAGATCATTAACCTGTTTAAACGTTTTGCTCACATCGGCAAGATTTCACACACACACTCCTGCCATCCTGGCCTCCACGTTGCTCTCCTGCAGGGCCTCCCCTGACTCCCCTCTGGTTAGGCAGAGGGCATGAGCTGGCACCCCTTACAGAGGCATTGTCCGCAGTTCTGTTTCTATTGCCACACCATTAGAGCTGAAGAAAAAAAGGAGAGAGATCTACCCATAGGCAAGGAAAGAGAGGGAGAGATAAAAAAAAGGGGGGATATAGAATTTCACTGTTTGTGTGGCTGTGTATTGGCTTAGGAGAACGCTACGTTCTGAAGTTGAGCCATTAGTGTCTTATTACCGATATTGCACATCTGCGCTATGCAAGGATGACTAACAACAAATATTACTAACTAACTCATGTCTCAGCGCCGGTAAAGTGACACTCAGCAGTCTCATACGCCTGCTCTGTGCGACCAGAGCTGTTATGGCTGATGAGTAAGACCGTGCAACAGTGGGCTGACCACACGCACACTCAGGCTGCAGCCCTGGCAGCCCTGACACTGTTAAGAGCACAAGGCCACAGACAGCCGAACCGAGACACCGTCTCCATATCAAACACGGCTCGGCTGCACTGTGGGCGAATGGAGGAACACGTTACTATGCTGTATTGAGTTAATTTGCTGGAAATCAAAAAGTGATCGTTTCGTGTCCTATTGCAAGCTCTCTTCCTGTAACCTTTGTTGAGAGGCTTGTTAAAGCTGACACCTGCAATGCTGTGGTGTGGTGTGCACTGTGCTAAATAAGGAGAAGTTAGGAAGATACTGTCACTAATATAAGTCATATGACACAACACAATGAAATAGATATCCAGGTGTCTTGTGTTCTCACACAGGAAGAAACACAAATGTCAAGAAGGAAGTTTTGTGATGGGGTACTCTTGTCGTGGTGGTTTCGATAAGGAAGCAAGGCAAGATGGTAGCGGTGCAATATTCAGGATGGGGACTTTGACTTTAAGTGAGAATAGGGAAATAAACAGCATTTTAGTCATTTAGAAAACACTTATCCAGAGAGACTTAAAGTTAGTGCATTCATCATTAAAGGGAAACTCCACCATTTTTCAACCTAATTTTTATTACTCCAGCACAATACCATTGTCTACACATTTGAAAACCTTTGCATTTCTACATTTTGTAGAAAAAATATATACATTTAAAAAAGTTCTACCCGATGACATGGTGTCGTGGGGAGCAAGAAGATAACCTCCCTCTGGCTAGAAACTTGTTGCAGGTTTTGAAAATCCCCGTTTAAATTTGTATTTTATTTCATCCTAGCCTGTCATGTCACAGAGAAGCATTTTTTAGGACTTTTCTTCATATCTTTTTAACCACAGATCATAGAAACGCGCCGTTTCACATACATAGACACTGGTATGGTGCTGGAGATAATGAATACAAGGTTGAAAAGTGGCAGAATTGTCCTTTAAGGTAGCAAGGTGAGACCACATATCATAGCTACTTATTACATTTTTCCTGAATTAAGAGCAAAGTCACTACTAGAAAGACAAGTGCAAGTGTTGGTTCAAGAAAGTTTTTTTATTTTTATTTTTTAATGTATCAACACTAATGCTGCTGACAGTACACACTGATCTGGTCATTTCAGGTTGGTCAACATTGAACAGATAGGATAGAGGTTGTTTTCATCATAGAATTACATTATACAATCACAATTATAGAATCTCTATGGTTTTCACTACAAGAAAGTACAGTCTCTGGACAGAGCTGTTAGTACTTCCTCTTGAAGATGCAGCTGCAGAGTATGGAGACCCAAAAAACCCAGCTGGTATTTGGGAATATCCGTTATCAAGTAATGGGCAACCACAAAGACGGTGGTAAGCTGGAGGATACCAGCCAGGATGAAGAATATCCCAACGACGAACATCACCTTGGCCCTGGACCACTTAATCTTGACGCAGTTGGTACACTTGGACCAAAGATGGCCCCGAACAATCCCAGAGATCAAAGAACAGTTGAGATGGAGGCGATCATCATCAGGGCCCATAT
This sequence comes from Oncorhynchus masou masou, assembly GCF_036934945.1. NCBI lineage: Eukaryota > Metazoa > Chordata > Actinopteri > Salmoniformes > Salmonidae > Oncorhynchus > Oncorhynchus masou. Next base: position 57,986,567 of record NC_088212.1, read on the forward strand.
GACCCCACTGGGAGGGTCCAAAAACAACAACTAAATCGACGGCACAGGACACTAGGGAGACTATCCACCAGAATGTTGCCAATCTCACTAGGGGGCACAAGCTGGACAGTATAGCTCCTCCAATCAGGAGCAGGGACGCTGCCCCCCCAGCTGAAGTAGATCAAGCCAGTTTTCATCGAGAACACTTCTCATCCGGGTGGTGTAGCTATGAGTATACCAGCCAGGATGAAAAATATTCCAGTGATTATTATCAACTTGGCCTTCGATGGTTCCTCTTTGATGCAATTGGTGCACTTGGCTCCGATGATGAAGACCATCACCCCCCAGAACCCCCAAGATGATGGTGATGATGGTTATGGCTAAGGCTGGGGCTGCAGGTCCTGGGGAAGGAGGGAGTCGTAGAACTTACTGTCCCATGAGCAATCAGCTCATCCAAAGGCCCTCCCAGATGACCTGAGGGATGAAGGCAGTCACTCTACACATGGGCAAAGCAGAGGCTACTATGGAGATGATGCATCCTATGACTCCCAAGGTGATGCCCAAAATCTCCTTCAAAGAGTTAGTCAACAAAGAGGTTTCTAGAAAAGGGGGAGATATTCAACTTTTAGAGACGATTCTATACAGTGCCTTCAGAAAGTATTCACAGCACTTGACTTTTTCCACATTTTGTTGTGTTACAAATTGAATTTAAAATCAATTATATTGAGATTTTTGTTCACTAGCCTACACACAATACCCCATAATGTCAAAGTGGAATTCTGTTGTAATTTATTTTTATAGTTTTTTTTTACAAATTCATTAAAAATGAAAAATTAAATGTCTTGGGTATGCTTGTAATCATTAAGAACTGGGGAGTTTTTCAGGATAAAATAGAAACGGAGCTTTTCTAGGCAAAATCCTAGAGGAAAACTTGCTTCAGTCTGCCTTCCACCACAACTGGGAGCTGAATTCACCTTTCAGCAGGACAATAACCTAAAACACAAGGCCAAATCTACACTGGAGTTGCTTACCAAGAAGGCAGAGAATGTTCCGGAGTGGCTGAGTTACAGTTTTGACTTCAATCTACTTGAAAATGTATGTCAAGACCTGAAAATGGTTGTCTAGAAATGATCAACAACCAATTTACCAGTGCTTGAAGAATGTTAAAAAAAATAATGAGCAAATGTTACACAATCCAGGTGTGGAAAGCTCTTAAAAGACTTCCCCAGAAAGACTCACAGCTGTAATCGCTGTCAAAAGGTGCTTCTACAAAGTATTGACTCAAGGGTGTGAAAATGTATGTAAATGAGGTATTTCTTGATTTCCTTTCCAATACATTTGCAAAAATGCCTAAAAACATGCTTTCACTGTCATTATGGGGTGTAGGTGGGTGAGGGAAAAAAATATATTTAATCCATTCTGAATTCATGCCGTAACACAACAAAAGTGGAAAAGTCAAGGGGTATGAATAATTTCTGAAGGCACTATAACTCTAGGATCTTCAGTCTTTACAAAGTTCCAGAACAACATCCTCTTCCAAATGCTCTTACCTTCTAATTCTTCTGTAATTGGAGATCGGAGTCTGTCAGAAACCCACTATGTCTGATCGATGCTGTGATCTCACTTAAATATGTTGTCATGGAAACAAGAAACCAGGCCCCTCTCCACCTGCAGTTTGCAATTTTTCGAAATGTGTATCCAGGGTCTAATATATGTTTTTAGGCCATAACCTTCTTAATGGAAGGAGTGGAGAGAGGCAGTGAGTCACTCACAGCAGCACAGGCGGCCTTGAACACAGAGGAGCAGACTTGGTGACCCAGGTCTGTATGGAGTGGGATGGAGCCTGGTGTAGGTAGGCATGACTCACCACACAAACAAGTAGATACCACCGAGGCCTGGGTAGAGGGGGTGGGGGAGGGAGGGAGGGGGTTGATGATATACTGTAGGCAGATATCACAATAATTATAAAAATAACCATTGTACTATGTATAATGTGTTGTTGTTTTTTTAAACTGGCAAATAAAAAATCTATCAACCATACATAGTGCATACCAAGTCATACACTTTTATATGCTTTTTTGCACATTTACATGTAGAAGCTGTTCTATGTGGTCCATCAATTTTAAACTTCAAAGCATGGCTTAGTTCTGCCTTTTCAATGTAGGCTCCATGAGTAAAAGCTCACAGACAATTGTTCACTACAAGAGCCATCCTCCTTGCCAAGGCCCTTGGGGCAGCATGGTCATGAGAGGGAGTGTGGAAGTAATCGTTTTGGACGGGTCCGTTTGTCCCCCAGCGATGCACCCAGGGGACAGTTGTCCGGCACTGTACTCAGACCGGGGCGGCGTCATGAAATGACCGTGCTACCTTGATCTGTTACCCGTAGAAACAGAGTGGAGGTTCTGAGTGTCCGTTACCTCACATTAACAAACGCCCCTCTCCACAGTTGTGACTAGATGGGAGTTCAGCTACGGACAGAAGTGACTTTTCGTAGAAGGTTAGGAAAGAATATGAGCTGGCCCTAACCCTTTCCTAACCTTAACTCAATTCTCCTAACCTGCTATGTTAATTCTCCTAACCTGCTGCATAAGTTCTCCAAACCGATGGACTCCCTTGTGTCTTTACTCCAGCCCCCTCCCCGACCATCACCTCTCTAGCCCCTCAGACACTGAGCCGTCCTCAGCCACTGTTAGCCTAAACTCGTTCTCTAACTCTTTGCTACAGTCCCTCCAGCCTCAGAGAGGGAGAGATAGAGAGAGAAAAGGGTGATGTCAGGCCTGCCCTTTCAGAGTGAGCTCTGATTGGATTGAAGATCTAACCTGTCTCCCACTGCTACAAGGGACAGTGATTATACGCACCAGCTGTGACAGTGCCCTGGCCCAGGGCTTTGATGAGTAACAGAGGCTTGTAACATTTCCTACTACCAGACAGATTTCCACAAGCCCTCTGTGAGGGATTAAACTCATATCTCACTGAGTGGCGGGGGGGGGGGGGACGACATAGAGAGGCAGCGATGGGAAAAGAAAGAGGATATTCACTGCATGAGCTGCCAGACAGCACCTAGACTAGAGTAATAATTGATTGGGCATTTCCTTAACACTAGCCTCTCAACACAGTAGGAATAGCAGAAATATCCTCTTAAACTCAAAGACAACGCAACTAAATTACTGTCTGCAGCATCACAAAAAGAAACAAAACAACTATTTAGTCAATAGCACAGTCCTTCAGGAGATGTTATCCTACTATACTATCACATTGAAGTTGTGTTGCATTCCAACATAACAACATTAGGTCGCTTAGTTATCAATACTATATGTCACATGATAGACATGCAAAAACTTTCCCAGGTGTTAACAGCATTGTAAGCTATGAGGAAAAGAAGACACCGATGTTCCTCATGGCAGGGGAAGCACCCAACAGAAACTACTAAGGTTGACTTCATTATGCTCTATAGGAGGAAGTATCTATTGTTAACTACACAGCAAAGTCAGTAAGTCTGTAGAAATATCCAGCATTCAAAGTTATGACTGATCTGCATGCTGTAAGTCGTGAAAATGTTTTTTTTTTGTCTCCTTTATACAGTCTTGGTGTTGTGTTGGTACAACTGGAGCTGCCATACTTCCTGTCTGAGATGAGATAGTGAGTTGAGAGGAAACACAGTCCTCTAAGACCCCTGCAGGCCTTTATAACACATTAACAACAACGTTTCGCTGTACGATTAGCGCAACTAACGATACCCCTCAGGCCATATGTGGGTAAAGTATCAAAATTATTTTCAGAAACCAGTGACACTTTTCTCTATTAGCAATTATGATCGACTTACGTTGTGAGGAAACAAACATCAACCCCATCGGTTGTGTGTGATCTGTGGGTCAAGTAAGCATGTGATGATGATATTCAAAAGACACGCGTACTGCATCCTGTATGGTGGTCACAGAGACAGTCAAGCTGGGATGTGTCTATAATCTAATACCCACCAAGACTCACCACGTATTTCTGTTGTGACATAGGCTAATGTGGCCTAGTCAAAGTCCAGACCTAATCCCAATTGAGATGTTGTGGTAGGACTTGAAACGAGCAGTTCATGCTTGAAAACCCACAAATGTCACACAGTTAAAGCAGTTCTGCATGGAAGAGTGGGCCAAAATTCCTCCACAGTGACGTGAGAGACTGATCAACAACCACAGGAAGTGTTTGGTTGGAGTCATTGCAGCTAAAGGTGGCTGTCACATCTGCTCCCGCTCCCCCTCTCTGGCACTTGAGGGCGCCAGGCTGCCCATCAATACGCACACCTGTCACTATCATTACGCGCACCAGCGCTTCATTGGACTCACCTGGACTCCTTCACTTTGTTGATTGCCCCCTCTATATCTGTCTGTTCCTCAGTTTGTTCCGCGTGTCAGCATTAATGTCGTTTTGTTCCCCCTGTCCAGGCGCTGTCCGTGTTTTGTTTCCTGTCTGTCATTTATTATTCACTCCCTGTACTTGCTTCTCGTCTTCCAGTATCTGTCCTCACAGTGGCACAAGCAGTTATTGAGTGTAAGGGGGCAATTACTTTTCCACACAGGGGCATTGGGTTTTGCATAATTTGGTTTATGAAATAAAATAAATAAGTATCTAATTCTTGTGTTATTTGTTCCCTCAGGTTTCCTTTATGTAATATTAGGTTTTGGTTGAAAATCTGGTAACATTCTGTATAAAGAAAATATGCAAAAGTAGAGAAAATTAGAAAAATACCTTTTCACAACCCTGTATATTTCCTGGTTCAGGAGGCCGACAAAGACAAACATGACATATTCTAAAGCTTAGGTAAAGATAAGCATGAGGCAAATATGACACCTAGTGGTAAAATGAAGCCCTTACAGATTTAGATTTGTATGGACTATGATAGAAGATGGACAGGATAGCCCGAGCAGGTTTCTCCAACCTTGTTCCTGTACAGCTACCGTCCAGTAGGCTTTCACTCCAACCCTAATCTAGTGCACCAGAATCTAATAATTAGCTGGTTGATAAACTGAATCAGGTTAGTTACAACTGGGGTTGGAGCGAAAACATACAGGAGGGTAGCTCGCCAGGAACAGGGTTGGAGTGCCCTGAGATAGAGGATGCTGGGTCTGTACAATAAAAAGAAAACAGGGGTACAGAAGCACAAGAGGAATGGGGCCATAAGCAGTGTAATTAGAAGTCATCTGCTGATACAAAGGCCGCTAAGAGCTGGATGGCCCCAGGGAGATGACATGAAGTTGTGTTGTAGAGGCCTCTGCTCCTGACTCTGTGGGTCTTTCCTGCTCCACGAAGCACTCGGACCTCCTAAACAGGCAACATGATATTTCTCACCGCCCGGCCCATTTAGAGTCCTTTGCCAGTCTCCTTTCTATCCTGGCTTTGGCACTGAGCTCCCACAGGCCCAAGTGTTAGTCTCAATTGTAGAGGTAAATAAATAAACATCATGAGGTCTCTAACAAGGAAAACCCTCATTTGATTGTATTACTTATATCAAACCAATCTCTTTACCTTACTAAAAGGATTCATCTGATTGTGTGTCTCATTTTGTAATTACAATGCTTGTTTATCATGTACAGTTGAAGACGGAAGTTTACATACACTTAGGTTGGAGTCATTAAAACTCGTTCTTCAACCACTCCACATATTCTCTATAAAGTCTCTATATCCACAGTAAAACGAGTCCTATATCGACATACCCGGAAAGGCCACTCGGCAAGGAAGAAGCCACTGCTCCAAAACCGACATAAAAAAGACAGACTACGGTTTGCAACTGCACATGGAGACAAAGATCGTACTATATGGAGAAATATCCTCTGGTTTGATGAAACAAAAATAGAACTGTTTGGCCATAATGACCATCGTTACGCTTGGGGGGAAAGGGGGAGACTTGCAAGCTGAAGAACACCATCCCAACCGTGAAGCACAGGGGTGGCAGCATCATGTTGTGGGGGTGCTTTGCTGCAGGAGGGACTGGTGCACTTCACAAAATAGATAACATCATGAGGGAGGAAAATTATGTGGATATATTGAAGAAACATCTCAAGACATCAGTCAGGGAGTTAAAGCTTGGTTGCAAATGGGTCTTCCAAATGGACAATGACCCCAAGCATACTTCCAAAGTTGTGACAAAATGGCTTAGGGGCAACAAAGTCACGGTATTGGAGTGGCCATCACAAAACCCTGACCTCAATTCTATAGAACATTTGTGGGCAGAACTGAAAGAGTGTGCGAGCAAGGAGGCCTATTAACCTGACTCAGTTACACCAGCTCTGTCAGGAGGAATGGGCAAACATTTACCCAACTTAAGCTTGTGGAAGGCTACCTGTAACGTTTGACCCAAGTTAAACAATTTAAAGGCAATGCTACTAAATACTAATTGAGTGCATGTAAACTTCTGACCCACTGGGAATATGATGAAAGAAATAAAAGCTGAAATAAATCATTCTAACATTTCACGTTCTTAAAATAAAGTGATGATCCTAATTGACCTAAGGCAGGGAATCTTTACTAGGATTAAGTGTCAGGAATTGTGAAAAACTGAGTTTAAATGTATTTGGATAAGGTGTATGTAAACTTCAACTGTATGTACAGAAACTGTAGTAATGAGCAATACATTTTGATTCATTGTGAGGCCACCCACCATATGATCTGTCTATTTAAAGATCAGACATGAGACTGCCCTGACTAATATTGCTCTGGGCAGACAGGAAGAGACGAGACGTGATTGAAGAGTTGGGGACTGTCTGGTTATCTAACCAGTTATTTCTATCCAATAGGGTTCCATTCTTCCTTCAGGCATTGTATTAGCGCTAACAGAACAAGAAATTCAAAACACTGTCAGAAATCTGACAAAACATTTGGGAGACATTTCCTTGAAATGTAACTCCATGATTCCTAGAGCGATGACAAGCCATAACGAATCAATAACTTTTAAGTGGTAATTGATTCAGTTCCAAAATAGACTCAATCACAGAGTCACCGCGGGTTTATTTGAGCTAATTTTATCCCCACTCTGCTATCGCTAGGCTCTCTATCTGTCTGGTGGTGTTGGCATGTTGTGTCATACTACGCAGACAGGAAATGAACTGGCTCACTACCAAACCTTCAAGTGAAGGTTACACACACACACACACACACACACACACACTTTGGTAATAACACTACTAGATATTGCCATGTTTTTAATTTCCTCATCAACACTGGCTGTTCTGCCTCCTCACTACATCTCACCCCATGGTGTTTGGGTATGGAGTGGGAAACATCTCCTACGCTAGATACAATACAGGGGGCATCTTTTCCTAAAGCAATCCTCTGACATCACGACTTGGATTTGCATCAACTAACCAGTTAATTAGTAGCAGAAATGGAAGTAAAAGAATTACAGGGAACTGCAACTACTGTATATGTTCCTAACGAGGGTGGGGAATGACCTAACTCAATGTAATTAGTGCTCAATGTGACTCTAACCACAGACCCATGTCATTACTGACAATGGGCACAATTTGCTCACCATTTTCTGTTGGGTTTTTAATTCATCTCTATGAATATAGCAATATGATTAAGGGCCCTCTTTATCAAAAACAACAAGAAGTGTAAGACTCGAGGCTGTGCTGAGGGTCATTGTTCGGGAAAGCTGTAAAAACGGACAGGCTCACGATGACACATTTTTACCTTTGCGTTGGTACCAAAGGAAATCCTTTCCTGAGAGGACAGGAACACATGCTGTGTGACCCTGATCCTGTCAACAGCCCCTGAAACTGGTAGAGGATGGACTTCATACTGAATTACTGATGGGGAAACAAAGTGAAACCCTGAACAGTAGTAGGTTACACAATGCCAACAGCAGTATTGAATATTTTATGAAATATTTATGGTTTTGTTATCATTAGCAATTGTATTCACCCTCTTATTTTGTAGCCCACTATTTCATTGTAATAAACCAGTAACTTGCCCATAAAAGCAACTTGTTAGCAGCTCAACTAACACATTTTCTATGCGAAACCACAATGTTGGGTTACAGTTGATACAGCTGCTGCATGGCCAGAGTGACACATATAATGGCTATGGGCATGCTTTGTCACATCTGTCACATCAATGAGCGAACTAAAGATAAAACTGGCTCTATTTCTGTCAGTCCTCAGATGGGTCCCTCTTTCTCCCCTCAGGCCCCTCGCTGTCTACAAACCCATCCGCCCTGGCACCTCAACACTGTCATCCAGTAGGACACGCAGCCAGCCCTGGTCCCAATGCTACGAGATGTTGCCAAATAAGCCAGAACACGCCGGAAGGGGACGACTGGGATGGGATCAGCTCTGCGAACACACATCAGGAAGGATAGGGGTTTCCGTATCCCCCTTGGGAGGCACACAGTCTATTGCCCCAGTGAATCCTCTCTCTGCCCTGAACATGGGATATGTGCCCCTATACCGAGACGGTTGAGCTAACGTGCGCTAATGTGATTAGCATGACGTTGTAAGTAACATAAAACTTTCCAGGACATGTCTTTATATGGGCAGAAAGTTTAAATTCTTGTTAATCGAACTGCACTGTCCAATTTACAACAAATAAATTCATAATCTAATCTAATTTGTCACATGCGCCGAATACAACAGGTATTTCACCTTACAGTTCTAACTTACAAGCCCTTTTATCACGGCAAATGGTTTGATACATTCACCTCTGAAGGTAAATAATGTACTTACATTCAGTAATCTTGCTCTGATTTGTCATCCAGAGGGTCCCAGAGATAAAAATGTAGCACAGTTTTGTTTGATACAATCAATTTTTATATTCAAAATGTAGGAACTGGGTTCTACAGTTTGAACCCTTGCTGTCTCTGGCTACACACCCACCCCGTCCGGCCATCTAGATGTGTGAAAGTTAGTGTATAAGCTAATGATCTATCATGTATGACATTCCTGGGAGTGTGTAAACTTAAAATGTTGTATTACCATATCATTTTTGTATTTTCTCTATAGTTATGTACTTGAAAATGTATTAATTGACCAATTCGGCACATTTGGGCAGACTTGATACAATGCTGTCCAGTCTTGCAATGCTTCACTGGATCAATCTGAAACATTGGCCAAAATCTAAATTGCGCCTAAACGGCAATATTATATTATGGCCTTTCCCTTGCATTTCACAGATTATTTCAATAAATATATTAAAACAAATTGTCTTTGACCAGATCTAATGTGCTATATTCTCCTACATTAATTACACATTTCCACAAACTTCAAAGTGTTTCCTTTCAAACGGTATGAAGAATATACATATCCTTGCTTCAGGTCCTGAGCTACAGGCAGTTAGACTTGAAAAAAAAGGGTCCGATTCTGAAGAGGTTTTAGTACAGGAGAACATCAGCAGTTCAGCTCCCCCATAAGCCAATGCACATGATGCTCTGGAGACAGCGTTCCAGGAATATCAGCAAGGTGCGCAAATTATCGCTGAAGAACGGAAGGACAGAGCCTCGGTGTGTGGTTGGGAGAGTGTTCTGTTGAGCAATGGAACGCATATTGTCAGAAGAGTTCACGTTCCAAATGTTCCTGTGAGGCCCCGACTAGAGTCAGAGCTACAAAGCTGTGCGACGTTGAGAACAGCTGTCACATGTCTAGGTCTATGCTCCTCTGAAATAGACACTACATGCCCCGTTAAGGCTGCAGTGTGAATCCTGGCTTCAAGTAGTTATAACATTGCATTTTACAAGTGTATTATAAGCAACTACAAGCAAACAGTCATAATAAAATGACAGGAATTGGAGCACAGTCTGTGGCAGTGACCGGGAGTCGTCGTGACAGGGACAGGCACCTGGTGGGCTGAACGGAGGTGTGAATGAGACACGTGTCCCCGCAGAGAAGGTACCGTCACCTCTGCCAGCTACGGCTTGCTGAGAAGAACAGTGCGGCGTGTGAAAGAGTGGAGGGTCAGGTGACTGTCTGAGGACTTGTGTTGTAACATCGTCATCACGTAGGTAGGTGCTTCCTCTGCATGTCCTTATGATCACTGGCTGCAGTACTGAGGATTCCGAAGGTGGAAAATACTAAGCTAACTTACTTGGCTAACAGTTATACAGTATTGTGTGAAACCGGAAGCTGGATATCAATGAGATATCGGTTATCCGTACAGTCCACATCAATTATCACAAAGTCCCCATTGTTTCCTTGTTGGCCCACTCCGAACAATAGTGCCAGGGGTTGACAGACTTGCTCAGTCTTGATCAGAGCCTGTTCACAGACGGGACAATTGATGACGATATCAATTGTCGCTGTTGAGCAAAAAAAAAAAAAAAAAACACAGAAAATGTATTCGTTGTATGCTTAACATGGCTTGAAATTGGTTGACCCCTAGATCAATTGGTTTAGCATAGATTCAAGATTGTGCAAGTAATACAGTATAATCTATAAAGCAGCACAACATGGCTCTCTCTAGCCAAACAGGTTCATCAGTATAATCTGTTGGAGGAGACTTCAGCCCTAGTTTAAAGGACATGTTGATGTATTGGCTAATGGCCAAGCCTACTGCACTCACTGTGTGAGCAGTATGCATTCATGGTATATACTATACTTAAAAAGTGGAATAACAGCAAATTTCTCAAATGTGTCCATGTGCCTAAACCCCTCTGACTAGTTTTTGAACTGTCTGTCAAAGTGCGCACCTCTCTCACTCAGGGCGAGCAAGGTAGACCTAGAGCAGGAGCTACATCGCAGGGTGATACAGCCCCCCGCCGCTCACTGCAGCGCGAGATAGAATTTGGTGGAATAACGCAAATCTACGACACATACAAACGCTCTGTCGCAGCGAAACGACTAAATACGATTGTGATAATATGGCATAAATATTTTATGTGACACATTTGGGTCGCTGGGTTCATCCTTTTCCTTTTCTGAGACCTCTGCTAAGCAAGGAGGAATGGAGCCGACCTGATCCCGGCCCTCCCCCTTTTACCCTGCAACCCCATTGGAACTCATTTCACCTGCCAATGAACATTGTCCATCTTCTCTCTCTGACTGTAGGCTTCATCCTCATTGCATGGTGTGATCATCACACCAAAATACATCTACTAAAATGAGAGGGAAAGACTAGTGAGAGTGCAACATTAATGCCCACTTCCTAGAATGACACATATGGTCCATAAGGCTAATTTATATAACGCACGTTTCGTTAGATTGTAACTTTCCAACAGTAGCCAGTTGACAGCGAACATATCCTTGTAAATTCATTTCTGTTGCAGATATAATAGATAGATGCCTTCATCAGTACCTCGGCTAGCGAAATGTGATGTATGCTCACTGTCCAAGTTTTCATTGGGCTCGATCAAATATGCTATTACTACATGTATTATTAGCCTACATGTATATATATTTTTAAACTGGAAGAATAATGACAAATCATTTACAAAATGATGCAGAGGATTTTGTTTGCAAGCCAGGGCCAAATCGTATTCTTCGAGCGAGCAAGAGAATGTGATAATGTTGGCACATTTGATCAAACGGAAAAGTATTCTTATAGCCTGTTTGAAATACTCCTGCATCAAATACCCTACTCCTTGAAAGTTGTGTAGTGATTATAGTTAGCGTACGTGATGAATGATGACCACTGCAATCATCAACTGCAGTGTCGCTCATTGGACTACCCCTATGCGAAAGTTTATAAAGACAAAAGGCAGACAGACACATGGAATTATTTGATTTGGGATGGATGGTTGACATGACAAAGGCAGGTTGATATTCTTATCTAAAATGTGTTGTGAATGTGTGTGTTTCGGGCACAGGACTTGAGCCTGGATGGACTCGCGCAATATATTCCAAAATTCTTAACAAAATACAACATTGTTTAGTAGATAAAGGTTGTGAGGATAGTGTTTCTGATCAGATCGACAATTATCTTCTCATGTATTCGTTTGGCTACGTTGCCATCTTTAGAGCACAGCATTTTCTGCTTGGTTTCAAGCGCATCGAAAGAGAGGCTACTAGCGAGGTCTGATGATGCTTCTGACTATATTGGAAAAGGCGTGTTGTGAAATGCTAAATATGATGTAGGCTATTTTGAAAGCTGCCAGTGTGTCTGTTTTTGCATGAGATGGCTGCTGTTTCCTCCTTGCTTGGCAGAGATCTCAGAAAATGTACAAAATGTGACCCAAATTTATCACATACAAACATATGCCATCTCTCACAATTGATCGGATTTCCCGAATTTAGTATCTTCGTTGTGACAGAACGTTTATATTTGTCGTAATTTTGCGTTATTCCACAAAGTTATATCTAGAGCTGCAGTGAGTGGGAGACTGTATAACCATGTGATGTAGCTCTCGCTCAAGGTCTACCTCGCTCTCCCTGAATGAGAGAGGTGCGCACTTTGACAGACAGTCCAACAACGAGGGGTTTGGGAACATAGACAAATTGTCAAAATTTGCTGCTATTCCCCTTTAAGACAGGTACAGTATTAGTGATGAGAGGTGGTTATTTGAGCATAAAACATCAATCCCCCCCCCGCCCTTCCCCCCAAGCAACTTTGAAATATTGTGTTGTGAATACATAATGAAAGGATACTGACGCAGACCCTTTGAAGGAAATGCAACACGCGCACACACACACACACACACACACACACACACACACACACACACACACACACACACACACACACACACACACACACACACACACACACACACACACACACACACACACACACACCTTGTGACAAAGACATGACATGCTCATTAAAACACACACTCCCATAGTGAGGTGTCCTGCAGTTCTCAGGTCAGTATGCCCCAAGAGCCCCCTGCTTACTGCTAAAGGAGCGCCAAGGTACTGGAACAGCAGATGCATCCCGTCCTCCCCCCCCATCCCCTTCACCTCTCACCCTCCTCCAGTCATCCGCAGATGCCTGAGGATTTGAGCTGCAGATTAATACTGTGAAAGGGATTGTAAACAACAACAGGACTCCTATACAGTTGAAGTACTACTCCTATACTGTAGTGTTACTACAGCACAAGAACATAAAACTCATCTCTTGCCAGTAATCCCTGTGATCACCAACTCCGGCCCATCCAATTTGAAAATCCTGCGTAATAGCATACAGTAGGATATATTTTTAGGAAAGAACACTTATGTTGCTAATGGATTGTCACAGAGGCCCATTCAGGTAAAAAAAAAAAAAAAATGAAGCCTCCAACTAAATATAAAAACAAGACACTAAGTACATTTCCAGTCCATTCTTTATTTTTAACGCTGGTTTAGGTTTTAAAGCTCGGGCCATTTATAGGCTATTTTTAACCCTCTTACCTATTACGCAACTCAACACATATCCCTGATCTTGAAGATTTACAACAGGACAGGCAGGCAAACAGGGGCGAGACAATACAAAGATGTACCATGCTGCTTTATGAGAGAGGAAACATCTTTCTGAATGACATTGTTACTCTTTTAGCTTCATTTCAAAAGCAGAAGGTAGGTCTTTTCAAAATAGATTTCTTTTTCCATTTCAGTTTCCACAACTGATGACACTGAGTTGAAAATATAGATTCTTTCAAATGTTATTCAGATAACAGAAGCATAATACAATTGTCTCCTTTCAGAGCCTGGAATAGATTTAGAAACTAATACTAGACCATTATCAAAATATGAAATATTTGACGTGTCCCCTAAAAATAAGTACTGACACTATTTTTTACATTGATAAGAAGCTCAACGAGAACATCAAACACAAGTTCGGAATTTGACCCACAGTAAAAATAAAATACGTATTTAGTATTGCTTAATAGCACTATATTTTTATTTTACGATTACTGAAACAACCTCTATAAACCTGACACAGACTACTTTGTATCCAGTCTTTCTGTGTCTCACCTCGCCATTGTGCCAACCAAGGTGCTGATGCACCCTGTATGTGCTGGCTTTACACTGGCACTACCAGGAGTGGACCTGATCCAGGGGGAATGGTGGTGTCATCATCAATGTGTTAGATGGAGAGGCAGGAGGGTTTCTAGCATTAATAACCTGTGAATCCCTGGGAGAAGTCACCTTAGAGTGCAGCCAGATAGATTGGGCCCCTGGGCTGGGCGGGAGGGAGGGAGGATTGGTGTGAATGGCTGTACCCTGGGCTGTTTTTAGCAGAACAGATGGCCTTGAGGCTTCACTGAGAGGGCACAAATAATTAGGACAGAAATTAAATGGAGGCCAAGGTTGTTTCTGGTAGCCTGGTTAAACCCGACTGAACACTACTCTCACCATTGTACATGGTTGAGGCCAGCATTCAGTCTGGTTTTAGCCAGCCTAGGAGTCTGTTTGCAGCTAAATCAGTGTACCAGGAATGGATACTACCTATCTTACTGTACACTAATCTGAATCTGAGCTCTCCAGTAATGTCAAGGCTACGAACGAATAGCAGATGAGTCAAGCCAGCACTAAGTGACAACTTAAATGGCATCCACTGCAGACTGTGTCAAGCTAATGCCCTGGTCGTCACTGTTGTGGAGACTGTTAAAATGACAGCCTAATCAGTCACTGGGCATATTTCTGACTTCCTTTGAATTGAAGAAAAAAAGAAAAGAAAAATGTTGCAAGTGTAAACATTCTCACTATATATCATAACTGAATTTCCTGGCTTGTAGAAGGTGCCGAAAGGGTCGATCCCTAAAAACGTGTTCCTCCTCTAAATATTTGAGAGCTTGCAGATTTAACCCTCAAGTCATTGTCTTAAGTGTCACCACGGGAATTGTTTTAAATCCCAATGTATTTCTCAGGGACGTACAAGTGAAAGACAGGCAGAGTTAACGGCAAAATGAGATGCCCGCAGGTGTAGAGTCCCATGACCTACATAAATCACTCACAAATCCCTCAAGGAAGGCTATTCCTTCCTGGTTTATTTTTCCCTGATAGGTTGACCTTAAACAAAATGTCAGAACAGTTTAGTTCAGGTTGAATAAGGTCAAATCAATTGGTGAAGGAGTTCTTGAAAACCATGTAAAATGTTCTATTCCTTATATCAGCCTCTGACTCATCACTATTGTGTCCAGGCCGTTACATTGCAGAACCAAGGAAACACAGCACTGAGAGCTCTTCCAGTAACATAGGACCTCTCCGGTTAGTGAAACATCAAGCCAGCATCAAGCTACTCTTACACAAAACTAAGACTGATTTACACATGGCTGGAATGCTGTTTCAGCCAATCAGCATACAGGATTCAAACTACCTGTTTTGTGAAAAAAATTACAGACCCACAGAATGTAGAGATATTGATATCTCATATAAATACATTTTTAAAAAGGGTAAGAGTGTCTGCTAAATTACTAAAATGTCAAAAGTACAGTACCCTACTGTGATTACTTTCAATTAAAATTGTCAAAAGAAACAAAAATATTGTCTTAGCAAAGAGCAATTTCTCAAGCAAGAATTTTGCGAGGACTGTCTGAGAGTGGTCTGGGTGGGGAGGCCAAAACAAAAAAACGAGCCGTTATTGGCAGACAGCTTTGGAACTTAAAAAAAAGACATTTGAGTCATTTAGCAGATGCCCCTGCCCAGAGAGACTTACAGGAGCAATTAGGGTTAAGCGCCTTGCTCAAGGGCACATGGACACATTTTTCACTTATTCGGTTCTGGGATTCAAACCAGTGAGTTTTCAGTTACTGGCCCAACGACCTTAACTGCTAAGCTACCTGCCGTGGTCTATTAACAAAGGTATCGTCTGGTGCTGTGACGAGGCAGGCCAAAACTCAATTAAACCAAAACAGGCTGAAATTTAAGGCGGCCTTTTCAAACAGCTCGTACACTAAAAAGTATTATCTTAATTTTCACAATTTCACAGTATTATTCCAACCTCATTGTGTGGAAATGTATGTAAAACACAGAAATATATAGTTTTGACTGCACTGGGCCTTTAAAAGCTCAGCAGAACCTCACAAATGCTGTCCATCAGGCCTGAATCCAGTCAGATGAATGATTGACCAGGGTAGGCAGTTCAAAGGTCTTTGTGTCAAGGCGTGGTGCCAGTTGTAGTACTCTAATGAGGTAGCTGAGGACTTTCCAATCCCAATATAAGACTGTGGTTAAATGTTAGTGGTGGGTGGTCACAATACACTATGCATAGGTTTAATTTAAAACAAATACATTCCCAGAAGAGGTCTCTTGGCTAAGCACAGGCCATATGTGTGAGTGTTTATGGCGTTTCAGTTCCAGTATCTGTATTTGTCTGTTGGCTACGGTTTGATGGCTTATGATGTACCTCAACCGTATGAGAGTGCCTCTCTAGTTTCCATTTAGCCTACTTTATCCCTAATCTACATCACGGGAACACAGTCAATACAGCAGTTTTGCAGGCATTAACTGTCATACACTAGCACTATAACAGTTGCTAGCGGAGATTTGAAACGACTTCCTGGAGTCAATAATAATCGCCAAGAAGGCTTTATATCGGTCAAAGAATTGAGATATGAAGCTAGTGCTGAACTTAAGATACTGGTTATTTGGGGTCTTCCCAAAGTCATAAAACTAATCACTATACTGGTTTCTAAACTAGGGTCTGTTGTTTTGAAACGTACGGAAAGAAGGCAGATGGAGACTCGGCTTGGCTACGGTAAGACGAGCTTGAGTAGAGAGAGAGGAAATAAGGAGGAGGGCCGGCGTCACGGAGAGAGACATCTGTGCCCCCCGTCCCTCAGAGAGAACAGATGCAAGTCTGGCAGATGGGCTGAGACCCTTCGCATATGTTAGGAGGACACCGCTCCTAGCGTTCCCGGTCTCATCTTTGGCCGCTAAAAATCAGCTTCTGCTCCTCTTTCCCTTTCTATTTGTATCTCGGGCCCCGTCACCACCCTCTCTGTCAGGCAGGGCGAATGTGACCTCATTTTCTTGTATAAAGTTACTACTAGTTGCTGGTGGTGGTTGTTGTGCAGAATTTTACTAGGCCCAAATGCACAATGAGGATTGGTACGGAACGTATTTTTGGTTCAAGACAGTCAAGTGTTGTACAAGTACAGCACAAGTGTTTTGGGGCCTTTGGCCAATAAAGAGACACTCAGATCATCCTGATCTTGCTTTTAAAAATGTTGAGACTCCTCGTTGACCTCAACGCCCTCAAACTCTCTGGAGTCTTCTGGACGGTTGGCCTCCTGATTGGGATCACAGATCACTCCATTTAAATCAGTAGCTAATTAAAACAAGAGCTCACACTGTATATAGGCCACCATATGTTGTACTGTTGGGCACCATCAAGGGCCATGGGTCTGGAACGATCCCAGAAACAAACTTCACGGTTGAACTTTTAAAATGGTTTTATAACATTGCTTCAAATGCATTTGTATGGGGCTGTAAATGCGTCACAGTGTGATATTTGAAGGTAAAAAATTAAAAATAGCAGTAGGCACCAGCCTGACAGCCTTGTGCCAATCTCAACAGGGCAAAGGGAGCAGTAAGTGACTGACTCCGTGAACTGATCTCTGGGTCGACCGCAGGCAGATCACGTTCCCTGCGGCCACTGAAAACCATCAAAACAAAAAGGCTCCTACAATGCCTCTTTCCTGGAGAGTGATGAATGCACTATTTTGACCATACAGACATATTAAAACACATTGATTATTGATTCAATAATATGGTGCATTCCTGAAAGTATTCAGACCCCTTCCATTTTTCCACATTTTGTTACATTTACAGCCATTAAATTTTTTTTTATAAAAAAAAAAAAAAATCCTCATCAATCGACACGCAATATATACCCCATAATGACGAAGCGAAAACAGATTTTTATATTTTTTTTGCTAATTTATTACAAATAAAAAACAGAAATATCTTATTTACATAAGTATTCAAACACTTTGCTATGAGACTCGAAATTGAGCTCAGGTGCATCCTGTTTCCATTGTTCATCCTTAAGATGTTTCTTGATTGGAGTCCAACTATGTTAAATTCAATTGGTTGCACATGATTTGGAAAGGCACACACCTGACTATGTAAAGGTCCCACAGTAGACAGAGCTCAAGAATGCCTCTGTGGAGATGGGAGAACCTTGCAAAAGGACAACCATATCTGCAGCACTCCACCAATCAGACATTACGGGGTATGAATACTTTGAGAATGCACTGTCCATATACGGGTATCCCTGGTGTTCCAACTGACAAGAAAAAAAACCTGAAACAGGCAGAGTAACATATAGACTCCTTGTGTTGTGGTGTTGCTCCCCTGTGAGGAAACTCTGGCTCTGGTCCAGTGTCTCTTCGGTTGCCAGGGAAATGGGTGTTGAGGCACTCATGGATCCTTTAAAGCCTGTTTACCTATAGATTCTGGGTCAACACACCTTGCGATTGATTTTCTCTGCTAGAGGTGTCAGGCAATCAGTGGCATTCTCGGTTAATTTATTATAGCCAAAGGCTAAGGGAAAGTATGAGACAGATCTTTGCTTAGCCATCGTGGATGGTGGATGAATGAAAATTAGGTAGCAATTTCTACATATTCCACAAGGCAAGTGTTTTATAATAAAAAACATCCCATCATCAGGCCATGAAAGCTAACCATTCTCATAGCTAACAGTGACGGGGGGGGGATCGATAGTTACATATCGCAATATTATTTTTGGACGATATTACACTGAACAAAAATATAAACGGCAATATGCAATAATTTCAAAGATTTTACTGAGTTACAGTTCACATAAGGAAATCAGTCATTTGAAATGAATTCATTAGGATCTAATCTTTGGATTTCACAAGACTGGGGATACAGATGTGCATCTGTTGGTCATGGATACCTTAAAAAAAGGTAGGGGCGTGGATCAGAAACCAGTCTGGTGTGACCCCATTTGCCTCATGCAGTGCGACATCTCCTTCGCATAGAGTTGATCAGGCTGTTGATTGTGGCCTGTGGAATATTGTCCCACTTCTCTTCAATGGCTGTGCGAAGTTGCTGGATATCAGCGGGACCTGGAACACGCTGTTGTACACATCGATCCAGATCATCCCAACATGCTCAAAGGGTGACACGTCTGGTGAGTATTCAGGCCTAACGGAATACTATTCAGGAATAACGGACATTTTCAGCTTCTAGGAATTGTGTAGAGATCCTTGCGACATGGGGCCGTATATTGTCATGCAGAAAAATGAGGTGAAGGCGGCGGATGAATGGCACAACCATGGGCCTCAGGATCTCATGTTGTCTTTGTGCATTCAAATTGCAAACGATAAAATGTCATTGTGTTTGTTGTTTGTAGCTAATGCCTGCCTCCATGTGCTCCCGAGTGGCGCAGCGGTCTAAGGCACTGTATCTCAGTGCATGAGGCGTCACTACAGTCCCTGGTTTGAATCCAGGCTGTATCACATCCGGCCGTGATTGGGAGTCCCATAGGACGGTGCACAATTGGCCCAGCGTCGTCAGGGTTAGGCCGGTGTAGGCCGCCATTGTAAATAAGCATTTGTTCTTAACTGACTTGCCTAGTTAAATAAAAGGTGAAATAAAAAATACCATAACTCCACCACCACCATGGGGCATTCTGTTCACAACATTGGCATCAGCAAACTCCTCGCCCACATGACACCATACATGCTGTCTGCCAGACACCTTGTACAAACCGGGATTCCTCCATGAAGAGCACACTTCACCAGCATGCCAGTGGCCATCGAAGGTGTGCCTTTGCCCACTGAAGTTGGTTAGGACGCCGAATTGCAGTCAGGTCAAGACCCTGGTGAGGACGACGAGCACGCAGATAAGCTTCCCTGAGACATTCTTCAATTGTGGAAACCCACAATTTCATCAGCTGTCCTGTTGGCTGGTATCAGACAATCCTGCAGGCGGAGAAGCCGGTTGTGGATGTCATGGGCTGGCGTGGTCTTCTGTTGTGAGGCCGGTTGGATGTGCTGCCAAATTCTCTAAAATGATGTTGGAGGCATTCGTGGACATCCCTCCTCTCGTGGACATCCCTTTAGTCAGATTGCCAATTGCACGCTCCCTCAAAACTTGAGACATCCGTGGCATTGTGTTGTGTGACAAAACTACACATTTTAGACTAGCCTTTTATTGTCCACAAGATGCACCTGTGTAATGATCACGCTGTTTAATCAGCTTCTTGTCAAGTGGATGGATTATCTTGGCAAAGGAGAAATCCTCAATAACAGGGATGTAACCAAATTTGTGAACATAATTAGAGAGAAATAAGCCTTTTATGCATATGGAACATTTCTGGGATCCTTTATTTCAGCTCATGAACACTTTACATATTGCGTTCATATTTTCTGTTCAATGCATATAGATATCGGACTCCAAATGCTTTTACTTTCATTTCCATGACCGATCATGCTCTCTTGTCTCTCTGCAGCAGACATACGGAGATCAATCAAGTTTGTAACATTAAAATCGCAATAGAATTGCAGTATCCAATCGCAGTACATATAGAATCGTGAGAATCACAATACATATCATATCGGCACCGAAGTATCGTGAGAATACCATATCGTGAGGTCCCTGGCAATTCCCAGCCCTAATAGCTAATCCTTATTAACCCAACGCATCACTCGAAAGACCCTCGAAGACCCTGCTTAAGGACTCCTTCAGTGTAATTGGATGAAGTCAATCTCTTTATTGCGTAACCCACTGACACACAAATTCACTATGAGCATTGTCCTCACGGCACGTGTCTCGATACGACAGCTGACAACAGGGTCAGAACTACATCCCGTCTGCAGGAAGACGGGTTAAAACCTGATAAGCCCTTTACGACCTGACGGCAAATCAATTACGCCGATTTCAAAAACGGCCTGCTTAACACATTCCTCGTGCTTGACACATTCAAACTGCTGCTAAGCTCTCCAGAGACCGTTCCCGCGAAAACACACGGGCCACCCCTGATGTCCATCGAAGCCCGTCTCCACACTACGCGGTGACATCAGCGGTGTTAATGAGCTACTTGAAGTATGTTCAAGTAGCTCCCCCCCTCCCCAATAGAGTCAACGCGTCTCTATTCGTGGATCGGATTAGATCATTATTTGATCTAGTGTGAATCCCATGAAAACATATCACAGGACCATTTGCCACAATGATTGCTCGACTTTTCTGGCTATTTCCCACCAGGCTAAGACTTAAGCATGTCAGCTTTTGTAAGAAGACTGAACTGAAGATCATGTGGGCTATAGTTATAGTCTTTAAAAAAAAAAAATCCTTCTCAACTCCTCCTTTCCTTCATTCCCTATTTCTACATCCTTGTGACCTGGGAAACCCATATCAACAAATGTCAGTCCGGTTTAAACAGAGGGAAGAAGTGTGTTCCCACTCTGTTCCCACTCGCCTGCTTCCACAAACCATATGGACACTGTCCTGTAACATATCATCAGTGACTCCTTATCAGAGGCCCGAAGCGGAACTAAAATAGCCTCATAACATTTTCTTCTATTCCTAATGTCTTTTTGTCTCTTCCCCTCCTCTCTCTCCTTTCCATGATCCTTCCTTCTGAGGGTCGGGGCCTCTCTCTAGCAAAACGGCAAACCATGGGTTGGGAATTGTAAAGGGTGAAAGGTTGTTAATTAAAAAGGTCCTGGACTTGTGACCCATAGTAGGCCCTAACCCAGGCAGCCAGGTTCTGATGGTCCCCAAATGAATGAATGACCTCGGTTCAGTTCGATTACAGTAGACACAGGAGCTACTGATGTTGCACTTCCTGTTGCTTCAGAAAGGACAAATAAATAATTGTGTTTTTGACACCATAGCACCTTGTTAGAAATCAATGGGCCTTGGAGTCTGTCGACGTCAAGTTGGGATTTCTCCTTGAGAGGAGAGGGAGAATTGGGGGGGGGGGGGCATGAATGGCTATGAGGTCTGATCCAGGTAGCCCCCACCAGCTCTAGCTCATTAAAATTCCACTGAGTTAAAGAGGCGGGAGACCCCCGACAAAATGCTCTCCGTTTTGCGCCATCACAGCCAACAGGGAGCATGTGTTTTACTCAGGGCCTCAGAGATAAACACACTTAAACAACAGGAAAGCAAACAAACAGCCAGAGAGAGAGAGAGAGAGAGAGAAGGAGAAACACAGAAAGAGAAAGACTAAAATGGAATTCCTACTCATTGTTGCGCTCAGCAATAGTATCTCGCAAAGGTAGACACAAGAAAATGTTTTACAGCACTCTGATCAGGACGAAGGTCATTATAGTGGTCAGAACATTGCTTTGCACGCTGCATGCAAGCAGAGACGTACTCCGAAATGACTGAATATATGTCCATATTTGGTTATATCAACGCACTAAACTGGGCTCTTAAATTGAGTCTTGCATTTGATTACCTAAATTAACTAGGATAGTATGTAATTAGCTCATTAGCTAATGTGCCATGACATCGGGAGTACCGCAGGTGCTCTCAGCAGCGGGGAGGCATGTCACGTGTCTCGTTTGAATGACATCACTGCCAGGCACATCTTGTGTCAGTGCTGACTTGACTTCCGACACAGACCTTAAATCCGTCAGGACAGCGTGGCTGACATGACCGTTATCTCAGCCCTCAAACCCTATCTCTACACAAAGGCTCTTCTTGGATTAGCATCCACCAGCAACACATCATCAAGGACCCCTCTGTTCATTCGCAAACAAACAGTGATACAGTGTCACGCTGTTCCTTCTTGTCGTTTCTCATTATTTCATTTGCATCAAAGAAAATATTGTGTGAACTAACTATGAGCGCAAAGATGAACTCAGCGGTGACACAGTTGGCGAGGATGGTGCTGTGGTAAGTGCCATTGTGACTGATTGATCTGAGTCACATCTCCCTGTGTAATCACCAGCCAACAGTATGTGGACCCCAGGTCTCAGCGGAACAACACACACACACACACACACACATCTAAACTCCATCACACGGGTCTCAGCGCCCTGGCTCAGATTAGCCCAAACTTCATCTCTGGAAAGCCTTCATCTTTTCATCTTGTGTTTTGTGCTTTGAAGGGTTTCAGGGAAGGCAGGAGGGAAACAGAGCAGCTAATTAGGTTTAAAAATAACCTCTCGGGGAGAGAGACATGTAACATTCTCGTCCTGTTCTGCTCGGAGGGTGCAAGGCTTCGAAGTCTCACTGGCCGTAGCCACCTGTGGGTTACAAGCCGAAAAGATAATTGCCAGGTTTGCTCTATCTCCGCGCTATTAGGGGAACTAATTCGGAAGGACAGCGGACAGCATACCAGAGCTAGATGTGCATGACTGTAGGGGGAATTCTGGGATTTGACGTTGGCGTGGTCTCTCGGTGTGTCATGACCATGGGGACACACTGTGACACCACTGTGTGACCGTTATGTTGCTATGATGAGAATGAGTCTTACGCCCTCTCAGAGAGCAGAGGAGATGATCAGAGTTTCCTAATCAAGCCTCGACTCTTCCACTGGCCATGGAAACACTCACTCACTCTTACTAAATCAATCCTTGACTGTTAATCTCAGCAGTCTTTACCTCCTACATGTCCTCACTCCTTCGAAGCTAGTTCGGGCAAAGTGCATCCCATGCTGTAGCCTACCCAGGCAGTGTTTCGCCGACTAGCAATACTGCCTAATGAAACACGAGTGCTTCATTTATGCCATGGTGTTACGTTGCAACACTCAGCGACAGGGTATGCAAGGGTTGGAAACAACAAACTAGTCTTTGATTCGTGTGTGGACCGTACATCAAGGTCAGACCAAAAGCAGACCAGGATGTACTGTATAGACAGAGGCTCTGTTCTAGACATAGATCAATCCCCCATACAGTAACCACTACATACATTACATTACATTACATTACATACATACATACATACATACCTAATGCAGATACCTGTACTACAGCTGCCTGAGAGGGACAACTGCATGGAAACTAACCCGCTCACACACAGCCCAGTCATTATTGGCATGTGCTGGAAACTCACACCTGTTGGTGCTGCTACTAAGTAAGCATCCTGGAATCAAAAATCGGCCACCGAACATTTACAGGCTCCACAGCATTGTGATCAACGCACTTCAGTGGCTTAGCGAGACGTTGGTCTGTGTCTTACCTCCTGCCGAACAGTTTGAGGCCAGTGAAGGGTTTGCTTGGCCTTCGGTCCGCGTCCGGGTGCTCCTCGTCAGGTAAGAGGGCGGAGGGCAGTTCTGAGTTGGAAGAGGAGGCGGAGGTGGCCGTGATGGCATTCTGTCCGTCCCACAGGGAGCCCGGGTTTGAGTCGGACCCAGTCAGGCCAGGCCCTGCCCCCTGGTCACACTGTGGCTCCATGGCAGTCTCTCCGTCAGCCACCAACGCAGGTCCACTCCAGAGTAGGTGCTCAAAGTGCTCCAGGAGTCACAACGTCCTCATGGCCGTAGCCACAGCAAAAATGGCAACAACAGTAATTCTCTACCGGGCTTACCTCAGTCACTCCCACCTTCCTTAGACCAAACAAGATAACAGAGAAGAGAAAAGTCAGAGAGAGATGCTCAGGCTCCCAGGTCCTGATTAGCCTCCATGTGGAGTAAGCGTCCCATTCTGCCGGAGAGAGAGGTAATCCTTTGAGCCATGTCCTGTATTATTCTTTGTCTCTCCCCTCTGTTGCTCCCCTTCTCTTTCCCTCAAGTTCCAACAGCACACTTCCACCAGCACACGTCCTGCTGCAGATTTCAATCCTGGAGTCCTTGATCCATTGGCTTCAAGCAGAGGTTGCTTCTTAGGATTTGTTGTTTCCTTCATTCCTTTTTTCTCCCCTCTCCTCTGCTCCTTCTCTCACTTCACATCCCCCCTCTCTTTTGAGAACCTCTGTCTTCCGTTTCCCTGATCCTCTGCTGTCCGTACTGCTCTCCCTGCTGCTCACGCTCAATTATGCACTCACACAGCTCCCTCTCTCAGGACTGCAACAGTCCAGGAAGTGTCAAATCCAGAAGAGGCACTCATAGGACCCCAAGATTAGGTGCCTATTCAGCTGCCTGCTTGTTTTTCCTGTCTTTCAGTGTGTAGCTTGTACTCTCCACTCGCTGCTCTCTCTCTTTCTCCCCCTCTCCCCTCCGCTGGTGGTTCATTAGAAATACATGAGAGACAGGGAGAAGGAGGGGGAGAAGAAGGAAAGCCCAGAACACTCCACCATAAGCCCTGTGTGGTGTGGGAGTACGACAAACTCCCTGTGACTGCTTGCCTGTCAGTGTGGAAGTGTGAGTATTGTGCTAGACACTTCCCACTGACACAGCCAGCCTGCTTGTTCTCGCTAAGTCGCCAAGTTGCTCCGCCTCACTCACAAAAATATCAGAGACAGACAGATGTGGAGAGAATATAGATGGACGGGGAGCGTGTGTGTGTGTGTGTTTGTGTGATGTCTATGTTCCATTTGTTGATCCAGTCGATTGCTCACTTTTTCTCTGTGTGGATAAGAGTTTCCAGCTTTGGCACCAAGAACTGCCGCATGTTCGGTTGCCAGCCTACTCAAACATTACATAAAGACAGATAGAAAGCCCACGCCATCCACTTGGTATGGCTTAAAACGCACACTATAGAGTGCAATGCGTCAACACTGCTGGGTTCAGAGTCAGCAGATAATGGTTATAGCACAAACTTTACTCTGTCTAATTAGAAAATGTCAACCATGGCGTCTATGAAGTAACAGCCTCAGCTGGGGAGTCCTCCCCCCCGATACATTTATTGTCTTATCTTTATCTCATCTATGGTCAAAAAGTAATACAGACTCTCTCTCTCTCGCTCTTTGTCTTACACACAAACAGTGATTTTCCGCCTCTATTACATTAGCATCAGATTGAGATAACCAGAGGAAAGTGTCCACTACGCCATCATGTATGGATATGAGTCACCAAAATGATCAGGCGAAGGAGACCCTGGACTGACGCCATCAGAGGATCCCTAAAACAGGCTCCTCTGTGTCTGCTGGGCAGAAAATAGGACGGCCCCAGCCCTGTTCATTCGTTTAGTTGTCCTCAAAATGGGAATATCTTTCAAATAAACCATGTTAGGAATAGGGTTTTCAGCAGACTCGCCATCGCTAGAAGATGTACGTGCGGCTTCATACTTGGGGATCAAATCCACACCAAATGCCACGTCACTAACCAGTTAGCTCCTCATCCTGCTCCCCTTTCTAATCAAGCGAATCAATCACCAGGTTTTTAGAGCGCCCTCTGCATCAATAATGCATCAGGCCACGAGGAGGAAGAGAGATGGGAGCGCCACACAGACAGGGCTGGATACAGGGCTCCAGTTCGTTCACCAGACGACCTATTAGTCACAAAACAACAGTGAGGAAAGATACACGATTCCTACAACAGTCTCAAGCAACTACCACGTCACTAAGACAGACATAGGCTACCAAGCAAGACCACGGTTGATGTTACCACTGCACATATGTCACTACATGTGCAATTGAGAGTTTTTGTGTCAATGTGAGTCACACAATCGAGAGCTGGAGAAGAGGAACCTCACTGATAAGCAGCAGGTTCAGGCTTTGGAGGTTTTGGAGGCTCTGACCCCCCAGCACTGGTCACACCAGGCAGAGTCTCAGCCTAATGGACCACACTGCAGTTAACAGGATCAATTAGGAAGCGTTAGGTCCAGGATATGGGGTTCTGGAGTGCCTTCCTATCTGGGATCACGTCACGCCCCAATTACATTATGGGGGTGGGCTGTTTCTGTGGAGAGACCTTTCATCCCCTGTGATTCAAACAGCAAGTGTCTTCTGTCCGCGTTGCAATCTCTTTATAACAAACATCATCGTAAGTCAACATCACAGCAATATTTTATAGTTGGTCGATATTTTATGACAGTGCATTCGGAAAGGACTCAGACCCTGTCACTTTTCCCACGTTGTTACATTACAGCCTTATTCTAAAATGGATTAAATACATTTCTTCCTCAATCTACACAACATATCGCATAAATGACAAAAGTGAAAAAAGGTTTCGAAATGTTTGCCAATTCATTAAAAATAAACAGAAATATATTATTTACATAAGTATTCAGAACCTTTGCTGTGAGACTCGAAATTGAGTTCAGGTGCATCCTGTTTCCACTGATCATCCTTGAGATGTTTCTATAACTTGGAGTCCACCTGCTGTAAATTCAATTGATTGGACATGAAAACCTGCTCCAGAGCATCACTGGTAAGGTCTTATCGAACTACGAGACAGCAGGTCCTTTAGATTATAGAAGGATCTGTGATTGGGATCTCAGTCGATGTGGTTGGTTGGTCATTAGATTAGCTGACCAATGAGAGCATTAGTAATGCCGTGTTTTTATAGGCACTAATGGAGGCTTACTCCGTCATGGCTCGTTGGCCAAAGACTATGGGGAAATTAATAGGATTTTTGGAGGGTTTTTGGATAAAACGCAGAAAATAAGGTCTGTGGTTAACACAGGCTTAAAACATATTATACATTCTGTTCTAGGAGATCATCTTCATCAGCTAACGTCACTTTTTTTGTGAATTTTTAAGCATTTAAGTAATCAAAACAAGCACATAAAGGCTTCATAATTCATAAAAAGGTTGTGTTAACTGACGTCTCATAACCTCAGACCTTATTTTCGGTGTTCATCCCCAAACCCCATTCTTTCCCCAATTCATTTCCCCCATAGGAATGGCCAACGAACCAGAGGTCGAAAATGCCAACTCATTTCCGTTTTTTTTAGGACTACAAGCTGGAGAGATCTATTAGCGGTTGGGACTGGGAGAAGGGGCCAAACAGAGCTGCAATTCATGCAGAGGGTAGTATATCCCAGGGGGAGAGGGGGAGCATTGGAGGGGTAGTAGAGAGGTAGAGGTAGACTGGGACAGGACTCTACAGGTGAGGAGGAACAGCGGAATGTAGAGAAGCAGATTATTGGGGAGCACCAGGACCTGTGGGGTTGAGGGAGAAGGCCTCATACTGAGCACTGAGCAGACAACCTTTACTGTGCAGATTGAATAAAATCAGTATTTCCCACTTGAAACAGTCATCAGGCCACCGCATGGCTACAACATTGTGGCCATACAGTAAATACAAGGGGTGCAGAGTCCACAGACAGCAAAGTGGCTGATCTGTCAACAAGTAAATAGATAAGCATGACCGGGATTGGCAGGCCTCTATTTTTAGGTCTACCTGAAAATTCCACATTCCTGGGCAGCTTAAGGCACTAGCAGCAGCATGGCCCCTCTAGCTGTCCTGTTGTCACTTTCTACTACCTTGACAGGAAGGAAGTGATGTCACCAGCGGGGGAGTTGTACTCACTTTATGACTGAACCGCGAACGGCAAGGTGCTTCCTGCTATTCTTCCATTCGCTTCTGTTTTGGTCCTATTTCTTTCCCTCAGAGGGGTATACTACAAAGCAGGATCAACTAGCTAACTTGCCTAAATATTTGGAAATAACTTTTTTATTTTTCAAGAGAGACAAGCTTGAAATGGACTTTAATCTGATTGACTTAACAACCCAAAATGCATATCTATGTTTAGCTTATTTCTTGTAGTAGTTATTTCTGGCTGTTTATCGAAGTTAGTTGGCTAACTCATTGATCTTCCTTCTTAGTATACCCCTCAGCTGTGTTACATGTGGGAGAAGCATCCAAACAGCAACACACAGCATGGTTTCAACTGTCAAAAGTAGAGGACCTACAACAGCTCAAAGAGAATAGAAACTTCTATTCCAAGAAAGGAATAGGCGCAGAAAGAGAAAGCTTCACACTATAGGCCCACTGTATAAAATAGTAAATTTCCTCTATATTGCCTCTAGTTACGGAACACAATATTTGAGGCAGAAGGACATACAGTGAAAAGAACAGCAGTCATAGCACGGATGATGGATGACTGTGTGACTAAACAGAAACCCAGACAGTGAGACAGATGGATAAGCAGATGGAGATATGGTACAAAACAAGTAGAGGTTTAGGGCGCCACCCTGTGGGTATGTGGTGCAACTGAGTTATTTCTCCCTCCCGGGGGTGAATCAATGACACACACTCCTGTACTAAGTAAATATCATGTGGATACATTGTTTGATGAGTGAAAAGCCTTCAGACAAAATGGGGATAATATAACCAAAACAAAAGTGTGAATGTTACGATATACTTCTTTTCTTTTTATAGAGAATTGTGCATCCAATTCAAATGAGCAGAAGTCAGATGTTGCACATATCAGATGTGGCAGAAATGAGAACTAAAAAAATGCTAATTCTTCCAGAACAAGACAAATGTCCAGACCTTGACTATTGCCCACTGTCATAGAAGCAGCAGCATCCTAAAACAGCACAACTTCAGCATCTCATGACATTTAGTCTTTACCCAGTTCATCCCAGTCAAATTTGCTGGCTAATGGACAACTTTCTAGAACGTTATACAGCTCTGTTTTATTTCATAAATGAATCCCATACTGGTCGATGGCCAAGATCTTTATAAGTGGACACGCCAAAACTACATTTCTAAGTTCGACACAACACAGAAAATAAACACCCGTTCACAAGCCATCTTAGTGTTCAGCATCTATAACCCAAGTAAAACTTTAAGTAGTATATTTGTAGACATACTAAACTTAAAGTCCCATGGAACAAATCAAACCATGAATATAGAGAAATGTTTCCATAGTCTAGGTTTCACACCACGTTCTAGCCATTAATGGTTTGTGACCAAAATACCAAGAGAAGTAAAGAGCACACACCACTACCTGTGAGGGGGGGCAAGCGGAGGGGTTGGAGGGACGTCCCACTTCCCCCGGTGACCCCACATATCCAGTCCTTTGTCCCCTCTCTGGCTTCCTTTGTGGTGGCTCACCAAAGAGCAGTCTTCCTTGTCCTGTCTAGCATTCCTGTGCCAGCCTGTCAGTCCCGCAACACAAACCTGGCAACGAGTTACAGAGCTCCAGTCCAACTGACAACTGTGCTGAAAACTGTGCGATCTGTCTGTCGGTCTCTCTCTGTCTGTCGGACTATCTTATTTCTCTCTTCCCCCCGTCCACTTCTGCTCACTTCCTGTTTCATGACTTCCTCATGGCTTGTGACATAAGCCAGTGAGTGTGAGAGATTGAGAGGGGGAAGAAAGAAAGAGAGAGAGAGAGAGAGGGGGAGGGAGGGGGGGAGAAAGTGAGCGAGAGGGGAAGAAAAAAACAGAGAGAATGCTAAAAACTGGCTAAAAATAAAACGGTCTATTTTTAGACAATTGGAGGAGATTCCCCCTACTCCCAATGTTTATCTTTGATAGTTGAGAAACATTCTACGGCATGTAGCAATAAAAAGTAAGGCCTTGAATCCTACACTACCTGTCATATCTACGGAGTTACAGTATGCCTCGACATTTGACCTCAGTGATGTTCACGGATTGGACAGTATCGCAATTGTAAAAGCTAACGGGCAGACAAGTTCAGTTGAATTTCACTTATTGCTTGGCACACGTACTACAACAATAAACAGTTGGAAGCGAGAGGACTGAGGAGAGATGTCTCCGTGTGTCTCCAAGCCTCCTTGATTTCACTTGCATTCCTGGCTGATAGTGTAGCGCTGTGTGAGCAGAAAGGCGAGGAGCAGAGCAGAACGGGCTGCTGCACAACCTTACACGTGAAAAGGGATTGCTGTAAAAGACAGCGGGAATAAGAGTATGTGACTTCGAGATGGACAGAGACAGACAAACAGAAAAGACCGAAATAGAAAAGGAGGACGTGTGAGTGGCAGACACAGACGGAGAGGACATGCAGAATATAGAAAGAGGAAAAAAACGAAGGCCGACATCTGTCGTGGGGACCATCTGGTCTCTTATCTCTTCAGTCTGACATCAGAGGTAAGGCATCAGGCTGTCCCTGTCCCTTCTCATCATATAGATCAGGCCTGAGCCAAATACGCCCACAAGACGAGATCCGTCACCCGGCCAGCAGGTTAACAGTAGCCCGCGGTGGACATTTGAAATATATTTGTTTTATGTAGTCAAGCGAATGCCACTTAGGTCATCGATCCGTCGAGGTCATCGATCCGTGCGAGTAACATCCAATGTCCGCTTAAAGCGGTTGAGACGAAAATAGTAGTTTGCCTCTAGGTTTTGAACGATTGGGGGTATAGCTACACTAAACAAAAATATAAAAAATGTAACATGCAACAATTTAAAAGATTTTACCGAGTTACAGTTTATATAAGGGAATCAATAAATTGAAATGATTTCATTAGTGCCCTAATCTATGGACTTCACATGACTGGGAATACAGATATGAATCTGTTGGTCAGAGATGCCTTAAAAAAAAGGTAGGGGCGTGGATCAGAAAGCCAGTCAGTATCTGGTGTGACCACCATTTGCACTCATGCAGCGCGACACATCTCCTTCGTATAAAGTTGATCAGGCTGTTGATTGTGGTCTGTGGATTATTGTCCCACTCCTCTTCCATGGCTGTGCGAAGTTGCTGGATATTGGCGGGAACTGGAACGCTGTCATTCACGTCGATCCAGAGTATCCCAACATGGTCAATTGGTTGACATGTCTGGTGAGTATGCAGGCCAAGCAATAACTGGAACTTTTTCAGTTTACAGGAATTGTGTACAGATTCTTGCGACATGGGACCGTGTATTATCGTGCTGAGGTGATGGAATATCATGACAATGGGACTCAGAATCTCATTACGGCATCTGTCCATTCAAATTGCCATTGATAAAATGCAATTGTGTTCGTTGTCCGTAGCTTATGCCTGCCCATACAATAACCCCGCTGCCACCATGGGGCACTCTGTTCACAACGTTGACATCAGCAAACCGCTCCCCCACACGACGCCATACATGCTGTCTGCCATCTTCCCTGTACAGTTGAAACCGGGATTCATCCGTGAAGAACACCCTTCTTTAGCGCGCCAGTGGCAATCGAAGGTGAGATTTTGCCCACTGAAGAAGTTGGTTACGACGCTGAACTGCAGTCAGGTCAAGATCCTGGTGAGGACAACGAGCACACAGAGGAGCTTCCCGAAGACGGTTTTTGACAGTTCATCAGCTGTCCGGGTGGCTGGTCTCAGACAATCCCACAGGTGAAGAAGCCGAATGTGGAGGTCCTGGGATGGCATGGTTACACGTGGTGTGTGGTTGTGAGGCTAGTTGAGAGGCTGGTTGGACGTATTGCCAAATTCTGGAAAACGACATTGGTAGAGAAATGAACATTCAATTCTCTGGCAACAGCTCTGGTGTATATTCCTGCCGTCAGCATGCCAATTGCACACTCCCTCAAAACATCTGTGGCATTGTAGAGTGGCCTTTTATTGTCCCCAGCACAAGGTGAACCTGTGTACTGATTGTGCTGTTTAATCAGCTTCTTGATATGCCACACCTGTCAGGTGGATCTTGGCAAAGTAGGAACGCTCACTAATAGGGATGTAAACAAAATGTGTGCAACATTTTTTTGGAGAAATAAGGGACGTTATATTTCAGCTCATTAAACATTGGATCACCACTTCACATGTTGCGTTTTTATACTTTTGTTCAGTGTATATTATAGACGGTCTGTCACACGCTATTGTCAGCATGAAAGCTGCACAGTAGCTGTTCGTAACATGTAGTTGTCCATGGCATAGCAACTGACCTAATCCCTTATTCTTGGAGCTTTCTACCATCAGACATTACCATCAGAAATGTTGCATGGCGATGTGTTTTACGAAAGACCTTATGCCACTTCAACTGAAGTGTCAGAGCTGTTTAAGTGTGTGAAGCTCAGGGCTGCAGGATATTTATATGCCCGCTTCTTGAGAAATGCTGACTGAATTCGATAGGAGGTCAAAGTGAGGAACCATGAGATTGTGGTCTATGTGACTGCTAACCAAAGAGATAGCGGCATTGAGCCAAGTGCCACTCAGACCCCTGAAAAGAAATAACAGTCTGAACTCTCTGACTCCCTCTCTGACTGTACGATGCTGTGTATTCAAGCCCTACTGCCAGAGGGGTTTAGAAATGGATCGATTATTTGTTGTTGAGTCACTGGCCTTAGAGTCACATCAGGCTCGCTTGTATGTGAACTGACATTCTGCCATGTGCCACTTTTAGCTGTTTATCAAACCTCTCAAGACGAGACACGGTGTTCTGTTTTAGTTGAGTGGCTGTATGGTTCTGCTTTTAGTACAGTACAGAGCTAACTTCTCTTTGGGTTGATGCGGCAGTGCGTGGGAGGCAAAGTTCAAACGCACACTGCCACCAGTCTGATTTTAACACCGGCCAGGAATGCAGACATGTACATGGTGGTAGATATCACGTGTAATGAATCCCTTTGATCAAGGGTATTACGGGTGAAAGAAAATCCACCAACATTGAGAATTCACTGAATTAGTGCATGCAGCACACGCACACGCACACACACACACACACACACACACACACACACACACACACACACACACACACACACACACACACGTAGATGATCAAAGATGAGAGTAGATGGCCAGGGAAGGTGGAGTGATGCCTGTCCTACAGGATGGCTCTACATTCTATTTCTCTGTACAGTCTCTTTGGTTAGCGAGACATGACACACGTGCGTTTTGGCCTAGACTTTCATCTCTATTTGGCCAATTTCAGCCGACCAAAGGGTTCTGCTCTCAGTCTCTTATGTTCTCCTGATGAAAGAGAATCACTCTTCCTCCCCTTTCTAACCCACTCCATGTCTACGTGTCCCTCTCTCTCATTGTTGGCCCTGTGCATTTATACGCAGATTCATTTAGTCTGAAAAAAAAGAAAGATAAGGCCTTGAAGTACTTACAACCTACTCATTTTAGATGCACACTGCATGTCTGGTTTAAAAGCACAGGTGACCATTGTCACTCAACAAATTAACACTTCAGGGCCACTTCAGGATATTTAATGTATTTCAAACTATATCCACTAGAGGGGATTGTATATCATCTCCACCCATGGACAAACAAGCTTTGGCAATGACAACGACCATATGTGCTGGCAAGAAAGCCCAAACAGAACCGGGACCATGCTAAGATGCTAAGATGTGACAAGGTGTGTGTGTGTGGGGGGGGGGTCACCAATTTTATGATAGAATAACGAAAGGATCTTGTATAAAAATGTCCCATATTTTGTTGAATACAAAGGTCATGCTGCTAATCAATGTTCCATATTAGAACACTCCGAGCTCTCTTGTACTATTCCAATCAGCAAGAAATAAACTACACTCTGCCATACCCAAATCTTTCAATAGGCCTAGCTCATTACATTCCAGTTGCAGCCAAGTTACCATGACCTGCTGAAGCAGAACAAGCAGCAGACTTGTGAGCAGAACAAATCTGATAATCAGACCATCACCAAAAGGACCAGCAATTTCCAACATAGTTCATGGAAGAAAATAACGTATAAACCTAAAACATGGCTGTGTGTAGCCTCCATTACTTTGGTCTAACACACCTCTCCTATTAGAAAGTGTATTTTTCTGTCACCTTTGAAGGTCATTGGTGAAAGCCGAAACGTCAAGCTTTTAATAGTTGCTTACATTTTTTTTTTAAAGTGCGTTTTTAATGGTGAGCGAGCGCCGCACCTGTTCCTTTTCAATGATTTTCCTGTCACACCCTCGTCTCCAAGGTCACGAATAAACCATCCGCTTTGTCTGAGGCAGACTTCCGTCTCTCAGATTGGCAATTGCTTTTGCCTGTCAGCCTGACTCAGTCTCAGCAGGCATCTCAGCGTCCTGGGGCCCCTGCAAGCTGGGCCCTGATAGAAGGCCGGCGATCTGAACCCAGCGGCACATTAACCTCCCACTGAGTCCAACACTTACTGTTATGTGACAACTTCTTCAGTGGCAGAGGGGACCAGAGAGACACAACACCTTACTGAACACCACAGGTGCCAGTCTTAAATAAAGTGGTACATTACAAGTGGTGGGTAAGTATACTGTACGGCAGCTGAAAGAACATTATGCAGAATAAGGAACTGGGTGGGATACGTAATGAAACTATGGCAGTAGAGAAATCTGCCGAGTCGAGGTAATCCGGAAGAATATCCCTGAGACTTTCTAATGAGGAGCCGAACCACAGCTGCTTCCTACCTGGGCACATTATGTGAAAGCTTCACATAGAAAGGACATTTTCCTAGAACAACGCAGAGCTTCCTAGTCCTGCAGAAAGAAAAAAAAAACATTATATAAAAGAGAACTTATAAAAACAGATGGATTCATCCTTTTTGGATCCCCTTGTGGAGGAGGGGAAACGAGACAACGACCGATTTCTGTTTGAAGAGTGAAACGGTCTCAAACTTAAGTCAACGCTTCATGTTCCAAGTCTTTTGTGTTTCCTCAACCGCTCTCAACCAGCCAAACCTACAGAACCAGTATAAAGCTTGGAGGTTGTAGATCTGGATATGCTGCTACATTCCCACATATTCCTTGGGGTTCTTACAACGACTAAGACTTGTCCTAAACACAGTCGATAACACCCGAAGACAGCGCTTCAGTGCAGTTACAGCAGCCGCCTGTGATTCATCTGCCATTAGAACAGAACTGAGACGGATGCCCAGAAAAATCGGGTTCATTGGTAGAAAAACACGGTAAACTTGCTAGGACAACGCTTCATTTAATTCACTGCAGTCTAATCCTGAGAGCAGAGAGACATGCTGTGGCTGTTCCACTAGTCAGTTGTTCTGTGATTATTTCTCTGTAGTGTAATCACTGTACTGACAATACAAAAACATCCCCACAAGGTAAACCTGGACCTCTGCCAAGAATGGGTGTTCTGTGTGTGGGCACCCTTCAGCGGCTAGGCCTTTTTTCCTCTCTCCGCTCACCTATCCAAATGAGAGTTGTGCCGTCGAAACTGAAGCCCACTCAGCAGTGGAGTTGGAGAGTGTGCTCTTTCTTTCTTTCTTTCTTCCTTTCTTTCCTTTCCCCTTCCCTTCCCTTCCCTTCTGGTTTCATTTCAGGCAGCATAGGATAGGGTGGTCATACAGTATAACTGACATGTTCTTATACACAGTTGGCCAGCAGGTATCTTTAGGACAGGGGCTTGAGACCATTAGGTGTGATATTAAACTTTTCCCAAATGCAGTGGGAGTCCCAGGATCCTTAGCTTAGTGATGAGCTTTGAGGGCGCTATGATGTTGAACACTGAGCTGTAGTCAATGAATAGCATTCTCACATAGGTGTTCCTTTTATCTAGGTGGGAAAGGGCAGTGTGGAGTGCAATAGAGATTGCATCATCTGTGGATCTGTTGGGACGGTATGCAAATTGGAGTTGGTCTAGGGTTTCTGGGATAATGGTGTTGATGTGAGCCATGACCAGCCTTTCAAAGCACTTCATGGCTACAGACTTCAGTGCTACGGGTCGGTAGTCATTTAGGCAGGTTACCTTAGTGTTCTTGGGCACAGGGACTATGGGGGTGTGCTTAAAACATGTTGGTATTACAGACTCGGACAGGGAGAGGTTGAAACTGTTGATGAAGACACTTGCCAGTTGGTCAGCGCATGCTCAGAGTACATGTCCAGGTAATCCGTCTGGCCCTGCGGCCTTGTGAATGTTTACCTGTTTAAAGGTCTTACTCACATCGGCTACAAAGAACGTGATCACACAGTTGTCTGGAACAGCTGATGCTCTCATGCATGTTTCAGTGTTACTTTCCTCGAAACGAGAATAGAAGTAATTTAGCTTGTCTGGTAGGCTCGTGTCACTGGGCAGCTCGTGGCTGTGCTTCCCTTTGTGGTCTGTAAAAGTTTGCAAGCCCTGCCACATCCGATGAGCGACAGAGACAGTGTAGTATGAGTCCTGTATTGACGCTTTGCCTGTTTGATGGTTTGTCGGAGGGCATAGCAGGATTTCACATAAGCTTCCGGGTTAGAGTCCCACTCCTTGAAAGCGGCAGTTCTACCCTTTAGCTCAGAGCGAATGTTGTCTGTAATCCATGGCTTCTGGTTGGAGTATGTATGTACAGTCACTGTGGGGACAACGTCATCGATGCACTTATTGATGAAGCCAGTGACTGATGTGGTGTACTCCTCAATGCCATCGGAAGAATGCCGGAAAACAGTCCTGTAGCTTAGCATCTGCTTCATCTGACCACTTTTTTATTGACCGAGTCACTGGTGCTTCCTGCTTTAGTTTTTGCTTGTAAGCAGGAATCAAATAACTCGACAAAAACCCACACAATAGCACATTTGGTTAGGGGACCGCAAAATGGCAGCCATCTCCTCCGGCGCCATTATCATAGCTAGACCTATAGAATAACTGCTGCACTAGTTGCGATGTACTGCACTGAATGCTGCTAGACTACATCTACATTCAGAGCTGAATTTCAGCCAGAGATGTGCCAACAGTCAAAGGTCAATTATCAGTTGCCAGGTAACATCAATAACAACATTTAACATAATCCACATGATCAGAGAACACACTCTCTCCCTCTATCACATTTTTCTTGTTCATTTGAATGTTGATTCCCCATGGAGAAGCGCTACACTTTCCCCACACATTATTTACATTACAAATAAACCGTGTTGAACATCACATCACCTTTTTGTTCAACAGTAAAGCGTTGGAGAGGGCAGCACTCCGAAAAACAAAATGCTCTCTTAGCAGCTATGGAAAGGTGCAGAGGCAGCAAGAAGGAAATGGAAGGCCACATTGGCAGACCAGTTTGTCTCAATTAACAAATGCCCACAACCATTATCTTCTGGTGAGCCTTATACCACTCTGAAGCCCATTGGTAGTGCCTACTTTGGTGGTCCATATACATTTAGTCTTCTAGTCTTCTTTTGCCTCGATATTTCTCAGTCTCCATTTCTCTTCCTGAGGAAGCTGAGCTGTAACTCAGCTGGTGTTACAGCTCAGATATATCTCACTGTTAACACAGGAAATGAGAGGCCAGTCAGTGAGTCCAAATTGAGTTGCTCAAGTCTCTTCCTCTGCTCGTTGTTATTTGCACCCTGTCAAATTCTCACCCAGACACACTTTCACCCTCTTCACATATGCTGCTGACTCTGTTTATTATCTATCCTGATTTCCTAGTCACTTTTAACCCTACCTACATGTACATTTAACATAATTTACCTCTACCTCGTACGGCCTCATACCCCTCCGCACATTGACTCGGTACTGATACTGCTTGTATATAGCCTCGTTATTGTTATTTTATTATGTTACTATTTCCTTTTTTAATTTAGCCACTTTCTTACTCTGCATTGTTGGTGAAGGGCTCGTACGTAAGCATTTCACAGTAAAGTCTGCACTTGTTGTATCAGGTGCATATGACAGATGCAATTTGATTTGATTGCAAGGTGCATTGATTGCTTAGGCGCACCATGACAACCGGACATCCTTTCATTGTCAGCTGTCATTTCCTTTTCAATTGTAGGAATCCACTCTTTTTTCTTTTTCTTTCTTATGTTAGTTTGTTTCCGTGTGCGTGTGTGTTTCTGTGTGCGTGTTTCTGCGTGCGTGTTTCTGCGTGCGTGTTTCTGCGTGCGTGTTTCTGTGTGCGTGTTTCTGTGTGTGTGTTTCTGCGTGTGTGTTTCTGTGTGTGCATGTGCAGGTGTCTTTGTGTAGCCTATCATTATTTCCTCCCACTTCAATTCCTTGGTTAAGATAACTATGTGTCCTCATAAGATGGGAGAGGAAACATAATTATCCAACAACTGTGGAGAGAGATGTGGCCCTTCTCAGCTGTTGCAGAGAGCTGCAGTATTATTTTCCTTTATTAGCTGCTTGGTCTGCCATATGTGACAACGGCTTCAAATGAAATCCCAAGTTCAAGAACAACGGAGGCACTCCCCCAAAAATGTTTTAAAGAAAGAGAGAAAACGATGAAATGAGGTGACGTCGTTCTGTCTGTTTTGTAAAAGCTTTTTGGAGTGCTGCCGTTTCCCAATGTTCTTGATTGCATTTGAAACTGCAGTATTTTATTTGCAAACTTGACCATGGGAAGAGATATTGCAATAGAAGGGATATTGGATTCACCAGATCCAGGTAGGATTGCTGAAGAAGAGGTAGATCTAAACAAATTGTGTTGAGTGTTCATTTTCACATAGCATTGCTCTCCTTGACTTCATATGTCAGCGAATTCAAAACAAAAACATACAAAGTTAACCGCCCGACATTTTAAACCACACATGATAAAGCATTATTTAAAATATCATTGATGAGGTAAAGTCTGGGAGAGGCTGGCCTGAATACTCTCACATACCAACCTATCTAGTCCACAGCAAACAAAGCTCTGGCCTGAGTTGAGTCATTCATGATGAGGTTGAGAGTTACATACCAGCTGCTCCCCAATGTTCACTAATAACTTTTGTTTCCACAGAGCAGTGTTTCCCAACCCTGGACAAGCACACCTGATTCCACTTGTCAACGAATCATCAAGCCCTCAATGAGTTGAATGAGGTATTTGTCAAGAGCTACAACGAAACTGTGTACTGTTGGGGGTGCTCGAGGACCAGGGTTGGGAAACACTGCCATAGAGCAGGTATTGATTTTGAGCTTGAACAGACAATGGCCTGTTTAACCTTTGTAGAGATGAAAATACTTAAATATTATTACTGTGTTAACTGGTCCTTTATGGCTGCAGACACTTCCTGGAAAACCCTATTACTTGACTGTGAGAAATAATAAATGACACCCGCAGACAGGGCAGTCTTTGTAGAATCAGACAATTCAGAGCCCTGGCAGAGTAAAATAGGCCACTGGAACCTTTCAGTGTTGTGCATTGAGTTGTGAGAGAGTCATGGTCAGAGAACAAAAACCTGGCGTGGTCAGAGATACGTGACATACGTACCTCTGTCTAGCCCACACCTATTTGTCTGACAAAGTTCTTTTCTTGTTTAAATAGAAATGTTCCATGTTAGTAATGGTGTGCAGCATAATAAATAATAAATAATAAATAAATCTACACCTGCTACACCTAATAAATCTACACCTGCATTGCTTGCCGTTTGGGGGTTTAAGGCTGGGTTTCTGTACAGCACTTTGAGATATCAGCTGATGTAACAAGGGCTTTATAAATACATTTGATTTGATTTGATTTAAAATGCGGGTAATTACAAGTGACTCTCTGGAGAGGAGGGTTTACGATCAGCATCCATTAGTGTCAGGGGTCGATGGGGAGTCCAGACGGGACAGTTTGTTCCCTTCGTTAGAGGAGCTGTAGCCCTGCATCTCCCTCCATCAAACCACAAACAACCTTAACCAGAGAGTGTCAACAGAGCCGTAAGGACCTACCTTATAGGCGTATGACCCAGAGACAGAGGACCTCAAATGAGCTGAAATTAGCTTTGTCTGTTTGTTCAGTGTCAATACAGCCTTTCAAATTAGATTTTGTGTCAACACTGAGTGTCCCAATGTCAATGACAGGGATGACAATTTCCTTCATCTTTATAACATGCAAAGACTCAGGAAAGGAGTACAAAGGGCATTATCCATTTTTTTCTGAGAGGCCTGGTGGCTTTAATGTCATTATGCATTTCAATAGGACGTGTGGTGCACGTCGTCGTGCAGGCTTTAATGTCATTATGCATTTCAATAGGACGTGCGGTGCACGTCGTCGTGCAGGCTTTAATGTCATTATGCATTTCAATAGGACGTGTGGTGCACGTCGTCGTGCAGGCTTTAATGTCATTATGCATTTCAATAGGACGTGTGGTGCACGTCGTCGTGCAGGCTTTAATGTCATTATGCATTTCAATAGGATGTGTGGTGCACGTCGTCGTGCAGGCTTTAATGTCATTATGCATTTCAATAGGACGTGCGGTGCACGTCGTCGTGCAGGCTTTAATGTCATTATGCATTTCAATAGGACGTGTGGTGCACGTCGTCGTGCAGGCTTTACGGAGGGAAGCACAGCTGGTGCTGGCTCATTTCAGTAAGGATGGATCTGGTCCGGTATTGGACGCGTATCATCTACGTAGGTCTCCACAGAATGCAATATATCATAGGTCTCATTGATTAAACAATCGCATCGGTTTTCATCCCTGAATCATCCGCAGGGCCATTTGCACCAGTTGGGTGTAAAAAACAAAAAAAAATGGTCTTAAACTTTAGGTCGGGCGTAGCTACGGGATGAGAATTTATACCTGTTGTACCAACCAAAAATAAGATTAGTCGATTGAAGACCGGCGTAGGCAATGCACATGCGCAAGATTTGATGCTTCATGATTATGGTTGCTAGGCAGTGCCCATTACTAGGC
This sequence comes from Oncorhynchus masou masou, assembly GCF_036934945.1. Classification (NCBI taxonomy): domain Eukaryota; kingdom Metazoa; phylum Chordata; class Actinopteri; order Salmoniformes; family Salmonidae; genus Oncorhynchus; species Oncorhynchus masou. The sequence goes on from NC_088212.1 coordinate 58,027,583, forward strand.
TGTTACCTTCCTTGTGGCAGCTCTAAAAACTTTGCGAGGGACGCCCCATCACTTTCACAAAACCCACCATCTGATGCATGTTTTCTGAGCCACAACTGGGTGGATATTTCAATAATTATTGTGGGAATGAATATCACAGAATGATGAAAACAAAGTAGACTAAATGCCATTGCAGGCATTTATCATATTGCTGCTTATTGAAACTCCCAAAGTCATCCAACCGTTTTAAAAAGTTTAAAGCAATATCCGTGTGGAGTCAACTATCATTTCAGCACCGTTATGATTGGGACAGCGTTATCGCTCTGCTTTGAGACAAGGGTGGGAACATCTTGATAAATCAATCAATGTCAGATATTTTTGTTTTGATATTTGGTTCCAATTAGGCTGGGGAAACATTAGCCAAATTGAGGTGAGTGGTCATGATGATAATATTTCTTCTAGTTTGCTCGTCTTGCAGTGTCATCAGAACATTTTGCTAGCATGTTATGTAGCCTAGCATAACAGGTGGATTATTTTGCTCCTCTCGCGTAGTAGCCTAGGCTATCTCCTACCAGAGATTCACTGAAACAAAATCACATTGATTGATTATCAGAAATCATGGAACTTCTGACAATCAATTAATGCAATTTTGTTTCACTGAATCCCCGTCAGGGTATTTGGATATTTGATCTCTGGCTGGGCAAATTAGTGGGAGGTGGCAGCTCATCTATGAGTTTGTTAATATCTAAATCAGACACATTTGGCATGCTATAATGAAGCATAAGTCAAGCGTATTCTTTTGCTATTGACTCAAGCATAGGCCACTCGAAAAAGCCTGCGGAGGTTGTGATATATGAACACGAAACTTTTGAAAATATAGATTTATATTACTGTCTGTGCATATCATGAAAGAAGACAATCGCAGGCGTAGCTCATAGAACAGCTGGTGCAACAGGTATGATGTTTTGGTACGGCATAAAGCACATTTTACATCAGATGTAGAGTTACAACCCACTTGTGGAACAGGCTTGATGTGTTGGTGATCTGATCTAAAGCACAGGATAAGATCAACCTTATCCTGAACACCAGAAACAACATTCTGCGAAGAAATGGAATTAGAAATCTCTGCCTTAATCTGTTGCTCCCGTTTCTCCTAAAAAAAAATCTAAAACAATCCGCACAGTTTATTTGCATATACAGTAAGAGATCACCAAAGCTCTCCTCCAACAGACAATATCGTATGCCACAGGTTCCCTCTATTTAGTTTCAAATTGAAGGGATGACCTTGTAACCTCTCAGTCATCCTTTACCCTTACTTACACTGCATGGCACCATTTATTTACCAGGTTAATCCCATTTAGATTAAATGGGTTTCTTTCCATTTGTCTGGTGGCCTAAAAACTAGGACTAATTCATCCTAGTATAAAGATTGTGAGAAAACTTGGGACTTCAAATTTGCTGCCATTTGTTAATGTGTTCATTTGATAACTTTTCGATTCCCCACCGTTTTAATCTGCTGGATAGAAGAGCATGCACCTGTCTGAGTCTGTGAGCCTGCTTCAAATAACAAACTATAACAATTCAGTATTCAGACAGCGGAATGCCTGGCGGTCCAAATGACCAGGACTGTTACTATAAATCAGGGGTTGGAACTGAGATTATTTTTCAATCGTTTCGTTCTGAACAGAACCATAATTTTTGTTTGTTCCATTCCACTGTTCCGACCAGCAAAATAAAGTTCTGATAAGGTTTGAACCCCCAAAAAAGTTATGGTTTATATCATTCCTTCCTAAATCTCTGAAATATATATATTTTTATGGACATTTGGCTCAACATTAAATTACTTCACCATGCTACGGCGCGGCCAAGCTATACAGTTGATTACATGCATTGGACAGACAAATGTAGGGTGCGAGATGCGACTGACATTTTGCTTGTGGGAGAGAGCAAGAGAGGGTGGAGGAGGTGACTTGGCTTGAAGCACTGGGCATCTTGTTATGGCATAATTATACCTACGCAGGAGCTGCTTCTATGAAGGAACTTTTAATGTCTTTGAACTTCTGAGAGATGGCTTAACGTTGGACCAGAGCTAGCTAGCTAACAAGCGTTTGTGTGCAGAGCAGCACTAGAATTAAAATGAAACACGTCTTATCTTTTTGTAGTTAACAAATCTACTGTAAAACGTGATAACTTGCATTAAAATAAGTTAATCCATTCTTCTCTAAAAATCTCTCTAATTTCTGAATCCCACTTGTACCATCAGTAAGCTACAGTAGCGTATGCTTCGGAGTGGAATGGGCAGGTATATAGCCTACACATGCACTGGCAAAGATTTTCAGCTGGCAGGTAGACACTAGAATATGCTTCTGAGTAACAGAGTGAGGACTTTGCATAGGCGCTTTGTTGTGGTTTTTTTGTGGGACTGGGAAAAAATGCCAGGAACATAAAAGAGCATTATTAACCAGTTCCCATGCTTTTAAAAATCACGGTTCTGTTCCGGAACAGTATAGATCACTTCATTCTCAGTTCTGATTCTGTTCCTCTAAAAAAATGTATTTTCTTGTTTTCAGATCTGTTCCCTGAACTGGTTCCAACCCCTGTTATAAATCTGAAACACCATCTGGACAGCATTGAAAGCTTTTCCCTTAGTTACATAGTATAACAATTGGACAGACCTAGTGACAAATCATTCACCTTAGGTTGAACAATACAGTGAGCTCATGTGAGAGAAAATTACAGACATACAAATGTATAAACTATCTCAACTAACCTGTACCCCCGCACATTGACTCGTTATTGTTGTCATTTTATTGTGTTACTTTTTATTTTTTACTTTAGTTTATTTAGTAAATATTTTCTTAACTCTATTTCTTGAACTGCATTTTTGGATAAGGGATTGCAAGTAAGCATTTCACTATTCGGCGCAAGTGACAAATAGAATTGTATTTGATTTGATTTAGAATATCATACCCACCCAAAAATGCTAAACTCCCCTGTTATTGTAATGGTGAGAAGTTAGCATGTCTTGGGGGTTTGATATTTGTGCGTCTAACTTTCTCATTACTTATCCGTAATCATGGTAGCATCCACATTAATGTAGAAACATAGTCTATTCTTATTTACAATAAAAGTGACTCCAAAGTCAAACAACACATTATTTACCATTCATTTCTATTGAAATGATCTGAAACACAACCAAAACAAACAGCAAATGCATCTAACAAATGTGTAGAGTCTCAAGCTTGATGTAATCATTGAGTGATATGAATATGGGACCAAATACTTAACTTTGAACTACTTTAATACACAAGTGAATTTCTCCCAATACTTTTGGTCCCCTAAAATGGGGGGACTATGTAGAAAAAGTGCTGTGATTTCTAAACGGTTCACCAAATATGGATGAAAATACCCTAAAATTAAAGCTGACAGTCTGCACGTTAACCTCATAGTCTTTGCATCATTTCAAATCCAAAGTACTGGAGTACAGATTCAAAACAACAGAGATCATTGTACATTGTGTATTTATCACAAATTTCAGCTTTTCACTAAATCTACAATACTAATTTAATCAAAAACAAAACAAAAAGGTAGTTATCATTACTATGCAATTATACAACAGCTTTGGTGAATACTCAATTCTGATAGGAGACTGAGGGGGCCACATCATTTCTTAGAATGGATGCACATAACATTCCGCATTAACTTATCGCCTTAACTGTCCACCTGCTGCAGTTGCTGTCTGAATCTGATAACATCTGAATCACACATGAGATCACTACCGCAGGCCTTGTTGTTTGAGTCGCTATATTGACGCTCTTAGTCACAGACACCGAGGAAAGCGATGGCTGATCTGTGTTTATGTAGCCAGACTGACATGGCCTCAGCCTCACTCATTGCCAGGCCAGCCTTAACCATCCAGCATCATCAGGCCTCTATGGACCAGCCAGTCAGCCAGTGGATGCAGCCAGCCCAGGGCTCTGCTCACTAATCCCCTTTTGTAAGTGCCTCTTACTTATGATGGGAGAAAAAAAACTCATGATCCCTTGCTGCTCTCCTTCCGTTACATAAGAGCCACGAACACATCAGAGCATCCGCTGGCAGTGACAGACTCTCAGTAACCAACACCCAGGGACCAGAGTCGCATCACTCTACACAGCCTGCACAGAAAAAGAGTCCCTCAAATCATTATATAAAATAAAAAAGATGGAATGTGAGTCAGTCAGGGGCACAGACAGTTTTAAGATGAATGCACTAGCTATAAATTGCTCTGGAAAAGAGTGTATGCTAAATGCCTAACATGTAAAAATGTAACAGAGTGTGGTAGTAATGTCTGTGTGAATGTTTAATAAAACATGTCCAAGGGTCATGTGTAAGGGGTCATGGTCAAAGGTCATTCTGTGAATCACTGCCTCATGACCAAAGACAAGTTGCTTGCTCTGTCATGTCATTCACTTGCACAGCACACTGAGTTGCAACATACAGGGTCAAGAAAGAGTCAACAGCCTGTTGGCAGCCAGCCAAATGTACAATACTACAAACCAGCTGAAATAGCCCAGATTCTAATAAACAGGATAGCGTATTTAATCCAAAAGCTCAGCAATTAATGGGGTGAGGTCTATGTTATGATGAGGAGGACACCGAAGTATGTTTCTTGAGATCCCCATTCATGAAATGAATGAGCATGTATTTACTATACTCCATAGGACATCAGCAGGTGCTTTTAGTAAGAATGATACCCATCAGGGTAAATGACAGATGTGATATTGCTTTTGCTATAAGATGCTATAGTGGATAATGTAGCCTAATGATAACTTTAATGTAGGCCTATCTAGTTGATGAAGAACCATATTGAAATGGAGTGTCAGCTCACATGAACACATGTTGTCTTGCCGACAAATATTTGTAAGTCGCTCTGGATAAGAGCGTCTGCTAAATGACTTAAATGTAAATGTTAAATGACAAATAGGCTTCAGTAGCTGCCACACTAAGGGGTGCATTATCAGGTGAGATAGTGGCGGCTGCAGGTGATGTTTACTTTCACAAGTTGCAATTGAGAAAACTTCAGAGATTTGGGTAGCCAAATCAAATCAAATGTTATTTGTCACATACACATGGTTAGCAGATGTTAATGCGAGTGTAGCGAAATGCTTGTGCTTCCATTTCCGACAATGCAGTAATAACCAACAAGTAAACGAAGTAACAATTCCAAAACTAGCCAGTTGAAGTAGTTATTTGAAAAATCGTGCGGGTTTGGGATAGGAAGTGGGAATAAATGCAAAATGTACTACCTGTATGATACCTGCTTCCTAATAGTGTGGAAGCAGGTATCCGCTGTCAATGCCCCCGCACCTTCCAACCGCGTTGACACTTTTCCTGGACAATCTCCCGTCTTGAAGACTGGACAAGGTGATACCATTTCGGGCAGGAAAACGTCCTCCTCCTCAGCCAGTTCTTCTAACGTTGGTGGCACCAGTATCGCCGTGGGTGAATCCGTAGAGCTATGGACGATACGGGTTATACTGTCCCCGGTATCCGGTGCCTCAGCCATCGACACCGTGCTGTGTAGTAACTCTGGAGCGCCGCAACCTAAAAAAAAAAAAGTATCTTGTTTCCAACACTAGAAGTCCAAAGCAAAACTATGACTCGTCTTGTAATGTGACAAATATGTTTTTCCAGATACTGACTTTGTTAGGCAGAATATGGTTGTAGTCGACAGTATTCACGCGAAGAAGGAAATCCTGTAGGTTTACAGGGTCGTCGCTAGTTACCACAGCTACAAAATACTAAACCCCGCCTATTTTTGCAGAATAACTGCAGTGTATTGCAGCTGAACTGCGTTATACAGCACTGTAACTGCAGTTACACTGCAAAATTACTGCAGTAAAAAAATGGTGTTAGTTTTTGCAGCATACTACAGTTATCGTGCACTCTGACTGCAATCTTTTTTTCATAATGGACATGACCAAATTCACATAGAACTGTGTGTAGGTAGATCTGCCATTCTCATTGAAAGTCTAAGAAGCTGTAGATCTGTTCTATGTGCTCTATTTCTATGCTTCCAGCTTTTACTTACAGTTTTGTACACCAGCTTCAAACAGCTGAAAATACAATATTTTTGGCTATTGAAAATATATTTCACTGCAGTTTAGATGGTACAAGATTCTCTACATTTGCTATGCTTGTTTGTCACATAAACTGTAATTGGTCAAACATTTTTGCATCCAGGAAATCCTGGAGTCTTTACATCCACAGTGCGATTTCAACAGATTTGTACTTTTTTGGTGTCAAATTAATAAATACTTGTGTTTCGTTAAATTGAAGTAACAACATTCCAACCTTGCTTAGCATTATGTAGTACAATTGTGGCATGATTTAAATATGTGTATCAGTTTGCATCAGTTTCAATGGGGGACTTAGAAGGCAAACCTCCGATTCCACTATTGTTGCTCATGCTTATGTTGTTCACAACACACTGGTCTCTCCCCTAACTTCTGCATTCACGAGCGTCGGGCGGCATCTCTGTAAACTCTTTCTGAGAAAATAAAAACACTTCCAATCAAATAAAAGATTGGAGGTTAAACTGGAATTGTTCCAACCTCCTTTCTATTTTCCAGTGAACCAAACATGCAATTAGGCCTATAGGCTACTCTTCTTCAATTGGGTATGTTACCACATTGATCCATTGCATTGTTCACAGTTGGCCGTTGGCTTTTTTATTAGGAAGACTACATCACTGTGGTGGCCTAACTCAAACAATACTTTGAAAAGGCCTGAGTGATGATTAACCTGTGTAACCTTATGTTAGTCAACCATGGCATGCTACACACAATATAACCTACTTTAAGCCATTTATCAAATCGTCCTTTCAAAGGGCTGTAAAACTGGTTGAGCTGGTTAATGCAATTCTTAGGAAACAGGAAGCTGTCCTTTTGCGCAAATGATCCCAAAGGAAAACTACACCAAAACAGTGCCATGAGATCATTTGCAGTTGATTGGGTTATTTTGAGCATTTTGTTATAGGTAGACTATATGTATGGGCCTAATTAGTTGTTGGACCCACTGCAATTTAGAACTATTTGAATGATTAGTACAACGACGATGGTTATGAAAATGGTTACACTGGAACTGGGGCAATCGATGTCTGACCTCTCCTGGGCTCTTGTTATACAGTGAGTCAGACCATCGCAGCCACAAGATGAAATATGCCTGAATGATTGTTGGAAATGCCGACCATTTGTCCTAAACACGGAGTTAAAATATGACTTACAAGTAGGCAAGAACACCTTTTTTGTCTTTTGTCAAAAGGGGACAGTTGAATGTGGACAGGAACAGATAACTTTGGTCTAATACCCACAATCCATGCGGCACGGAGCACAGCTATATGGATCCGGGTATTTTTTCAGTACGTTCAGTTTATGGGACGTTAGGATGCGGTCGATTACTCCAGCTAAGGATCTTATGTAGGATAGGGGGATGTTAAAAGGGAATTACTCTAAATTCACTGTGTGATCTTCTGGTGGCAGACCCAGACACCTCCTAATGGTTGGCATCTGAGAGCACCGCCCGTGTCCTATTATCACAGTGAACTAAAGCAGATATCATGTTCGGTATGTATGTGGAAAACATTACATCAATGTATGTCCTTTAATCTCTTAATTTCCCACGGTGGGTTCGAGTCAAAGTGTATGTTATAACATGGATACAACATGCTTTGCTTTCTATTCTGTTGCATTGGGCTCCCGAGTGGCGCAGCGGTCTACGGCACTGCATCTCAGTGCTAGAGGCGTCACTACAGAGCCTGGTTAAATTCCAGGCTGTATCACAACCGGCCGTGATTGGGAGTCCCATAGGGCGACACACAATTGGCCCAGCGTCATCCGGGTTAGGGTTGGGCCGGGGTAGGCCGTCATTGTAAATAAGAATTTGTTCTTAACTGACTTGCATAGTTAAATCAAGGTTAAATAAAAAATATCTATAATTAATATGCATGTATATAAAGTATCATGTACCTGCCATAGACAATGTGACGCTCCAAACATATAGTCGTGTAATCAGGAATGCATATGCATACAGTTAATTTACATTGCAGTTTGGATGAAACAGTTGCTCCACCGCCCAAAGTCAATAGGAGGGAGCCACACCTCTGTATAGCGCCCTGACTGAAATAACAGACTAAATACAAATAAATAGAAAAATGAATTATGCTGTATATGCATTTGGGGCATGTAAATGACTAGTTACAGTCGATTTAGTGACAGTTTGAATCGACTTCCTTGGAAATGTGGGAAATGTAATGGAGCAGATCAGACGCTGTTTTAATTTATTTAGACAAGACTTTAGGTTTTAGCTATATGAGAAAGGTGTTTATCGAGAGACTCTTCAGCATGCGAAGATAGTGGAATAATCTCTACTACTTACCTCGGTTTGTAATATATTGGGAGCTGGAGTGAAGCTGAACATTTATTTATTCAGTGTGTCACTGCTAGTCCAGTCCAAAGAATGCACTCCACAATTCCCATCATTCATACTAGACATTTCATGCAGTGCATATTCAATCTAGAGAGTCTTTTTTACAAAGAATCATTGTATTGTACTGTGGTGAGAAGTGTGCTCAGGTGGTTTGTGCTGGATGAAGAAGAGGTAACTAGGTTAGACTGTGAATTGACATTTCCATGGAAATGAGAGGACTAGGAACTCTCATCACCTACAACCACTCCCTAGGGTCACAATGAGTGAGAAACAGACAGCCCGGGATTTCCAGACTTTATAATTGTCTGCTCTTTGCCATGGCAGCCCAGTCTTGAGTCCTGAATCAAATACCCCATCACGGGACAAAGCTGTTGAATACTTCAATGGTAACAGAGAATACATGAAATATTCTTCTCCATAAAAACAGAGCCAATGCGCAGAGAAAACGGATCAATCTAAGTGCATCACGGTCATATATCAGGCATAGGAGGCTTTTTTACATGTGCAAAACAAACAGCTATATTAAGATTCACCCGGGAGAGCAACACCTCAACATGAGGATGCAAAAACCCTTCTCTGGCCTTTTATACAGAGATTAAGGCAAGGACTGTACGAGGATTACATAAAGCTGCATGGTAAATGCTTTTGGGACAAAGCCCTTTCCCCCTTTTCTAATCCAAAGAGTGAGTTATTACACTGACATGTAGTTGATATATAGGCGGCGAACAAGGGGGAAAGAGGACATTCTGCTTCCTACTCGGTGGAAGCGATGTGTTTATGAAATCAAAAATGTAGCAACAAAAAAAATGCGTGTCCTATCTACGGCAAATGGGCAGTTTCGAGCCGTCCTATGCACAATACTGTACCGTGGTCCCGAAATTACACCCGCACTTTATTTGAAGGGGGTATATAAACATTTAAGTTTCTATCACATGTACGTGATATTCTGCCACTGGATTGGCAGTGAATACTTGTGATTGAACTGGCTCGCCACCTCTGGATGTAGTGGCTTGTTCCAAGCTCTCATATGTTTTAGAGCTGTGATTATGTTTCCAGGCAGGAAGTGACCTGTTTTTCTATTCATATTTCTACATTGATACCAAACAAACACCTATGCTAGGTTCTGATATGATACAGTGGAGACAGCCACTTGGGTAAGGGCTTGTGTGCTAGTGTTTTATGGTTCAGTTAAGAAAAGCAAAGAGTGGTCTACTTTTTGAGCGATGACGGGGTTAGAATCAGGTTAGCCCAAATGGATGGACTAACAAAGGCCGACCTCTCGTGGCGATACTGAGAATAGAGCTTGCCTGCACTTCCCAATGATATAACAACCACTAGGCACCAAAACTAGATTGCAAGGAATGCAAATGATTGCACCGAATGCGTTTCTCAATGATATCAGGGCACAGAGACACAGTAACGAAGGAGACGGTGTTATGCTGATGCAATTTTTGTATATTTTGCTTGATACTAACTCTACTTACTAACACTTCTATTAAAGAGACTGATACAGAAAGGCAATACAGAGAGGCTCCTGTGGCTTACCCAGAAACACATGCAATTTACTTGTACAGCCACAGTGTGAAAGGTCAGCAACTGGCCAGTTCCTTCCCAAAGGCGCCAGGTGAATACCAAAATACATTTCAAATACAAAAATACATCCCCTTATTTACAGCAAAAGCATTCACTTTGTCTTATGTACAAAAGGGCACACATTACGAACGCCAACAAACACATGGAATGTTTGGTAAGATTTGCATCATTTCACTTTGATTATAATAGCCTTGTAAAACCCCTCACACAGGTTCTGAAGCAGGTTTCTACCACACATTTGGGGGACTAATGACAAAAGATTGACCCTGGTTCAACCAGATAACTCAGTCTGACTTGATTTACTGTGTCATGCACGACCCCAATGGTTTAGTGTGGACACAGTCATCAGAGAGCCTGTTCAAGATCAGCACATTGGACAGATTATAGAATATAGAGTAGCAGTGATTTATACCAGGCACTGCTTTAAGACAAGCTAAAGATGGCGTAGCAGGTAGGATAGAGGGGGCTGGGGTGGGTTGGGACAACTAAGCAACCATTTGATCAGTAAAAAGTGTGTTTATAGAAGGCAAGTGGGTGAGGGCCGGACAGCTTCCAGAGCATCTGGTTGAACCTTAGTTACACATCTATTAATCAAACGAAAGGACAAACATAGACAAACAGTATCTTGACAGGAAGCAATTGACATTTTCAATATACACACATTATCAGTGTACTCAGTTAACCAACTCTACATTTGTCAGGTAATGTGCACTAAGATATAAGACAGGCGACAACTAGGAAACAAAACCGACTTAGAAATTATATGGCTCTGATTAATAGGGTAGGTAGTGATTTTACAAACCATTTGACAGAAAATGAATAATGCAAATCTAATGACATGTTAGAGTAAAATACATATTAATTACATGGAAGGATTGTGAGTCTGGCCTCCCCTGATTATACACAGACAAGCCACAGTTGTGAATAAGCAAGTGAAATCTATGAAGAGCAACAGACTGGACGTTAAGCTAAGACTCCAAGGCCACTGGCTGACCCAGATCCTCCATGCCTCCTCCACAGAGCCTGGGCTGTCTACTCCAACCCTCCTGCCTAGCATTACGCAATCTCTTTTAGCGTCAGTGGGGCCGCCCCACTCACTCCTTACACAATCCCTCTCTCCCTCTCTCGCCCTGAAACAACACAGCAGGAAGAGGAGGGAACACCAGAATATATTCTATTCAATGTAACAAGGTTCTTCACAACAAAAACGCTGCATGAAAAGCTTTTTGTATTATTTTGCTGCTGGAGTGACTGTTTTTAAGAATCATTATCAACAGAACAGTGTTCTTTAGAGTGAACAGTTTTTCTGGGCACTACTGTAAATCGCGATGCGATTATTTTTTTTATTTTTTTAACTCCCAGTGGATTCTGAACTTTGATATTCAATTTAAAATATACTCTATTTTCACATTCACAATGACATTAGGGCTGAATGGACTTTTGGCATAATGATGATATTCATTCATTTTTTTGTGTGGAGAAAATTTATTCTCGTGGTGGTGTTTTGACTATTTTTGTAAAGATGGGCAGTTTTGAGTCTTTTGGACTTGAGAAGGCTTTGCTCCAGTGAGGAGGTATTGTACACCCTTGGTATGCATTTACACTGATTGTCCCTGTTCATGTTTTTTTCAATATATACAAAACTTTCTTGATACAGAAATAAATACAAAAACAGACAAACTGTGTAACAGTTAAGACAACAAGATCATGTAAACATGACGTCATAATTGATATTCATAAAAAGGAAAGTTCACAATATTTTTTTGCATAAAATAAATATGCTCTTTTTTGATGCCAATAATACGTATATATTACATATGATTTAGTTTGCATAAAGAGTCAAATAATAAAATAAACAACCCCATGTGGACGGCGTGAGAATACAAAAACTGAAAGAGTTTGAAGGCACTTATACCCATTAGCTTGTAATGTTGACCTGAAGAAAAAAAAGTGCAATGCACACACAAGCTTAAACATTATGGGACAAAATGTGGTAAAATGTAAAAAATAAATGCCTTTGAAAGATGTATAATTCTAGCATGAGGCAATAGAGTGCATTTTAAGCGCTTTAAGCGAAAGGTAAAAGAGGACATTCTTTGGAATGTATGTATTAAAATATTTGCATGACCAATTGTGAAGTAGGAGAGGGAATTTCTATAACAGAACAACTGGAATTATAAATACCCCCCCAACACCCCACATCCCTATCCCCCTCACCCTCCTATCCAATTTGCTATAGATCTGCTATAGATCCCCCTACACCTGAAGTACCCCCTGTGCTCTAAATATTTGTAGAAGTCCTTGAAAAAGCAACAGTGTGATGGAATCTGAGGAGCACTTCATCTGCACAGAAGCACTGCAACCACACTCACCCAGTTGAACGTGCAGATAGACACACATAGCACACAGAGGTTTCAACAAGTTACTCAATTCAAACCCCTCTCACTTCCTGCTTCTGCCTCCAGTCAAACACAGCAGTCAGAGATGAAAAGTTCCTGTGGAGCTTTGATTGGAGTTGCCCGTCATTTCTATCTTCTTCACATACCCTCTTCATCCTCTCTATCAGGTGGGACTTCAGGGAATGGGGTGGAACAGGAAGGCCAGGGAGCTACTGCAGGAGGTCAGGGAGTGCAGGGAGTGCAGGGAGAGATGGGTTGGGGATGGCACACTAGGGGGCGCCGTAGTGTCACTACACATCCACATGGGTAAGGAGTCTGGAGAGCCTGTGTTTTTGGCAGCTCCGCCCCTCAAGGTTAAAAGTACTCCTCTCCTCCTTCGGGGTTTGGCTCTCTGTGGAAGGGAGAAATAGTCCATCAGTATCACAAAAAACTCTGGTAACCTAACAATCACGTTAATTAAAATACATTCTTCTTGTTAATGTTTGAGTAATTACAAGGAGCACTGATAAAATAACGAGTCCCTTGTTCTGAAGAGCAATTTGTGAGAATCTTCTCATTAACAAAGATGGAGACAGAGTCTACAGCCCTACTTGTCTGGCCTCAGTTTACATTTTGTGGTACTGCGGCTCTTCTTGGAGGAACTGGGCGCCGGTCCTGTTGTAGTCCACCGGATCGGAGTGAACCTTGCTGAGGTACTTGGTGTTCTCGTGTTCGCCTCCGTGGCTGTCATGTGCCGACCGGTCCTCGGTGTAGTCGAGGGGCGCCCCCTCCGAGCCGTCCCCCTCCATCTTCAGGAAGCCCCCGTGACCGTCCTCCAACGAGGAGCTCTCGTCGTAGAAGAGTAGGCTGCGGGAGCGGACTAAACAGACACAGACAGAGATAAATAGAGGATGTTAAGTTTATCACTGCCTTGATCCTTCAAACACTACAAAGGAACATAGAACCATTCCTATAGTGTAAAAAATGAAAAACAAACAGTAAAAAGTCGGTTTCTTTTGAAGAATGGAATGGTTTTGAGCAGGGCGGACATCTTTATTCAGCAGGTGTGTGAGTTTTACAGGGAGAACAACTCATTACAGTTTCCTGTGCCATGCTGACTTCAGGTTTCTAAAGCAACCCAGCCCTCACCAACCAATTCTGAGTAGCCAGTAGGTCCATGTATGATTTCCATTTTGTGGTCATCAAGCTGAATATTATAATAGAAGGAAGGATATTGGGATATCAGCTAACATACTCGCCTGAGTCTGTCGCTTTTGAAACACTACAAGATAAGATGTAACGCCACATTGACGTGTAATTCAACCACACGATGCTCCCTTTGACATTATTTCTGGAAGTGCTGGTAGGCAAGCAACATGCGACCTGAAAATATGTGATATGTATGGGACAACAAGCTAAAGGCTTTGTGTTTGTCATGCTGTAGATGGTGGACTATTCTAAGTCAGGGTTTCCCGAACTTGGTCCAGCACGTTTAGTTATTTCCCCCTAGCATTACATAGCTGATTCAAATAACCAAGTCATCATCAAGCTCTGATTATTCTAATCAGCTGTGCAGTGCTAAGGGCAAAAAAAAAAGTGCACCCTTGAGGGGCCCCAGGACCGAGTTTCCTGAAACTCTGTTCTAGGTGACAGGTGAGGGGTAGGGGACATACCCTGGCTGGCTGTGTAGACATCAGCCGAGGGGAGGGGCGAGGAGGACTTCACGGTATGGGACAGGGAGGAGAGCTCAGGCAGACAAGGTACAAGGGAGCCCAGCACCAGGAAAAAGCACAGCGCCACCACCTGGCGGGAGGGAACCAGAAACCATCAACAAAAGCACATGGTCAACATGAGAACAGTGTGCTAGTGAGGTTCTGTTCTCCAGCTGAGAAGGCTTTTGCCAGTTTGAGTTCATGGGGTCGCCTCTGTGTTTTATAGTAGAGTAGGCCAGGCCACAAGCCAGTGTCCCTGTCCATTGCTGTGAGTCTTTTCACAAACAAAGCAGTTGTTTTCCCTTTTTAACATGACGTGACTATCCAGTCCAAGGAACACTAACTACACAGTATCTTAGATCAGTGGGGAGCAAAGAAAACCCCCACATTTTTTAAATGGGATTTTGCATGTCTGGTGCATGTGTGTATCATAATAAATAGTATGCAAAGTACCATAAGGCATGTTCCTGTTTGCGTTGAGGCCATTTTGTAGGATTGGGGCACTTTTCCTGTGACCAGGACCTGGAGTTTCTGGAGCTGCTGGAGTAGAGTTCTTGAGAGAGGAAGCAGAGAATACATGTTTCAGATTGACTAATAATACAACTGTATTCATTTACAGAATCTACAATAATGATCCTCATGTGAACTTAAAACGTTCTCCAGAAGAGCAGACTCTAACGACTGTCAGACATTACAATGATCCAGTTTAGCTCCAGCTGTCGGATAACGCAAAGCATGCACCATTACACACACAAACACACACACAGATGACTGACAGTGACATTTCACAGAAATGTATTGTAAATCCCCCAAATAATCCCTCTCCATCTGGCTATTACCGTGATTTTAAAGTGAGTACAAAGTTAACTAAGATTGAACATAAAATAAACAATTACAAAAACAATCATAATTGTCTTGCTCTTCTGAGCATCCAGGACATTGAAGTTCATCTCTGAGAAAAAGGATAATGTGAGAATAACACATTGAGGAATTAGAGCTGGAAATTATATAAGACGTCTCTATTTCTAGTGTGTGAACCAAGCTCCCACAGTCTCTCCCCCTCACCACAAAATACAAGCTTTGCCCAAATAGAAAGCAATTCAAAACCACAAGCAATGCAGAGGCCCGCTCGGACTCTACCTCCTCCATACATTTCTCTCTCTCTCTCTCTCTCTCTCTCTCTCTCTCTTTAGACATTAATTACTGTATGTTAGACAAGCATGAGTGTTGGGTCAGGCTGCAATAAGAAATGAAACCAGGTGAGCTTTCATATTTTCACCATGAGAGGGAGCATGTTTTCCACTAATGGTAGAAAAGACATTTCCATTGTTAGCCTTCACATAACCCAAACACCATGAAACGATTTGCCATATCCACAATATGTGACTATAACCCTAGTATAAAGTTCAAATACATGCAAACAGCTATACTGGCATTATATTGGTCTTTTGGGGTACCCCAGATGCACAATAACAATTTGCATGCTGTTAATACCAGAGATTGAAAATACAGTAAATTATGAAGAGCTTCATGTTATGGTCCGATTGGATATGAAGGTGATTATAATTTTTGGGTCAAATCTTAACAGGAAAATTCTCATGGAAACTCTGGAAACGGAACATTAACGTCCCATGTGAGGAATGTCCATTGCCTCATCACGTTTGAATTGAACCATGGTTGGTCACAGTTGTGATCTATAAACCATATTGCTCCCAAGGGACTAAAATAGACTGTGTAAAAGAAAAAGAAAAAAACACAAGTAGATCTTGACTGGGAAACATGTGCATGAGGTGACTCTGTGACACCTTCAACTTCTCAAGAGCAACCTTGGCCCTCCTCATGAACCAAACCTTTTCAGACGTCGTCAATTAAAGTACAGCAAGCGCCGAGTATCCAGCTAACTGTATGCGAGATGCATACATCACTAGTAAAAAACATTTTTACTTGAGTCACATTAGGACAACAGATTGCTTGTTGGGCTGCCATCTCGCATTTACAGATAAGCCCATTTTGGCCCCTCTTTACCAGCCAAGGCAAGGCATATGCTGTTGGAACACGCGCCCCACACATTGTTCCTAGCTGGCTCCTGTGTGTTCCATTTGGACTGCCTGCTAGGAGCTGAGTCAGCCTGCGGTTTCCTTCTCAGGCAGATTTGAGTGAGCACTTTTTGTGATGGTTCACTCTGTGCTGTAATTAGGGAGAGGTATACTGTCGCGCTGTTACTTTGATCCAAGCAACTTGAAATGCCTATTGTAAATTAGAGGCTGGCACAGTCTGCGATGCCTTTAAGAGTCTGTGTAGTCTGTGATGCCTTTTATTGAGCCCAATCACTTGCACTTGCACAATGGTCGACACTGTGAACATGTCCCCACCTAATGAAGGAAGAAGCAGTCAAATCACAGACAGCTATCATGAATAGAAAAAGTTATCCGAGGCTTGATTGGAGCTGGCGGTTCAGGGATGTGTCTAGCATCACTCAGAGCGTGCTCACACATGCACACACTCACACACATAAAGTCTGTCACTCAAAGTCATGGCTCACCTGTTAGCACTCTCCAGTGTTTCCACCTTCTTCCACAGGTCACTGTTCTCAGATGTGTAGTTCTCCACCCTGTAAGACACAAAGTCACATCCATACATTCGACCATGGCTATCTGACAATTTGGAATATACATTCTTGATAATCACAGACAACATGGGCTATTGAAATGCAGTGCTTGAATATTGGATGCTAACACAACACAGTCTGCGGTGATAGGAGGCATAATGGTAATGCTATAGTAACCTCTGTACCGCTGTAATGTATTTAGGTCTTAAATATTAACTAAAAAAAACAACAATGATCATGGATGGAAAGTCAGGGATTTTCCTGGTAAGGAACGGTGATCTACAGAGGCCTTTGCTGGAATGGATTAAGTGATTGTGTGTGACTCAGATGGCCTTGTGTGACCGCATGCTTTAATGGACAAACGCCATTGGCATTAGCTAAGGAACAATCAAACAATGAAGGAGTGGAGAAATGAAAAAAAGTGGAGAACAGGAATGACGACGAGAGAGGAGGAAAAAAGTTGGCAGACAGGAAAGGGGAGAGTGTCCTGCTTTTACTTTTTCTCCAGGCACTCCACATACTCCTTCTTCTTCCTGCGACTCTCCTGGGCAGATATCTAGACAGAGAAGGGAGAGAGGGATCCCCAAATCAATAACAGCTCATATGATAAAAGGGAGAATATTAAAATATTAATATTGCTGAAACACTACTTTGAGATTACAGGTAAAAAAAAATACATTCAAAAGTATTGCGGTTACAAATAGTTTTACACATTTTCTGGAAGCAAATCGTACAGTTTCTTTTGGACTGAATCTACATTTTACTTCCCGGGATGTAAGAGTGGGTACCTTATTTTTGATTTTCCTGCGAACCCTCTTCAGTGCCTTCTCCTCGGTCTTGGTGAGGGGCAGCTTGTTGGGTACGGGGTAACCTTCAGCGATCAGGGTGCGTTTCTCCTCCTCTGTCAGCATCAGGGGCCCTGAAGTGCCCTGTAGTTTCTGTGGAGAAATAAGGATTCATTTTATGAATTGGAGAAACTGTGTTACTGTGTGTATTATACTGTATCTGTACACCATAGGCAGCTTCTAATGAAGAGACTAGACTAGGGTGGCGGTCAGGGTCAGTGTGAGGATGTGGATATGAACTCCTAATATGTCCAGCAGCTGGGTTTGTCTGCAGCCCAGCTCATCGTGGGTGGCTCTGACTCTACTGACGGGAAGGGCTTGGAGCTAGGCCGGAGGAACCTCCTTCACTGATAGAGAACCATCCACAGCACAGCCCGAAGTCATCAGGAAAGGCAAACCATAGATCAGCCATGGGCTTAGATACTGTAACACTGCATGTGCACGCACATACACTGACTCACATGCACTCACTGACATTCACTCTCACTCACACACACTCACAGACTCAGGATTAACATAAACATAGTTCCTGTTACTGACAAACAACTTGATGTACAATTTTTTTCTCACTTTCGCTCTGATTGGCACCATTACCAAAAGACAAACGGTACGCTGCTGGGGGGTGTGGCGAGTGGGACGGTCTCAGGACTTACGTGTGGGGCGGTAAGGAGGGGTGAGGAGGATATGGCAGCGGAGGAGCGGGCCTGTAGGCGGGCTGGGCTGGAAGGGGGCATGGAGCGGGGGCTCTGGGATCCATCACTGTCACTGCCATGGCTGCTGGGAGGGGTGGGGGGGAGCTGCAGCTGATCATCTGTGTGTGTGTGTAGGGGGGGGGGGGGCAGAAAATATGGTTCCAATGGTTATGAAATGCATCACTTGCAACATGACCCATATGCTCAAAGCCTCTGCCCATCTAACCCCATGATGATATACAGTCCCTGTATAATGAGACAGAGGGGACAGAAGTCTGACTTCATCTGTCGCGTGGGATCGAGCTGAAAATAGTTCATTTAACTTAAACAGTGGAGAGCAGCGGTGCAAATCCAGACCTCATAAAAACGGTCAGTTTTGCCAAGACATCCATAATTAAAATGGCAAATGACTTCCTGGACAGAGTCAGTTCAAACATAGAGACAGCTTAATTCCAGTAAGTAAGGCAGCCAGTGCCTGCTCTTATTTTTATTGCTTGATCCCATCCTCCCATCCACTCTTCCGCAGTAGCCTCTGTGTAAGTATCTGAATGGAGCTCAGACAGGGATGGGGTGAGGACTGTGTTTTCTTAAGATATCTGTGCCAGGCAGAATTTCCCCCAACATAGTTCCCAAACACCAGGCCATACCCATGCTGGTATGACCCTTGGATTTAGTTTGGTGTGAGTCCAGAGTACACAGGACCCAGGTTTTATTCTGTTATTACTGGAAAGGGAGGCGAAGAATGGGAGAAAATGGACTTTGTCAAAGGCAGAGGCAGACACAATGCAGACGTTATTGTTCAGACTGCGCTCTGCGAAGGGAGGCAGGGCTAGACTGGACATGTGGTGCTGCTGACCTGTGGTTATTGAACATAAGATTTATGGTCAACCAGATGGGATTCAGTCTTATATGGAGCTATTCCTCTGCATCATGAATGCCATCTCTCATGAATGCCAACCAGTAAAAGTGTCTCTTTAACCGGGATACTGGAATCTGCAGGCTGGTGGCTGAACAGGTCCAGCTGCGTCTCTACAGGTGTATCTGGTCAGTTCTATCTTCTACTCCAGTTGAATCCCTCTGTAGGTGAGGGTAGTCCTTCCCTGTCTCTCTGATACACTCTTTAAAAGGATGGGGCAATATGGTGCTCCAGACAGAAATATTGAAAAACGAAATGCAAGATAGTATCTTGGTACATCAAAAAAAGGCATTTGTGTGCAGAACAGAAAATATTGCCATTCTTGAGGAAGGGATAGAAAAAGAGAGGGAAGAGAATCTTACTTCGCTGGTTTGATCAACACCGGAAAAAAATGAGAGCACTTAATCACCAGCGCCACTACTCTAATAATATACTTTCAGATTAGAGTCTCAGTTGGCTTCTTCCGCCTAACTTCATTAGCAATTAGATCAGAAAATACTACATGAATGAACAGAGGCATTCTCGTTCTGTATGTGTAAGCGAAAAGCTAGCAGGTTATAATTGGAAACACTTCATATCTGAAATGAGCCATCACTAATAGTGTTTCATAGTGAAATACCTATTAGGAAAAGAACACATTATACATCATTATGTGTCATACTTGCTTGCAGTAATTGCTATTCCTATCTACCACAGCCTAGCCATTCGCTTTAACAAAGATGGACTAATTCAGCTGAATAAGAGAGAGAATGAGCATGCCGACCACTGTCTGGAAGAATGGCGTGTCATCGGGAATACACTGTAGTGAGACACTGTGACACACGCTTCATGTCAGGTTTTTCCACCCCCCCCCTCCCGTGTAAATAACACACTCGTAGAAAGGCACTATGGCAGAATCAACTGGAGGTAGCCGCCTGTTGACACCTGCACATAACCTTTAAGATGAGAGGTGGGGTCTCTGAGTGTGTAAAGGTCTCAGAAGGAACGGAGGAATCTAAATAATTGAATGAATGGCAATTTAAGATACAAGCTTTCTTAGAACAGCTGGATACATAAGCCCTTGAGGATGTTTGAATGTCTTAATGTCATCTTGCTTTTTGTCATGGTTCTCACCTGAAGGGATGTTGAGGAACTGGTTGACCTCTCTGGGTTCATCTTTGATTGCAGGTGTGGGGTTGAGGTTCAACTCTTTGGAGCCCTGGAATAAGAGTATTATTAAGAGCTTAGTATTTGTATAGGACAAGAGACATTCCAAGTGGTTCTGACAGTAAACACATCTGAAGACAGTTCAAAAACTATTTATATAACTGAAGAAAGGGAATCCATTTCCACTGATGGTTGTTGGAAGGGATCCAACTGAGGACCATGTAGCCCGGACACTCACCATTTGAGACTTATATAGGTCATTCTTACAGCTGGAACAAATCGGATGACCATGCCCTAATCCTAAATATTCAACAGAACTTTAAATATGCTATGAATTTGAAGATGTTCAAACTAAAATAACTCTTGTGAAAAGGAACGGTACTGTAGTAATGTGTGCTGGGCTACAGGCCTGGTAACCAGTGATAACTGGTAATAGCTGTGCTGGGGTTCACATCTGACTGCTAAGCCCCACCTCAGCCCCACAAACCATGAATTACTTCCATGGACAATGAGGCATGAGTCACCGTGCTGGTCCTGTAGGGGTGCACTGTGTGAATGGTTTATTTCCTCCACTTACAAACTCAGTTTCTTTTCCTTTTAATAATCACATTTTGACCTACATTTTGTGTCAAAAATTTGAATTTAGGTTGCCGTTCCAGCCAGACACTAGACTCCAAATTCCAAATTCATAGATGTCCTTCAAACAGCTCAAGTTTTAGTCGAAGAGGAGAAAGCCAGGAGAGATCCCTATGGCTTATAAAGAGGCTTAGTCTTCCATAGCTCTTGACACACAGGAAAAATGCTTTCCCTGGTAATGGATCAGGATAAGTTCTAGGTGATAGTTTCTATGGCTGCAGTTTCTTACTGTGTCCCCCGATGAGCTCCTGTGTGGTGGTGGGGCGAGGTTGAGAGGCTGGAAGCATGAGTTCCCCATGGAGGGGACTGTGGAGGAAGGCTCTGCCTGTTGATCAGGCTCCTGCTTTACCAGGATGGCCGTCAGGTCCTGGCTGAAAGACCACATTCCTTCAAACTCTGGGGAGAAGAAAAAGAAGACGTGGTAAACTAATTAGTTGTATGTCTCAGGGGATATCATTACATAACTAGTACTCTACATGAAGTAGAGGATCAACCCAAGAAGAACCCTGTGTATTTCAAAGGGACACCTTGGGATACTACTAGAGGTGAGCAAGATTGGGTGACAGATCAGTGTACATTAAAGCAGCAGGTGTGACGCACATCTACAGAATAGATCCTCTTTATGGTCCAGGGCTAACGCGAAGCAGCTGATTGTGAAAGCCAATAGCATCAACTTTGAGGACTTTCTGCCTCCGAAATGAGTTTCCTCCTCCGTTAATAACCTCTGTGAAGATGGCAAACAGTGAGAGGCCAGTGAGTACAAAGCCCTCTCCTGAAGAGGGGCCGTCCTGCAGTTTCAAAGTCAGGAGTAAAAGCACTCACAACCAGTGGTCCTCGTTAGCAGCCTGGTTTTTTCCCCTCATTTGTTTGCTGGCACCCTGATTGGATCGATAAAACATTACAGAGGCTTATAAAAAGGTAGTAAGCAAGCTTTCAAGTTGTGCTCCTTAACAGAAGACAGGTTGGGGTGTGGGCGAGATTCCCATGGCGAGGAGGGGAAAGGGAGCAGTGGGAGACTGATTATGGTGAGGGTGTAAATCCCTCCCCCACTGGGGTTTTATGTCCACAGACTTTACCCCATGGGGGAAACCCGAAGTGGCGTCAAAATCTTCAATCCACTCAGAAAAGTCTACTGTATTGGCAACCTTGGCAACATACTAAATTGTCCACAAGGAATAGATTACATTTTTACTTTGCCAAACACAATAAATAATGGACTGTAAAGATGAGTGAAATATTGCAAATACTTATTTTACGGTCGTAACAACTTTCCCTTGGATTCTACATCAACAAGTCATGGCTTGCAATATTTTATGATAAGGCCTTGGCTTTTCTATGGGAAGATTCAAATCGGGGAAGCAACAGGACGCACGGAATGAATGCGACCAAGGGCACCACTAACTCTAATTGGCATGTCATCACAAATAATTAATGCAAACCAACAGCACATCCAGGTCATTTTATGTACAGTATCTAGACAGTAGCTCACATCTCATGGGATGTCATGGCTACAGCCTGCACATACCCATGAGGCCATGTGTTGTGGCCTTGAGGAAGCATCGGGGTTGTCTTTGAAGTTTACAGGCAGGTCAGTACAGTTAGTCGGACTCCCCTCACTCAGCATCTGAGTGGATTGGGGCAAGGCCTGGGAGCTCATTAGCCAGGCTATGAGAGGGGATGGCAGCTTTATCTTCACACATTACACCTAGGTGGAGAGCAGTAAAGCAGCTAGACACCCCCTTTTAACAGCCAACCTCTTTAAAAATGGGCATTTTACAGTGATTGGGGCAAAGGGGATTGTGAATTAAATCTGCGTTGGCAGCAGGGCTCTCTGGGTGCCTCTGCTCTGTCGACAGTTTGTGAACTTGACTGCTATGGTAGTGCTGTGCATCTACATGCACACTTTCATATTGACATTCAGTGAAAGGAAAGTGTGTGTCCAATCATCCCATATGAATCGATTTCATTAGATTCCATCCATTTGTGGATTCCATCCATTGTTCCATACACCTTACTGGGGATCCCTGTATACTTTTTGGGGCCAGTGATTTAACAGTGATTTCCACGTGTGAGACTGTGGTTTTTAACACACTGTTTAGTCCAATGTTATGCATTCAGTCTACCCTAAGCCTTGTGACGCAACCGTTTCTAAGAGCCAAGGCAGTTGTCCGTGGCTCTCAGAATAGGTTGCCTCCCCTAGCAGATCCCCTTTCTTTCTTTTTTTATTATTATCTTTTACTTATGGCTCTTCTTTTCCCTGGCCCCAAGCACAAGGGAAATAAAGGAGAAACATTTGCAGCTTGGAGTCATTGCAAGGGCTGCAGAAGCCACATGATGTGTGTGTGTGTGTTTGTGTGTGTGTTGGCTGACTGCCTGGAATTCCCTGACTTGCTTCCTTGATTCCTCCAGGGTGGGCAGGGCTTGGCTGGGAGTGTACTATGTGAGCTCGGCTCCTTGGATGGGTTCTCTGTGCGGCACAGGAGCGTCAGGAGATAGGGCAGGAGCGGAGAGCGCGGATACAGATCTGATACAGCTATTCCAGTGACGTAGGACTTACACTACTCTTAAACTATAGACAGTGTACACCTAGCAGTTGTGTCGGTGGAGCTCTTGTTTTTGTCCTGAAGTAACATTTAGCCAAGGCATTGTGCTGTAGATGTATTGCTTCTTGTTAATTTTGGTCAAAGCATCAATAAATTGCCAATTAGCTTCACCATAATAAGGTGTGTGGGTTTCCGGGAGAAGGATAACTTACTGATGAACAAGATCAAAGAAGAAGGACCAAAAATAATGCTTTTCATACCTGCTTCCTCATCCATTTTGATGGACATGGAGGGGCTCTGGGGGGCCGAGTCTCCGCTCAGGGAGTAGCTGTGTTCTTGCTGGATGTCAGGGTTGGGTGGGTCCATCTCCATGTCCAACAGTGGGTTCCTGTCGGCCAGGAGGTGGTCATCAAAGAAGCTGCTGAACAGCTCGTTGGAGAAGTCCTCCATCTGCTCCGAGAAGTGCTGCAAAACAAAATCACCAACAAAACAGTCATCACATCAGGCCGCCTTTAATCAGAAAATCATGTCAATCGAATCCCATACCAGAATATACAAATGTAGACCTTCTCTTAGAAGTATGAGTCATACCATTTCACACATGCAGTCCTTGGGTTCTATGCATTAGGGCACCAGTGTCTGCTTCAGTTTTTCCACTACTTTAGTTTAGCTAGCAGACAGTGAGTCACTGCTGGTGTGCAAAATCAGAACAGCTCTATTAAAATCCCTAGGGACATAGTCTGGTACTCTGGCTGTAGTGTTCTAGATAACCCCTGTATTCCACATCACAGACCAATTCCCATTCACTTTCTCTACACTCCACCTCCTCTCAAACCAGCTATGCCTAATGAATCCCATCAACACATACCACTATTTACATGTCAGGCACAATGACCAACATGACTAGCTGTAATTAAAAACAGGCCAACAGGCTCCTCTCGTTTTCCCAGATGTGTAACAGCTATGCTCTCAAGACTTTATATCATCCGTGATATGCAGAGGGGAAATACAATCAAAGGATTTTAGAATCGCTAGAGCTGTTATAAAATGCATGGTGACAACAGTAAATGTAATGTGAAGAACGCAGATTATTTCAGGGCCAGTACCTAGTTGGGGGAAAAAGCATTTAATTACAGATCAGAAATAATAGAAAACCCCATAGACGGCAGCGGCACTATGGAGTCAATACAATGACTGTATTAGTCAATCCAGAGCCCGAACGGCTATATGATTTACATTGAAGGACATCACTATCGCAGACATGTTGAGACATGTTGAATCATCCTGGAAATAAGAAAACTTTGTGTTTGTGTTTCATTTGAACATATCTACACATTTAGTTACATCAATTGCACATAAATGCTTGCTTCTGGGTTTGGCTTTTGAAGGTAGGTTGACATTAATCACAGTGAAGAGAATTCCAGAGCCACCATCACTCCAACTCTTACCAAAGTGATGAAAGTTTTTCCATGTCCCTCACCAATGTACGTAAGTTGTATACCTTTACAAGTATGAGACACGCGCAACTATTCACAGTACAGCGACCTGTGGGGCAGTTTGTTTGCTGTAGAGGGGAGTGTCTTAGGTGTGACCTGTCACCCAGGCATGAGAGCTGCACAGCTGTCAAACAAAACACAGTGTACGCCGTGTCACAGCACCAAAGACATCCCCATTTCACTACCTGCTGGGCCTCTCACACGCCTAAACGTTGTGAATTCTGTGACAGGAAAACCAACACAGATTAAGCCCTGGCCATCTGTGTGTTGCCACAGAAGGCTGTATCATCAGACAGACAAAATATCTACATTTGCTGATAGTATTTAGGCCTAACAGAAGAAATGATCTTGCTAGTGGAGGTGAATCAATTCCAAACAGTACTACACATTCACCCTACTTGTCATGTTCTCATGATAAGGATATGGATAACGTGCAAGGGAGTATATAAAAGGCTCACTCTCCTTAGTTTACTCCTACGTTATCTATGTACACAAAACTTAACCGGATATCAAACACCATTAAATAGAGCTGATGTGGGTTCGAGAGCAGTGTATGCTTAAAGAAAGGCACACTGGCAATACTAGATGATCTGGCTTATTTAATTGATGCAACACCATTGCCGTCAGCAGGCACACTAACGACTATGGCTGAGTGCGCAACAGGATAAACAGTCCCACCCAGAACCTTTCATCTACAGCAGGAGGTTCCTGTTGTGCACCGTGTGCGGCGGATGTGCTTGCGGCCCGAGATAATCCAGACTGAACTGAGTGATGTGTTTCACTGCCAAGCCAAGAAGAAGGTGACCATTATGGTGGTTGGAAAAGACAAACACAATCACAATGTGTATATTACACAGATAAATGGTTGGTTTTTGCAGGCAGCAGGCTGTAGCCTCATTCGGTTTGAACACTGGCAGTATTTCCCACGCAAATTTGAAATTTGGTTTGGGGAGACAGCTCCTTTGAAAATGAACAAGCCGTTTAAAAACAAACAAATACACAAACAAATTGAAAACTATTTAATAAAGTCGACACAATATAATTTAAACGCATGCTCCCGTGGTAGAGTTTCTAGGTACCCTGGTTCAGTCTGTGATGGTGATGGTGATGATGATGCAATCCCTCAAAAGTAGAGATGGAGAATTTCAGAGGCAGACAGAGGGGCCTTTTCTCCATTGTGGCACTTAAATAGTCTTTTAAAGAGACCCAATTACTGAATTTGGGTCATACTTGGGACGGAGTAAAAATAACATTACACTTTTTCTTGGTGGAGTTACTATGACGATTGTTTGCACATGAACCCACTAGGAATGTAAGCCGGAAAGCCAAAAAGATCACAGATTCTTTGGGAGTTGCCCCTCATATGACATTTTCTCTAGATTGCTAATTATGTTTTGGCTAGAGCACCAGACAACAGGCTTTGAAGTACACCAAGTCATACCAGGACGGTACTTGCATGCATAATGACTGAGGAAATATTTTAATTCTCCTCTTAGAATGAGACAGAGAAAGCTTGCTTTTTGAACAGCAAACAGGTAATGAGAATTCATTATAGTTTTGGCACTCAAGTTCTTCTCTCGTCTATCATTTTAGTGGTGATGATGGCAGACAATAATTACAGAGGTCTGTCAGAATGGGATGGGAAGAGAAACACACTTGAGGGAAACATAGCTTCCCTGTCTGGGGTGGAGAAAAGACCCTTTCTGCTGCCCCAGATGTTCCCTCAGCCCTCGCCGGCCCATCTCTCCAGCTGGGGCAGCTGGTACAGGTCTGGACAGACAGGAAGCCCCATAGAGGGGGAAGGGCTGCTGGGTGCTACTCTTTCTGGAAGACCTCTCATTAAAACTCTCTGTGGCTGAGAGAGAGGAAGATAGACCACTATGCTATAGGGAACCGAAGAGGTTAAAATGTTCCAGAGCAACTCGACATCACTGCCTGAGCAATCAGGCTCCAGAGCATTGTCTGTGCAGATACCTAGCAGCCCGTTTAAACGCTTTGCCCTTTAAAGCCAACTATGATAATAGATGCCAAAAATGTTAGTGCCACTGCAGTTATGGATTTGGAAACCAAATATTGTATTTTTAGAAACCACAGGCACAGGGATAAATGTATAGATTTCTTGGGAGTATTGTACTAACTGTGATTGGAAACCAGAAAGTATTTTGTTTGGCTTGTTCAGAAGGGGTGGAAAGTTACCATATCTATCTGAAACAATCTAGACATTCTACCACACACTAAATAAGCCCTATAAGCCTACCCTCTTGTCATTGAAGTGGTGCTAGTATTCCTAGCAAGGCACAATCATATCAAGTATTGCACTCTCTCCTGGCACACAGTATCACATTTGGTGAAATGAAAGCATAAATAAATGTCTATGCAGTAGACATAGTAAACACTGCACTGAAGTCAAGCAGCTCATAGTAATACCAATGTGCTTCTCAGCATTGCTCGTGGTGATACAAATACTATGTCAGCTCTGTGACCAATCAGAGCAACGCATGCAAATTAGCCAGGCGCTTGCAGAAGGAAAACTGGAGTGCAAGGTTCGCATGGAGAAGCTCAGCAGCAGGAGAAAATGTGCGTTTGTAAAAGGAAAAATAAATCGGCCAATAAAAGTTTGGGCCGGGGACCCAAGCCAAGAAAGCTGCTAGACTCTCAGATCTGCAGGAATGGCTGTTATGCAGTTCAATTGTGGCCGCTCTGTGGAGATTTGCCCTTGTTGCTGTGAGAAGATGAAGAATCGAAGCAGCAGTTAATACAGTTTGTTCTTATAAGAACAATTATTATTTGAAGAATTGTGCTTAAGGATGCAGTTAAAAACTGAAAATCAACAGAAAAGATGAGCACAATATGACTGTTATGATCTGGACTATGTTGAGTTCGACATACAGGAAGACTATCTAGAGGACACGCGCTACATTAGTACAAGCGAGGAGGAAATTACAAGCGAAAAGCGTGCGCGTTCAAATCAGCTGTGATCCATAAAGTTTTGACAGCTTGACCTAATCTGACCTCCCATTGAAAACCTCTTAAGTTGCGTGCAAACATTAGGACTTGAGACTGCTGCATCCAAATGTTCACATCTGCAACTTTAAGGGCCTGGTCACATGTCTTCGCCTGTCACATTGCCGCTGGCTCCCAAATTGGACCAGATGCTGCAAGATGAGCCTGATTTGTGTCTGATGCTTTTAACGACTTACAATTGATGTGCATAATGCTAAAGTGTACACACCTGAAGCCCTTAGGATAAAGGTACAGGGAGGTTTTGAATGTGTCCCCTGATTCTCACCTACTACCTGCTGTTTGGGGAAGACATTTGGAAGTAGCGCTTCCGTTTAAAATCAGAATTACAACGATCTCCAACGAAACGACATATGTGTAATAGAAACAATTTACATACTGCTTGACATACTGTATTACGCGTGTAATCGCTGGTATTTCCAAAGCTCTCAAATCAACCAGACTTGACACTCACCGACTCCTGCTCCTCACTGAGTCCAACATTTCATTTATTCATCTAGTGTTGAGGCAGCAGTCAGAAGTCCCATGGCCTGAATTTCCCTCTGCATGAGCAGCGAGGGAGCACCCTAAAGTATAGAGTAGACCTATGAGCTCCCATCCCCCACGTTCCCTGAGTGGAAAGGCCTGGTTTCTTCATTCCATTGCAGATGCTTTCTTTAGCAAGCAGAGAGGTTTGAAAACCACAACCACTAGAGACAGGCTTCTGTGTCACACTCTGACTGGTTTTCTGACCTTTAAGGGATTGTTTGGATCCATTTAGAGTCTGTGATAGATTAGAGGAAGCCCAGAAAATATTATTGTTGAGGGGGGATCACCTTCTCACTGAAGCTCCAGGGTCCTGAGAGTCTGGAGTTCTACTTTGCTGTGGCATCTGTGGCCAACCAAATGGACTGCAAAACTCAAGTCACTTTAATCACTTCTCAATATTATCTTCAGCTTGCAACCTCACAGTCCCAACCATTCCCTCTCTGACTGTTTGTCCCCAATTTCCTGTGCTCAGCTTGGTCCTGCAGTCTGTAATTTAGTTGCTGCTTTTCCCATTGACTCCCACTCAAGACAATGACAATTTCTCACAGCCAGTTGCACTTCCTGAGACTAATAATGGACCTTAGTACACTTAATTGACTAGTCTAACCTTCAAGTACTATCTTCTTAAAAAAACATATTTGGGATCGGTGTCCTGTCCACTGGACGGTTGAGCTAACGTAAGCTAATGCGATTAGCATGAGGTTGTAAGTAACAAGAAAATTTCCCAGGACATAGACATATCTTATATTAGCAAAAATCTTAAATTCTTGTTAATCTCACTGCACTGTCCAATTTACAGTAGCTATTACAGTGAAAGAATACCATGCTATTGTTTGAGGAGAGTGCACAATTCTGAACATGAAAAGGCACATTTGGGCAGCCTTGATACAAAATCTGGAACAGAAATGCAATGGTTCATTGGATCAGTCTAAAACTTTGTACATACACTGATGCCATCTAGTGGCCACAATCTAAATTGCACCTGGGCTGGAATAATACATTATGGCCTTTCTCTTGCGTTTCAAAGATGATGTTACAAAAAAATAGAAAAGAACGGTTATTTTTTCTTTATATTATCTTTTACCAGATCTATTGTGTTATATTCTCCTACATTACTTTCACATTTCCACAACCTTCAAAGTGTTTCCTTTCAAATGGTACCAAAAATGTGCATATCCTTGCTTCAGGACCTGAGCTACAGGCAGTTAGATTTGGGTATGTCATTTTAGGAGAAAATTGAAAAAAGGGGGAGGATCCCCACCATTGGAAGCTTTGAAAGAATTTACAGCCTTGTTCCAGCAAAGGTTAACACCAGCCTACAATATTGACTCGGTCTGAGAGAACCAGCGAGGCAAGGTATGAATGAACTGTGGTTGAAATGGGTCAGGGAACAGGAATCCAACTGTTATATTTGAATCCAATTCATATCAGTATGACAGTCATTCAAAGGTGACTAACCTGTGACTAACCTGTATCCCGAACATTGTGACTAACCTGTCACATTGTCACTAACCTGTAACTAACCTGTCACATTGTCACTAACCTGTAACTAACCTGTATCCCCGAACAGTGACTCAGCAACAGTTCTCCCTGTATGTAGCCTCGTTATTGTTATTTTATTGTGTTACTTTTTATTACTTTTTACTTTTGTTTATTTTGTAAATATGTTCTTAATTTCTTGAACTGCACTGTTTGTTAAGGGCTTGTAAAGTAAGTATTTCACGGTAAGGTCTACACATCACTAATTGAATTAATTTGGTTGCTTATATGGAAAGTGGATTTTCAGACAGGTTTTGTCTGACAGGTATAGCCAGTCCTACTGCTCCAATAGTGGGTGGATATGACAAAAAGACTTGCCTAGAACTGTCCCTGCAATGTCTCCTGAAAGCCTCTCCCTGAAATCTATCCCTGAAAGCTCCATCCTAACAATGTGTTCCAGATTAAGTCTGGCTTCTTCTGTTCTGCTGTTTCATTTACAGAGCTGGTTGCCAGAGACTTCAACAGAGGACTGATTTACAGACTGAGAAAACTGCCCACCAGCCTTTCATACAAAATAAAATAGATTAATTATACATATCTACTCAATAAGCCAAACAACTCACAGCTCCATTTAGTACCATTTCGGTTTGTCGGAAACCACAAGTATAACGTTCATAAGGTGACCTAAAATGTCATACCAGTGTGAAAATAACCTGCAACAGATTGGTACAATGCTGCAGATATATGACTCTTTGTAAGCTTGGAGGATGGGTGGGTACTTCAACTACAATGGGCATGATCCTCTTATTACACAATGATAAACAAAGTGATACCTTCAAGGATGTGATGAGAAGGAAATGGGTGAAGGAAATACTCATGTCGATATAAGATAAAGTACATGAGAACTTCCCTGAAAATAGGCTATAGGCTCACCAGAACTTGGTCCAGTTCAAAATTTGTGGACGCTCCTATTACTCAGATGTCTAAATCAATATACTATTTCGGAAAGGCCCATAATATAGCTGGAGGCTCTATTATGTAATCTATTTCAAATGAATATTGATAGAAACCACATCATTTCTAGTTCTAAGATGTTCTATAATTCACATTTTCATGGGCCTACAGATTTTTTTCTTCTAAGAGCAATAGACATGCGCACGCTTTAAAAAACAAACAAGAATGACCGACATTTTTAACAATTCAGTGAGGACAATATAAGAGACACGCACCATCACCAAAGATAAAACACTAACTGGTTTGACAGTACATGCTTTCTAAATTGATCACAGCCTGCAACTACCACATGTTAGAGCTTATTTCCAGGGTGTGTTCTCCGCACTTGACTGAAAGGCACCACCACGCCTTTGATATTCACCTCAGAGACAAAGTTGAAGGGCTGATACTTGCTAGCACCTTTTAATGCTTATTAGTCTTTCTCATGACATCTTAGTTTGTCACGTATCTCTTTATTGATCCTTCCATGACAAACACACATCAGTATTAGAGGTCGACCGATTATGATTTTTCAGCGCCAATACCGATACCGATTATTGGAGGACCAAAAAAATCTGATACCGGTTATTCAGCCGAATTTTAAAATGTATTTGTAATAATGACAATTACAACAATACTGAATGAACACTTATTTTAACTTAATATAATACATCAATAAAATCAATTTAGCATCAAATAAATAATGAAACATGTTCAATTTGGTTTAAATAATGCAAAAACAAAGTGTTGGAGAAGAAAGTAAAAGTGCAATATGTGCCATGTAAGAAAAGCTAACGTTTAAGATCCTTGCTCAGAACATGAGCACATATGAAAGCTGATGGTTCCTTTTAACATGAGTCTTCAATATTCCCAGGTAAGAAGTTTTAGGTTGTAGTTTTTATGCTATTTCTCTCTATACCATTTGTA
Source organism: Oncorhynchus masou masou (assembly GCF_036934945.1). Classification (NCBI taxonomy): domain Eukaryota; kingdom Metazoa; phylum Chordata; class Actinopteri; order Salmoniformes; family Salmonidae; genus Oncorhynchus; species Oncorhynchus masou. Next base: position 58,059,544 of record NC_088212.1, read on the forward strand.
TTTCATTAACCTTTGACTATTGGATGTTCTTATAGACACTTTAGTATTGCCAGTGTAACAGTATAGCTTCCGTCCCTTTCCTCGCCCCTACCTGGGCTCGAACCAGGAACACATCGACAGCAGCCACTCTCGAAGCAACGTTACCCATCGCTCCACAAAAGCCGTGGCCCTTGCAGAGCAAGGGGAACAACTACTCCAAGTCTCAGAGCGAGTGACGTTTGAAACGCTATTAGCACGCACCCCACTAACTAGCTAGCCATTTCACAGCGGTTACACCAGCCTAATCTCGGGAGTTGATAGGCTTGAAGTCATAAACAGCAGAGGTGCTGGCAAAACGCACAAAAGTGCTGTTTGAATGAATGCTTATGAGCATGCTGGTGCCTACCATCGCTCAGTCAGACTGCTCTATCAAATCAGAAACTTAAATATAACATAATAACACACAGAAATACGAGCCTTAGGTCATTAATATGGTCGAATCCGGAAACTATCATCTCGAAAACAAGACGTTTATTCTTTCAGTGAAATTACGTAACCGTTCCGTATTTCATCTAATGGGTGGCATCCATAAGTCTAAATATTCCTGTAACATTGCACAGCCTTCAATGTTATGTCATAATTACGTAAAATTCTGGCAAATTAGGCGTCCCAAACTGTTGCATATACCCTGACTCTGCATGCAATGAATGCAAGAGAAGTGACACAATTTCACCTGGTTAATATTGCCTGCTAACCTGGATTTCTTTTAGCTAAATATGCAGGTTTAAAAATATATACTTCTGTGTATTGATTTTAAGAAAGGCATTGATGTTTATGTTTAGGTTTACATTGGAGCAACGATACGCACCGCATCGATTATATGCAACGCAGGACACGCTAGATAAACTAGTAATATCATCAACCATGTGTAGTTAACTAGTGATTATGATTGATTGATTGTTTTTTATAAGATAAGTTTAATGCTAGCTAGCAACTTACCTTGGCTTCTATTGCATTCGCGTAACAGGCAGGCTCCTTGTGGAGTGCAATGTAATCAGGTGGTTAGAGCATTGGACTAGTTAACTGTAAGGTTGCAATATTGAATCCCCGAGCTGACAAGGTAAAAATGTCATTCTGCCCCTGAACAAGTCAGTTAACCCACTGTTCCTAGGCCGTCATTGAAAATAAGAATGTGTTCTTAACTTATTTGCCTAGTTAAATAATGATTAAATAAAGGTGTAAAAATGTAAAAAAAAAATATATATATATATATATATATATATATATATATATATTTATATATATATATATATATTTTAAATCGGCTAAATCGGTGTCCAAAAATACCGATTTCCGATTGTTATGAAAACTTGAAATCGACCACAATTAAATCGGCCTTTCCAATTAATCGGTCGACCTCTAATCAGTATATACCAGGGCTGCCCAACCCTCTTCCTGGAGATCTACTGTCCTGTAGGTATTCAGTCCAACCCTAATTTAGCAGTTCTGATTCAACTAGTTAAGGTCTTGTTGAGCACCTAATTAGTAGAATCAGGTGTGTTAAATTAGGGTTGGACTGAAAAGCCATAGATTGGTAGTTCTCCAGAAAGAGGGTTGGACAGCCCTGGTATATACAGTACAGTGCCTTCAAAAAGTATTCATATCCTTAGATTTGTTCAAAATGGGATTAAAATGGATTTAATTGTCTTTTTTTGTCAAAGATCTACACAATGTCTCTGCAATGTCTCTGCAATGTCAGAGTGGAAGAAAAATTTCCCCCAAAATTGTTTTCATAGAAAATAAAATATTAATATATTTTGATTAGATAAGTATTCAACCCCTTGAGTCAATACATGTTGGAATCATATTTGGCAGAGATTACAGCTGTGTCTTTCTGGGTAAGTCTCTAAGAGCTTTGCAAACTTGGATTGTACAATATTTGCCCATTATTCTTATATTTTTCTTTCAAGCTCTGTTAATTTGGTTGTTGATCATTGCTAGACAGCCATTTTCAAGTCTTGCCATAGATTTTAAGCCGATTTAAGTCAAAACTGTAACTAGGCCACTCAGGAAATTCAATGTCCTCTTGATTTAAGCAACTTAGGCTGCAATAAAACTAATCACTGGCTGATACACTATTATTTACTAGCATTTAGTCTGAATTCATTCAATGCTTGATTGATAGCAGAGGGTATCAATCAAACTACCTCACCTCACACCTGATCAAGTTATAGAGTAGAATCACCTTATTGACCACTTGAAAGTGGAAGTCTGTAGCAGGGGTTTACTACGATCCTTAGCGGAGAACACATGTAGCAGAAAGTGTCAATGATTGTGAAAAACTAGAGCCAGTGGCCTGCCATTTTGGTAGACTGGTTTCTTTTGCATGCATACATGAATTTTCAAAATATTACATAACGTTGTTATAGCCATCCATGATGGACTGGCTCCAAAAACAGCAGTAGAAAGCTCAGCGCAATGAGTCCCTGTAGGAACCTAGTGGGAAGGAATGCAGCTAGCTGATCCCTTTACCTCCTCCCTCTGCCAAAAACTCCTTTCCACCCCCACTCTACATTAGTGTGTCTCGACTGCAAGGCCTCGACTTGCTGGAGTTTTATGGCATGCCCAGTCACGCTCCATCACCTATGAGCAGAACTAGCTGCTGGCTTGAGTGAGACGCGGGCGTGTCGGCCAGTCACCTGCCAGCTGGGATCCCCCCTCTTCCACACAGACACACAGACACACACTTGCAGTGCAGCACTTGCAGGTGCCGTTCTATTCTGTGCATCCATATGAGTGAATATTTAACTTCTGCAGTCAACTACAGTATGCTACTGACCTTTTAGCCGTTAGGAATTTCTCTTATTATTCAAATAAAGTGGGATTGAACAGACCAGCCAAATATGAAGATAACCTGTGAAGTCATTACAGGCTGTAATCCATGTAAAAGGAATGAACACCCTCTGACACATTTCTAAAAGTCGCATCATGAGAATATGCAAATCTCCACCCATGGGCATCCTAGTTAATGTGGTCACACTCTGATCTTAAAAGCTACACAATAGCCTGCAGCTTATCTGATTTACCCACCCATGCAATTACCTAAAATGTAGGGTAAGTGCTTGGCAAGAAATACATCAAAAGCAGCATATGAAAACTCCAAGACAGCCATTGAAATTCTAACTCCAAGCTATAAATATAAAAGTAGCACACAGAAACCTAAACAGTTGAAACCCTTAAATGACCCACCTATATTTAAACCCCCATAATAGTTGGTAAAACAAACACCGCCTATTACTTGCCTCCCCCCACCCTTCCTCCAAGGCTGTCAGTGTGTAATTTTGCTGTAATTTTTAAAGGCATAAAAGGGTTCTTTCACTTGAAGAGGCCCCGGCCTGAGCCTCATCACTTCGGGCCTACAGAGGGGCTTCAACAGAGGGCTGTGCAGGGGGAAGCAGTGGCAGACCGGTGAGGGGTGCATGCAGCACACACACAGGCCCTCATTCACTCTCACACAGCACTGAGACGGCAGTCAGTTGCTAGAATCTGAACGTATTCACACTAAAGACAGACTGGTCCTCTCCTCCCTGTCGCTGTCCCCTAGAAATCCTCCAACCACAATCAAGCCATTGAGGGCCAGGGGCCAGGCTTGATACATACCCTCACAGCTGGGAGAATGTGGAGGGACATCTGGGTCTATTATAAGTCTGTCAAATCCCCATTGACACCCTCATCCTCAAGTGTACCAAGCGCATGACTAGCTGAGCTGATGTGCTGATTCAGTGTGAATGCCATTATGTCACATGATTTCCCATTCATCTGTGTGAAGCATTTCCAGTTACACTTCTTTATGTCCAATAGGTGTTTGGATTAGATGAAATGTTGACCCATTGGGGAGTAGTTAAAGATACAAACCACCACCACTCTCTCCTCAGAAGAATGAGTAATCATGGAACATTCAAAGCCTAATGGGATCCTTTCCAAATTGCTCACCATTTCTCCAATAGCCCATTGGTTGGTCCAGTTTTCCACCACCTAGTAACAATGATGTACTCCATCTCTTTGTGGTGGGGTTGTTAGTCTTGGTACAGTTTGACATTTCCAGTTACATTTACTCTTGATCCCTGTGTGAAATGTGCTGAATATTTAACTTAACTAATAAATGAGGAATATATTCTTATCGGCAGACTCAATAGCCTTGGTTTTTCTAACGACTGCCTCGCCTGGTTCACCAACTACTTTGCAGACAGAGTTCAGTGTGTTAAATCGAGGGCTTGTTGTCCGGACCTCTTGCAGTCTCTATGGGGGTACCACAGGGTTCAATTCTCAGGCCGACTCTTTTCTCTGTATATATCAATGATGTCGCTCTTGCTGCGGGCGATTCCCTGATCCACCTCTACGCAGACGACACCATTCTGTATACTTCTGGCCCTTCCTTGGACACTGTGCTAACTAACCTCCAAATGAGCTTCAATGTCATACAACACTCCTTCCGTAGCCTCCAACTGCTCTTAAACGCTAGTAAAACCAAATGCATGCTTTTCAGCCGTTTGCTGCCCGCACCCGCCTGCCCGACTAGCATCACCACCCTGGACAGTTCCGACCTAGAATATGTGGACAACTATAAATACCTAGGTGTCTGGCTAGACTGTAAACTCTCCTTCCAGACTCATATTAAACATCTCCAATCCAAAATCAAATATAGAATCGGCTTTCTATTTCGCAACAAAGCCTCCTTCACTCACGCCGCCAATCTTACCCTAGTAAAACTGACTATCCTACCGATCCTCGACTTCGGCGATGTCATCTACAAAATAGCTTCCAATACTCTACCCAGCAAACTGGATGCAGTCTATCACAGTGCCATCCGTTTTGTTACCAAATCACCTTATACCACCCACCACTGCGACCTGTATGCTCTAGTCGGCTGGCCCTCGCTACATATTCGTCGCCAGACCCATTGGCTCCAGGTAATTTATAAGTCTATGCTAGGTAAAGCTCCGCCTTATCTCAGTTCACTGGTCATGATAACAACACGTTCCAGCAGGTATATCTCACTGATCATCCCCAAAGCCAACACTTCATTTGGCCGCCTTTCCTTCCAGTTCTCTGCTGCCAGTGACTGGAACTAAATGCAAAAATCACTGAAGTTGGAAACTTTTATTTCCCTCACCAACTTTAAACATCAACTATCTGAGCAGCTAACCAATCACTGCAGCTGTACATTGTCCATCTGTAAATAGCCCACCCAACCTCATCCCCATATTGTTTTTATTTTATTTACTTTTCTGCTCTTTTGCACACCAGTATCTCTACTTGCACATCATCATCTGCTCATTTATCACTCCAGTGTTAATCTGCTAAATTGTAATTATTCGCTCCTTTGGCCTATTTATTGCCTACCTCCTCATGCCTTTTGCACACACTGTATATAGACTTCCTTTTTTCTACTGTGTCATTTACTTGTTTATTGTGTTATTGGCTTGTTTATTGTTTACTCCATGTGTAACTCTGTGTTGTTGTCTCTGTCACACTGCTTTGCTTTATCTTGGCCAGGTCGCAGTTGCAAATGAGAACTTGTTCTCAACTAGCCTACCTGGTTAAATAAAGGTGAAATTAAAAAATTTAAAAATGATCTTCAATTCGATCAGAGTAATTTATTGAGGGCCATCATAAAAGTGTGATAGTTTTCACATACGTCACAACAGTCTTTACGAACGCACTGAAGCCGGATGCATGAGCAGGATCAACTCCAGCTAACACGCCCACTTTAGGTCCGGCACGATTGGGAAAGAGAATTTGCTGAATTACACAGCTGAGCAAATAAAACAGCAATAGTCTACATGCCGGCTGTTTATCTTTCGTAATCGTTGCTGACACGCATGTGACGAACCCAGCAACTTTCTCTGACGCGCATTGGATATTTGCAGTGTAGTCCCACAGTTTAATTCATCCATAAATCAGTTTATTACAGCGTAATTAACACATCTATCACAGTCGAGACAGAAGAACACTGCTGACACTGTAGACATTGAAGCATTAATTGCATAGGCTATGGGCATGCAAGCCGAATAATATATTTAAAAAATATTGGGAATAACAGCGACACACAATTTATGCTGCATTACAGCGTGTCAATCACTATGTGCGTAAAGATGAGTGTTGATAATATGTAGAATAGAAAAAATAACATCTGCACCTACCACATTGTTGAGAAAATCCCCTTCATTCAAATCCTCAAGGTCCAACAGGTTGGCACTGGGGAAAAGTTTATCCGGGGCGAAATTGTCCAGAATGGTGTCCATAAGTGCAATTACTATAATTAAACTCTATGATAAAATATATTTTCACAAAAGCAATAGAAGGTAAATAGTGAAAAATGTTAAAAACCGATGACAACAGCTGTTTTAGGCTACTATGTTCTGAGCTGTCTCTTATACAACTATAATTTTGTTATGCATCCCGCGACTCAATAGGTTGTTGTGCTTATTAAGATATGATTTTAGATTTTATATGAGTTGTTATGATGCGAGGTGTCCTCTAGTTCAATCAAATCAGTGACATCCAGCTGCGCTCTGTCTCTAAGGAACAAATTACTTGATTAATATTCATGATGGTACCATCCCACTTTCTCTGCACTCATCACCGCCTCTTTTTTTTTTTTTAAAGAAGCAGTAGCCTCTGTATTATCTGACTTTTCTCATAGCATGTAGTGGCATGTAGAAAGTGCAAATCTCCAATTAAAAAAACTTCAGGTGTATCTCTGTGAAGGTCATCTCACAGCATTAGAAGTTATAACACATGTACATGTATGACAATAATGACCCCAACATGTAAAAAAAAAAATTCTGATAAGTTGACTGAGAACACATTCTCATTTAGTGCAATGACCTGGGAAATAGTTACAGGGGGGTGGATGAGCCAATTGGAAGCTGGGGATGATTAGGTGACCATGAGGGCCAGATTGGGATGAGGGCCAGATTGGGTATGAGGGCCAGATTGGGAATTTAGCTAGGACACCAGGGTTGACACCCCTACTCTTACAATAAGTGCCATGGGATATTTAGTGACTACAGATAGTCAGGACACCTGTTTAACATCCCATCTGAAAAACAGCACCCTACACAGGGAAATGTCCCCAATCACTGCCCTGGGAATTTTTATATTTTTTTTTAGACCAGAGGAAAGAGTTCCTTCTACTGACCCCCCAACACCACTTCCAGCAGCATCTGGTCTCTCATCCAATCCAGAGACCAACAAGGACCAACCCTACTTAGCTTCAGAGTGTAACGGTTATCGTCTGGTGAAGGAGAAGCGGACCAAAATGCAGCGTGGTGGTTACTCATGTTCTTTAATGAAATTGAACGCGACATGAAATAACTTGACATACAAAACAACAAACGGAACATGAAAACCTATACAGCCTATCTGGTGACAATAAACACAGAGACAGGAACAATCACCCACGAAATACTCAAAGAATATGGCTGCCTAAATATGGTTCCCAATCAGAGACAACGATAATCACCTGACTCTGATTGAGAACCGCCTCAGGCAGCCAAAGACTATGCTATACACCCCCAAGACAAAACACACCACAAAAAACCCATGTCACACCCTGGCCTGACCAAATAAATGAAGACAAACACAATATAATACGACCAGGGTGTGACACAGAGTAAAGTCAGCATTGGATGCAAGGTGGTATGCTGCTGGATAAAAAAAGGACAGATCGATATTTACAGAATGATTACCTGGAGGAAAATATTTTTTGATTAGGCCTAGTCCCCAAAAATATCTTGCACGGACTGGCCAATAGTCTATGTTCTGTTCAGTTTGAGGAGAACGCAAAGATGAGGAAGACCGGAGTTCAACTTTGATAGATTGCTACTACTATAATTAATTCATTAAAAACAATATGTTTCTCTCATGATGTATTTATCATAGTTATTGACCCCGCAATAAGCCAGATTCGAGTAACTTACATTGTGGTGCTGAAAAAAAATCAATTGGAAATGGACAACTCATGGGGCTGAAAGTAGATACATTTCAGTAGGTATAATTCATTTAAACCATCCTCACTTAATTAGACTTTACTAACAACAGGTGTGAACTAACAATTTCTTCCTATTTAAGAAATCAGGTAGGCCTACATGTTTGAGAGACAAAATTAGGCTATGGACTGCTATAGCCATAGAATTGTTGGTCAATTCCTCCACCCACCATGCACTCTTTAAATAGCCTCCCTCCATGTCAGTGAAGGGCTGTTAAGTTAAAACCAAGACTTGAATTGAAGGGGTATGAGATGGTATGCCATAAGCCTTCCTTTTAATTTTTACCCCTGTTTTTGTCCCCAATTTCATGATTATGATCTTGTCTCCTTGCTGCAACTCCCCAACGGGCTCGGGAGAGTTGAAGGTCAAGTCATGCACCCTCCGAAACATGACCCGCTAAACCGCGCTTCTTAACACCCGCTCGCTTAACCAGCTGCACCAATGTGTCGGAGGAAAACACTGTTCAACTGAAGTCAGCCTGCAGGCGCCCGCCCCGCCACAAGGAGTTGCTAGAGCGCAATGAGTGAAGTAAAGCCCCCTCCCCTTCGTCGGTCAAACCCTCCCGACGCTGGGCCAATTGTGCGCTGCCCTATGGGACTCCAGGTCACAGCCGGTTGGGATCAAACCCCAGGCTGTAGTGATGCAGCAAAACTGTGATGCAGACCGCTGCGCCACTCAGAAGGACTAATAGTCATACCTTTTATTCGAGAAAATGACAGTTAAAGATTTAAGAACATTTGGAAGAAAATGAAATGGATCCGATTACATTCATTGATCTATAACAGTGCCTTGGTCCGCAATGCTTATGCTAGAAACAAGCTGTAAAATACCTGGCAACGTGGTGACACTGATGCATATGGGGATATCATTGTTTTGTTTCTTTGACATTCAGAGGCTGACTTTGCTTGCGAGGTAATCTAGTTATGTCACTATCAATTGATTAAAGCTATTCACTTCCTTCACAATAGAAGGTGTTTAAACCCAGACAGCTTTTAGGGACACACTTGTGACCTTCTCTCGTTGGGTGAAGCCAGTGATGAAAAGAAGCCAGCAGTTAAAGCGTACATTTTTTTGCGTCAGTAGGTCTACTCTGTCTAGAGTGGAAAGGTAGGCCTAACTTTTGAAAGTACCATGCTCAGATTCCTAAATGAAGTCTCAGATTGAATTATTTGCAAACAGGGACAGTTTCATTGCAAAAAAAGACACACTGATTTGGCATTGGAGAAATATGATAAGATGATAACACATAGGCTTATCTCTCCGATCTCTTTGTCCATTCTTAGCCTGCAATGTCCACCAATATGGAATATTACGTAGAATTGCAAGAAGTGTTTTTAAAAGACTATTTTTCTCGCACCTGCAAATACAATGATATATTCATGCAATGCTTTTACTATAAAGGGGCTCTTTCCACCCCTACTCTTGTCCACAGTGGTCTGTGAACCCACAACCTTCTGGCACGCAGCCCTGTTGCCTGTCCAAGAAGTGTGGGCAAAAGGAAGACATGTTCTCTGCTATCCGCTTGGTTTTAATTATTATTTTGGGTATAGAGTACCACAGTATGAGTCAAAATACCCATAAAACCTAGAAGTCAAACAATATTTTTTTTTTTACCTTTATTTAACTAGGCAAGTCAGTTAAGAACAAATTCTTATTTTCAATGACAGCCTAGGAACAGTGGGTTAATATATTTGTAAAAGTCACCTTGTCCGAGAGAGATTTACATGCTAATCGAAATGTCACGCCAGAGTAAGCCTAAACGATTGGAACCATTTCCCTGTTTGACTGCTAGGTTTTATGTGTATTGTGACACCTCCAATGCGGGGCTGTATAGGGGAGGGTCACTTGTTTTTTTTCTTCAAGCATTCAGGGATGATTTAGGTCAAATGTATTTTGTTGAATGGAAGGCTATCCATTTTTATTTCAGAGAAGTCTGATTTTCTCCATGGAACCCTTATTATAAATAACGTTCATTCCCTAACATTTCCTTTTATCACAGAACATTAAATACTGCATGCGCTGCACTGTTACACTCAATAGGAATGCCAATATGCAGTGAAGTGATGCATACATTTAATAAAGAGCATACGTATTCTAATGTCTCTTATGTGCACTTTCTTACAGTATACAGTACTATTCATATAGTAAATACATCAGAATGATAGAGACATCTTAACTGACCGAGAGTGCGGATGCAGCATTATGTTCTTGACGGCAGTGCTATACTGTGTGTGTGTGTGTGTGTGTGTGTGTGTGTGTGTGTGTGTGTGTGTGTGTGTGTGTGTGTGTGTGTGTGTGTGTGTGTGTGTGTGTGTGTGTGTGTGTGTGTGTGTGCGTGCGTGCGTGCGTGCGTGCGTGCGTGTGTGTGTGTGCGTGCGTGCGTGTGTGCGTGCTAGTGCGTTCGTGATGAGAGAAGTGGTGTAGTGTGGCTGGCTGAGTGTGTCAGCCATAGGATACTACTCTGATATAGTGCTGTGGTGAACCGAGCTGTCTCAGCTCACAGCCAGGCTTAATTTACGCAGCAGGGCGTCGGGTTCAGATCCACTACCATAACCAGAAAGTGTGAGAGTTAGTTTGATTGAGTTGGATAACATCCTTGACTGATCACAGGCTAAAACGAGTTGCCTAGTTGCGTGAAAATGACCTCCTATTTTGCAGGACTTAAAGACATGAATTGAAGAAAACATTTATCTTGAGAGACGATTGACAATGACACTTCTTACTTCTTGCGCCGAGCTGATTGTAGTCTCTGATCACTGGTCCGGATTCAGTTCACACCTGTTACCTGATTTTACCACCTCCACTGATGGGATGGAACACTAAGCCTGTTATTACTCAGTCAAACAAATCACAGTGTCACTGTAAACAGATGATCTGGATCTTTATGCAGCTCTGGTGGTTTTCAAGAGAGAGCAATAATGAATATTTGTATGCAATGGTCTTTAACAGCACTTCAGGTGGACAGAGAAAATAATCCCATTCATGTGGTTCTTTCTCTCCACCATTTCCTCCAGATCCTCAGCTAATGTTACCATTCCACTCTCTGTCCCCTCCTTCGGGGACTGTTTATGTGGCCTAATTTGTAACAACCTGCCCCATGATACATTACACTCACGCTTTTGTGTGAAGGTTCTGTTAACTGCGTGTGGTGTGATATTACGCCATTTCAAACCAGCATATGAACAGAATGCAACCTGCAGATGTTTTTCTGAACCCTTGTTTTGTCAAGTAGGCTATCCCCCAGGTTTTAAGTGTACATGTGTATGCTTACATTGTAATGAGTACCATGTTAAATCCTCCTGTCTCAAAGTCCTGTGATATGTGGCCTAAGCAGGTCATATTGAATTTCTGCTTTGTGTTTGCCTGTCTCTCCTCACCTTTCTGACATGCTAACAGGGGGAAATAATTAGTCATCACTTACGCACCACTCACTTTCTGTCATTTGACCATTTGTATATTTTTCTGCTCCAGACCGACAGCTGTAACAGTGGCTGTTTAATAAAGCTGTGATCTTGTTCAAGACTCGCCTAGTATTTACGCAAGTGCCTCTCTAAAAGAAGTCAATGAGATGAGGAGGGACAGGAACAGTTAAAGCAGACAGTTCTGTATTTCTTGAAGTGAGCTTATTATCCCTAATTAGGAGCCCATTCTAACTGGAAAGGACTCCTCACCCGGGTCTGATGAAGCCACCGCTTGTCGAGAGCGAGAGTGGCTTCAAGTAGCTCGGTGATTACCTATAATTCCACGGCCAATTAGAATACAGACAGGGGCAACATTTGGTGGAAAGCAGCAGGACCTGAGATGAGGACACTGTTAGATTTCTTCGTTTTGCCTTTGTCTAGAAACATAGCTATTTTGTCATTATACAGGACAGCACAACTCTCACTGCCATATATTCTCACCAATTACTCTTTGTAGCAACAAGACAAGATGAAAGTGTGACTAAAACAGGACAAGATGAAAGTAGCAACAAGACAAGATGATAGAACGTGGCTTGAACAGGATTGAAACTGAACACAAATTTCACCAATGTGCACTGGGCTTCATATGTCATACATCATATTCCCAGTCCTTTCATGTGTCAGGCCATACATTAAATACTTCAGGTATACCATGGCTTCCTCTCACTCTTGTAGCTAATGATAGTTAAAACAAAATGCCATAGCAATGAAAACACCTGGTAGGAGGGGGCTGTTAACGCTGCTTCAAGTGGCTGCCTCAGGCCTTTTTACTGCCTCTCTGAAGCCTCTCCACAGCTCTTACGTCCGCCCTGTACGGTTGTAAACCCCATCCCACTGCAGATGATGGCTGGTTGGAAATGTACCATAAATCCCCTGAAGTTTCCTTGACCAGATTTTGACCCATTACCATCAAATGCAAAGGTGACATATCACGTCAAATGCAAAGTTGAAAACACTGGTTTACTGTAAGATGAAAGAGTTTGGTACTGTATGACAATGTACAATGTCATGTCATCGTGGTGGTTCATAGACTGAGCAGCAGGAAGGTGGAACCATGGTCATGCTACATAATGCCAATTACGTCCAATGCTGATGATGCTATTGCAGGCTACAGCAAGGATTGAATCCCCAGGTCTGGACTATGAGGAATTCAATTGCAATCAACTACAGTAGCTGGTGCACAATGGTACTAAACAGTGCTGTTTTTTTGTGAACCCCAGACAAACAAAAGCTTAGTTATTATGTAATTATTATGAAGTTAGAATTTCACCAAGCGCTACCTTGGTAAAATGCAAATACGAGGTGAATAGTGGAACGTTGCATAAAACATGACAACATGCCTGCCACAACATTACTATTTGTCCACACACCTCGCTGCTTTGTTCATAGTGTGGCTTGAATACCAAGACCAAGAAGACTACAGGGTCTCACCTCTTCAGACCCACAGTGCATCTCCCTCGGCTTTTCCCCTTTTGTCTCCACCTCAGACAAAGCATTATGTCATTACAAACGGCTTCTTCCATAACTGCGGGTGGAAACTTAACTCTGTGAAATAGACACCTGTGATTGTCACATGTAATATATTATCATAAAGGAGGATTGAAAGAGAGAGAGAGGCACAGAGGGGTTGGACTGTGAAAGGGTGAGCAATAGATGCAACTTATTCTCCTATTGACAAAAGAGCTTAATAAACTGCATTGCTGCCATGGAGGACATGTTTATGTCGCTGATTGCTGCCAGTACTTTGACGCCTACCAAAGACAACTGACTGGCCGCAATGATCCTCTGTGTTCTTCTTATTTCACAGAATGAATGGTAAATCAGCCAAAGCTAGAGCCGTGCGGAATATTGTTTAGGGATTGCCATCCAAATGTATTCAATTTATGTCCCTTTTGTGGTTGTATCATCTGCCAACTCTGTTAGCCTGGCCACTAAGTATGTCCCTACCTAATCTCGGTTACACAGAAGTAAAATTTGCGCAAAAGTTTGTCACGTCCATGAAAGATTAATCCCTAATTTATTGAGAAAGACAAAGGAGCAATGCACGAATAAGAGAGAGTGCATGACACGCATGTACGTGACAAACCAGATGGCACCAGTGTGTGAAATCCTCTCCATTAACAACACTCATTACCTGTCCCTGTCGTGGTGGTCTTTAATATGTATGTCCAATTAGAGGTTCTATCTCTAGAGGGTATCGATGACGGATGAAGAGGGATATTGTCCAACTGAGACATTTACAAGGATTTCAACTCGAGAAGCACTGGTATAGCAAAAAGTGCGAATCAAGACAGTGATTTAGTGACGTAGAGTGTGGAGAGCAGTTACTCATGTAGAGACAGCGTATGATCACTGCCTTTCAAAAGAGAGTAGCACTTGATGTCGCTCTCTGGCCCGTAATGACAGGGCTGCACAAAGAGTGGGTTGTGATTATACTGTCCTATGTGGTGTAACCGGGTACAACTTGGCTTCCCAATTGGGTTCAAGCAAGCTAAAGATTACTTTCAGTTGCACCCATCCTGTCAGCGCACATACATGCGCATCAGAAAGTTGTAAATCAAAATGCTCATACTGTACAGAAGTCCTTTAATTGCACCCATTGTTTCAGAGGTTTCGGAAATTACCATTAAATGAAAACATGAAACCCGAAAGGACTGAAGAATAAAACACAATAAAATATGAATTACTCCATTATAATATACTGACACCCAACACCAGCCGTCTAAAGCAAAAGTACAACACATTCTGTTGCCTCTTCTCAAGGGCACATCTGTGTAGTTTATGTAAAATGTATGCCATTGCGTACTGTACAGTGACTTGTTCTTATACTTCCAATGAGCAGACCATTAAGCCTCTTTCCTGTACACTGAAGAACATGTATAGAACAGTAACCTGTATATATACAGGATGAGAGAGTACTTACCAGTAAGAACTCTATGGAACATGATGACAGGGCCTGGTGGAAAGAAACGAGAGGAGTCACAAAATATAATTATGTGCAGAAGAAAAGTAACAATATCCCTGTACTGTCATGGATTCTAGTAGACAAAGCACACCTGTGTAACACGCCCTCTACAGCTAAAACCTCAGGAGTCCTGATGCTGATCAACGTCGTCCAATATTTCAATAGGTTGCCTGTCCCGCATTCTCCTCTGATCCCAGCAAGAGAGGAGAAGAGCCTGTCAACTACACCCATCCCATTATCATTATCACAGTGAAAGAGGGTCACTGGAGAGGACAGGTGTATCCCACCCCTCCAAATAATGTGCCCCTCAGCTCTGAACACGTTGACCTTTATGTCTCTGTAGCTACCCAGAGGCTGAGCAACAACAGAGAGCTGATTTCAGTTCAGGTAGGCCTCCATGCAGAAAACAGAGAAAAGTAGGACAGGTCTTCGACAACAACGGTGAAAATCCAACAAAAGGGCTTACCAGGAAACACTTCCAAAGGGAATCATTTGAGGCAGAGCTGATTTCATCATGAAGTTACCTGATATTTTCCTAGCAGGGGAAATGTGATGAAGCTGGGTTGACACCTAAGATTGTGATACATTATATTACATAACCTTTACTAATACTGTGCCTCTGTATCTATTGTAAGTATTATCATTTTGAAACACAAGATAAAGAGAAATTGCTTCTACTATATTATACTGCCAGGTATGTACAGAAACAGTCATGTCTGATTCGACAGGTTTATCTGAGAGGTAGATCCTATGTCAATGACCAATTGATTCTGGTAGCCTATTTACAATGATGGCTTTACTAGGCCAATGTACATTTTTGAAGGTCAGAATGTCTGACCATTCACATGGATCCATAAGTCCTGTAAGGTGTCTATCCCCACACTCCTGTTCGACTATCATTTGCTCCAATTTTTTGGCGTGAGTACATAACCAAAGTACAAAACAATGACGTCATATCAACCAAGGTTCTTTCTAGAACTTTGAAGTTTGCAAGCACCTTTTGACGGCATACAAACTATTATCAATGTCATTGCTTTACCTTTTTTGTTTTCAAGGGGATGGACTTCTGATAAATCTACGAACCTGAATGACTCAACACTTACTCTGGTAGCATCCAGTTCTGACTGAGGCACCCATGGCTCCGCTGTCATAACAGAAACACTACACTCTGCTTTCCAGACACCAGCCTTTCGGATGCCATGGTAACAGATTTAGCATGGTGGATGAATGAACACAGAGTGAATCTGGTGAATGACGGACAATATTTGCCATAAGCTTTTGTTGTCAGGTGTGAAATAACTGTAAATATATCTTTATATAGCAAAATATATTGTCTTTTTTTATGAAAAAACAACATCAACTGAGGTGTATACTTTCAGTAAACAATCATATCATAATGGCTAAGAACCGTTATTGCGTCCATTTTCAGTCTGTTTTCTTGAGATAATTGGAGTAATAATTTCTGATACGTCATGTTTTAAGAATTTAGGTCAAATCGGGGTTATGTTGTTTTACAAGACAACATGCATTGAATGGGCTTTCAATGACACAATTATCACATTTTAGGTATGACCCAGATGCAGACGGTGTCGAAGAAACAAACGTTTATTTCGAATACAGGGGCAGGCAAACGACAGGTCATAGGCAGGCAGGGGTCAGTAATCCAGAGAAGGTGCAAAGGGTCCAGAATGGCAGGCAGTCTCAGGGTCAGGGCACAGGAGACAAAGAGCTGTGGGACATGAGTTTAACTCCGGACACATGAAAGGTGGGATATATATACGAAGGGTACGGGGCAACAGAAGACGAGCAGCAAAGGAGCTAATGACTTTGGAGATGGGAAACGGGCCGATAAACCGGGTATTTGGTATTTGGTATTTTATTAGGATACCCATTAGCTGTTGCAAAAGCAGCAGCTACTCTTCCTGGGGTCCACATATAACATGAAAAATAATACAGAACAACATAATACAGAACAGCAATAGACAAGAACAGCTCAAGGACGGAACTAGATAAAATAAATTTAAAGGCACACGTAGCCTACATATCAATGCATACACACAAACTATCTAGGTCAAATAGGGGAGAGGCGTTGTGCCGCGAGGTGTTGCTTTTTGAAACCAGGTTTGCTGTTTATTTGAGCAATAGGAGATGGAAGGAAATTCCATGCAATAAGGGCTCTATATAATACTGTATGCTTTCTTGAATATGTTCTGGATTTGCGGACTGTGAAAAGACCCCTGGTGGCATGTCTGGTGGGATAAGTGTGTGTGTCAGAGCTGTGTGTAAGTTGACTATGCAAACTATTTGGGATTTTCAACACATTAATGTTTCTTATAAAAATAAGAAGTGATTCAGTCAGTCTCTCCTCAACTCTTAGCCAAGAGAGACTGGCATTAATAGTATTTATATCAGCCCTCTGATTACAATTAAGAGCAAAATGTGCCGCTCTGTTCTGGGCCAGCTGCAGCTTAACTAGGTCTTTGCTTGCAGCACTGGACCACAGGACCAGACAATAATCAAGTTTAGACAAAACTAGAGCCTGCAGAACTTTCTTTTGGAGTGTGGTGTCAAAAAAGCAGAGCATCTCTTTAATACAGTTAGACCTCTCCCCATCTTTACAACCATTGAATCTATATGTTTTGACCATGGCCGTTTACAATCTAAGGTGACACCAAGTAATTTAGTCTCCTCAATTTGTTCAACAGCCACAACATTAATTACCAGATTCAGCTGACGTCTAGCACTTAAGGAATGATTTGTACCAAATACAGTGCACTTAGAAATGAGATGTTCAGCACCAGTTTATTACTGGCCACCCACTCCGAAACAGACTGCAACTCCTTAAAGGTTTCAGTGACTTAATTTGCTGTAGTTGCTGATGAGTATATGGTTGAATCATCACACACATGCTTTGTTTAATTAATGCCAGTGGCAGGTCATTGGTAAAAATGGAAAAGAGTAGAGGGCCTAGAGAGCTGCCCTGCGGTACACCACACTTTACATGTTTGACATTAGAGAAGCTTCCATTAAAGAAACCCCTTTGAGTTCTATTAGATAGACAGCACGGAATCCACATTATGGCAGAGGTTGAAAAGCTATAGCACATAAGTGTTTTCAACAGGTTATGGTCAATAATATCAAAGGTTGCACTGAAATCTAACAGTAAAGCTCCCACCATCTTCTTATTATCGATTTATTTCAACCAATCATCAGTTATTTGTGTCAGTGCATTACATGTTGAGTGTCCTTTGTAAGCATGCTGAAAGTCTGTTGTTAATTTGTTTACAGAGTAATAGCATTGTATTTGGTCAAACACAATTTTTTCTAACAGTTTTGTCAGGACCCGGTTGCGAACCTGGGTCTCCGGAGTGAGAAACAGTCACTTAACCAACTGAGCCACGAATAGACAGCAGAACCCAGAAGATGAGGCAGACACAGCAGTACTTAAGACGGTGATTTAATAAAGAAAAAATCCTAAAATAAAAAATGGCAAATCCAAAAGGTGGTAGGTAAAACACAAAAAAAAACTAAAAAAAACTCACTAAAACTAAACAAAAACAAAAAACAGAATACTACAAGAACTTCACCCGGAATCGACAAGAGCACACAGAACACTAGGGCAGGGTGCCAACATACAAACACAGAGCACAGAACTGAGGGAAACAAAGGGTTTAAATACAATCAGGGGAAACGAGACACAGGTGCAAACAATAATGGGGATCAAGGGAAAAACACAGGGACAAAAAGCACAATGGGGACATCTACTGACAAAAACACGGAACAACCCTGGCCAAATCCTGACAGAATCCCCCTCCTAGGAACGGCTCCTGACGTTCCTACCAGCTCTCTCAGGGTGGAGGACCCTGAACTGACGAATGAGGTCAGGGTCCAGGATGTCTTTGGCAGGAACCCAGGAGCGCTCCTCAGGACCGTAGCCTTCCCAGTCCACCAGATACTGCCAGGACCGCTGCACCCGGCGGGAATCCAGTATCCGGTGGACGGTATAAGCCGGCTGGCCTCCAATGACACGAGGCGGAGGGGGAGGTCTGTCTGCCGGGACAAGGGGAGAAAAAACAACAGGTTTTAACAAAGACACATGAAATGTGGGATTAATCTTAAGGGATCTGGGTAAGTGTAGGCGATAAGAAACTGGGTTAACTCTCCTGGCAACCTTGAAGGGACCGATGTATTTTTGGGACAGCTTGCGAGACTCCACCCGTAGAGGTAAGTCTCTTGTGGAGAGCCAGACTCTCTGGCCGGGGCGCAGGGTAGGCCCGGGACGGCGACGTCTGTTGGCTTGTTGTTGATACCTCTGTGAGGAACGCATCAGATTAAGACGGGTCTTCCTCCACATAAGCCGACAGCGTCTGACGAATCTCAAGGCTGAAGGCACTCTGACTTCTGCCTCCTGGTCCGGGAACAATGGAGGAGCATAGCCAAACTGACACTCGTGCGGGGACATACCAGTGGAGGAGGAGCGCAAGGTGTTGTGCGCGTATTCGGCCCAAACAATAAAGGATGACCATGTGGACGGGTTGTCACGAGTCATACATCGGAGGGTGGTTTCCAGCTCTTGATTCATCTCTGTTTGGCCGTTGGACTCCGGATGGTACCCTGAAGATAGACTGGCAGAAGCCCCCATGAGTTGGCAGAAGGCCTTCCAAAACCTTGAGGCGAACTGGGGACCTCTGTCAGAAACCACATCTTGAGGAATGCCGAAGACTCGGAACACATGATTAATTACCAACTCAGCCGTTTCCTTGGCAGAAGGTAACTTAGTCAGAGGGACGAACCTGGCCGCCTTTGAAAACCTGTCGATTATGACTAGGATAGTAGTATTGCCATGGGATGGAGGAAGTCCAGTAATAAAGTCCAATGATATATGGGACCAGGGTCTGTGGGGAACAGGTAAAGGGTGAAGGAGTCCTTGAGGGCGGAGGTGAGAAGATTTGCCCTGGCAGCACACGGGGCAGGCATTGACGAAAGTGGCAACGTCTTCTCTTATGGTAGGCCACCAGAACTTACGCTGGATGAACTCCAAGGTGCGACCTACGCCCGGATGACAGGTGAGGCGAGAGGAGTGCCCCCACAGAAGGACCTGAGTCCTCACTGCCTTGGGGACAAACAACCGATTGGCAGGACCTCCTTTAGGGTCCGGTTCGCTAGCTTGAGCACGTCTCACGGTATCCTCAACATGCCACGAGATCGGAGCCACAATCTTAGCAGCAGGAAGGACAGGCATGTCCGTGTCATCTCGAATGGCAGGAGCGTAGACTCGGGACAGGGCATCCGGTTTGAGATTCTTCGACCCGGGCCGATAGGTGAGGATAAACTGGAATCGATTGAAGAAAAGAGACCATCTAGC
Organism: Oncorhynchus masou masou; assembly: GCF_036934945.1. Lineage (NCBI taxonomy): Eukaryota > Metazoa > Chordata > Actinopteri > Salmoniformes > Salmonidae > Oncorhynchus > Oncorhynchus masou. The sequence continues at coordinate 58,079,368 of NC_088212.1, forward strand.
TTGTCTAGAGTTCAATCGCTTCGCCTGCTGGATATACTCCAGATTCTTGTGGTCCGTAAGCACTTGAAACGGGTGAGAAGCCCCTCGAGCCAGTGTCTCCATTCCTTCAATGCCATCTTAACCGCTAGGAGTTCACGATCCCCACATCGTAGTTCCTCTCAGTCGGGGTAAGCCGGTGTGAGAAGAAAGCGCACGGATGAAGCTTCTTGTCTTCACCCTCTGAGACAGGACAGCTCCAACACCAACCTCTGATGCGTCTACCTCCACCACAAATGGTTCATCCGTAGTCGGTAGTATCAGGATGGGAGCAGAGAGGATGCGCTGCTTGAGTCCTTGGAAGGCCGTCTCAGCTTCTCTTCCCCAAGAAAACCTTGCATTGCCACCTTTGGTTAAAGCTGAGAGAGGAGCTGCCACCAAACTGAAGTTCTTGATGAACTTGCGGTAAAAGTTTGTGAAGCCCAGGAAACGCTGAACATCCTTAACGGATTTGGGGGTGGGCCAATCCGCTACCGCCCCTACCTTCCTAGGGTCCATTTGGATTCGACCGGGTTCCACTACAAATCCCAGGAATTGTACTCGGGATGAATGGAATTCACATTTTTCCGGCTTAACGTACAGATGGCTGTCCAGGAGGCGTTTGAGTACTTGTCTGACATGCTTAGTGTGTTCTTGAAGGGAGCTAGAAAAGATGAGGATGTCATCCAAGTAAACGAACACAAATATGTTAAGCATATCCCTAAGCACATCGTTTATGAGCGCTTGGAACACCGCTGGGGCGTTGGTCAGGCCGAAGGGCATCACCAAGTATTCATAGTGACCAGTAGGTGTGTTGAAAGCGGTCTTCCACTCGTCACCAGGTCTGATCCGCACAAGATGGTATGCGTTCCGCAGGTCAAGCTTAGTGAAAACAACTGCTTCCTGGAGCAGCTCGAAGGCTGTGGCCATAAGGGGTAGCGGGTAACGGTTACGGACGGTTATGTCATTGAGTCCCCGGTAGTCGATGCAAGGACGTAACCCACCGTCTTTCTTGGCCACAAAGAAAAACCCTGCTCCCGCCGGGGAGGTGGATGGACGCATGAGGCCTGCTTCCAGAGAGTCCTTGATATAGGTATCCATAGCAGCTCGTTCGGGTGGAGATAGGGAAAAGATCCGACCCCTGGGGGGCAAGTGCCCGGAAACAGGTCGATGGGGCAATCGTAAGATCTATGGGGTGGTAGCATGGTGGCCCTCTGTTTGCTAAACACCAGTTTGAGGTCATGGTAACACTCGGGAACTCGGGTCAGATCGATGGATTCTAAAGACTCGGGAGTAGAACTCGGGGAATTCTGGAAAATACAAGTAGCTTGGCACGTAGGACCCCACTGCTTGATAGTGCCCACAGACCAGTCGATGTGAGGGTTATGGCTGTGAAGCCAGGGGTATCCAAGGACGAGAGGGAACTCGGAACAGGAGATCAAATGAAAGTTCATCAATTCCTGGTGTTGTGAAACTGAAAGTCTCAAGGAGGTAGTGACATGAGTGACAAGTCCAGATCCCAAAGGGCTTCCATCCAATGTAGTAACCCTCATGGGGTCACTTAGAGGTTCAGAGGGAACGCCATTCTCCTTCGCCCAGACACCATCCATGAAGTTACCTGCGGCTCCAGAGTCTACCAAGGCTTGAAGGTGAAGCTTGTGGTTGTCCCAGGAGAGGGTGACTGGAATGAGCAGACGGGAGTTGGACGGATGGGAGGAGGTTATGTTTCCCGTTACAGTTCCCCCGGTCTGTACGGGACAGAGCGTTTCCCTGGAGCCCGGGACACGTGGAACGGAAATGGCCCGGTTTGCCGCAATATAGACAGCGTCGTTCCTCATCCGGCGGTCTCTCTCAGCCTGGGAGATGCGTCCAATCTGCATGGGTTCCGGTGGAGCCAGTGATGATAAAGGTGGGGACTCGGAGCTGGGACTGATAGGGGCTAGAGGTCTACGGTTGAGTTCTCTCTCTCTCAGACGCTGGTCAATGCGTGAGGCCAACTTGATCAGGGACTCGAGATTGTCCGGTGGTTCCCGAGTGGCCAGTTCATCTTGGATAGTGTCGGAAAGGCCTTTCAGAAAGCACACCGTGAGCGCCTCGTTGTTCCAGCCACTCGCTGCTGCCACCGTGCGGAACTGGATGGCATAGTCCGTCACGCTGCGCCAACCTTGATGGAGAGTCAGGAGCTGTTTGGCTGAGTCAGAACCACTGCTTGGGCCTTGAAACACTCGTTTGAATTCCTCAGCAAAGGCAGAGTAGCTGGCACAGCAGGAACTATGGGCATCCCACACAGCAGTAGCCCAGGCCAGGGCTTTTTCCGACAGCAGGGTGATGATATATGCGATCTTAGACCGGTCGGTGGGAAATGACGAGGGTTGCAGCTCAAAGGAGAGAGAACATTGAGTGAGAAACCCTTTACAAGCACTTGGATCACCTGAGAACCGTTGGGGAGGTGGAAGACGAGGTTCAGCCAGGGGGTTAACTGCCATGGGTACGTGAACTTGAGGTACTGGGACGGGAACTGTTGCCGGGGTAAGTCGATCAGATACTTGCTTAATGGAAGTCAGCATCTCCGACAGAAGATGAGAATGTCTAGCCATTAAGGCCTCTTGCTGAACCAGGGCGGCTTCGTGGCGTTGGACAGTCTCCTGGTGGTGGGACAGCGTGGCAAAAGGTCCTGGGAACTGGCTGCCTCTGGGTTCATTTTTGGCTCTGTGTTTCTGTCAGGACCCGGTTGCGAACCTGGGTCTCCGGAGTGAGAAACAGTCACTTAACCAACTGAGCCACGAATAGACAGCAGAACCCAGAAGATGAGGCAGACACAGCAGTACTTAAGACGGTGATTTAATAAAGAAAAAATCCTAAAATAAAAAATGGCAAATCCAAAAGGTGGTAGGTAAAACACAAAAAAAAACTAAAAAAACTCACTAAAACTAAACAAAAACAAAAAACAGAATACTACAAGAACTTCACCCGGAATCGACAAGAGCACACAGAACACTAGGGCAGGGTGCCAACATACAAACACAGAGCACAGAACTGAGGGAAAAAAAGGGTTTAAATACAATCAGGGGAAACGAGACACAGGTGCAAACAATAATGGGGATCAAGGGAAAAACACAGGGACAAAAAGCACAATGGGGACATCTACTGACAAAAACACGGAACAACCCTGGCCAAATCCTGACAAGTTTGCTAAGAGCTGCTGTTAGAACCAGTAAAAGTCACTTTACCACACTTTGGCTTCCCTCCAGGCCTAAGGACAAAGACTTTCCTCTAGGCTTAGATAGAAAATATGACAGAAAGGAGTGGCTATAGAGTCAGCTACCATCCTCAATAGCTTTCCATCTAAGTTGTCAATGCCAGGAGGTTTGTCATTATTAACAATAATTTTTCAACCTCTCCCACACTAACTTTAGAAAATTCAAAAAAGCAATGCTTTTCTTTCATTATTAGTTTTTTATGCATGAATACAATTGCTCACTCTTCGTTGTTGGCTTTTCCTGCCTAAGTTTGCCCACTTTGCCAAACCATTAAAATTATTGGCAACATCTAATGGTTTTATGACGAATAAGCTGTGTTGAATTTGTCTTTCTACCCGTAATTTCATTTAAAGTTTTGTTCCATCATTCTTTATATCATTGATCTTGGCTTCATAATAAAGTTTATTCTTCTTTTTGTTGAGTTTAGTCACATAATTTCTCAATAGTAAGCCAGTCAGTAAGCCAGTCAGATGTGTAGCCAGACTTATTAGCCACTCCTTTTGCCCATCTCTTTCAACCATACAGTTTTTCAATTCCCCATCAATCCATTGAGCCTTAACAGTTCTAACAGTCAGTTTCTTAACAGGTGCATGTTTATCAATAATTTGAAGAAGCAATTTCATAAATTAATCAAGTGTAGCGTCTGGATGCACCTCATTCATCACATCAGTCCAACAAATATTTTTTATATCATTCACATGAGACACAGTAAAATCTTTTGTATGATCTCTTATACACTATTTTAGGCCCAGCTGTTGGAACTTTGGCTTACCTGGATATAACCACTATATTGTGATCACTGCATCCAATGGATACGGATAAGGCTTTAGAACAAAGTTCTACAGCACTAGTAAAATGGGATTGCAACATGTGGATGATCGTGTTCTTGTAGTGTTTGTAAACACCCCGGTAGGATGACTAATAACCTGAACCAGATTACAGGCACTGGTTACAGTAAGAAGCTTCCTCTTGAGTGGACAGCTTGATGGAAACCAGTCAGTATTCAGGTCTCCAAGAAAGTTTACCTCTGTTTACATCACATACACTATCAAGCATTTCACACAAATTATTTAGATACTGACTTTTAGCACTTGGTGGCCTATAGCAACACCCCAAAAGAAAAGGATTTAGATGTGCCAAGTGAACCTGCAACCACAACACTTCAATAACACTTGACGCAAGATCTTCTCTAAGCATTACAGGGATATGGCTCTGAATATATACAGCAACACCTCCCCCATAAGCATTTCTGTCTCTTAAATGAAAAATATATACATTCAGCAGTCCACTAATCAATTGGTGTGTGTGTGTGTATGTGTGTGTGTGTGTGTGTGTGCGCTGCGAGTTTGAAGCTACAAACCCATAGGCTTGGCTCTCTCATCCCTTCCAGGCATCTGGGAGGGAGGGTGGACAATGAGCCTGCCACAGCAGATGTAAGCAATGTCCACACGCGCTCTGGCAGCTTTCATGGCTGGGATCAGTTCTTTCCTCTTCTGGCGCACAGCTGGTCTCTTTTTGCAGGTCTCTTTTTGTTTGTTTAAAAGATCATTCATGTGTGATAGAGACACCACTTTCCTCAACGGTACTCCCGCCGGCATGGACTTTGTCATGGTAGCTCCAAGAAAGCAATGTAGGTTACGCTGTTAATATTGCAGATCCAGACAGGGCAGGTCACGGGAAAAATGAAAACAACAAACAGCAGGGATCTAGACAGCCACAAACCTGTGATAATCCGTGATCCCAGCCACAGGGGAGAGTTTGCCAGATTCCACCCAGAGGGGCAGATCCCAGGTGGACAACCATACCTTCTGCCCGAAATGATACCGGGGAGCCGAGATCCCCATGGCGATCCGCTTGTAGTCGATACTTGCAGGTGGTCTTGAGGACGGCCGACCGGGCTCTCCTCCAGGTACCACGACAGCGGCAGACAAACATCTGGGCAGAAGGTATGCCAACCTCTTCTTCCTGCTCGGGGAAGAGCGGGGGCTGATACCCCAGGGAACACTCTAAAGGTGGTAGGTGGGGAAGGGTGTTGCGGGTGTATTCGACCCACACCAGCTGCTGGCTCCAGGTGGTGGGGTTGGCGGAGACCAGGCAGAGCAAAGTCGTCTCAAGTTCCTGGTTGGCTCGCTCTGACTGGCTGTTGGACGGGGGGTGGAACCTAGAGGACAGGCTTGGTGATGACCCAATGAGGGTGGAGAACGCCTTCCAGAACCAGGACGAGAACTGAGGACCCCGGTCGGAGACCATGTCAACTGGCACTCCATGGATCTGGAAGACGTGCTGCACCATGAGCTGGGCCGTCTCTTTGGCAGAGGGTAGCTTGGAGAGAGGAATGAAGTGGGCGGCTTTGGAAAACCAATCTACAATAGTCAGGATGGCAATGTTGCCATCAGACGGGGGGAGACTCGTGACAAAGTCCAGGGACATGTGAGACCAGGGACAGTAAGGAACAGGCAGAGGTTGGAGGAGACCAGACAAAGCTTGCCAATGAGTCTTGTTCTGTGCACAGACCGTGCAAGCGATGATGAATGCGGTGACGTCAGGAACCATGGTAGGTCACCAAAAGCATTGTCGCGAAAAAGTCAGGGTCCGACGGCAGCCCGGGTGGCAGCAAAGCCTGGAGTAGTGGACCCACTCCAGGACCGCGGAGCGGACAGCGTCAGGCTGCGCCTCCCGAACCTGCTTCCCTATTCCCCAGCTGAGTGTTGTCACCATGCACGAGGTGGAAAGGATGGTCTCAGGATCCAGGGTAGTAGTCGTGGGGCTATAGCGCATCCGGCTTGACATTCATGGATCCCAGCCGGTAGGAGAGTGAGAAGTTGAACCTGGTGAACAGTAGGGCCCACCTAGCCTGCCTGAAATTGAGGCCCTTGGCGGTGCGGAGATATTCCAGGTTCTTGTGGTCGGTCCACACAATGAATGGATGTTCTGTCCCCTCCAGCCAGTGCCTCCACTTCTCCAATGCCATCTTCATGCGAGAAGCTCATGATTCCCCACATCGGAGTTCCTCTCCATGGTGTTGAGGCGGTGGGAGAAGGCGGCGCAGGGATGCAACTTGAGATCCAGGGAAGACCGCTAGGACAGGACAGCCCCCACTCGCGGCATCTGAAGCATCGGCCTCCAACACGATTTTGACTGGTTCCACCACAGCAACATGGCATGAAAAGGGACGCGATTAAGGGGAGAGGAAAAGTTCTCCGTATGGCCCACCAGAGTACTCGCTCCTACCGGTGAGCCTGGTCTTTTAGTGGACAGGTGGAGAAGAAATTACCAGTAGTCCCGCAATATAGGCAGCTCTTAGTGTGAATCCTGTATAGACATTCAGCTGGAGACAGCTTAGCTCTGCCTAGTTGCATGGACTGGGGAAGAGGTGGCTGAGCAATCTTCGGAGGCTCCCGGGGGAACTCAGGTAGCCTCAGGTTCTCACAGCAACAGAGCCATCGGGGGCTTCCAGGATACCTCGGAGGTGAGGTGGAGTCCTTGGAGGGGCGAGTGAAATTTAATCTCCTCTCCTTCCTTCGTTCCCGTAGTCGCCCATCGATCCAAATAGTAAGGGCGATGAGCGAGTCGAGATCCGTGCCAAAGCTGGAGTAACTTCTGGGCAGCCTCTCTCCCGGACAATGGAGCATCGAAAACCTCTGTTACCTCTGCCACAAACTCCTCCAAACTGAAGCATACGGCTGACTGTTGTTCCCATACTGCCGTAGCCCAGACGAGAGTATGTATGCTATCTTAGAGTGGTCCAAGGGGAAGGAGGAGAGCTGCAGCTCGATGATGAGTGAACACTGAGCGAGAAAAGCCAGACAGGTGCCCAACTCTCCATCGATGCGCTCCAGGGGAGGTAAGCAGGGTTCCCGGGAAGCTGGCGTGACCGGGGAGGCGGCGCTACTCAGGGTTACTGAGGGGCTGGGAGGTTACCGTCGTGGTAGGCTAAATAGTAGACAACCCACGGAATTGCTCCAGCAATATGTTCAATGCTTGGTCGTGGCATTCGGCCAAGGTCTGGAACCCTTCCATAAGACCACGAAGTAACTCCTTGTGCCTTCCAATGGTGCCTCCTTGGGAGGAGTGTGGCTGGTCCGAGTCTGCTGGGTCAGTCAGTACCAGTTCGTACTATCACATTTCAGGTATGACACATATGCAGAATGTGTTGAAGAAACAAACGTTTATTTCTAATAAAGGGGCTGGCAAATGACAGGTCAAAGGCAGGCAGGGGTCAGTAATCCAGAAAAGGTGCGGAGGGTCCAGAACGGCAGGTAGTCTCAGGGTCAGGGCAGGCAGGAGTCAATGATCCAGTGAGGTGGGGCAAGGTATAGAACAGCAGGCTGGCTCATGGTCAGGTCAGGCAGTAGGGTCAAAACCAAGGAAGGACTAGGAAACAAGGGCAAGAAACAGACAGAAGCAGGGGAACAAACGCTGGTACAGTAGGTTTCATGAACAAAACGAACTGGAACAGACAATCAGAGAACACAGGTATAAATACACAGGGGATAATGGGGAAGATGAGTGACACCTGGAGTGGGGTGGCGACAGGCACAAAGACAGGTGAAACAGATCAGGGTGTGACACCAATGGCACATGGAATCACTTAAAATTACACACAAACATGGAATGAGATTCAATGTTTGTTTCTTTCCATGCGTAAAATCCTGTTTTCGAAAACACAACATACTCCCAGATTCCCCAGACTATTGTGTACTGTATGTCTCCGCGAAGTGAGTCAACATTTTATTCTTATTTTCCTGAACAATATTTTTACCACTTGGAAGGTAATGTGCATATAATCTCATTTGTTACAGTAGCTTGAGGTTTATTCCCCTCACGATTTCTACTTCCCACCCAGAAAAAGTTGCCAGATTTGATGTTTTCCTCCATATTCCATTTTACTATGAATTACTCTATTTTTTTATCTAGCATAGTGATTTACTCACTTTTTTTCCTGTATTGGATATAGCATATCCAATGACATTTTCTTAAATGTCAGATTTTGAAAACAATACTGAGATACACATTTTTTGTCTGTTTGAACACACAAGGGAAAGCTTCAGGTCAGTTCTATATCAGATTGGCATTGAATTGCACCACTGCCCTGACTACTCTCTACCTGTCTTCATGTCATAAAGGACATTTCTCCATCTATTGAATATTGCACCAAACAAATATTCTCAAACTGTATTTAACCTCAATAAAAAAAACTCACAGACTGCAATTCCGTTTCCCCATGTGCTGTCCTGAATTGATGAAATGAATATAAAAAGGTTTAGAAAATGTGCTCCAGATTTAGGGCAACATGGGGACAAACAAAACAATTTGTTTTGTAGCAACATCTGTGTCCAAGAAATGCAACAGTTTAATTTAAAGAAAAGCTTTTGTTTGAGATAAGGGGCTTATGGTGTGTGAGCACAGACAGTAAAAGAATACGGACAGAATCCATGACCTGAGATCCATGGCCTGTTCTCTAAAGGAAACTGAGCACCAGAGTGAAACTGCCAGATGAAGCAAGGCGATGTGTGAGTGACTGGATGCATCCTATGGTAATCAAGGTCTTGGACGGGTGCTTAATGCACAGGCCAGCTGGAATAGGCCTCAAAAGAGCTCCTTCAAAACCCATTGCCAACAAATCGTCTGCAGTCTGCACCAAGGTCAGGTTATGTAAGGAGCATACATGACAAAACCAGTCCCGCCACCTTGCCCACTGTTAGTAGTTACTACAGGAGCACCGTGGTGAGGCTATTGTGCGTGGCCGGGGAGAACAACACAAGAGGTTATAGCACCTGGACAACACCTTGTTCATGAGGCCATGTCACACAGCCTGACCCCAGACTAAGTGTTTGGCTCTTTCCTTCCAGGCGCCCTGCCTGGGCTCACATACTGTGTCTAATCAATCACAGAGCCCTGTAGTCTGTCCACCTCCATCGCTCATAGACGTAATACACTCCACCCTTTGGGCAAGCTGAAGGGTCTGTATCGAACAGTTTTTATCTCTGTTCAGGGACCTGCTCCGTCTGGTCTCAGCTTTTTTTCTTGTTCCTGTGAAAGCTTAGTAGTAATAACTTGCTCTTATTTTTAGCTGGATTTGACTGATCCTCAGCACAGCATTGTGTTGCTCAGGGTTTAGACCAGACCAGTGAGGGGACCAGAGGCAAGACGACCTAACCACCCCCCAAACAAGCTTTCATCAGTAATGTAAGCATGGACATCATTTTTCCTCTCACCGAGACAATGCACACATACAGTACTGTACATCTTCATAGCCTAAACTCAGATCTTCTTAGTTCACCCAGGGCTGAATAGATCCTCAGAACTATTTTGATACAGGTATTTTGCAAGGTGTATCACATTTAATACAAGGTATCGCACAAGATATTCATCAGCATTTGTGTCATGTTTCTGAAAATTGCTTGGGAGGTGATGTGAAGTTGCAAGCCTTAGTCTATGATGCTGTCAGATCCTGCATCGTTTTCATTCAAAAACGGACCATAACAAACCTCTGTTTCTATATTTACAGGAATACTAGCGGCGGGTGAGTCACCCATCTGATCACACACGTTGTGAAGCAGTGACCTTTCCTTTCCTGTTTCCTGTGTGATAGAACAGAGACGCATTATGGTGATCAGATCGGAAAATGTTGCCTCTGCCTCCCCGCTCTGAACCCTTTAGTTGAGTCAATACAGCTAACTCACTGAGACTTGATGTTTATGGACAGCGAACGTTGAATCAATGTACTTATCATGTACGTCAGAGGCTGGGCATTTATATGTTTGTGATAATATAACCATTGTAGCTAGGAGCATATGATGTGTACTATTGCCCAAAATTCTACTGAGAATATATATATATATATATATATATATATATATATATATATAGCACAGAGTTAAACCAATGGAAATATAATAAATATGTAATGCAGCAAATGTTTATGGATAGAACAACTGTATGTCTGTGGCTTACCAGTAAATGCTGCATTGGAAATACACTTTAAACCACCAAGCTTGTCAGCAGTGAGCTAAGCGGTTGCCAATAAAATCATATACAGTGTAGAGGGAGACGAGCTAAATATACCTTTTAAACTAGATATAAAGATACACTCTACAGCATATACAAAGGTATGTGGACACCCCTTTAAATTAGTGGATTTGTCTATTTCAGCTACACCCGTTGCTGACAGGTGTATAAAGTCAAGCACACAGCCATGCAATCTCCATAGACAAACATAGGCAGCAGAATGGCCTTACTGAAGAGCTCAGTGACTTTCAAAGTGGCACCTTCATAGGATGCCACCATTCCAAGTCAGTTTGTCAAATTTCTGCCCTGCTGGAGTTGCCCAAGTCAACTGTAAGTGCTGTTATTGTGAAGTAGAAACATCTAGGAGCAACAACGGCTCAACCACAAAGTGGTAGACCTCACAATGTAGACCATAAAAATCATATGTCCTAGGTTGCAACACACATCTGTCCTAGGTTGCACAAAGCAAGGTCCATACAGAAATGGTTTGTTGAGATCGGTGTGGAAGAACTTGACTGGCTTGCACAAAGCCCTGACCTCATCCCCATCGAATACCTTTGGAATGAATTGGCACGCCGACTGCGAGCCAGGCCTAATCGTCCAATATCAGTGCCCTGTCTCACTAATGCTCTTGTGGCTGAATGGAAGTCCCCGCAGGAATGTTCCAACATCTAGTGGGAAGCCTTCCCAGAAGAGTGCAGGCTGTTATAGCAGCAAAGGGGAACCAACTCCACATATTAATGCCCATGATTTTGGAAGGAGATGTTCAATGAGCAGGTGTCCACATACTTTTGGTCATGTAGTCATGTATTTTGTTTGGTTGTTGCTTGTTATTTTTGAGCATGTCAATAGCCTTCTGCCTCACAGATCAACTCTATAAAGCAGGGTTGTGAGGTTTTGTTAGTTCATTCAAACCCATTTGATTCATCTTAGCAGTGTGCGTCCACATTGAGGCTGATTATAGTCCCCTGAATCACCTGCAGCCTATTCATTTTAATAGCATATCTTGTTAGTAAGATACCTGCTCTCACACTCTTGACAAGAGATGACTCACCAGACTGACGTCACATTGACTTGGACATGCTCTGGTCAGAGCAAAGCTTATTAACCAAGCCTTTTTCAATAACAAAGCGCTTGTCCTCCGTGCCCTATTAGAGCTGGGATTTGAAACATCTTTTTTTTACAAAAATCTATTTCTTCATGTAGTCTGCATGTCGATATCATATTGTTTAGTGAGAGGCACAACTTTGATCCCTGTCATTGTTGAAAGCCTGGCACTGGCTGGCTATTTCTATTAGTTATACAGACCAATGAAAGATAGAATTCCAGGAGAAAGTATCTGCTGGTGGCAGTTTGAGAGTATTGCATTCAGAACTCTTCCATTCCCTTTAGTTGACTTCAACAACGACAGCACTGGGAACATAGGAAAAAGTGACATGGTTTGTGTAGCTTGGAAGCCTAACACAGAGAAGACTAACAAACCACAAATCAAACCACTGTCTGGAAAGCATCCAGGTAGCTCCTTTATCCCATTGTTTGAGGGGAACGTTCGGTTTGGTAGTCCATCCCTCACTGAAGTTATTCCCAGACTTAGGTTCAGAGGTTCTCTCCTCAAGTGTTTCTTTTTATTTTGGTCTTGGAAAAGCCTAAATGAGAGCCTTCTGGCCATAGCCCCATCGCCACCCAGTAATAAGTGGGGTATTTATAGCAAGCCTCAGGGTCACTCTGTCTGCCTGTCTGGGGAGGCTGAGGCAAAGGGCGAGGCTGTAGATTCCATCCAACCATCCTCTCCTCCCCCGGTGAATCAATAATTATATCCATCCCAGAGACTGGCCGGGGCGTGGTACTTCGTGGTTGGTCCCAACTTCTCTCCCTGATGAGGCAGTGGTTCAACTTCACATTGATCTCACTGGTGGATGAGGTAAGGGTTTGATGATTCTAACATTTAGATGGGGCTGACTCATGACTGACAACCACAACAAAGCAGAGAAGAGTAAGGCATGTCATGCATTGTGTTTTTGTTTTTTTGTCTCGATGCTGTGACTGACAGTGTATTATGAGGACCTATGCCTAAAGAAAATGTATACTTCTGAAGTACTATACACTGAGTGTACAAAACATTATGAAGACCTGCTCTTTCCAGGACATAGAATGACCAGGCGAATTGAGGTGAAAGTTCCGGTTTGTGTCAAGAACTGCAACGCTGCTGGGTTTTTCATACTCACGGTTTTCCGTGTGTATCAAGAATTATCCACGACCCGAAGGACATCAGGCCAACTTGACACAACTGTGGAAAGCATTGGAGTCAACAGGGGCAGCATCGATGTGGAATGCTTTCAACACCTTGTAGAATCCATGCTCCGACGAATTGTGGGTGTTCTGAGGGCAAAATGGGGTGCAACTCAATATTAATGTTTTCTACACTCAGTGTATATCCAACCTATTCATATGTATATGCTTTCAGTGGAGATGAGACGGGGAAACAACATCAGGGATAGAGCGTGATTGATGAGGAGGTTCCATATGCTGTCATTCCTGTGGATGCAGTCTGTCCCTCCCCCACAGTACCAGCTCCACGAGGCAGCCAGCCAGCTACAGTCTCTCTCGCACTCTCTCTCTCTTTCTCTCTCAGTGAACTCCAGACCAGGACCTCCAGAGCAGCATGTCTGGGCTACATCTGGAGAGAGCAATACAGCCTGATGGAGAGAACGCTAGTGAGTGAAAGGATAGGCAATTTAGATGGACAATGGCAAACATCTAATCAAATTGTATTTGTTACATGTGCCAAATACAACAGGTGTAGACTTTATTGTGAAATGCTGACTTACAAGACCTTTCCCAACAACGCAGAGTTAAAAAGTATGTTTTTGTTTTGCAATAAAATAACGATATATACTAGAGTACTGGTACCGAGTCAGGGGGTACGAGATAGTTGAGGTAATTGAGGTAATACAGTATGTAGGTAGGGGTAAAAGTGACTAGGAAATGTGCCTTTGTGTAGTGAAAGGATAGGCAATTTAGATGGACAATGGCAAACATCTAATCAAATTGTATTTGTTACATGCGCCAAATACAACAGGTGTAGACTTTATTGTGAAATGCTGACTTACAAGTCCTTTCCCAACAACGCAGAGTTAAAAAGTATGTTTTTGTTTTGCAATAAAATAACGATATATACTAGAGTACTGGTACCGAGTCAGGGGGTACGAGATAGTTGAGGTAATTGAGGTAATACAGTATGTAGGTAGGGGTAAAAGTGACTAGGAAATGTGCCTTTGTGTGTGTGTGAAACGTATATAGTGTGTATGTGTCAGTGTAGTATGTGTGAGTGTGTGGATAGAGTCCAGTGAGTGTGCATGGAGCTGGTGCAAGAGAGTCAGTGCAAATGAAAATGGGTTCAATGTAAATAGTCAGGGTACCCATTTTATTAACTGTTCAGCAGTCGTATGGCTTGAGGGTAGAAGCTGTTCAGGAGCCTTTTGGTTCCAGACTTGGCGCTCCGGTACCAGTTGCAGTGCGGTAGCAGAGAGAACAGTCTATGACTTGGGTGGCTGGAGTCTATGACCATTAATAAGGTCTTCCTTTGACGCCGCCTGGTATATAGGTCGTGGATGGCAGGGAGCTCGGCCCCATTGATGTACTGGGCCATACTCACTACCCTCTGTAGCGCCTTATGCTCGGATGCCAGTTGCCATACGAAGCGGTGATGCAGCCAGTTAAGATGCTCTCAAGGGTGCAGCTGTAGAACTTTTTGAGGTTCTGAGGACCCATTTCTCCTGAGGAGGAAGAAGTGTTGTCGTGCCCTCTTCACAACTGTATTGGTGTGTTTGGACCATGATAGGTCCATAGTAATATGGACACCGAGGAACTTGATGCTCTCAACTTGCTCCAATGCAGCCCCGTAGTTGTGAGTTGGGGCGTGCTCGGCCCTCTGTTTCCTATAGTGTACGATCAGCTCCTTTGTCTTGCTGACGTTGAGGGAGAGGTTGTTTTCCTGGCACTACTTTTTATTTTTATTTATTTCATCTTTATTTAACCAGGTAGGCTAGTTGAGAACAAGTTCTCATTTACAACTGCGACCTGGCCAAGATAAAGCATACCAGTGTGAACAGACAGCAACACAGAGTTACACATGGAGTAAACAATCAACAAGTCAATAACACAGTAGAAAAAAAAGAGAGAAAAAAAGAGTATATATACATTGTGTGCAAAAGGCATGAGGAGGTAGGTGAATAATTACAATTTAGTAGATTAACACTGGAGTGATAAATGATCAGATGGTCATGTGCAGGTAGAGATACTGGTGTTCAAAAGAGCAGAAAAGTAAATAAATAAAAACAGTATGGGGATGAGGTAGGTAAATTGGGTGGGCTATTTACCGATGGACTATGTACAGCTACAGCGAGTGATGAGCTTCGTGGCCGCTATGGTGTTGAACGCTGAGCTATAGTCAATGAACAGTGTCCTCACTTAGATACATTTTGTCCTGGTGGGAATGGGCAGTGTGGAGTGCAATATAGATTGCATCATCTGCGGATCTGTTGGGCTGGTATGCAAATTAGAGTCAATCCAGGGTGTCTGGGATAATGGTGTTGATGTGAGCCATGACCAGCCTTTCGAAGCATTTCATAGCTACAGATGTGAGTGCTACGGGCGATAGTTATTTAGTCAAGCTGCAGTACCTTTGCATTCTTGGGCATAGGGACTGGGTCAAGGGACTGGGTCAAGGAGAGGTTGTAATTGAAGACACTAGCCAGCTGATCTGCGAATGCTCTGAGTACGCGTCCTGGTAATCCGTCTGGCCCTGCCTTGTGAATGTTAACCTGTTTAAAGGTCTTACTCACATTGACTACGGAGAGCTTGATCACACAGTCGTCTGGAACAACTGGTGTTCTCATGCATGGTTCAGTGTTGCTAGCCTCAAAGCTAGCATAGAAGGCATTTAGCTCATATGGTAGGCTCGCATCACTGTGCAGCTCGAGGCTGGGTTTCTTTGACTTAACATGGCGTCAAGTTAAAGAAAGTATCAGAGAATGGAAGGGGAGAGATATCCTTACACGCTGTTGCATCATACACAGTCTACAGGAGTTGCATAGAATTTTTTGTTATTAAGAGTTTCACAGAATTTCCACAGTGTATCTGACACCCACCATAATATGTTTGTGTGTATGACATGCTAAGCTTCTGACTCAAAAGCGTTACTGAGGACCGCCCACAAACCCACTACACACCAGGGCTTCCCATGTGAAGTTTAAAAAGAAAACTTGTAAAAGAGTATTTTTATTGAGGTCTCTTTTTAACAAGCCTACTTTTTTTGTTCTAAACATAAAAGAGGAAGTGCAAGCTTTGAATTGCATGCTTAAATTTGCTGAATGTTGAGACTATTAAATCTTGAGAGTCTTAAATCACTTAAAAGTATGCCTCACGATGAGTCAGGCAAAAATCATACCAGGTTGAGCAAATTGTATGAGTGCTTTGAATTGTCTAATATTTTATACAGAAAATGTGTATTATTTTTACCTGAAAAATCTCCAGCAGTTTAATATGCCATTCTCTGAAGAATAGTCTAATCCAATGTAGAAGATTTTCTCCTTTTGTCTCTCCATCTCAGAGACCAAATTGCCTCATTCTGCTCATAAGACCATACCATGGAGAATACTGCAGCACGAGTGATAGGCATCTCCATCTTTTGTGACCACAAAGATGAGTCACACTGTAAGTTTACACGACAGGCAAGGGAAAATATATGATTATGTTTGTTTGGATGGTAGTGTTTGGAAGTAGTTGAAAGTGTGTGGAAGTCAGTGATGTTTGCAAAGGGACAAAGGCAAGCTGTATCCTAGGGTGAGCTGTGGATCAAATGCAAGCAGGGGGCCTTGGGTCTGGGAATTGAAGCTCTCCGTCCTCATTGTGTGGTCATACCAATCCAGCCACATGTAATTCAGTTTACTGAAGAGTTCAAGGATTCTCCCTTCCATCCACAGGTATACTCTTTCAGTTTAAATCCCCTTCAAAAGACCAAGAAGAGATTATAAGCATTGTAACGACCTGCGTTTTCTGAAGGCCCGACATACAAGAAGATGTTATAAAAACCTGCCAGATATACAACTTGGTGACCGTATGTTACCATTTCTTGCAAAGTTCATGTAAAAACATAGTTCTTAGTTTGATCATGTGCTTTTCTTGGGCTCATGTCATTATGAAGGATATATCCTGATTAAAGTTGAATGTTGACATGTTGACATGTTGAAGAATGCCCGAAGAAAAGCTTTGCCAGCCCATCGGCTTGATTCAATTCATGTTTTAATCTTATCGAAACTGGATGAAGATGCAGAGATATTAATTCAAACATCAAGTGGAACATTGGCGTGACTATTTGGATGTTTGTTTAACTGCTCAGCCAAAGGAATGATTAAGCCAAAGGGTATTACTTTTCATGACTTTTCATTCACCTTCTGCTCAGTCTGGTAAAAAAAAAAGAAGATGTGAAAAAACGTTCACTGAGTTCATTCATTGAGACCATGTAGATAGGAGTATGGCTCCATCCACAGTGAATGGGCAGTACTGCATCCTCACAAGCAGCAAGTTCACAAGACTACGGATAAAACTTGAGAGGTGGATATTTGTGTGCTGCTACTTGAAAGATTACGTCAATAACTTAAAGATCCTATGAACGAAAACAAGCACTTGGCCTGAAAATCAATAGGCATATCATCAAAGTTGTAACAGATGAAGAATGGAAACCAGCAGCAGAGGTTTTTGATTAAAAGGACTTATTGAACTCATTCATGAACATGTAAAATCAATTCTGTGTGTCATTTATAATGGGGTATACTGTACGACGGCATAGACATAGGCTACAAAATACATAAAAAATAATACAAAATATTAAAATATAACTGAAGCCAGGACTACAAAAGAACTGAAACAGGAATAACAAATAATATAGGGACCAAAATACATTAAATATGATTGAGCTCCATTTTTATGGAATGGTCTGCCTATCAATATGAGAGACGCAAACTCGGTCTCGACCTTTAAGTCTTTACTGAAGACTCATCTCTTCAGTAGGTCCTACGATTGAGTGTAGTCTGGCCCAGGGTTGCGAAGGTGAACGGCAATGCACTGGAGCGGTGAAACGCCCTTGCTGTCTCTGCCTGGCCGGCTCCCCTCTCTCCACTGGGATTCTCTGCCTCTGACCCTATTACAGGGGCTGAGTCATTGGCTTACTAGTGCTCTTCCATGCCGTCCCTAGGAGGGGTGTGTCACTTGAGTGGGTTGAGTCACAAATGTGATCTTCCTGTCCGGGTTTTGCGCCCCCTCATGCTCGTGCGGTGGGGGAGATCTTCGTGGGCTATACTCAGTCCTGTCTCATGTTAGTAAGTTGGTGGTCTGTTGATACCCCTCTAGTGGCAAAGTGGGTGGGGTTTTATTCTGCCTGGTTTGCCCTGTCCGGGGGTATCGTCGCATGGGGCCACAGTGTCGTCGTCGCCCCCCAGCCCCAGCCTCCAGTATCTATACTGCAATAGTCTATGTGCCGGGGGGCCAGGGTCAGTCTGTTATATCTGGTGTAATTATCCTGTCTTATCTGGTGTCCTGTGTGAATTTAAGTGTGCTCCCTTTAATTTGGTCGTGCTGTAGAACAGTTGAAACTGGTCTTGCTGCTGCTCCAGTTTCAACTGTTCTACCTACGGCTATGGAACCCTGACCTGTTCACCGGACGTGCTACTCGGACCTGCTGTTTTTGAATCTCTCTCTCTCTCTATCGCACCTGCTGTCTCGACCTCTGAATTACCCTGCTGGTCATCTATGAATGTTTAAACATCTTGAAGAACAATCTGGCCTTAATGGCCATGTTCTACCTCCACCTGGCACAGTCAGAAGAGGATTGGACACACCTCAGAGGCTGGTTCCTCTCTAGGTTTCTTCCTAGGCTCCTGCCTTTCTAGGGAGTTTTTCCTAGCCACCGTGTTTCTACATCTGCATTGCTTGCTATGTGGGGGTTTTGGCTGGGTTTCTGTAAGGCACTTTGTGACATCTGCTGATGTAAAAAGGGCTTTATAAATACATTTGATTGGTTGACTGATTGAAAAAAGTAACAGGAGGTAATGGCAAAGCCATACTTTGAAAACTCAAAAGAAAGTCATTGCTCTAAACTGGGCCCTTGACTTATACTCTTCTAAGGAAAAGCCTTTGTATTACTACCCACTAGTGGCCTTTTCAATGCTCTGCAATGATGAGCTGCACTCAGAAGTGAATATTCTGTAGCACAAAACAATCAATCAACAGTAATGTTTCAAAGTCTCACTGACTTACAGTATATCTGATTGACTGTCTATACTCGAGAAGGAAAATAGGATTGGATTGTCATACATTTCCTTTGCAACTCAACAATGCATATCCTCACCTTTATCCCATCTTCACCCTCAATCACACAACTACAAAGATACAGCATCCCCGGACTGACAGTGGATGCACTCACGTACACACACATAGTCTCAAAACAAGTCACTGAATTATTATAAATACTAGTAGAGACATTTCTCAGTGTGAAAACTGCACTGAGCAGAAAATGTAACTCCATTGCTTTATCTACAGAACAAACATTTAAAACCACCCTCAACTGTAAGAGTAGAAATAATGGTTTAATAACTTGGTGAGAACACGGTTAAAGGACAGAGAAAAGAAGACAGCAGCTGAGCTCCTGTGAGATTGCTGATATAGCTGTGAGAGACCTGTCATTTCTCTCAGGTGTGCATTTTGCCGTGACTGAGATTTTAACTACTCTCTCCTGTGTAGATGGGAATCTGTGCAGAAGAGAATAGGGCATGAGCGATTTGATAGGACCCAGAGCTGTGGATTGGCCTCTCACTTCCTTTCTCCATCATTAAAGCACATAATAGGGGCACTTCTGTATCTGAACAGCTTCATTAGAACACTCAAGTGCCTTTTCATTAGTGAGGGCATGTATCTATGAAAGTAGGAAGCCATTGTTCTCTGATATGTTTGACTATGAAATACAAATGAAATATATTAATAAAGTTTCTAATGCTTTACAGTACCTACAGTACCCCATCATGTCAAAATATATATAGATATATTTTCAAATGTTTACAAATTAATAAAATGTCTTGAGCCAACAAGTATTCAACTCCTTTGTTATGGCAAGCCTAAAATCAGGACTAAAACTGTGCTCAACAAGTCACTTAATAAGTTGCATGGACTCCGTCTGTGTGCAATAATAGTTTTTAACATGATTTTTTAATGACGACCTCATCTCTGTACACCACACACACAATTATCTGTAAGGTCCCTCAGTCGAGTAGTGAATTTCAAATGCAGATTCAACCACAAAGACCAGGGAGGTTTTCCAATGTCTTGCAAAGGACAACACATATTGGTAGATGGGTAAAAAAAAAGCAGACATTGAATATCAATTTGAGCATGGTGAAGTTATTAATTACACTTCGGATGGTGTGTCAATACACCCAGTCACCAGAAAGATATTTCACCATGAGGCCTATGGTGACTTTAAAACAGTTACAGAGTATAATGGCTGTGATAGGAAAAAAACTGAGGATGGATCAACAACATTGTAGTTACTCCTCAATACTAACTAAATGACCGAGTGAAAAGAAGAAAGCCTGTACAGATACAAATATTCCAAAACATGCATCCTGAAGAAAAATTGCAAAAAATGTGGTAAAGAAATCACTGAGTACCACTCTTCATATTTTCAAGCATGGTGGTGGCTGCATATTGGGTATGCTTGTCATTGGCAAGGACTAGGGAGTTTTTTAAGGATCAAAATAAATGGAATAAAGGTAAGCACAGGCAAAATCCTAGAGGAAAACCTGTTTCAGTCTACGTTCAGTCTACTTTCAGTCTACTTTCCAACAGACACTACAATTGGTGCCCTTCTTTGCGAGGCATTGAAAAACCTCCCTGGTTGAATCTGTGCTTGAAATTCATTACTCGATTGAGGAACCTCACAGATAATTGTATGTGTGGGGTACAGAGATGGGGTAGTTATTCAAAAATAATATTGACCATTGTTATTAAACACAGAATGAGTCAATGCAACTTATTATGCGATTTGTTAAGCATACTTTTATTCCTGAATTTATTTAGGCTTGCCATGACAAATAGGTTGAATACTTATTGATTTATTAATACGTGTTGACATTTCAGCTTAATATTTAAATTAATTTCTAAAATGTTCTGCAAACAAAATTCCACATTGACACTATGGGGTGTTGTGCATAGATCAGTGACAAAAAAAATCTAATTTTAATCCATTTTAAATTCAGGCTGTAAAGCAACAAAATGTGGAAAAAGTCAAGTGGTTTGAATACTTTCTGAAGGCACTATTTGAAACAGTCGATGTCATTAGAGTGACTCTGAGCTGAGGGCTAAATGTAGTTGCCTAACCCTGTCATATTGTGTGCCACTATTTTGCATCATACTGTATTTTAAGCCATTTGTACATGACATTTAATACATGTTAGTGTCCTAAATTATAGTTGCGGAGTACATTGAGTACATTTTACCTTCCTTCATAAACCCTACTATGCCGAAGGCCAGGGTCAAGATCTGATGAGATTTTATACCAACTGAGCACCCTGCTCTTGCATCAGTAGGCTACACAAGACTGTCTCCAGTGATCCCAATAGCAGGGGTGTCAAACTCATTCCATGGAGGGCCGAGTGTCTGCAGGTTTTTGTTTCTTGCTTTGAATTAAACCCTACACAACCAGGTGTGGGGTTCCTTACTAATTAGTGACCTTAATTTGTCAATAAAGTATAAGGGAGGAGTGAAAACCTGCAGACACTTCTTGGCCCTCTGTGGAATGAGTTTGACACCTGTGCCCTATAGGTTCTACTTGTGCAGATTCTGTCCATAGGCATGCTGTGTCTGCACTAATCATCACCACTCTCTGGCTGTTACAGTGGTGGATACAGTGGCTCACAAAGGAGATGTCAGGGTAGCCACAGTAGCACTTTTGATGAGCACTGCTGAAGTGGCTGCAAGATCAATCTCAAACCCAGAGAGCGAACAGACTTTAGTCTACAGTCATGAGATGTTGTGCATTTAGAGTGCTCTGTGCCAAATTGGAGGTCAAAGAAAAAGAGAACTACTGCGGATTATACACAATGACCATGCTGCAGGCACTCACTGCGGACAATCAAATCTCCAACATAATGCACATGATTGATCATTTCAGCAGGTCAATGTCGTATAAGACTGCATAAGTCTTGTGTTGCAATCCTTCCACTGCCATCTCGTTGACTAAAGTCCGAGGCGAACCTTTTTTGAACAAGACAACAGAGTAAAAAGTATTGCCATTTGTGGACAACAAAATAGGCCAAAATAGAACCTTTTGATCAGGTAATTGTTTGCCTATTGTCCTTATGAAAGAGTATTAATATATCTCTAAAAGTATGGTACATTTTTCAAATACAAAATTCATTCATGATGTTCAAACATCATATATTACTAATCACAATAGTAATCTCTATATTGTGTGAACAGGATTTAAAAAAAATAAAACTAGAATACCCAACTTGCATTTTAGCCTATGGGACAATATACACACCCTTTTAGCATACAAACATTGACATTTTGAGAAGAATGGATCGATTATTTTCAAGCTGTTCCAACATAATACAATGGATCTGGAATTCAAAGTATTTCACTATAGAATTTGCAGATGTTGAATATGATAATATCCACATGTTTTGTGGATATGATTGATATGCCTTAATCCTTTGCTTTTAAATAAATTGGCATATTTTCTATTGTAGGCACGTTTTCTGTCTAATTGTGCGATAGGGACTACTCTGTATTTTAATCTAAGCTGTAGGACGGGGCCTGTTATATATTGGCATGTTCTGGCATTCAATTCCCACAAGGCAAGGTTGCCCACAAGCTTTGGGGCCCCCAACTCCCAAAAATGAATTTGCTTTAAAACTACAACATTTTCTCTCAGCCTCATGGCAAAATTTGAAGAAAAGCAGAACATTTGTTCAGAGATTCTTGAAAGTCGGGAAAATCATTCTCCAGCAGGGAAAATTTATTTTTATAGTTGAAAATTATTAATTTTGTTGCATTATTTATTTTTTACATTTTAACCATTTTTCTCCCCAATTTCGTGGTATCCAATTGTTTAGTAGCTACTATCTTGTCTCATCGCTACAACTGCCGTACGAGATGAAGCCACACTGCGCATCCAACCCAGAAGCCAGCCACACCAATATGTCAGAGGAAACACCGTGCACCTGGCAACCTTGGTTAGCATGCACTGCGCCTGGCCCGCCACAGGAGTCACTGGTGTGTGTGATGAGTTAAGGATATCCCTACCGGCCAAGCCCTCCCTAACCCGGACGACACTGGGCCAATTGTGCATCACCCCACGGACCTCCCGGTCGCGGCCAGCTCCCTTGACCACTGCGCAACCCGGGAGGCCCAGGGACTCAGAGATTTTTGATTGGTTCCAAACTCCACCTCTTTTACTTTACTCTGTCAATGTTGAGAACTGCCTTGAAATATCCCCAGAGCTCTTCTATCTCTGTAGTATCCGCCCACCATACTTTATCATCCTGCAGCCCTTTTATGAGGACTCAGTGCTGTAGCAGCAGCGGCCCATCCCACATTTCAGCGGTGTCCCTACATCCCATGTCTGAGCTCCCCCTCATGTGGCTGACAGCCGTGGCAGCCCAGTGACGCGAGGGGAGTGGATTACTCTTTCCACCTTACTTCACTCGTCCTGTGGGAAACGGTGTGCACAGTCTTCATGCTAGTTAAAGCTGCTGTCTCGGATCTTTACACCACACCTACACACACACACAAATACAGCACCTTTTTGTTGCATTATTTGTTCTTAAAATGTACATTTCGGGGAATTTGATCACAGAAAATATTTGTTTTGGGAATTTTCAAAATACTTTCAATATTATTCATGTTGGCTCTATGAATGGAAATGCCCTTGTCCGGAGCAAAGTTTAAAATTCTAAAAACTAGCAATAATGATTATTAACTGAAAAATGATCTTATGTATATAGTTTCTTGCAATAGCCCTCTGTGACTTTAATATTTCTCTCAAAAATGTGATTCCTAAAAGAATCTGGAGATAAAATAAAAAAAATCCTAAATCAATCAGGAATGAGCAGGGTCAGCTATACTGTACCGTAAGGACCCCTTATTCATTTCGTAATTACATGTAGTGCAACAAGACCACTCATGGTCTGTAAAGTTTTCTACTTTTACTAGATTTAAACAAACAGTATTGGAATCACCTTGGTCACAAAACTCCATCTGCCTGATAGATTAAGATAGTATAGGAATTTTGGTTCGAAACACCTTCCTATTATTGAGTTGCACCCCCATCTTTTGCCCTCAGAATAGCCTAAATTCGTCGGGACACGGACTCTACAAGGTGTTGAAAGCATTCCACAGGACTTTAATGCACAACTCATCAGCTGTTTGTGGCCAGGCAAAAAAAACTAATGTCAAAGTCAACATAGCTACTAGACATAACGCGTTAGTGGCCTCCTAAGTGGCACAGTGGTCTAATTCACTTCATTGCATTGCTTGAGGCATCACTACAGACCCAGATTCGATCCCAGGCTGTGTCACAACCTCCGTGACCGGGAAACCCATAGGGCTGCGCACAATTGGCCCAGAGTCATCTGGGTTAGGGGAGAGTTTGGCCAAGCGGGGCTTTACTTGGCTCATAGCGCTCTAGCAACTCCTTGTGGTGGGCTGGGCACCTGCAGGCTGACTTTGGTTGTCAGTTGAACGGTGTTTCCTCTGACACATTGGTGCGGCTGGCTTCGGGGGTAAGTGGACAGGTGTTAAGGAGTGTGGTTTGGCGGGTCATGTTTTGGAGGATGCATGACTCAACCTTTTCCCCTCCCGAGCCCATTGGGGAGTTGCAGCAATGAGACAAGATTGTAATTGGATATGACAAATAAATAAATTAAAACTAAGAAGAAAAAGAAATAACGCGTCAGTAAACCCACTAAAATTTAGCAGTTACATCAACGGGACCAGATGGCAATAAATGTGTAAAACCAAAACTTACCTTGACTTGATAGTGTTCCAGTGTTGGATAGCCATAGCTAGCTAGCGAACATATTGTAGCATCCCTCTCTG
The DNA here is from genome assembly GCF_036934945.1 of Oncorhynchus masou masou. NCBI lineage: Eukaryota > Metazoa > Chordata > Actinopteri > Salmoniformes > Salmonidae > Oncorhynchus > Oncorhynchus masou. The sequence continues at coordinate 58,103,808 of NC_088212.1, forward strand.
TTTGAGATGGGTGTTTGAGTAGGCTAAACTAGCTAGCTGCATTCACTAGCTAAGTGAAAGTGAAAAAGAAAATAGCACGAAGTATAGCTCTCGCTCTATCTCTCTTGCTTCTCCTTCCATTTATAAATACATTAATTTGTTCCAAACTGTTCAACTATCGTCTTTCTCTCTCTTTGTGTCAACTATTCACCACATTTTATGTACTGCACTGCTAGCTAGCTGTAGCTTATACTCTCAGTACCAGATTCATTATCTGATCCTTTGACAACACGTGGACAACACGTCAGTTCATGCTGCAAGAGCTCTGATAGGTTGGAGGACTTCCTCCGGAAGTTATCATAATTACTGTGTAAGTCTATGGAAGGGGTGAGAACATTGAGCCTCCTAGGTTTTGTATTGAAGTCAACGTATGCAGAGGAGGACGGAAACTAGCTGTCCTCCGGCTACACCATGGTGCTACCCTACAGAGTGCTGTTGAGGCTACTGTAGACCTTCATTGCAAAACAGTGTGTTTTAATCAATTATTTTTGATGTGAATATATTTAATAAAGTTTTAATCTACCAATAGGTGACCTTTTTTGCGAGGCATTGGAAAACCTCCCTGGTCTTTGTGGTTGAATCTGTGCTTGAAGTTCACTACTCCACTGAGGGACCTTACAGATATGTGTGTTGGGTACAGCAATGGGGTAATCATTCAAAAATCATGTTAACCACTATTCTTGCACACAGAGTGAATCCATGCAACTTACTATGTGACTTGTGAAGCACATTTTTACTCCTAAACGTATTTAGTATTGCCATAACAAAGGGGTTGACTCATCATTTCAGAAACGTAATTCCACTTTGACAATATGGGGTATTGTGTGTAGATTAGTGGCACAAATGTAATCCATTTTAAATTCAATCAGTAACATACAATATATGGAAAAGGTAAAGGGGTGTGAATACTTTCTGAAGGCTCTTGCTAAATACATGTATTTGACAATACTATACTACTGAATGCAATAGGCCACGCACCCGATCCGCGCCTATTGGTGTCAGATAGTTTGGTCAAGTCTTACATCATTATCAACCTCAATTATTCTAACAGTACATTTATTCACATTTGTAAGTAACAATGTCTGATTTGTACGTCTTTGTCTGTCTATGATCAAAACTCCTGAATGTGGTATGTCATTGCAAAGAGTTGGGGTAATTGTGTCCGACAATTCGTGAAAGTGGTCTGTTACTTTACATACGAAGCGTTTCATCAAGTCTACATCCGGGTTTTTTTCCTAGGCAATGGAGGCAAATCACCTCCGTTCCTTAGGCAAAGTGAAATAAATTCACCGCACCGTCACATAAAGTAGTTCCTCTACTAAATGCGATTTAATCTGTATTTATGCATACAATCACAATATACTGAAACGATTTAATACTTTAATTATATTATTGAATCAATCAGAGCCATTGGTGACTTGTTTTGTGCGAAGTGCCCCTTAGTTTTCCTTGCCCCGTTCTCGCTCGCTCTTCCTACGCGCATTGATGTGCAATGTGCTCAGGATAGGGGGGTGAATGAGATTGACGAAGAGTTCTTGTTCTGTATCTCAGTTTTTCTCTTTATACTCAAATTAAATAGTGGGAAAAATTATCGGGAAAATCACATCATATGCAATGGAGTGTATTTGGATATTAAGTGGATAAATACACGCTCTGGGCGTTTTTCGGTGAAGAAGTACTACGGTGTTTGTAAATATTTATTTAAATAATTTGTGTGAGAAGAGCAGGGTTGGCTGCTGCTCAAGTGAGTAAAAGAGGAGGGTAAGAACATCTCGGGATCTTTCTATTATTATAAGAACTTTCATTTTCATCTCTGCTACTCTCTTTATTATTTGATTAATATTGTTGTTTTAGATCAAGTGTATTCGCATTTTAGTCGAGGGAAAGCAGTCGCTGAGCAATCGTTTTGTTCATATATCCATATTCTAGGAGTTGGGTGATATTTTATAAGTGCCTTGCTATTGGAGGGCATTGAACGTAGTGCGTAAAGGGGCTGATTCTAACTTGCGCTAAGCTTTACGCCTCTGTTATACAATAAAAACACCGTTTGCAAAGAATTTCAAAGCACAATTATAATGTATTTTGTTGTGTAATGAACTACCGGACAGTCATCCATTTCAGATGTCTATGTTATTAAGTCGATTTGTCTGCTTTTTAGTTGAACGAATGCTTTGTTGCTTGCCCTCTGTTTCTTTTTCGTAAAGGAACGCTGTATCGCGACGAGTAACACGTAATAGCGCCACAAAAGCGTTAGTGAATGCTATTGAGTAGGTTACCATTTCACGTAAAAGAAAAAAACGTATCACACAAGTTATTGTATTTTATTCCAAAAGAGGTATAACATACGTATATCCTGTTCTCGCGTAGTTCATTTATGTTGCAAGTTAATACCATGTGATATTTGAGTTAATACTATACCATAACTAAGTGGTTTCACATTGAACAACCAACTTGCTATTTGGAGGAAGAACTCCAGCTCGCAAATGATATTTAGCTAATTTAGTTTTGCTTGCATCAAGTGCACTAAGATAGTTTCTCCTGGTGCCCTACATACTAGCATACTCTGAGAAAGAATAAGAATATTTCCCTACTGAACAATATATAACTAATTCTCAGGATTCGCTATACAGTCATTTCCCCCCAAATAAATGTGGCCTAGCTGGTGAAATCGTGGGGGGTAGTTGTAGGCCCTATTCCACTCGAACGGCTGAGATTGGAACGTTTGATATTGTATCAGTTTTTCTTAATCGAGTCCCTTATTCTTAGTTTGATTGAGTGGCAGACAGGTGCAGTGACGTGTCCAGTAGGTCACTTTAGGAGTAGGACGTGTAAGTCGACCCATCTGTAGTTTAAATTTCCAGTTTTGCATCACGTTCGTGTTTGGCCCCACTTTATATCATGTATTTAGACAGGTGCTGTGGAATTACAGTGTAGGAAGGGTACTCATTGGTGTACTCACTTACTGCACTGTTGGAGCTAGGAATACACGCATTTTGCTACACCCGCAATAACATCTGCTAAATATTTGTATGTGACAATAACATTTGATTTGATAGTATATAGGCCCAGCCTGGTCTCATAGACTTGACGTAACATAGTAAATGTAAAAACGGGACATCCAAATTAATATGATATGTTATGTTTGATATTGTTTTGTTTTTTTACCCCCTTTTTCTCCCCAATTTTGTGGTATCCAATTGGTAGTTACAGTCTTGTCTCATCGCTGCAACTCCCGTACGGACTTAGGAGAAGGTCGAGAGCCATGCATCCTCCGAAACAAAACCCAACCAAGCCGCACTGCTTCTTTACACAATGCCAGCTTAACCCAGAAGCCAGCCACACCAATGTGTCGGAGGAAACACCGTACACCTGGCGACCATGCATGTGCCCGGCCCGCCACAGGAGTCACTAGAGCGCGAAGGGACAAGGACATCCCTGTCGTCCAAACCATGCCCTAACCCTATTTTTGCCAACAGGACTGGATTTTTTTCTGTTTGTCGCACCATTATCAATAAACCCTAGAAAAGTCCAGGAGGCCCACCGTTTCTGAGATACTGCAACCGGCACATACCATGCTCAAAGTTGCTGAAGTCACTCATTTTGCCCATTCTAACGGTTACGGGGTGGTTTACCTAAACCGCTGAGTGTATGTATATTTTTTATTTTACTAGGCAAGTCAGTTAAGAACAAATTCCTATTTTCAATGACGGCCTAGGAACAGTGGGTGAACTGCCTTGTTCAGGGGCAGAATAACAGATTTGTACCTTGTCAGCACGGGGATTCAAACTTGCAACCTTTCGGATACTAGCCCAACACTTTAACCACTAGGCTACCCTGCCCCGCCGTATTATAATACATTAGTTTTCCGTATGGGTAACTTTATCCCCTAGCCTAGCTAATGTTATCTACCTAGCTAATGTTAGCTTTAGCCACCTGGCTAATGTTAGCCACAACAAATTGGAATTAGTAACATATACATTTTTGCTAATTCGTAAGATATTGTACGCATGAGTTGGAACCGGTTCAGGGAACAGAACCGAAAACTGTAAAAGAACAGAAACAGAAATGAAAGTGATCTATATTGTTCCAGAATAGAACCATTATTTTAAAAGTCTGGGACCCAGTTAATAACATTTATTTTACGTTCTTGACATTTTTTTCCAGTTTCCCAAAAATCGAACAAAGTGCCAATGCAAAGCCCTCACTGTCTGCCAGTGGATGTGTGTGTAGGCTACCTTCCCCTCCCCCTCAGAAGCATAGGTCACTGGAGTCTACTGACAACATTACAAACGTGATTCAGAAATTATGGAGAGATGTTTAATTATAGAAGAATGGATTAACTTTTTCAATGCTAATTAAGGATATTATAGTTATCAAGCTTCACATTGGATTTAACTGACTACAAAAAGGTAAGATGAGTTTTTAATTCTAGTGCTGTTCTGTACAAACAAGCTTGTTAGCTCGCTAGCTAACGTTTGCTCTGGTCCAACGTTAAACCAAATCGGAAATTCAAAGACATTCAAAGTTCCTCCATAGAAGCTGCTCCTCTGTAGGTATAATTCTGTGGGCCTAATTCAGATAATGCAACAAGATGCCCAGCGCTTCAAGGCAAGCTTCCTTCACCCTCTTGCTCTAAACTGGTCTGTCTGTAGTGACTGGCAGCACCGTGTTTGTGCTTGTCTTTTGTTATGATTAAACCATGATGTTACGGAAAAATGCAATTTGCTCTTAACAACTTTCATTTACAGATTAAATAATGGTTCTGTTCAGGACGAAACAATTTGATTTTTTTAAAGTTCCAACCCCTGATTCCACAAATTGCAATTCGTTACATATCATATGAAATGGATGATGGACATCCACAAATTAATACGTACCATATGAAATGTAACATATCATGCTAATTGGAGTGTTATGGATTTACATTTATTATGTTACGTATACCCCTGAGTCCAGGTTGGTAGGCCGTCACCTGTTATACCTATAGTACTAACATTAGCATGAGTATCATGCACAATTTCAAGGATTTCTGCAAAAAGTACAGGTTTTAGAAAATAAAGTAACTTAATGTTGATGATTTAGATTTTTCACTGCAATGTCCTAACCCTCACTCTAATAATTGTGCATACCATCAAAGAATGGGCCATGAACAAAAACATAAACAACGGTGCAAATGCATTTAATACATTACATTTTTACGTGCAAATAGCACTCACTTTCTATCATATGTTTGTAGGCTATGATGTTCAAGCAATGACATTCCATGAGAGCGACATACTGTAACGTTTTTTGAAACATAATTTGAAGCTATACAAAATTGTTTACAAAGTTTTCTATGATATCAAAAACAATGGACTAAGTGGTTTTAATAATGTATTAACAAGTCATATTCTTCTAAATCAAGAGATATAGACTATATCCATAATTGAAATTACTAGAACCCTTAGTAACCTACAGTATGAAAAAGCAGTGTACTTCTGCTAGATTATTTGAATAGGTAGTAGCTCAGCCTCCTGATATGTAACACTAAGGCTGGCAATTGCCAGGGACCTTCCCGATATTATCACAATGCTTAGGACCCGATATGATATGTATTGTGATTCTCACAATTCTATATGTATTGCAATTCGACATTGCGATTTGATGTTCCAAACATATTGCTCACTATTTGTCTGCAGCTGAGAGACAAGACAGAGCATGAGAAAATGAGTTTAGATCAGCCATGGAAGTAAAAGTGCTATTTGCACATAAAAATGTTATGCATTAAATGCATTTGCACCATTGTGCCACGAACAAAAACATAAACAATCTTTAATGGTAACGTAACAAAATGTAGAAAAAGTCTAGGTGTCTGAATACTTTTCGAAGGTACTGTATAGCAGCACCAACAAAAAAAATCATTCATATTTTATTTTTTTTACAAACCAAAACTAATTTGCAGGCTTCAGTATACAGTTATTTCCCCCGAATAAATGTGGCCTAGTGACATGTAACTGTATCGTATTCCCCCATTACTAATGTACACCTGGACTGTGTTTTACCTATATACCCCCTTCCCCTGAAATTGGCATGTTCTCAAGGATAGTGAGGGAAGGATATGGGGAGAGCAGGAGAGAGAGATAGTGAGAGAATGGGAGAGGGAGGAAACCAGTCCACTCAGCCAGGTGGTAAGCCCATGTAATGGCCCCAATGTTATTATTGTTCTCTTGGCAAAAGGCCCTGGCCGGAAATCAATCCGCCGGCTGGGAGGCTGTAACACTGCTGTGATTTGACTCGCTCTCTTTCCCAGTTTTCACTCACTATGAAATGCTTACACACCGTGTACAAAACTAGTAGGATGTTTTGGGGAGTTTGCACATTCATCTCTTTTTATTTTCTCGGCGTTATAGTTCATCATCAGAAAGCAGTAGGTTACTTTTAATTAAGTTGTACAGAACATCAAAATCTGGATTTAAATGCCAACGATTATCAAACTGTCTTCATAGAGAAAATACTCCATTTGTTTTATCCATTTTACTCTAGACTAGAAAATGGTCTAATGTACTATTAATACTTTAAAGGCCCAACCAGGCCTGAAGAGCAGAGGGTAGTCCATACTATCCAAAGCATAGTAAAGTGAGATGATGTAAAACAAAAACAGAAAAATACTATTCCAAAACATTATGCTGAATATTCCTTGCACATCACAATCTAATGACTTTGTGGAGTAGCCTTGGGCCCTGAGGTCTTTGAATGGGCTCTACAGAGAGAGAAGAGAGAGTGGACAGCAAGTGTTTTGGGCCCCTGCTGTGGGTTAGGAAAGCCCACGCTATGACATGCTGCTGGACGTCGCACTGCAACATTATTTAAGTGGAGTGGCTTATCTGATTGCCTCTTTTTTGTGTCACAGCTGCCACCCCCTCAATGCAAAATTGGATGGTGTTCAAAACTGAAGACTGTGTGAAGGTAAAGCTATGAACATGTATTGTGTGTGTGTGTACGTTTAAATGCAATCCTTAACATGAAGAAAAACCAATAACTGCAAATGTGAATAACAGTGCAGTTTTCACAAAACAACATTATTATACTTGTTATAGCCTAACTAGACGATAGGCAGGATAAAGGCCTCGAAAGTTGTGTAATTTAAACAAAACCAGAGAGGAAGAGGTGAACTTTAGGCTGCTTTGGTGAATTTGCGAGGCATGCAAGACAAAACATTGAAAGATACAGATAACCAAGACATACAGTGCGTATTCAGGCCCCTTGACCTTTTCCACATTTTGTTACATTACAGCCTTATTCTAAAATGGATTAAATATTTTTTTTCAGCAATCTACACACAATACCCCATAATGGTTATAGTATCTATATCTTTCAATGTTTTGTCAAAGTGAAAACAGATTTTTAGATTTTTTTGCAAATGTATTAAAAATATTAAACAAATACCTTATTTACATACGTATTCAGACCCTTTGCTATGAGACTTGAAAGACTTCAACATCCTTGAGATGTTTCTACAACTTGATTGGAGTCCACCTGTGGTAAATTCAATTGATTGGGCATGATTTAGAAAGGCACAGACCTGTCTATATAAGGTCCCACGGTTGGCAGTGCATGTCAGAGCAAAAACCAAGCCATGACGTCGAAGGGATTGTCCGTAGAGCTCCGAGACAGGATTGTGTCAAGGCACTGATCTTGGGAAGGGTACCAACACATTTTTTCAGCATTGAAGGTCCCCAAGAACACAGTGGCCTCCATCACTCTTCAATGGAAGACGTTTGGAACCACCAAGACTCTTCCTAGAGCTGGCCGCCCGGCGTAACTGAGCAATCAGGGGAGAAGGGGCTTTCAATAGGAAGGTCACCAAGAACCTGATGGTCACTCTGACAGATCTCTAGAGTTCGTTTGTGGAGATGGGAGAACCTTCCAGAAGGACAACCATCTCTGCAGCACTCCACCAATTAGGCCTTTATGGTAGAGTGACCAGACGGAAGCCACTCCTTAGTAAAAGGCACATGACAGCCCACTTGGAGTTTGCCAAAAGGCATCTGAAGACTCTGAGACCATGAGAAACAATATTCTATGGTCTGATGAAACTAAGATTGAACTCTCTGGCTTGAATGCCAAATGTCACGTCTGGAGGAAAGCTGGCACCATCCCTACGGCGAAGCATGGTGGTGGCAGCATCATGCTGTGGGGACATTTTTCAGCGGCAGGGACTGGGAGACTAGTCAGGATCAGGGAAAAGATGAACAGAGCAAGTACATAGAGATCCTTGATGAAAACCTGCTCCAGAGTGCTCAGGACCTCAGACTGGGTAGAAGGTTCACCTTCCAACAGGTCAACGAGCCTAAGCACACAGCCAAGACAACGCAGGAGTGGCTTTGGGGACAAGTCTCTGAATGTCCTTGAGTGGCCCAGCCAGAGCCTGGACTTGAGCCCAATTGAACATCTCTGGAGAGACCTGAAAATAACTGTTCAGCAACGCTCCCTGTCCAACCTGGCAGAGCTTGAGAGGATCTGCAGAGAGGAATGGGAGAAACTCCCCAAATACAAGAAGACCCGAGGCTGTAATCGCTGACAAAGGTGCTTCAACAAAGTACTGAGTAAAGGGTCTGAATAGAAATTAAAAAACTAAAAAAAAAAAAAAAACTTAATTGCTTTGTTATTATGGGCTATTGTGTGTAAATTGGTGGGTAACATTTAAAAAAAAATACATTCTAGAATAAGGCTGTAATGTAACAAAATGTGGAAAAAGTTGAGGGGTCTGAATACTTTCCAAAGGCACTGTATGCACACCTTCTCTCTTTCCCTCGTGCTGGCTTGCCTGTTATTTCTCTCTGCTCATGATGCGAGTGTGTGTAGAATATCCTAGCCTATTCATTGATCATAGGCCCTGCTTTACTGAAGTTGTGAGACATTGCAACCCAAGAAATGGAGAGTTACAGCATACCATTACGAGATGCAGCTTTTGATTGCCTAGTGCACTGACTTTGTCTGCTTGGTGTCTGACCTGCCTATACTGTGCCCCTCCCCTCTCACACTGTCCCTCGCTAGGTCGCTTTGAAAGTTGCAAGCATTTTTGTTCTCGGAAGTGCGCAACTAATCAGTCTCCTCAGTTCCAAAAAAAACCCCCACTTGTCCCGTGGAAAACGGTGTGCACAGTCATTTTAGCTTGGACTTCATGCTAGTTAAAGCTGCTGTCTCGGATCTTTACACCACACATACAGTACCCCGAGCTTGGCACATGCCAAACCCCAATTCAGCAGTCACAGTCTTGACACTCAGAAATGGGAGTCGACACCGCGAGTCGAAATGCAAGGAGTCGAGGAATCAATTATTTTGGAGTCGCCTCTCCGCCACTACGTCAGTTGGAAAAATGGCAGAGAAAGGCAAGTGACAGCAGTGATGTGTGGCAATACTTCGAGCAGTTAAATGAGAAGGTGGTGAAGTGCAAACTTTGCGAGGTGGAATTGAGGTAATGTAATGGTAGTTCACAGGTGCATCGCTTAACCATCTGAAAGGGACGCACCCTGAGACCCAAACCTTTGCTGGCATTGTGAATTCACATGAAATTGTAGTAAATTCTCATATCATTTTAATGGGAAAACCAAACAAATGTGTCTGTTTTAAACTTTAAGAAAAAAGTATGTATGTGTGTGTGTGTGTGTGTGTGTACAGGTTTATAAACAAATAATTAAATGTTTATAAACTACTTACAAACATGTTGTAAATCCTATTAAGTGTACTTCAATGTGAAGTGTTTTGGAAATGTCTACTTTAATGTCCACCTTAAAAGTAGACAAAAGATAACAACTTGGATAACGGCAACATTTTTACAGTGTTTTATGGCCTGATGCCATTGCTTTGTTATAAGCACAACTTGATTTCACTGTTACAAGTCTTTATGTTGACATATTAGTATTCCTATTGAATGAAGGGATAAAATATCCATCTTCCTGGCTGAACAGGCTGAAAGCTGTCCAGGACTGAGCTTCCGACAGAAGGGATCAATGATGGAATTACAGACCCTCCAAGAGTCCCTGAAAGCGGATATACAAGTTCATCAGGTAACGGCACTACAGCATCTCTCTGCTTTTCTGCCATTTAACCACCATTTGTTCACTTGATTCACCTGGAAATGATCAGACATGTTTCGGGAGGAAAGTTGGTAACACATTCAACTGTGTGGCAGAATGTGGTTGGGTTTTTGTTCATTACACTCCATCAGATTCTTGCCCTCAGGCTGCGCCATGAATACTTCCTCCTTCGACTCATCCTATCTGTCAGCTTATCCACCTCCTCTACTCTGCGTCCTCCTGCCTCTCCCTTCAGTGATTGTCCTTTAAGTATGGTTTAGTGTCGGGTTTGGGTCCGAAAAATATACTTCATCCTGTAAATGTATGCTCTACACTCTTTGAAAAACAAGTGCTACCTAGAACCTAAAAGGGTTATTCGGCTGTCCCCATAGGAGAACCCTTTGAAGAACCCTTTTTGGTTCCAGGTAGAACCCTTTTGGGTTCAATGCAGAACCCTTTCCAAAGACGGAAAGGGTTCTCTATGGGGACTGCCGAAGAACCTTTTTGGAACCCTTTTTATCCCTCTAAGAGTTTATGTGTATGTCTTTTTGAGTTGTATTTCTGTGCCATCCATAATGTTTCTGTTTTGAGGTTTGGCGCATGATACCCTCCGTCTGGTTCAACCCAAATACGGAAACCAGAAACATGAGGAAAGCTTATCCTCGCACCTCTATCACCAGCCAGATGTGCTCCTTATAGCAAAAATGCAAACAGGGCATGTGTTGATTACAATGAGAGTGATCACATTAGAGAGGCCCACATGTTCAGTGTAAGTCAGTATGGTGTTCCTATTCGCAACCACTGAATGTACCTCCTTGTGTTTGTCTGGAATGCTTTGTACAGTGGGGAGCCATGAATGTGCTCTAAGGTTGCAGTATTGGAAGGTGCCTCTGGGGGCCACTGTGTCTACAGTTTGTATGGCTGTGACAACAAGAATGCATTGGGTACTGCAACGTTAAAGGGGGGGGGGGGGTGAGCAAAAGGAACGTTCGCTCAGGAAACGTGAAAACCTATTGCAAAACCTTTTTTTCTAACCTTTATGAAGCATGTGACTTTAGGAACAAGTGACACAGCCTCTCTCCTTGTAGTATATTAGGTGTCTCAATGCATTTGTTATGTGGTTGTTAATAACTTATGTGTCTTTCTATGATTTTTCTCTCACAGAAACTAGTGTCCCAGATGAAACAGGATCCACAGGTAAGCCCCTCCTGTCACTACGGCGGTTGTACCAAATTGCTTGGCCCAAATACACAATATGTTTTGAGGTTGACGTCAGAGGTTTTCAAGCTTTTGAAAGAATTGTAGTATCCCTATTACTCAAAATCTACACAGTTGAAAGATATGACTTAAAACAGCCTAAGAGGAAAACCAGAAAAAAGACCAGTTAAGATATAATGTTTAGAATTTTTTCTCCCCAATTCTGTGGTATCCATTTTTTTTTTTTTTAGTAGCTACTATCTTGTCTCATCGCAACAACTCCTGTACGGGCTCGGGAGAGACGAAGGTTGAAAGTCATGCGTCCTCAGATACACAACCCAACCAAGCCGCACTGCTTCTTAATACAGCGCGCATCCAACCCGGAAGCCAGCCGCACCAATGTGTCGGAGGAAACACCGTGCACCTGGCAACCTTGGTTAGCCCGCGATGAGACAAGGACATCCCTACCGGCCAAGCCCTCCCTAACCCAGATGACCCTAGGCCAATTGTGCGTCGCCCCACGGACCTCCCGGTCGCGGGCGGTTACGACAGAGCCTGGGTGCGAACCCAGGGTCTCTGGTGGCACAGCTGGCGCTGCAGTACAGCTCCCTTGACCACTGCGCAACCCGGGAGGCCCAGGGGCTCAGAGATTTTTGATTGGTTCCAAACTCCACCTCTTTTACTTTACTCTGTCAATGTTGAGAACTGCCTTGAAATCTCCCCAGAGCTCTTCTATCTCTGTAGTATCCGCCCACCATACTTTATCATCCTGCAGCCCTTTTATGAGGACTCAGTGCTGTAGCAGCAGCGGCCCATCCCACATTTCAGCGGTGTCCCTACATCCCATGTCTGAGCTCCCCCTCATGTGGCTGACAGCCGTGGCAGCCCAGTGACGCGAGGGGAGTGGATTACTCTTTCCACCTTACTTCACTCGTCCTGTGGGAAACGGTGTGCACAGTCTTCATGCTAGTTAAAGCTGCTGTCTCGGATCTTTACACCACACCTACACACACACACACACACACACACAAATACAGCACCCAGAGCTTGGCACACTCCCCACATAACACGCAAACCCCAACTCAGCTGTCACAAATGAACAATTCTTCACAGCTATGTGTAAGTGAGCTATAACAGGCTTGTTGCTCTCTTCTTTTTTTTGCTGCAGAATGCTGATTTGAAGAAGCAGCTCCATGAACGTCAAGCCAAGATCACAGCGCTGAGTGAGCAGCAGGTAGGCAACTGAAACAGGAGAGGGGAGTGGTGGCTCTGGGATTTCATACACCATCACACTGGCACACACCAAGGTCTTTACCAGTCTTACATTACTGCACTGTGTATTAAAATGCTAGAGGTTCTCTACATGACAGAGCCTACTTTCACTTCCTGCCTGAGCTATCCTTTCTTTCTTTTCTTCTTCTCTGTCCTTCTTCTGGAGAGTAGGCCTAGACAAGTCAATGTGGCAGATCGAAGAGTCCTGCATGCTTCTGCATGGGATTGATGTTTTCTGTACAGTTGAGGGTGTGAGCCTAGGATCACTTTGAGTTGGGTTTTGCTTCTTCAGGCTAGGGGCTTAGAGCAGGTGTCTGACTGATCCAGTTTCATGGTGATAAAAAGCACCACTCTTTGTGAAGCTGTTAACATTCACATCCATTGACAACCGTGGGATGGTTAGAGATAAGAGTCATTTGAGACTTTAACAGTTTATAGGACCTATGTACAGCAGTGGTGCGAAGTACTTAAGTAAAAATACTTTAAAGTACTACTTAAGTTGTTTTCTATACTTTACTTTACTATTTATATTTTTGCAAACTTTTACTTCACTACAATCCTAAAGAAAATGATATACTTTTTACTCCATACATTTTCCCTGATACCCAAAAGTACTCGTTACATTTTGACAGGAAAATGGTCCAATTCACACACTTATCAAGAGCACATCCCTAGTCATCCCTACTGCCTCTGATCTAGCGGTCTCACTAAACACAAATGCTTACTTTGTCAATTATGTCTGAGCATTTGAGTGTGCCCCTGGCTATCCGTTTGTTGACGTCTGGTTTGTTTAATATAAGGAATTTGAGATGGTTTATACTTTTGAAAGTTAAGTACATTTTTGCAATTCCATTTACTTTTGACACTTAAGTATATTTAAAACATTTACTCAAGTAGTATTATCTTGATTTTTTCTTGAGTCATTTTCTATTAAGGTATCTTTACTTTTAATCAAGTATGACAATTGAGTACTTTTTCCACCACTGATGTAGAGTATATACCGTATATTTGTTATTGACTTACAAGTACAACTGGCATGCATGCAGGCTAGTGTTAGTGAATTTGCCCCTCAACCAATCATTAACATATTATTGTAAGAGGCTTTGTTTTGGCGATTTGAACTGAGTCAAACTAAACTTTTGGAGACATGTTGTTTTTCCTCTTAACCACTTTGCTGCATATAAACTTACCCTGTTATTGTGGTTTAATGAAGTCTTGGGAATGATAGAGGTTTCTATTGAACCTCTGTTTACAATGTCCCTGGTGTCTAATTTTCTTTACAGACTAAATGAAGGGGTGTGATTCCTGTAGAAGTGTCCCATTTCTTTCCACCTGTCACTTATCGATCGTCCTCTCTCTAGTCTAGGGCCTCTGTCGGCTCAACCAAAGAGGTTTTTAAAACGTCAAATTTAAACGCTGTTTGGGAAGGGCCTGGATTCCCTTTCAAAAGAAAAATAATTGCCATTTTATTTGTGCAGAGGCCAAAGCTTTTGTTGTACCTTAATTGAGTCTGTGTTGCTGTCTTAGTTTTGAGAAGCCTTAAGCTTTATGTTTGTTTAACGGTTATGCTATGAGAATATTTGGTCACATACTCACAGTGGATGCATGGGTATCTGATCTGAAGAGAAGTTCAACACCGATTGAGAGCTGTTCTTTGAGAATCAAGGGGAGCATTTTACTGGAATTAGCATCAAACCTGCATCCCCAAAGTCCCATCCAGACACTGCTTGTGGCGGTGCACTTTCTCAGTCTATTCTTATTACCCCCTCAAGATATGCTTATTAATACAACTTTGCTGTTGCAGTCTCTCCTGTATTCACTTTACATGGAGTCAATGTCTTCATTATTTAACTTACATGAAGTTGCTCCACACCTTGAGGCTCCTTAAGGGAAACATGTTTGACATATATTTGTTACTGGATTGTGTGTGTGTGTGTGTGTGTGTGTGTGTGTGTGTGTTGTGTGTGTGTGTTGGTGTGTGCGCGTGCGTGCGTGCGTGCGTGCGTGCGTGCGTGTGTGTGTGTGTGTGTGTGTGTGTGTGTGTGTGTGTGTGTGTGTGCGTGCGTGCGTGCGCTAAGCGGTTAGTGCTTTTTGATTTATGAGGTCGTTTCGGTTCGATTATTTAAAATAATTATTACGGTCTTCGGGTTTCGATTGAATTATTTGAAGCATTTAAATGCGCTATGCATTATGTGGGTTGAATCCTTTAACAACACAGAATAAAACAATGAATAAAAGTTCAATGATGGTAATGACCCATTGATACTTATCAGTTATTACCCATCGTTTATTCACCTTACTATATCTGAATTAAATATTTGTTGTGTATATTACATTGATTTTACTCGATGACTTTATTATTTCATTCCAAGTCATCTCTATAGAGCTGCCTATACTATGACAAAATCACTATTTTAGTAGTTTATAAAAGTAAATAAGGCATACTTTTACGACTGTTGAATACCAATTATCAACTACTTCGATCAGGGATGGGTAACTGATCAGGGATGGGCCTGTACCCAAATACACAAGCGAGTCCAGAACCAGAATTCAAAATAATGTCATGGGTCAGATCTGATATGATTGTCTCAGGTATGTGTCATTTTTAACTGACTTTTCCAGAAGGATCCATATAGTTTTGAATGCAACTGCTGCAGTAGAGAGAGTGAGAGAGAAATTGTATAATTTATTGCTGCTGCTCTTTACTTTTCACGTAGGTGGCACGTGTAGCTTGTTGTTGTTGTTGTTGGCCAATCATAAGCCATCAAAGCTGCAATAGGCTAGTCATAAAGCCTCTGCGTGGAGAAAAAGTTAGGAGATATCTATTCATTGGAAGATTCATTAAAAGTTTAAGGAGAAGGATAGGCTTCAACGACCTAAAGCCGACAGGTGGGCTGCTACTATTATATTATGAATGGAGTTGTTGTTGTTAGTAACTGTGTAGGACGAGAAAGCGCATGCAGCCTCAATTAGCCTAGCTAGCTAGATTAACTAGCTTCTCCAGGTTTGAAGACAAGTATTACATATAAATAACCTAGCTACGGCAGCTATTAGTCTACTATAGCGTGAGCCGGCTTGGTCGGTTGCAGTTTCTCATCTCTCCCTTCCTCCTCCCTGTTCCCCGGTCACTCGCTCACACTCATAGTAGCCTACACACACAGCACTGGCCCCTGCTAGAGCGTCACTTCTCTCTACCTCCTCCCCCTTGTGCTTTATCAGCTCCAGTTAATAAAGTAGCTTAAAATGTTATTTTTCTGCTGCTTCCCTCAATCAGATCGAACCGGGCCTGGATCCAACCAGGCCTATACGGAACGAGTCTAGCTGTTCCTCAGGTCCGTTTGGAACTGGTCTCTATATTGTAAAAGTTATCTTATGCGTATTGGGTCTGGTTGGGAAATCCCCAGGTCGGTTTTGGAACGGGTCCAACTATTTAGTTTCAAAAAGTCCAATATTCTACAACTCCCTACCACATCGCATAGTTCGGGCATTTCAGGCATAACGCTCTCAGTACTGTATCTTGCCCGGTGCTGAAAGGGACACCTGCTGACGGAGTGTGAATAATACCAGGTTCATTTAACAAGGATGGCAGGCTGCTCAGGCCAAGTATTTCAGCAGCTCAGCTATGAATTTTTAAAAGTGTTTTTTATAAATTCACACTAGCAGCTGATTTATATTCTATGAGGTGCGGGGCCTCCGCTGAGTCGATGTCAGATGAGTGTAGCGTATAAGACCGGAACGATTAGATGATTATATCCATAGAGCATTTACATTTCTTTATCATACTGAACTATTCCTTGTCTGTATGAATAGAGGTAGGAGTGGTGAAAGGTAAATTGAGAGGGTCACTTCATTCTAGCACTATGTGAAAGACAAATACTCAATCTGAGGATTCTCCGCTGACATTAGTCACACCAATGTGCTTTTGGCCATACGACCTCCACCACTGCATTGTAACCAGAAGGAATGAAATATTAAAGTGCTGACTGAAGGTCAGGTTGGTTGTGTGTGGAGAAACCTGGATTCCATTTCAATGGACCTGAGCTGTTTTCATCTAGTGTTTCACGTTGTTCGAGAGGATTCGAGCTGACTTATTTGCTGGAATAGCTTGATTAGGAGTTAAATACTGCAAAGCTCGTGAGGAATAGAATTGTCAATCTTGACATAAGTTGTGTAACACAGCATTTGACGTTCTGCTTATAAACGTATAAATCATTAGTTCATTGTTTGTTAACAAGCTTTTGAAAAAGGTCATTATATGCCATTCGTTCTTGTTAGGACCTTCGCTTAGCCCCCATAATGCACCGATGACTTATTTTATGAGCGGAGAAACGTTTTTCAGAAACCGTTTAGTTAACAATGTCCTGAAAGAGACACTTACAGTTCCACACATCAGCAGTTTTCATTGTGTGTGGACTGAAAAGATGTAGAAAACTCTCTCTCTCTCTCTCACTTAATGAAAAGGCTCAACTCCAGGGATGTCACCCCACCGGGGCTATGGAAGCAGCCAGGCTGTGCTTCTATAAATCATGCTGCAATGATCCAGCCATCGATTTCAGACTGGGGTTGTCTTTAGCACAGTTGAAAACCCTTAAAAATGTCAATTATTTTATTGATTCCTGTATTTTCTTCCTAACTCTCCCCTGTCCCCCATTTACAATATATATATATATTTTACCGTTTTTTTTTGGTCAATCGTCTCTCAGTACTGTGTCTATTTGTCGGTGTGATGTGTTATAATCTGGATTTACCGCGCAGTTCTTTCAACATCACTTCTTGGATTTAAAATAAACTGCCGTGCATTTCGCAGGGGTCGATACTAGGAGCTGTTCTTTTGACTATTTATACAAATGCAATTGGTCAATCTGTTAAACTGTTTACATTTGAATGGATATGCGGATGATACTATTGCGTATGCAATTGACCCAACTACTGACTGGGCTCTGACAAGTCTACAGTCTGATTTTTGCAATTGTGCAGGAAGCCCTCCAAGTAATCCCCGAAAGATGTTTCGATTGGATGCTTTGAAGTCCCTCGGACAATTCAGACAGCTGATTTTTATCATGAAGAATGTGTTAGTTTTAAATGAATGTGTTTTGTATCTTAATGTGTATATAGTCTATACGTTGTGTTTATCTGTACTTCCCTGTTGTATGTGCTTGTTTTTGTATGGCGCAGGGCTCATTTGTGAAAGCGACGTTAGTCTCAATAGGACTTCCCCGTTGGAATAAAGGCAAATAATCTGAATATTCCTCTGAAAATCCTTTTTACTCTGGAAGTGGGAAGTCGCTTTTCGTTGTGATTTGTAGAGACTCAGTAGCTTGTCTTGTGTTTCTGAGCGTTATGAGTTGTCTCATTTTCCCACAGATGACATTTGATTGGTTTTCGAGAGGCATACCCGCTGAGGATGTTTGTGAGAATAAAATGGGTTCAACCTCTGGTCAGACCTGAACCTGATAAACTTGGGACACATGGGAGCAGAAAGTGCTGAACCTCCCTTCTCTAATAATGCACTCCAGGGAGGCTGTGTGTGTCAGTGAGCTGGTGTCTTATGTCTCTTTGTGAGTTGGCAAAGGATTTATCCATATTTTCAAGCAGGTTTCAAGCAGTGGAGTAAAGTTGCAGCATTGTGTATTTATGATACTATGTGATGGTCCCTTCCTCTTTTAAGAGGTGTGCTATTCAACTTGCCCTGCAGAATTCATTTAAAAGGCTCTCCTTTTAAATGAGGAAGCTCTATTGTCTCGGAATACCTGTCTGCCTGTGTGGCTCCCTAGCTCCCACCCAGGGATAATAAAACACCTTGAGCTCCTCCACCGTAGAAATAATGACCCATGGCACTGAAACGAGGCACAATTGAATCGATTTAGCTGCAGTCTGTCCTTTCTTTGACTGCCTCAATGGTTTGAATAGTACGGGGCATTTTATGAGGAGACGGAGCCCTGTGGATCCAGAGAAATGGCACTGCGATGAATGCTTGGGCAGGTCTCAACTGGCCTGGCCAGGACTGAATACAGGGGAATCAGACAGACTGGCTGTGACATGTGACGTTATGGCTCACTGTAAAAGCCTCACAGCTGTTGATAAGCTCGTTGCACTTGTGCCATTTGTGAAAACATGAGGAATAGAAAGACCATATGATAATATGCAAAATACTGGAAAGACTAAAACATTGATGCCAAGGAAAGAACCTGCTCCCCATCTATTGTCAATGCTATTGTTCTGAAGTCACACACATTATCAAGATGTTGTAAATGGATTTACACAGACTTGCTATGCCCTTCTATTCCCCTGGGGACACAGATTTGCTAGTGGTTTTTTTTTGGGCAGGGCTGTTTTATGGCTACTTCAGGACTACTTGGGGCTGGTTCAAGGCTGGTGCAAGTTTGGTTTGGGCTTGGTACAGCAGGGGTAACCTGGCACTCAGTCTGAGCTGTATTTGCAGCCTCTAACGAGAGTCCCTGCTGCGAGGCCCAGATATTATCACTGCTGCTCCTCCATGCGCGTAATCTGGACGTGTGTCTCTGCTGTGTGCCCAGGAAAGAGAAGAAGGAGGTAGGGAGGAGAGAGAAGGGTGGGCATAAAAAGAGCTGGAAACTAAAAGTGCTTTAGTGTTGTTGAGGGATGACTCACAGTATTGCCCTGAAATGAACCCCCCAAAAATTCCTGCATACAATATATGGTCGTCCTCCGCTGCTCTCTTCTAAATGCAAAATATGCAGACAAGCATTGTTTCACGTAATGTCCAATTGAATATGCATCAAATAAAGTATTCTGACTCTTTTTAATATACTTTTTAATTATTACCACACTCTGAGGCTGTACCACACATCAAGTTGTACTTTCCCCTCCTCACACCTTGAAAGCACACACAGTAGAAGCATTCACATTACATTCAGCCCACCAGGTAGACTCCTATCTCTTCTCTGTGTTAGATACCTGCATTGGAGTTAGCCTGCACAGGGTTCAGTGATCACTGTTCCTTAGCAACAGGTGAGCCATATGGTCATTTCTGGCACAGAGTCAAGTCTTTTTGTGAGCAGCTGCCTAGAACTTTTCGTTTTTTTGTTCTGTTGGCGCTTGTAGGGCAATTACGGTTGTGCTTGTGACCGGTACAGGTGTACTGTATGTCAGTGATCTCCCGGTCACCTCCCAGGGAGTGATGACACATCTCTCTTGGACATCTAGCTCCGTCTCAGAGAGGAGAGTAAAAGAGCCAGCCCCCTCACTGACTTCTCCCACTTCCCACTTACAGTTCAAATGTTGGTGAAGTAGCTACGCCTCCATTCTACCCTACAGCCAGTTTAAGAACATCCTCGACACTTTAGAAGCTAACGGGGGAAGAATGCGTCTATCAAAAGCCTGAAAAGAAAGTCCCCATTCCTGAGAAGTGCTGCGGCAGCACGCTGCTAAGTCACTGTCTTGAAAGCAGAGGGAGGGAGTGTGTGTGTGTGTGTGTGTGTGTGTGTGACAGGAGGACGTGCTATCATCCAGCAGCACGGTGCCTCTCAGTGTTAGAATGTCAGCTCCACTCTTCCACACAGATGCTCCTTGCTGTGTGGTCTGGAGAGGAGACTGTGGCAGGCCAGAGGAGAGCAGGAGAAAGAGTGCAGCCTGGCTGGCCGTCACTGGGAGAGTGGGGCCAACTACTGTGCTCTCTGGGAGCTGTGTGGGGAGGAGTTTCGCTAAGACATGCCCCCGCACTGTTCCACTGCAAGCCTGTTCTGTCCGCCCCCGGAAACCTAAAACTACAATCCGGGATTATCTCCTTGATGTCTGACTAATACAGTGAAAATACAGAAATGAGCCTCGTGTACTACCTCCTGGGGTGTGCTTTCCTCGCCGTGTTCTTAAAACTAATGACCCCCACCTGCTAGTTCACCGATCCATAAATCTCCATCCTCCCGGTAGATTAACATTTGCTCAGGCTGAATAAGCGACCAGGCCAAAGTCTTTGACTCAATTGAAAAGTTCCTCCAAAAACACATTTGTTTGCCATGTTTGCCATTTATAGAAGCTTTGAAGGTGACTAAAGACACTGAGCTTGTTGAGTAAGTGGGTATTTGGATGCTGTTTTCGGTTTCCTTTCTATTGTTTCCTATTCTGTACTAAGAAGGATTTGCAGTGTGTGTCATACAAGAAATGCTGGAGGTAATTACGAAAGATTATGAATCACACTACAGCTCAGTGCTAAGAGGCGTCACTACAGACCCTGGTTTGATTCCAGGCTGTATCACAACCGGCTGTGATTGGGAGTCCCATAGGGCGACGTACAATTGGCCAGCATTGTTAGGGTTTGGCCGGGGTAGGCCGTCATTGTGAATAAGAATTTGTTCTTAACTGTCTTGCCTAGTTAAATAAAGGTAAATTAAAATGTAAATTATTTTGAAAATGTTAGAAGAAAATAAACAAGTCACACAATTGTTAATACTATTAGTTGCTTTATCTATATCAAAGCAGATAAAGCACTGCTCCTGGTAGACTCAGTAAATTGATTTTAGAAATTAAGTATGAACCAGATTAAACACATTCATGGAAATGCTAATCCTTTTCCTGCTCAGGGGGCAGTTTACATTGTTCAGCACATTGTACTTTGAAAGTAGATTCGTATTCAGTGCCCTGCACTTCCTCCCACCCCACTAGAGCGTATCTGCAGGGAGCAGGGCTGTCTGGATAGAGAAGAGGTTTTATACCTGCTTAACCCACTTTCACAGTGCTCTGTGGCTGACTGAGAGACTGACTGAGTAAAAGAGAGCAGCGCCTACCCCATGATGCATGTAGTTGCTGAGTAAATACTAAATTCTGGCAGTGATGTGCACTGTGCCAGGGGCTGTGTGTGTTCATGAGGAGACTGTAGAGCTTTTACTGTTGTTTCCACCCAGATTTTTAGCTCTAGTTGTTGTGAACAGGATGGGGGGGGGTAGAGCTAGGTCTGCTGGGTGATGTGTAGCTATAAGGCTGACAACATATGAAGGTGCTGTGTACTGTGGCCAGCCATGATTCCATTAATAGTAGTGACACGTATCCTGTTTGACACTAAACAGAGCTGTGCAGGTTCGTCTGTAGATCTGCTTTGCCAGAGGTTTAAGTAAGGCAGATTGTCGCCTAAAACCGCTACTAGCTACTACTATGCACGTTTATCGGATGCAATTGATCAATTTATATGTATATTTTTTACTCCTATGCTTGTGTATGCTTTTAGAGAACTTATGATTCATTTACTTACCGCCCTCTTGTTCAACCTCTCTGTCTCCACTCCTTTCTGAAATACAAAAAAAGAAGCTGCATTGTCTTTAACGCTCCCCGGCTAATTGTAATTAATTACTACCATTTAACGCACAACAGCATAGTAAATATCCCAGAATCCCAGATCCTTTACAATTCGCCTGTTGTCCGCCATGATGCCATCTCACGGTAGCTCTGACTTTAACCTCCGCTTCAGGCTCTGAGAGGAAGATGAAATGGACAGGATGACCACGGCTTTATTCACTCTCTGTAAGAAAATGTCTACCATTTACTATTGTCAAGCAATCCTTTCATAATGTAACTAATAATGTCATGCGATAATGTCAAGTAACAATGGAACTGGGTAGATGGATATCGATGCGGTATGAAATCACCACAATATAGTGCAACTGAGGTGGCCTGGTTGCGTTTTTGTTTTAAATCACACTCGTACTTACTGTAATATGCATTCGTCACTCTGTCTCCGTGAAGAGCGTTGTCTTGGCAGCGGAGGGTTTGACAGTTAAGGAAATTGACTATAACTATATCGGGTGATAATGAAAGGCACAGGGAAAGGGGTTGTGTAGAAGAGCTACGCAATGACAGGCTAGGACAGGATCACCACTCCTCCTTTCCTGTCACACTCAATGTCTCATCAATATCAAGTGTCATCATCTTTCACTCGTTCATCTCAGTATTTTGCACACAATCTCTGTCAGTTTGTTGCCATGTGAAAAGAGTGAAAATATGACCTTGACTTCATTAGACAGCTGTGGTGTGAGAATAATCTCAAAACAATACAGCTCTACCTGACACTTGGTACTTTTGAATTGACTGTGTGGGCGTAACTGCGTATGTGTGGTGATAGGGTCTTTTGAGCAGTGAATAATTGTTGCTGACGCATTGCATCCTCTGGTGGTGATTACTTCCTCACTATTCTTTGTTGCGAAACAAAAGGACAGTTAGTAGCCCCCTAACTCATGGTTTCCCAACCCCCCCCGCAGATGTTTTACATTTGAGTTTTAACCCTAAACTGGCACATCTGATTCAATTAGTCAAAGGCTTGATGATTAGTTGACTAATTGAATCAGGTGTGCCAGTAGGGTTAAAACAAAAATGTGAAATGTCAGGTGGGGCCGAGGAGAGGGTTGGGAAGCCCTGCGTCTAACTGAGAAAGTCAACAGAAGTCTACTGCAGGGGTTGGCAGCTCTGCAGGCACCCGGAGTTCCGCGAGCACTTCCTGGTTTTGATTGAACCGACCTGGAAGACCAGGTGTGTTGAATTTAGCCAGTCACTGAGATAATCAATTAGTTCAGTTACCTAGTTGGAACAAAATCCTGCAATACTTTCTGCACTCTGGGAACAGGGTTGCCTACCCTTGCTACTGTGTGTACAGATAGCCCAATGTAATCTGTAGTTCTTTGTGTGTGCGCGTGTGTGCATGTGCAAACATGACAGTATGTGTTACAATTACACACACTGGCTGCAGTAGGGAGGCTTTGTATGTGTCATATGGATCTGCCCAGATGGAGCGAGAGGAGAGTGTTAATGTGTGTCTGCGATGGGTTTAGATCTAGCTCAGAGAGATAGCGAGAAAGAAGGGAGAGGGAGAGTGCGGGAGGACTGTGAGGCAAGAGGTAGTGTGAGAGGAATTTCAATCAAGGGCTCAACATGCTGTTTAAATACCATCAGCACAAAAGGGGAGGGGAGACTGTCAAGGGGATAAATCCTCACACCTGAGAGGCTGAGAGGAGGCAGGCAGGCTGGACGGAGGCAGGCAGCCCCAGCCCAACCAGACCTCCCTCCACATGGCTGGAAAGCGCCAGATGTGCCGCTCACATTTCATCCTGTTTCAGAGGAAGATAAAAATGAAAATATAAAGATGAGGAAGAGATTATGGAGGTAGAGGAAAGCCAGAGTCAGCAGGCCTTAAGCCAATGACGATGCACAGGATCTGGCTTTTATGGAAAAAGATACATCTTAGGGAATGTTGATGATTGATGCTGGATAACAATCATTTATAAGTTTTTGTCACATGCCCAAGTACAGTGAAATGCTTTTCTTGCCTTCTCTTTCCCAACGATGCTGTAATCAATATCAGTAGGACTATTAAAAAAAGTAACTTGAACAAAAACACACCAAAAAAAAACTCACCAAAAAATAGAATGTAAGTAAGCTATGTACAGGGTCAGTTCCAGGGTCATTGTCAATAGAAGGTAAATCAAGTGATTGCACTTTTGGACTATTCCATTTGTTTTCCTCTGTACTGGAAAAAAATCAATAAAGCGCAGGGTATTCATTTTAAAAGTATACTGAACAAAAATATAAACGCAACATATAAAGAGTTGGTCCCATGTTTCCTGAGCTGAAATAAAATATCCCAGAAATGCTCTATACACACAAAGCTTATTTCTCTCAAATGTTGTGCACACATTTGTTTACATCCCTGTGAGTGTGTGTTTCTCCTTTGCCAAGAAACTCCATCTGCCTGAAAGGTGTGGCAGATAAAGAAGCTGATTAAACAGCATGATCATTACACAGGTGCACCTTGTGCTGGGAACAATAAAAGGCACACACACAATTCCACATATGTCTCAATTTTGTGGGAGCATGCAAGTGGCATGCTGACTGCAGGAATGTCCAGCAGAGCTGTTGTCAGAGAATTTAATTTTAATTCCTCTACCATAAACCGACCCCAACGTCATTGTAGAGAATATGGCAGTACGTCCAACCGGTCTCACAACCGCAGACCACGTGTTACCACTCCAGCCCAGGAGATCGTCTGAGCCCTTCCACCTGGACAGCTGATTAAACAGAGGAGTATTTCTGTCTGTAATAAAGCCCTTTTGTGGGGGAAAACTCAGTGTGATTGGCTGGGCCTGGCTCGTTTATACTTTGGTTCATTATACAGTGGCAAGAAAAAGTATGTGAACCTTTTGGAATTACCTGGATTTCTGCATAAATTGGCCATCAAATTTGATCTGATCTTCATCTAAGTCACAACAACAGACAAACATAGTGTGCTTAAACTAATAACACACACATGATTGTATTTTTCTTGTCTATATTGAATACATAATTTAAACATTCACAGTGTTGGTTGGAAAAAGTATGTGAACCCCTAGGCTAATGACTTCTCCAAAAGCTAATTGGAGTCAGGAGTCAGATAACCTGGAGTCCAATCAATGAGACGAGATTGGAGATGTTGTATAGAGCTGCCTTTCCCTATAAAAAACACTCACAAAATTGGAGTTTGCTATTCACAAGAAACATTGCCTGGTGTGAACCATGCCTCGGACAAAAGAGATCTCAGAAGACCTAAGTTTAAGAATTGTTGACTTGCACAAGTATCTCTAAAAGTCATGTTCATCAGTCCACGGTAAAATAAATGGTCTATAAATGGAGAAAGTTCAGCGGTGTTGCTAATCTCCCTAGGAGTGGCCGTCCTGCAAAGATGACTACAATAGCACAGCACATATTGCTCAATGAGGTTAAGAAGAATCCTAGAGTGTCTGCTAAAGACTTACAAAAATATCTTGAACAAGCTAACATCTCTGTTGACGAGTCTACGATACGTAAAACACTAAACAAGAAAGGTGTTCATGAGAGGACACCACGGAAAAAGCCGCTGCTGTCCACAACTGCACTTCTGAAGTTTGCAAAAGTGCACTTGATGGTCCACAACGCTACTGGCAAAATATTCTGTGGACAGGTGAAACTACATTTGAGTTGTTTGGAAGGAACACACAACACTATATGTGGAGGAAAAAAAGGCACAGCACACCAACATCAAAACCTCATCCCAACTGTAAAGTATGGTGGAGGGCGCATCATGGTTTAAGGCTGCTCTTCTGCCTTTGGGCCTGGACAGCTTGCTATCATCGACGGAAAAAGGAATTCCCCAGTATATCAAAATATTTTGAAGGATAATTTTATAGGCTATCTGTCCGTCAATTGAAGCTCCACAGAAGTTGGGTGATGCAACAGGACAACGACCCAAAACACAGAAGTAAATCAACAACAGAATGGCTTCAACAGAACTAAATGCACCTTCTGGAGTGGCCCAGTCAGAGTCCTGACCTCAACCCGATTGAGATGCTGTGACATGACCTCAAGAGAGCAGTTCACACCAGACATCCCAAGAATATTGCTGAACTGAAACAGTTTTGTAAAGAAGAATAGTCCAAAATTCCTCCTGAACGTTGTGCAGGTCTGGACCGCAACTACAGAAAACATTGGGTTGAGGTTATTGCTGCCAAAGGAGGGTCAACCAGTTATTAAATCCAAGGGTTCACATACTTTTCCCACCCTGCACTGTGAATGTTTGCACAGTGTGTTCAATAAAGACATGAACACGTATAATTGTTTGTGTGTTTATTAGTTTAAGCAGACTGTGTTTGTCTATTGTTGTGATCTAGATGAAGATCAGATCAAATGTTATGCCCAATGTATGCAGAAATCCAGGTATTTCCAAAGAGTTCACATACTTTCACTTGCCACTGTATATGCCATATGTACAGTATTTGACCCAGGTCTGCTGTACATGGTTTCTATGGTACAGCATGTCATGATGAGGGGGAGTGGGTCTGAACAGAGTGTACCCCTTCATTCCATCTGTTATATCCCTCCCCTGAGATGAGATGGGGAAATAGAGGAGCTTGTGCTTTTATAAAGTCAACCTCATCTGTGAGTCACTGCTTCCCCTCCCATTTGTATGCCATTTAAAATGACAGCATTCTGTCCCCATTGACAGGGGGATGGCCATCGAGGGCCGTGTGATGAAGTGCCATTTACCCTTCTTTCCTGTCACACGCACAGTAGAGATCCCAGTGAGTGTCGTAGGGGACTTATGACAAAGAGGTCTGGCAATGTCACCTAATAAATGCCTGAATTACGGCAATGCAGATGAAGCAAAGAAAACATGCGCTATGGGTTTTGACACTCCCCGAGGAAAGCTAGCAGAAGAAACAGCTGATGCTGTGAAGCCAGAGACTGGAGACCATTTTAGCAGAGCATTTGGTTCAGATTTTTTTTCTCCCGGCAGGCAGCCTTTGGACTTTCCACCATGTATAATTTGTGAACTACAGACCCTCCCAGAGAAAGTGGGAGGTGGGACAGTTATAGGGCGCACTGCTGTGCCTGCTGAGTGAGCACTGGGCCTTTGATTAGCCAACCACTGCTTTGTGCCGTATGTTCAGCAGCCAAGTCAGCACTTCAGCAGACACACGGGGCTTTCTCCCAAGACCTCCGCACACCCCAACAATCATCTGAAGATGACTCGCGTGTGGTTTAAATCTATAACTGGAAAGGAATTGTTGCTATGGTCTCTCAACAAATTATTTTAAGAAAGTACATCGGACTCATTGTGTGTAATATTTATGCTGTATGTAATTGTCCATTCTTGTTTTGGTTTTTTGAGAGGTTCAGGTCTTTTGACTTCTTGTTTATTCAGAATTTATCATTTTAAGCCTTGACCACGTTTTCTGTACGTACAACTTATAAACAGTGTCCCCCATCAAAGAAGTAAACACTTTGATTTCAGTCTTCAGAGGCTGTAAGACACATGTGACCATATTGTGCCCTCTGGAGGTCATCTCTGCCTGTGCATGTTTCTTACCGTACTCTACTGTGTTCTCTCAACAAAAAGCATTCCATCACTAGGGAGACCCCAAAAGGAAATGCAACTGGCCGACCTACCACATGCCCAAGGACTTCTGCATAATGAAACTTATCAAGGTGTGAAAATGGTCTCTGAAAAGCTGTCAGCTTTGTCTAGCTATTACTGAGCATCAGAGAATACTGAATGGTTATGCTAAAAGATGAGGTTCATTGAAGATGACAGTAGTTACAGGACAATAGTTCACATACTGTAGCTGTATGTGGAGTAAGAGATGTGGAACATTTGAGGATGATACAAGATGTCTTGCATTAGCCCGAGATGTCCCAAGACCTTAGCGGCTGATAGCTGTTGTCTGAGAAGGACAACTGTCAGAATCATGAGGGTAGTCTCTAATGAAACCTGTCTCACCATGGCAGCTGTCCTGCTGTGTGTGTGTGTGTGTGTGTGTGTGTGTGTGTGTGTGTGTGTGTGTGTGTGTGTGTGTGTGTGTGTGTGTGTGTGTGTGTGTTTGCGTGTGTGGCATAGAAAGTTATTTGTCCATCAACTCAATGTAGCTGATGGCAATAACAGCAGAGAAAGCTTGTGCCCAATTCTTCTTTGTGGAGCACTAAAGGGCAGCTCATGCATATGCATCACTGACCTTGCCAAATCAAAGCTACAGCAATACACTGACTTTTAAAAAGAATGCAACTAATGTAGAGTCCTTTACACGATCGACTAATTAGAATTCCCATAATAAGCGGACTGTAAAAGGCTGATTTTTAAAACAAAATGATTAGTTAAACCACAAAGAATAAGCGCAATCACTGCATCAGTTCTCAAAGGTTATTAACAGGAGTGCACTGAGCAGATTATGAAATCCCAATGTTGATCCTTTAGTGGCTATTAGTAGTGTTGCACGGTATACCTAAACGTCTGTACTTATTCTATACTATAACACTAAGAACGGTTCGGTACTAGATTTTGTGTTATTTTCAGTACTTCTGATAAATGTGTCTCACGAACCAAGCCTGTCTATCAGCGCAGTCGACCCTGTATTATAGCACGCACCCTGCCTTCTCCACTTACTCATTAGCCTGTACTGGGAGTCTGGGCTGCCTCATGTTAGCTCCCACTCATGCTGCGCAGAAGTTAACAGACTTGAATAATGCGACACGGCATGTAGAAATGTTGAAACTGTTCATTACTGTTTGCGAAACGGGCTAGTCCATTACAGGCTCGAACACTTTACAATGGAAGAAGATACTGGTAGCTTCCAGCTTTGTGTGCAAAATATATTTGCTAGCTAACAGCTAAAGCTAATATCATTTCACTACCCTAGTACTTTGTTTGTGATGATATGCAACTATAAGGCAAAATATGCAGTTTTTCCAAGCCGATTGCCACCAAAGACATGATTCGCTCACTTATTTGGTCTCTCGCTCACGTCTCTCCCAAAGATTATCTATAGAGAGCATTAGTAATGGTGTCTTTTTGGAGGCACTGTAACGTTCGTCGTTGGTAGAAAGAGAGGAGGACCATTGCGCAGCGTGGTAAGTGTTCATAGCTTTTAATGACGTACTAGAACACTGAACAAAACAATAACGAACGAACGAACCCATAAGGTGAAAGACAAAAACACTAAACAGGAAATAAGCACCCACAACTCAAAAGTGAAACCAGGCTACCTAAGTATGGTTCTCAATCAGGGACAACAATTGACAGCTGCCTCTAATTGAGAACCATACCAGGCCAAACACAGAAATCCCAAATCATAGAAAAAAGAACATAGACAACCCACCCAACTCACGCCATGAAAATACTAAAACAAAGACATAACAAAAGAACTAAGAACGTGACAGGCACTATCTCCACCATGAATCGTTGGACAGAGCCTATGGGGAAAATTAATGCAGTTTTTCGAGGGGTTTTGGATTAACGCAGAAGAGAAGGTCTGTGGTAAAAGCAGGCTTAGGAGATCTTACACGTCTTGTTCTATGAGATCATCTTCATCAGTGAATGTCACTTTTTGTGAATTTTGAAGAATTTATGTAATAAAGCACATAAAAGCTTCATAATTCATAAAGGTCATATTAACTGACTGCTATTATCTTAAATGGAAGGAAAACTGATTTTTTTATTTGTCATCTGTAGCCCCATGAAATCAGTCAAAACAAGCTCAATAACTCAATGCATGCACAAACTCCTATTGAACATGTGTTCACCTGTATTGTGGATATGCATAAGCTACATTTCATTTACCCAGTTTATCAATAGAAATGTACCATTGAAATAAATTATTCTGTAATTGGACTGGTAAAAACAAGGTCAAATTGACTGTATATTTGATTCATTAATGCACACATGGTTGTCTCAGAATGTATTTTGTAAATGTAATGATATTGAACTCAAAAGATGCGGCAGGTAGCCTAGTGGTTAGAGTGTTGGGCCAGTAACCGAAAGGTTGCTAGATCAAATCTCTGAGCTGACAAGGTAAAAATCTGTCGTTTTGCCCCTGAACAAGGCTGTTAACCCACTGTTCCTAGGCCGTCATTGTAAAAAGGAATCTGTTCTTTAACTGACTTGCCTAATTAAATAAAGGTTCAAATAAAATACAAAATGATAAACAAAAATGCCCAACAATTAAACAGAGCAGTAGCTGAGTTTATCTGTATGATTCAAGTGCCATTCTTTGACTGGCTAATATGCCTACCAAAAGGCAAAAGGCCTCCAGCAGGGACTAGGGCTGGGATTAAAAATATAGGACAAATCACACAACACGACAAGAGAGATACCTCAGCCTAAGGCAACAACATAGCATAGCAGCAACACATGACAACACAGCACGCTAGCAACACAACATGACAACAACATGGTAGCAAGACAATATGGCTGCAGCACAACATGGTAGCAGCACAACATGGCACAAACATTGTTGGGCACAGGCAATAGCACAAAGGGCAAGAAGGTAGAGACAACAATACATCACGCAAAAAAGCAGCCACAACTGTCAGCAATACTAAACCTGGTATCTGTATTGAAGTCAAAATTCTGGTATTGTGACAACAGTACTTATTAGTCCTTCATACATATTTCTCTATCTTTTGATTCATTATGGGGGTGGAAAGCTGCAGTGCCTGTAGCAAACAGTTAAATAGGCCTGATGCAGAGGAGATAAGGGAATGGGAGAGCTGACAGGACCCTCACCTCAAACCCAACGAAAGATTAAATTAGAGGTGTGCAGTGGTGGGATTATAGATCCGAGGGTAGATGGATGGAAGGGGAAAGTCACCGGCTAGTACAGATACATCCACGCTTGTTAAACTAACACACAAACACAGCGGTCATTCACCACAGCACGTCTAGAAAACCTCATGCTTATTGCTCTTCCCCGGAGCTGTGTATTTCACGTGCACAGGTTGGCCTTTTTGCTCAGACACGCCTGTGTTTGGTTTTTAATTGAGGGCGTTTGCAGTTCTCATGTGGCCTCAGAAAGCGTTTGTGGGTGCGAGTCAGATCTATTTCCAAATAGGCTGTTCCATATTGTACTACTGCTTGGTTTGATCGACAACAACAAGAAGATTTGATTTCAATGAATAGAAAGAAACATAAAGGTTGTTTTCTTATGGGGGATGAAATTAAGTTGAAATGGTATTACAGTGAAATGCTTACTTGCATGCTCTTTCCTCAACAGTGCTGTATTAATATAACAATTGTCAATGCCAGTAATATATATATATATTTTTTTAAAGAGCACGGTCAATACTGTACGAAGTCAGATAAAAGGTAAGAAATAGTACATGATTGGGATTTATATTTATTCGTTAGCGGTTATATTTTCCTCGCGAAGCCACAGTTGGGTGTTTTCGCTTGCTCTGACAGAATTCACATAGACGGCCGGTTACCCTTTGTTCAGATGCAGCACCCTCCAAGAAGTTTGGCTCAGCCTGCCCATGGCTTTCCCGAGAGGACATTGGCTCACTTTTCACTGCAGTGAGTGTGAGAGAATGGACAGACGTGAACTCGAGCGGTCAGACTCTGTCCCGTCTTATCAGACGCAGGCAGCAGAGAGGGGGGAGCGCTTTCGCTGCATACGTCAATGGAGTGAATGTGAGGGGAGAATGAACTGCGTCTCATTGTGCTGCCGTCATCATGCGTGTCCTCTCCTATCTCCTGGCTAGGCCCGCGAGAGGCCGCGGCAGTGCCAGAGTCAATGCAAACTAGTCTGAAGCCAGGCCAATTGGCAACTGGAAACTGTTTGTGAATGTGTGTTTATGCACGTGTGCTAATCTGAGGGATTGAGTGTGTGTGTGTGTGTGTGTGTTAATGTGAATGTGTGCGTGTGCACGGTTCTGCAATTAGCTCTCTGGGCATAAAGGAAAGCAATAAATAATTAGAAACCATAAAGCATTCTATGAGCCTACCAGAAAAGGATTGATGCTCACTGTGTGGGTAAGTTTGCAGATAATTGAGAATGTTTGTGACTTGCTGTGTCAGAACCAGTATAAACCTGTTGTTGGGGGATGGAACAGATTATTTGCCTAGAAGCAGGCTGCTCATGACTGGGGTAGGTGTCCTATGTGCAGTAGCCAGGGGGAATCTGGGACACCTGCCACTTTGCTTGCTGTCAAACTGGAAGCATGTGGGGGGGTGGGGGGGTGAGCCTTGTGTGTCTTTGTCACAGTGTGAGTATAACAGTTTCAGGCTGTATTTTATTGGACCAAATTCCCAAGCTGAATTTCAGCACTGGTTCTGCAGGAGGCTTAAATGATTGTTCATCTTCATTGACTTTCTGGTCATGTTTAGCTGTGGTAGTTGGTTGTGGTTACAATATAAACATATAATACTAAATCTGTGCCTTTTTTTGCAATTGCAAAGGTATAACTGGATGTATCCAGGGCACTTCCTGGTATTCCCCAGTGAGGGCTACTCTTGCATTTGTATCTAACAGGATTTAGGCCTACATGCGTGTGAAACAAATCCTCATGTCATTTTAATAAGGTCTCTAGTCAAAATAAAAATGTGGATACATGGAACATAGTTTTTTTGTGTTCAACAATCAACTGGATAATGTACACAGTTTGGATTCCATCATTGCCTTAGTTCAGTGCGCGATGTGGCCATTTTTTTTTTTGTCATCTGATCTATTTTCGGTGTGAATTTAACCTGAGGCAGATGCTGTTCCTCTCTCTTCTCACTCTTTCGGTTCCCATTTACCTCACCACCTCCCTCTGCCTTAAGCAGAAAGCATTTCTGTTACGTTTAAGCAAACAGTGCCTTTATTGCCTATGAAGATAAAAAAAAAAAAATGACTGAGTCGGCAACAGAGGGAATTGGGTTTGTATGAGGTAAAGAATATAATTTGTCAAGGACAGTTGCTTGTCTCTTTTTCCTTTGTTTCGTGCTTTTGATATTCTGGCACTGGACATTTTTTTTTGTTCGAGTCATCATTATGTATGTGCCTCTCTAGCACAGCACAATCCATATGAAAACTCTGAATTCCTTCTGTTGACTTAAATCTGTCTGTCTCCTCTGTCTTGCAGAAGAAGGTGGTGGAGCAGCTGAGGAAAGAGCTGCTGGTTAAACAGGATCATCCGGAGGTCCAGGCCCATCAGCAGCCCCAGCACCCAGTGCAGCCTGATGGGAAGGCCTCTGCCCTGCCTAACCTCCACACCCCACCCTCCCTGCCCTCGCCTGACAAACTGAGCACACCACAGGTACTTGCTCACACACACATACACACACACAGCTGTAATAGTAATCTGTATGTGTTGTTGAAGGGTAGCGCCATATTCAACTTAGCTTCTCTCCTGGACAGAACACGATGACGATCACCCCGGTCATCGCCACTAAGACTCTACCTCTGGTACTGAAAGCTGCCACCGCAACCATGCCTGCTTCTGCCGTGACGCCGCGACCCTCCGTCGCCAAGGTCACAGCCATCAGCAACACGCCCAAGACCAGCATAGGTCACCCTGACTCACTGAGTTCTCCTATCAACCTTCAGACATCCAGCAAGTTGACCAATCAGGGAATGGAGCCAGTTCGGATAGTCTCCAAGAACACTGTTGTTGTAAGTATACTGTATGTCCCACATGTCACTCACTCAGCTTCATTGTCTGCACATAAAATTAATTTACACTGAACTGTCCCTGAAGTCCTGATTGTGTTAATAGTATATGTCTGATTTGTAAACAAACATTTTAAATCACAGGGCACAGATGGGGTTGCTGTCTTCTTTACATAAGGATAATGTGTCACCCTTTTCTGTGTCGTTGCAGGGGTGTCTGTAAATGCAGATTTCACAAAGAACCTATTTCAATTTGCTGTGTGAATTGTACATTCATGAGTGTGCTCTCATGGTCTATCTCGTGGAGACTGCACAGCTCTGCGTTTTCACATTCTCTAACGTGTGTAAACGGATGGTTTCGTCACAGGTGCAGGCCACCGCCCAGCCTATCAAAGTTCCTCAGTTTATCCCTCCACCTAGACTGATGCCTCGACCTACCTTTGTACCACAGGTTCGTCCACATGGATCTCCCCTCCCCTCCCCCCGCAGCCTCTCTCCAGTAACACTAACAGGGGGCGTTTAGACTGGATATCAGTCCTAGAATGACCCGCTTCTAAGCTTGCAATTCATTAGGTATCATCTGACATCATGTAACATCAAATGTACTCATTTTGAGGCAGTTTGATCGCGTAGCCTACCAGGCTACAATGGTTTTCTATTCAGAGGTCTGAATAGGGATTCTACTGGAGGGGACTGTTGGAGCAAGTTCTTTTAAATTTGTTGTGTTTGTCTCGTGTCCTTTTTTGATGTGTGTTCCTGCATTCATATGCTTTTTGTTCAGGACCAGAGGCTTGGCCCAAGACCTGTTTCAGTGGCATTTTCGTAACCCCTTGCTAACTACCAGGCTTCACTATCTATGTCAGCAGTGTTGTTCCTTACCAAGTGCTTTGGCTGTTCCTTCAATCTACCTGCCCAGGGCCAGCCCACCTCCTGCTAACCTTTGTTGTGAATGTGGCATGCCCTCTGTTGTTGCTGCTTTGTGTGTTGATTACAGAGGGTTAATGACAAAGCTGTGTAATTGATATGCACTTTTTCTTGCTGTTTAAAAGGCATTGGCCCTTACAATACTGTATACTCACTATCCTCCTGTCTATGTTGTGGGCCAGGTCCGACCAAACCCAGCCACACCTACACCCACTCCCACGGTGCCCATTGCCCCATTGCCCCCTCCTCCCATGCTGGCTGCCCCTCAGCTCCTCCAGCGGCCTGTCATGTTGACCACCAAGCTGACCTCCACCTCACTGGCCTCCACCACCGGGCCCATCCACCAGGTACGCATTGTAAACGGCCAGCCCTGCGCCAGCATTACCAAGACCCTGCCCTCTGCCCAGCTGACTGGCATCGTCATCACCTCGCCAGCCACCATTACGGCCACCACCCCCCTGGCAACACATCAGACCCTTCAGATCAGAAGCCTCAGCCCTGACACCAAGGTGAGAGCAGGGGGAGAACGAAGAGGGGGCGGGCGAACTTGATTTGTCTTCATTGCATTAATCTCAAAGGATCCAATCAAAATGAAATCTTATTAGCTTCCAGGTAATATTTTGAGTAGGGCCTTCGGTCGTATGATTACCATTTTCATTGCTGTTTAACCAAAAAGCAGGCAGCTGTTAGCCTTGCTATTTTGTGTTCATCACAGGCTTCTTACTTAACTCAATTTGGTCTGCATAGGCACCTTGCTTTGTTGACGTGCATGGATAGGTACTTGAGCGGCTGCCACAACTCTCTTCCAGAGAGTGAATTCTTAGATACAGTGAAATATTGGAAGACGTCCCAATAACCTCTCAATAACGTTCATGATTGGAGAGTCCTCCACCTCCATAAGCTCAGGTTATCACATCCCTCTGTCCTGGTTTGCTGCGTGTTTTCAAAATGTGTGTTTTTCTCATCGAGAGAGAGAGAAGTCTCTCATGAAGGGACGTAGCGTTCACCGTGGAGGGACTGTGACTCTTGGAGTGTGCGGCTAACTCTGTCACTTCCGTCCTCCAGACTGTTAAAGCTCGGGGTGTTACCGAGCCGAAGACATCGGCCAGTGCGCCCTCCTCCCCCTCGCACGCCACTAGAGGTACCCCTCCACCCCTGCTGAGGAACAAAAGAGAGGACAACCCCCAGGTGGGCCTACACTCTATACACAGATGCAATGAAAACAAGAAAATGAAAAGTATATGGTCAGCTTTTGTGGGCCAATCTTGTTTTCTGGCACGTTTGAATGAACATTTGATTTCTTGTTCTCCCCCACAGAAACTAGCCTTCATGGTGTCCTTGGGACTTGTGACATATGACCATCTGGAAGGTTGGAAGACCCAAATGGAGCTTTGTTTTTTCATAACACCCCCGCCCTGTTCTGTATACGTTTTTTTTTTTTTTTTTACAATAATGTCTGAACTTGCAAGAGCACAATGTAACATTAGATATGTCCATAGTGTTATACAGACCTGGTCTATTCTATATCTGTGCAGAGATCCAGAGTCGGAGGCAGGAGCGCAAGCGGAGAACGACAGCAAACCCGGTATACAGTGGAGCAGTGTTTGAGCCGGAGGTACAGTATATAGACCACTAAGCTTATTATTATGGCATTACGATGATACTGTCAGGGTTGGGCTCAATTCCATTTAAATTCCAGTCAATTCAGGAAGAACATTGACATTCCGATTCAAATACTCTTCCATGGGGAAAATCTGGAATTGGAATTTGGTTTACTTTCTAAATTGACTGGAATTGAAATGGAACCGACTCCATACTGTACCCGTTCTAGCTCTGCTGTTAGAGAACCCTACCCAAGTAGTAAACACAACCTATATTCACAGCGTAAGAAGAACGGCGTCACATACCTGAACACTCCTCTACACCAAGGCACCAGGAAGAGAGGTCAGTATGAATCTCTTGTCAGGTTATGGAAACACCTAGCTACTCAGGGTTGTGTGGAGTGTCCCACCTTGTAACCTTGTTAACACCATGTCAATTGGACCTCCCAAATACCAGGAGGAAGGCTATGCTGTCATATCCTATAACTGCGGAGACTAGTTTACAGCATTTTGTTGTACTGTGATACTGTCCCATCACAGACTTACTGTGGTAGCTATTTTGGTGGCGCTGGCATGCTAATGCAATGTAGCTGGCTCTTTCTTTGGCTTGCATTTCCTGCTTTAATGCCACTTGACTCTGTGCTTTTTTTTTTGCCCTGTCAGTAATTCATGCTACTTAACCAGCTCTCTTTGCCCTCTCAGTAAGATGTCTTCCCAACCCACCCTGCTCTGAATGTATTGTTGAGGATGACCTCACAGCTCTGCTCTGCCTATACTGTATGTGCTCACCCCAGGACTCCACCAAGCAAAACCCCCATGCGGATTTGAGCCACGTCTCAGTCTGAATGCTATGGGTATGGCATTAGCCTGGGTACCAGTCTGTTTCAGTTATCATTCCAGTCCTTGCCGCTCCTTGTCATGTTTAGCATGACACGGAGTATATGGAGTGGAATGTTAACAAAAACAGGTTCTGGATTTCAGGCTAGTATGGCATGCCAAGTCAGGTCTCACTGCTAATTTGTTTGTAACAGACTTAAGAGGCCTGTTTTGTGACAGGTTGAGTGGTTCACTGCGGTTTTGTGAGTAGAACATGTAGGAGAATTGATCCTCATATGAACCAAGCATTTGCTTCCCACGTTCTGACTGACGATGTTGAATGTAGCTGTATTTGACCTATTGTTTCAAATAGTACATTGAAATAGTGTTGATAATAGCTGACATAATTAGATTTGACATTTGTTTCAACAAAGTTCTGCTCTGCGGGTCGATACGATGTGGCTTATATCTTGCTTTGACCTGCTTTGTTCTCGGAACTACTGTCTAATTAACTGTCAGCTTCTTTGTTCTCCGAACTACTTTCTAATTAAGTGTCAGCTTTGCCCAGCTCACCCTTCCTCTTGACCCGACTTCATGCTGTTCCCTCTCGCTGTGTACTAACGCTTCTGTCTGTGCTCCTCCTCTTCCTCTTCCTTATGCGCTAGCCAATGAGGACCCCTTGTCACAGGTATGTCATGAGAATGTTTTTTTTATTTTGTTCTCCCATTTTCCTTTCTTTTGTTTTTGTTTTGTTTTGTCGTGTCTCATCTCACCCAGGTCGCCCACCCAAATACAGCAGTGTTCCTGAGCTGGGTCTTCACACCCCAACATCCCCCACCAGCAGTCATTCCGCCTCCCCGGCCCACCACCGGCCAGAGAGGGGGGGCTCTCACTTCCCCGTCCACCCCCACACCCTCCCTCTGCCTAGCCCCAACTCCGGGGATGTAAGTAGCTGATGAAGACCCCACTGCACCTACCAGGACTAGAGGAAGCCTCCCCCAAATCACCCCTCAGTGGTATCTCCCTGAGGCCCTATGGTTTCAGGACAGACCATACCTCCTTACAACATGAAACCTTCCACATCCATTCACTTTTACACCCTACATGCCATTACATCCATCATTCATTCATGTGTGACAATCTATGTGTGTCCTGTTGTCCATAAGCATACAAAGTGAAAAGTCCCTCTGAGGATGTTTGGATCAACGCATCACACATCAGTGTTGTTGACAGTGGTGTTTGGGGTTTGGTAGGGTATCTTGACCAGCAACATTACTCGCGGTCATCCAGTGAAAACTGGGGAGTGTGAACAACCCCCAGTGCCCACAAACACAATTACAATGTGGACAGTTTGAAAGCACAGTCAGATTGGACAGGTGTCATTCAGTGAGGTTCGACTCCCCTCTCCTCTAGTCCCACATATCCAGTTATGATCGGTTGGGCGTAGTGGCCACAATACTGATTGATGCAATTCTTCCTGACAGGGAGACATCCATGAGGACTTCTGCACTGTGTGCAGGCGCAGTGGTCAGTTGCTCATGTGTGACACATGTGCACGTGTTTACCATCTGGACTGCCTCGCTCCACCTTTGAAAACCATTCCCAGGGGCATGTGGATCTGCCCCAAATGTCACGACCAGGTAACAGCAGCATCTGTCCCTGCAGTCTCAGCCACTTAGAAGCTCCCCCAGCAGTTCCCAGGCCAGTTGGAAACTAAATGCAGCTAATACAAGCTCCAGCTGAGCCACAACCACCCCTGTTTATCCAAGCCAGTTTGTAAGAGTGCGATATTAGAAGGTGAAACCTCAGTATGAACCACTCGTGCCACCGTGTCCTAGTGCTCTCAGGGATCTCAAGAGCGTGTCTTATTGTAGGGCGTCTGAGCAATAAGACTGTTCCTAGCTTTGTGAGTTCTCCCAACAAATGTTTTGAACGGGCATGAGAAAGCGACCATGCATTTCACTTCATTATTTGTACAAAATGCTTCTTGCACTGTCATCTTGTTTTTTCTTGTCCGTCTGGTCTCTGAAAGATTATTGCGATGTGGATGTGCTCCACAGGGGCCCTATATGTGTCCCTGGGCTTTTGGTAGCTTGGTTGAAAGGGAGGATGTGTTGATATCCCTCTGTGCAATGTTTCCATAACATACAGTATGATAACCTACAGTAACCAATAATCATTTGATTCATGGCCTTGTCTCTCTGTCCTAAAATCCCCGACAACAGCGTTCAGAGCCATGATTGTATACACATCTGAAAGTTGGTGAAGATATCAGGCAACTTCAACTAAAGTATATACAGTGCGGTCCAAAATTGTTGACACCCTTGACAAAGATGAGCAATGACGACTATAAAATAAATAATTCAAATACTGAGCTATATTTTATGCGAAAGAAAAATGGAAAGTATATTCTTTTATACTAACACAATTGTTTAGAGAATGATTTTGTTCAACAAGTAATAATGTTTTTTTGTTTTTTCCCCAAAAAAAGGTAGTCGTCAAAATTATTGACGCCAATAAATACTCGTGGAATTAAAGTGGTCAAAAGGTTATTATTTAGTCCCATATTCATAGGACGCAATGACTACATCAAGCTTGTGACTACAATGCATTTGCAGTTCATTTGGTTGTGTTTCAGATGATTTTGTGCCAAATACAAATGAATGGTAATTTAATGTATTGTGTCATTTTGGAGTCACTTTAATTGCAAATAATGTGGATGCTACTGTGAATAATGAGGTGTGATGATCATACCCCGAAAGACATGCTCTCACCATTACCAATAACAGGGGATGTTAGCATGTGTTGGGTGTATAATCTTTGACCCTCTGTAACTTTCTCACTCATCATTATTGGCGATTTCATTCAGGATTATCCGTAATCATGGTAGCATCCATATGAATGTAGAAGTGTTTAGAAACATTATATTCTTATTTACAATAAAAGTGACTCCAAAATGACACTACATTATTTACCATCAATTTCTATTGGGCACAAAATAATCTGAAACAACCAAAACGAACTGCAAATGCATCCAACAAGTTTATAGAATCACATGTAATAGTAATATGGGACCAAATACTAAACCTTTGACTACTTTATTTCTAAGAATTTTTAGGAGTGTCAATAATTTTGACCGACACTTTTTTTGAGAAGAAAGAAAAGTATTACTTGTTAAACAAAATCTCTTTCTCTGAGCAATTTTATTCTTATAAACAAATATAATTTCCCAATTTTTGGGGGGAGCATACATTATATAGCCCAGTATTTGAATAATACTGTATATCGCCACTCACCTGTCTCCAGTAAAAACCACTGAAACACAATTTATGGTTGAATGGCTATTACAACATTATGAAAAAGAAGCAGAAGAACTAAGCCTATTGACATGGATTTAAAATGTTGTTCTTTTTCTTCTTTAGATTTTGATGAAAGATGAGGCAATCCCATGGCCTGGAACCCTCGCTATCGTTCATTCCTACATTGCATATAAAGCAGGTACAGAAGGAGCCCGAACTTAAAAAAGAGCTACCACAAATTAATTTGTGTTAATATAATGAACACTTAGCGTTGACTGTAATGGTTTCTCCGTCTTCTGGCTGACAGCTAAAGAGGAGGAGAAGCAGAAACTGGTGAAGTGGAGCTTGGAACTGAAGCAGGACAGAGAACAACTAGAACAAAGGGTCAAACAGCTGAGCCAATCCATAACAGTAAGCATCACACTGCATGACACGGAGGCTAACCCTGAAGGCATGTGAAGTCATCTCAGAAACAGTGCATGAACTGGATGGTTAATTACTAATGAGTCTGTCCCTATTTCCCTCTAAAGAAATGCATGGAGAACAAGAACACTATCCTGGCCCGTCAGAGGGACATGCACAACTCCCTGGAGAAGGTGAAAGGCCTGGTGCGTCTCATTCAGGGCATCAACTTTTGCCCATCCCCCGAGGTCTCGCCGCCAGCGGTCCAGACTAGCATGACAAATGGTGGAACAGACGGTGCCAGTGCTGACCACACGGGCGACACAAGTCCTGAGGATCACAAGAACATGACTGACAATAGCGGCGACGACCTGAACAACAACACAGACGGGGCGACCGAGGAGGAAGGGAAGAAAGAGGACGTTAAAGAGATGGACAACCTCAACAGCAGCAGCCTTGGCAAAACCTTAGAGCCTCCCCAGACTATAGCACCGGCCCTTGTGGATGTAGCAGAGGGGGCCAAATAACACCCACCCACCAAGTCCAGGGACAGGAACAGGAACCCCCAAAGAGAGGGAAAGAAAAAGATAAAGCACCCCATGAAGTTGCCAATCGATTAACACACACCGATATATATATATTTTTTTTTTGGTCGTTGTTATTGCAGTTGTGTATTATCGGATTGTCTGTGAGGACATACGTTATGAGTATCGGAACGAGAAATGGAAAAGGACGAAGGAGGGTGACTTATGGTACCAGTGGTATGCCAATCGAGGTCAAAGATCATTATTCAAGTCTGATGATATTGACGCTCTTACTAATAATAAGGATATTGTTAATAGTAATAAACATCACACCAATGTGTGCCTCCAATAGTCGCCATGGCGTCTCTTTGTGGGGATGGTTTCTTAGGGTGTCTTAGTCTGCAGCTTCAGGGGAGATGGATCCGAGAAGTCCAAAGACAAGACCTGCCCGCCCGCCTGAAGATCCACCACCTACACCACACCAGAAACAATTGGATCAACCAAAACACCATAACAGCCATTTGGAATTTGAAAAACTACCAGGGGACTTAGGTTTTTGTTTGCTGCAGTATTTGTCAACAGTTTTGAAAATCACTACAAAGTATTGCCTGAGGGATATGATTGGTCCCAAATCACACTTTTTGTCTTACAGGAGCTCCAGCTCACCTCCATCCATCTATCCCACCTGCCCCCATTACAACCACTGAAAACTCTGACAATACAGCTTAAAGTAACATCACAGGACAGATGATGGATCAGCATCGGGTTAGCCTCGCGTTCAAGTTGCATCCACTGTCACCTCAGTGCTGCCCGACAGACAGCCAGACAGACCGGCTACAGTGGGAAGAGCCCAGCATTCGGCTTAATGAAGATCTGTGGTCTTCGGCTGCATCACATGGACTCATTGCATGCTTCATTGACATTGGAGGTGTTTTTCTTTTCAAGGTCATTTTATCATGACTTGTGTTGCATTGTCCATTGTTGCTGAACCTAGCATTCCTTTTTGAGAATATGATTGACCAATTTGTTGAGTGATACATTCAGAGACATAGCACGAAAGCGGCTGCATCAATATTCCATTTGAATGATAGAGGCCATGTGAATGCAGCTCGAGGCATGCATGGGGATTTAGCAACTATCAGTTCAGATGTTGTCTGAGAGGTTTTTTTTTGTGTCCGTTTGTTATGCCCCTGGGATCTGTTGCTGAAGGAAACTAAAAATGTATTCTGGGGGAAATCTGTTTATATTCAGGTCTTCCTAGTTTTCAAACATGGAGATATGCTTCTTCAAAAGTGCTTTTCTGTTTCGCATTACCTTGATTTCGTATCAAATATATTAGAACTGGAAAATACTATGTAAATAGCTTTCTTTCTTTTTTGATGTTCCTTGCAATTGAATTATCATTCAATATGCTGAATTCATAACTGCCAAATGCTATTGTATCCAAATACAGCAGGGAAACAGTCCTATTTTCTTACATAATGTTTTTTAAGGGTTCAATTAGGAGTCCCCATAGATAGGCACACATTTTGCATGGCCGTTACATGCATACAAACGAGAG
Source organism: Oncorhynchus masou masou (assembly GCF_036934945.1). Classification (NCBI taxonomy): domain Eukaryota; kingdom Metazoa; phylum Chordata; class Actinopteri; order Salmoniformes; family Salmonidae; genus Oncorhynchus; species Oncorhynchus masou. The sequence continues at coordinate 58,146,392 of NC_088212.1, forward strand.
TGTGGCCATGACATTGTTCCGAATGTTGTTTGGAAAAACTGTCAGGAACCCTGTAGGAAAAGCACAAACTTTTTGGCAAAAGAAACTGGAAGCGAACCACATACCCTCATCCTGCCATAAACATGTCTAAAGTAAACATGAACATTTTCATTATTTATATTTTACACCACAACATTGACAAGTCACTTTTCATTTTGACACTTTTGTACAGTACGTGTAGCTTTTGTTTATAATCTGCCTTTTTACATGTTTAAGTCCTTAGAGTTGCAATGAAATGTCGATATATTAGTTGTGAAACACTTGAGAAAGTAGGGACATGAAATGGAAATTAAGGAATAGGTTGCGTGTAAACATATCCCTTCATCACAGTCTACTTGCTGTACTACACCATACGGTATGGGTTCCCCTGGGGTGCCTTTTTCGAGAGAGTTTGAAGGCTTTTATATATTCTCTTGACATGAAATGACCAACTATGTTTTAGACGGGTTAAGTTTGAAAAAAATGGTTTCAAAATAATAACGAAATCTGCATAATAATGCAATTAACTGGAAAGCACAAGAGAAGATGCGAAGCGGTTTGAATCTATAGCCAGATCAAAAGGAAAGCGTTAGTTAAAGAATAAGTGATGGCCCAGTCCAATGTCTTGTGTTGAGGCCACTCTTCCTTTTGGTCTACAGTACTTGTCATCTTATAGCAATTGCCTTAAGAAATTCTTTCTCCTTGTGAAGAAAATGTGTTCGGTGTATTGTTGGTCTTGTTTGAGTGTCACAAAAAAAAATGTCTCTGGATTATGGAAATATTGTCTATTTGTGATGAACCACTTCAGGAAATCTACTTCTCTTTGCACCAAACTGAAAAGATAGGCTAAAATTGGAATCTATTGTTTTCACAAGGGGTCAGTTGCTCTTAGTCATCATGTAAGAGAGTTCTGATTTAGTTTTGACTTGATTTGCCAGTGTATGAAAAATAAGGATTTGTGATTTGAACTACTATTTGAGTTTTCACTCTACCAAGTTCCTAAAAAATACAAGCAATTAGCAAATATTAGAATGCACCTTTGGTTGAACACTCAACAGTGTTACATCCTTTAGTTCTCTCCTGGCTGTACATTTGCCATCTTCACAGGGCAAGATGCAAATGATAAAAGTGACAGCAATGATAACACACACCATGAATGTGTGTAATTAGGGCCTGATTTCCTCGCTTTTGAATTTTTCCTGAATATTGTTAAATCATTTAAATTTGATTCTTCATCGTTTCTTTATAATCCTTTTTGGTGTATTTTATTGGACCTTTGGTGCAGAAGCTTAGACCATGTGGCTCTCAGTGCCTCAATAACGCAATAGAAACGATAAGGATCTCAGCAAATACACTCCCCTCTCTGTGCTCAGCATGGTGAACCCAACATCAAAACTACAGCTGTCAAAACCTCAACAAATCTATGCCTACATATGCAAATAGATTGTATGGACATGATTATACTTATAAAAACCATTCCTACTTTTCATATATTTAGAACTGGATTTCGCCCTTTCCAACCGTGGTAACACTTTACTTTAAGGTGCCTTTCATAAAATATGTATAAGTAGTTTATAGACTGTTATTTAATAGTTTACAGATTTGAGTTCATAACCCATTATAACTAATAAGTAACACTTTATAGATCAGTGATGGAGGGTATAGAGTACCTTAATGTAAAGTGTTACAGCAGCCTATTGAAAACTACAGCTGTACAATTAAATGTTTCATGTACTGTATACGTACCCCAATTACTCGTGTAGGAAAAGAAATATTCCTATCAATTAGTGACTTTTATTGGATCATAACTTTGAAGGCAAAGTGCTGAATATTATGGGCGTAATTGTTTTTATTTTCTGATTTAGGAAGAAAAATCGGGGAGGATGTGGTATGGCCAACTCAAATATTGTGTAGTGCTTTGTGCTGTGAAAGAAAGTAAATGTCATGTTGTGGTAAAAAAAAGAAAGAAAATGGAAACAACATTAATATCCAAAGAATGATTTTAAAGCCTTTTTTTATTTCCCATTTATGATGTACACCAGCTAAATAATATTCACAAATGATAGCAACCAATTAGGAAAACAATATTGAGTAGATTCTTCATCCATACCAGTGTATTACTTTGGATTCACTGCATATCTTGATTAGTTCTGAAAACAGTTGTTCTCATGCGATATCATGTCACATCGGTGGCCTTCAAGTATTCTAGTTGCATTTCATTGCCATCAATATGGATACCCCCCCATCCTTGTAACCACTGTCCCACCTCTAACTTCATGCACTCATATCATTTGATTAATTTTGAAGGCTTTTTCTCAACGTAAAGTATTCTTCCTCTTTGTTAAGATGCATTGTAGCAAATCAAGCAAGTCAAAGGCACTAATGTGCCAAATATAGTGTAAATGGTTAATTACACAAACTGCATACTCTCTTGTAATATTTGTCAGTTGTATTTTTTCACAGTTTTTAAAGAAGTATTTCTTTATTTTTGACTACGGTTTTGTTACCAATCCTTTTTGTTGCCTGTGATCCACTGATTTCCTTTATCTCTTTCCTGTACTTTAGTTATTTTATGTAGCTATTTGTATGCAGTGTTTGGCAAATTCCATTGCAGTGTCAGAGTAAGTCAAGATTTTTGGAGCATTCGATCAATTTGTATTTATTTATTTGACCATTTTTAAATAAAATTACAAAGTTGTAATTGTGACTTCTCTTCTCTCTGAAAAAATATATCCTGATTTTAGAAACAGCCATCAAGATTTAGTGTGTGACAGTTCTCCTCATGAATACTGTAGACACCAAAATGTCTCAAAATAACATTTTAGTTTACACTCAAGGATGTCTAATGTTTTTGTAATAATGGAGTTACCCATAATTCAATGTCAAACAGGTGGTAGTAAGAGATAATACCTCGTGGTCAAAGTGCAACTTCCAATCCATGTTCAGCTGCTTTCTTTCAAACTCCCATTGATGTTGTCATGTGTCATATCAAAGCTGTGTGAACCCTTATGCAATTGTGCATTAACCCAAATATGTAGCCATAGACACACAATGTGTATATATATATATATATATATATATAATATATATATATAATTTCTGTGTAATGCTGTCCATTGTGTTCTTCTCCAACTTCTGTGTGCTTTTTTATAAGGAAACTAGCCACTGACCTCTCACTGTCAACTTAAAGCATAATGCAGATGAAGATAACAGCGTTGGCTAAGTAGATCTTCAGGCCTGTGCTCAGGGGGCCAGACTGAACGGCCTTGGTCACCACTGCATGGTCTTGCTGCGGGTAAGCTTGCGGCTCAGTGCGTGCCTCATCTGGAGCATGCGTGAGCGTTTCTCCATGGCCAGTAGGTGGCGGTGGTACTCCAGGCGCACCTCTCGTACCAACTTCTCAACCGCTAACTCCACAGCCACAGAACACTCCGCCACAGACAACTCAAAGAAGCTGCACCTGAAGATACACAAGAGGCTAAAGATAAGTTCTCCATTCCTCATCACCCACGGAAAACAATTGGACATTGGCAACTGGTCAATTTAATGTATGGATATGGTTGAGGGACAAATAAATGGTTTTCCAGCATGGATCATCCACCATTGGATTGATAATATTTTAATTCACTTGTGTTGGCAAAAGCTTTTACTACATCTTACTTCACGCATCTTCAGAATGTAGTATGATTCAGGGTTCCAAGATGATTTAGAATATAACCAAATAGAACGTCACCTCAGATCACTGGCAAGGGCCTTTCCTTCTTCTGTCCGCACCACCCTTCCATTCTCCATGTCACATTTATTCGCAACTATTACAGTAGGTATGCCTGATGAAAGAGCATAAAACAGAGTTTAGAAACCTATTAAAGGGATACAAAACTCACACAAGATACACACAACAGACAGAGATGATCTTGTTTAAGATTGTATATCTTGTAAGGAATTTGAGGCGATGCAATGTAGTAAAAGTGACAATTGAGAAAAGACAACCACCGCATAACGTTTGCAGTTACAATAAGCAGACCTACTGTTTTATAAACCTTGCCTCGTGGATTCATTGTACTGGTGTATAACTGTGGATGAAGTCGTTTGTCACACAGCAAAAGCAGTAAGCAGTCAAACTCCGCTTAACACAGCCTTGATAAAACCAGTTCCCCTGGTCACGAGTGATTTAATGGAATCATTATGATACATTTGACAAACATACAAAAGCAGAATACCCTTCAATGAAAGGATAGCTGGACTAGCCTATGTAAGGTAGGTTCCGTAAAAATCATGGGTGGGTCGGATTCTAGGCTGCCCTATAGCCTCTTAGAAGATGTAACCTCTACAATAATGAGATGCCCTCCACCCCAGACTCTATTTGATTGCCCTTTCCTGGTGTTTCCACTGGTCATAATTGCTGTCTCACCTAGGGTCTGCTTGACATGATCAATAAGCCTCTTTAAGTGTGAGACAGACTCAAAACTGCCCCGGTCTGTGATGGAATACAAAATAAGGAAACCATCGCCCCATTTAATGGAACTCTCCAGAGAAGGTGCTGCAGAACCCACACACTCCTGCAGAGAGAGAGAGAGAGAGAGAGAGATAGCAAGATATATGGGTGGGACCACAAAGGTTGAGTTTTCATTTAATGAAGAACTAAATACATCTACACAGGGGTTTCATGCTCTCAAAAGTGGTCTGTTCATGGCAACATTTAGACTCTAGCAGGGACATAGCACTTTTGGGAGCATATGCCAGTTTGTTTTGTTCTCTACAATTGTTTGTTTAAATCAAGCACCCGGAACATTTGTTTTTGCAGGATGTGCACATACCATGTCCTTGACCTCGCTAAGAAATGAGATGTCTGTTTACTCTTCTGTTGAATCTTTATTCAAAACTACTGACAGTAGATAGGATATTTAATCCACTCAAATGTCCTTGCGTGTTATTTTCATTGTCGCATCAGATGTTTCTTGTCCTCAGTACCATTATATTTGATCAACGTCAACATTGTTGATATTATGTCCAAGACACTTTAAGGCACCATGATTCAAGAAAACAGACTTGAAAGGAATGGTATGGGGGCCTGGTTGTTGTCTGAGCCTGAGAGTCATCTTCCTCTTTGGGTTTATAGAGGTCTGACTCAAGGGCAAAGAGAAACAAATCCCCAAAGCAGTACAATATAGACTGAATTCTGAGGTCAAATTAAAGCTGAGGGCATGATGACCTCAGTCTTTGGATAGTACCTTGTTGGCTGTGTCCAATATCTCCAAATCGATGGTCTCCTTGTCGACAGTTTTCCGACACCTGTAAGTTACTTCTGTATGAGAACACCACAGACAGAATACTGTCAGCCTAATATAGTCAAGAGGCAACTTACATACGGGACAGTAAAATTAGATGCAGTATGTCTTTACCCTTTTTATGGTCATATTCTCCTATGAACCGCTTGGTGATGAATCTAACACACAGGGCTGCAGTTTAAACAAAGCAGACCATGAGCACTCAGGTATTTTAAATATTTCCCCTTGCATGTACCTCCCCACGTTAGCTAAGCCTAGGCTACTGATAGTAAATATTAGTAAATAGCATAGTAAACATCATACTAAATTAACATAGTATCAACAATTTAGAGTATTATTATATTACATTCATTTTTGTATTGCAGATATGTCTCACATTTAGAGGTTTTTTTAAAAGTCAGCCCTGGATGTGCCATACAATAACACACTCAATTTAAGCCATCAGTCTCCAACTTAAACATTCGTTTCAATACCTGTCTTTCCACAGTTGTCTCGTCCAAGTATCACTAACTTTGCCCGTGACATTTTTCTTGACGGTCCAGAATCCGTCATGGCTTGGATGGTGTATTAATAACAGGCTGCATTGTTTCAATATCTAAAACATACAACAAGTTATTGCTCTCCGGCAAGCCTATTTCAAATTGTGTGGTCATCATGTTGGTGCTTGCGAAAAAGTTAAAATTGTGTGGCTGGCTACATCGTTATAACAATACAAATCAATTGCATGCCCCATCGACAATTTCGACCAATGAGTTATGTTGATTCGTTCTTTATAACTACTAAAACATCTATGAACGTACTTTACAAATACTCACAGCTCGTCTAAATTAGTTTAGACCTGTTTTCTTTAGCCTACAACAATTAGTTCAAAACCAGGATTCAGTACAGTTCTGAGAACTCCTACTACGTCTGTTCATGCATATTGTTACATTTTTTTAAACCGTGCAACAAACACTGGACGTCATTTTACGACTATATGAAATATTGTATATCCTTACTCACTCACTTCGCTATGTCTGGTTCTCCAATTACTCAATAAGATGTTTGTTCTCCATCACTTGCTCAGGTTTTCAGCTCACTGTTCAGTCCAGCCTTTAGTTTCCCTTTTCAAAATTAAACCTTTTTTTTTTTTAAGGCGTGCCCCTTCCAAGACTCATTAAATGTATTTGATGTATTGCTGTTGGTGGCCAAGCATGCTCTTCGATGAAGACATCTTGGTCTTTACACTTAACTCAAACAAACCTTTGAAATGGCTAATGAACTTCCTATCAAACCGTTTTTGGAATTAACATTAAACTGTTTCGTTTTTTACATAGTTGTGCATAGTTATGCGTATCTCTGATCAGATTTGAATAAAATGTTGGTTATAAAGAGTAAAAGAAATGAAACAGGCATGTACACATGTATTTATTGGAGCATATAAATCTTGCACACCCCACCACACCCTGCACTCTTGCAGACAATTCACGTGTCTGCAAATACACAGTGCCTTCAGAATGTATTCACACCCCTTGATTTTTTCCACATTTTGCTGTGTTACTGCTTGAATTTCAAATGGATTAAATCGAGATTTTGTGTCACTGGCCTACACACAATACCTCATAATGTCAAAGTGGAATGATGTTCTTAGAATTTATTACAAATTCATTAAAAATTAAAAGCTGAAATGTCTTGAGTTAATACTTGTTCAACCCGTTTGTTATGGCAAGCCTAAATAAGTTCAAGAGTAAACATTTGCTTAACAAGCCACATAATAAGTTGCTGGATTCACTCTGTGTGCAATAATAGTGGTTAACATGCCTATTGAATGACTACTTCATCTCTTTACCCCACACACACAATTATCTCTAAGGTCCCTCAGTTGAGCAGTTCATTTCAAACAGAGATTCAACCACAAAGACCAGGAAGGTTTTCCAATGCCTCGCAAAGAAGGGCACCTGTTGGTAGATGGGTAAAATAAAAGACATTGAATATCCCTTTGAGCATGGTGAAGTTTTTAATTACACTTTGGATGGTGTATCAATACACCCAGTCATAGCAAAATAGAGGCGTCCTTCCTAACTCAGTTGCCGGAGAGGAAGAAAACCGCTCAGGGATTTCACCATGAGGCCAATGGTGACTTTAAAACAGTTAGAGTTTAATGGCTGTGATTAGAGAAAACTGAGGATGAATCAAACACATTGTAGTTACTCCACAATACTAAGATAAATGACAGATTGAAAAGAAGGAAGCCTGTACAGAATACAAATATTCCAAAAACATGCATCCTGTTTGCAATAATGCACTAACGTAAAACTACAAACTATGTGTCAAGGAATTAAACTATGTCCTGAGGACAAAGCATTATGTTGGGGGAAAACCAACACAACACATCACTGAGTACCACCATATTTTCATGCACGGTGGTGGCTGCATCATGTTATGGGCATGCTTGTCTTCGGAAAGGACTAAGGGTTTTTTGGGGATACAAATTTAATTTTAGATAAATTCACAAACATTTCTAAAAACATGTTTTCACTTTGTCATTATGGGGTATTGTGTGTAGATGGGTGAAATATATAAATTTAACCCAACAAAATGTGGAATAAGTCAAGGGGTATGAATACTTTCTGAAGGCACTGTACATATACACCTCCTACAACCTATATTATTCTGATTATACAGAATCTGGTGTCAACCACTTGTCTATTGCAGGCAGTGTCTCTGTGAACCATACAGTGTTTTCCACATTGATTCTGAGCATGCACACCTAGCTGAAGTGACTAAGAATGAGCTCCTGACGGATTCGGACTGCCTCTGAGTCCACAGCCTCTGGCTTACAACTGCCCTCCTCCGACTGGTCTGGCATATCAGTCCTCTCAAACGTCCAGGCATCCAAGCCTGATTGCAATGACACGTTGTGCAAGACACAGCAGGCCAGAATGATGTGAGAGCACTTCTCAGGTAAGTACTGAAGGTAGCCTTTGGACCCATCCAGGCAACGGAAACGGGTTTGAATGGCCCTGAACGTGCGGTCCACAATCTCATGAGTGGCAGTGTGAGCCAAGTTGTATTGAAAGTCTGCTGAAGTTTCTGGGTACTGGACAGGTGTCATCAGCCATTTCTTTAAAGGATAGCAGCAGTCTCCTAGAAGACAAGACTTGGCTAGGTTAGACATTATGAAAGAGGGAGGCTTGAAGAGCAAAACAATTTGTTTTTATAAATTGTATTTTCAACAATGAAAGTTTAAATGGAGGATTATGAGCTATATTACCTAAAAACCAGCCTTCATGATTTTCCTGTTCTTCCAATTCCTTGTACACTGAAGACTGCTTTAATATGAAATCATCCTGTAAGCTGCCAGGCCAGTTAGTCTCTGCACTGAGCAAAAGTCCCCTGGCATCACACACAAGTTGGCAGTTAATTGAATGGAAGCCTTTCTTATTGACATATGAAGAATCCTCTGCATTGGGTGCCTTAATGGCTATATGGGTACAGTCTACAACACCCATGACGTTTGGTATTCCCGCTACCCTGAAAAACTCCTCTTTGGACTGCTGTTTTGTAGCTTCGTCTCTCATGAATACTATGCACTCTGGAGCTTTCTCAACCAGTGCCTTGGTTACATTTGTCACACAGCGACTCATGGAAGCCTGGCTAATGCCAATGGCATCTCCCATCCTCGTCTGGAAGAATCCTGAGGTATAGAATCCTAAAGCAGCAAGAATCTGAACTTCTGGGCTTATTGCTCGAGACCGTTGCGTACGTCGTGATAATGTGTCACGCAGTAGCTCCACCAGGTAGTAGATGAAATCTCGAGGGAATCCAAATGTTGTTAATAGGAACTCGTCTGAAACGGTCTCTATATCAAACCTGTCGAGAGTTTTATGGCCACGACCATGGAGCAGCAGGTCACAATCCAGGATGGCTATTTGTATAGCCATTTCTACTTATGTATATTCTGTAGGGGGCAAAAAGAGAAAGGCATTGTTGAATGCATCAAAACAGAGCCTGGTGTTTTCAGCATGGTCTATTTCTTTCAATATTATGTTCTGGTATGATATGCTTCTCTAACATTACTAGATATAAAAATGATTGGTTTTCTATACAAACGTTACTAGCTAGCTAACCAGCTAGCCTAGCAATGTCCTTATCAGAACAGTGAACCCGAGATGGTGCAAACTTAGAAGAATGCGAACTATAAATATCATGCATTTGTAAAAACACGTCAAATTTGAATCCTACCGGCGTTTACTGTTGTTGTTGTTGTGACTCGTCTGCGTAAAGTACATCGCGCATATCACTTTTCTGATAACTAGCAAAAATATGTGAGACGCAGTTTCGATTTTATTTTAAAATAAACAAAAAAACAAATGAACGGAATTATTGTTTCCAAAACAACGTGTAATATGTTTTTATTGATAATAAAACACTGACATATCAATATATGCAATTTTGCAGATTTTATAGACCACCGTGTTGGAGATGAATGTGCTTCTCAAAATACATCTCCTTCGAAACACGCCATACCCCCAATGAAAATAAACAACAAATGGGCCAGCTGGTCAAGGCTTGTGTCCCAATAACATAATGCGACGGTGTGAACTTAGCCAATATAAGAATATGTCAAATTTAGGCATATAGGTAACCAGAACTACGCAGTTCAGTACGCTATCAACGCAACATTCAAGTACAAGTTGTGATTTTCGGATGTGATGAGCTAACGTTAAGTACGTACATGCTAGCTAGCTATCTTGCTACGCTAGCTAGGTACTAGCTAGCCATGCTATCAAATTAATTAGATAGATAGATAGATAGCTACCACCACTCTTGAATGTTTTCTTGTCATTGACAGCCAATATGTTTTACTAAAATATTACCTAGCTAGAGTCTGAGTCTGATTTTTGTCAACACACACAAGCTTAATATGGACACACTATAGAGTTCTTAGCTAATATGACTATAGTCGCTCTTGCTTTTGGGGGGGTTGTTTTTTTTCATTGTTGGTTAAGGGCTTGTAAGTCAGCATTTCACTGTACGGTTTACACCTGTTGTAGTCGGCGCATGTGACAAATAACATTTGATTTGATTTTAATGGTGCTAGACAAAATCCAACATTGTTTTGACTGTGGCAAGCCGTCGATATAGCCTGCCAACAGTTGTACGATTCATTTGTCTGTCCTTGCTCACCAGAATGTGTTTTTACATTGCAGGGGCATTCCATGATGGACAGTGATCTAAGTCCTCAGGATAAAAAAGACTTGGACAAGTTCATAAAGTTTTTCGCTTTGAAGGTACTGCCTTTAATTATACGCAACATTGCCACACTTAGATTATCAAGCACTTTCTACAGTATTCCTGAGCTGATTAATTCACTGAGATTGATAATTCCCTAATTTCTCTCTGTCATCAGACAGTGCAGGTTATAGTCCAAGCGCGACTTGGGGAAAAAGTATGCACCCGTTCCTTGTCCTCACCTACTGGCTCTGATTGGGTAAGTCACAATGAATTCTTTGCCTCTCAACTCATTAATTTACCTGTGCCAATTTTCTCCTGAAAGGGTTGTGGATTCAAGTCTCATTAAACTCAATTATTTTCACCAGTTCAATCTGGCAATCAAAGATATCCCAGAAGTTACACACGAGGCAAAGAAAGCTCTGTCCGGGCAGCTTCCTGGCATCGGACGATCCATGTGTGTTGAGATCTCCCTCAAAACCTCAGAGGTAAGATAGCACTGACTGGTGTTCACAGACAGTTCTTGAGACAAGTGGTCTGGATCATTGGGCATTTGTTCATCAATCAATCCAAGTGACTGTAATGGTTAGAAAAACATGAACATGTTTTTGTCATATTTTACAGGGAGACTCAATGGAATTGGAGACATGGTGTCTCGAAATGAACGAGAAGTAAGTAATGAGAAGTAGTTTTGTGTTTTCTTATTTTAGTGCTTCAATTTTTGTAGTTGGACCGTAACACTCAACATTTCTGATTATTTTTTTTGCAGGTGTGACAAAGATATTAAGGTGTCCTACACTGTCTACAACCGCCTGTCGTTACTGCTCAAGTCACTGCTGGCCATTACAAGGGTAACCCCAGCCTACAAACTCTCACGAAAGCAAGGCCATGACTATGTCATACTGTACAGGTTTGTTTTCTTGTATACAGATAAGTGTTATCATTATTTTGACCGGTATTGCTAACAATGGAGTTTTATCGTGTTAGTAAACAATCTGACTAATAGATACATTATTTTGCAGGATATATTTTGGAGAGGTTCAACTCACAGGATTGGGAGAAGGTAACCATGCCCGTTATATTATTTACAGTGCATTCGGAAAGTATTCAGACCCCTTGACTTTCACATTTTGTTACGTTACAGCCTTATTCTAAAATGGATTAAATTGTTTTTCCCCCTCATCAATCTACACACAACACCCAATAACGTCAAAGCAAAAACTGTTCTTTTGAATGTTTTGCAAATGTATTAAAAATAAAACACGTATTACATTTTCATAAGTATTCAGACCATTTACTCAGCACTTTGTTGAAGCACCTTTGGCAAAGATTACAGCCTTGAGTCTTCTTGGGTATGACGCTACAAGCTTGACACACCTGTATTTGGGGAGTTTCTCCCATTCTTCTCTGCAGATCCTCTCAATCTCTGTCAGGTTGGATGGGGACCATTGCTGCAAAGCTATTTTCAGGTCTCTCCAGAGATGTTAGATCTGGTTTTGACTGGGCCACTCAAGGACATTCAGAGACTTGTCCTGAAGCCACTCCTCCATTGTCTTGGCTGTGTGCTTAGGGTTGTTGTCCTATTGGAAGGTGAACCCTCACCCCAGTCTGAGATCCTGAACACTCTGGAGGAGGTTTTCATCAAGGATCTCTCTGTACTTTGCTCCATTCATCTTTCCCTCGATCCTGACTAGTCTCCCAGTCCCTGCCGCTGAAAAGCATCCCCACAACATGATGTTGCCACCACCATGCTTCACCATAGGGATGGTGCCAGGCTTCCTCCAGATTTGTCCAGTCAGAGTTCAATCTTAGTTTAATCAGACCAGATGCTATTTACTGAGGAGTAGTATTCCATCTGGCCACTCTACCATAAAGGCCTGATTTATGGAGAGCTGCAGAGATGGTTGTCCTTCTGGAAAGTTCTCACATCTCTACAGAGGAACTTTGGAGCTCTGTCAGAGTGATCATTGGGTTCTTGATCACCTCTCTGACGAAAGTCCTTCTCCCCCGATTGCTCAGTTTGGCCGGACGGAGTCTTGGTGCTTGTAAACTTATTTTTGTTTAAGAATGATGGAGGCCATTGTATTATTGGGGACCTTCAATGCTGCAGACATTTTTTGCTACCCTTCCCCAGATTTGTGCCTCGACACAATCCTGTCTTGGAGCTCTACGGACAATTCCTTCGACCTCATGACATGGTTTTTGTTCGGACATGCACTGTCAACTGTGGGACCGTATATAGACAGGTGTGTGCCTTTCCAAATCATGTCCAATCTATTAAATCTACCACCGGTGGACTCCAAGTTATATAAATCATCTCAAGGATGATCCATGGAAACAGGATGCACCTGAGCTCAATTTTGCGTCGCATAGCAAAGTGTCTGAATACTTATGTAAAATGTCTAAAAACCTGTTTCATTTTGTCATTATTGGGTAATGTGTGTAGATTGATGAGGAAAAAAATAATTGTATCCATTTTGGAATAAGGCTGTAACGTAACAAAATGTGGAAAAAGTCAAGGGGTCGGAATACTTTCCGAATGCACTGTATACATTTTGTTGGTTGTCTGGGTCTTTGGAAGTGCTGTATAGGGCTGTGAAGATTTTGACGTTCGTTTTTTCTGAATGCTGTTTTTCAGGGTTCCAGACAGTGCGTGTAGGAGTTGTGGGAACTCCCATTGGAACAATCACCTTGTCTTGTGCTTACAGGACAAACCTGGCCTTCATGTCCACCAGGTACAGAAACAGAAGCTGTTCTTGTTCACAGCACTGCATGGGCTCACTCCTCAGTGGTCAAAAATGCACTGCCTGTAAAGTCTGCCACCATGTTTTCCCCTTTTCTTCCATGTCCTCTCCTTGTTCTCCACTGGTTTTAACTATATACTTCCCGTATTCCTAATTCTATATTCATAATCTCACAGGCAGTTTGAGAGGACGGCTCCGATTATGGGCATAATTATTGACCACTTCGTTGAGCGCCCCTTTGGCAACATGGGACACATGCGTCCATGTAACTACAGGTGGGTTAGCCCTCGCCCAAACACCTATACTGACCCAATACAGATATGTGCATGCCTATTATTTATTATCATCGTTAGTGATGGTATAAATTTAAAGGATTGAGTAATAATCTGGCCATGTTTGTTTGCCTTCCCTATACTCCAGAGCACCCGGGGAAGATGAAGGAACATACAATGGGGTGGAAGATTCTCAGGAAGTGTGCACCACGTCCTTCTCCACTTCTCCACCCTCACAAGTACGTATGTCACTGCTTAGCAAAGTCGATCTTTGCAACATGTGTAACTTCAGAGGTGGTGTCCATGGTGAGGTTTGAGATTTGTGAATGTTACTTAGACAAACCTATATGTAAAGACTCCCTCTCATGTCATAAATCACATCCAAATGGGTCAGGTGTTTTCTTAAACGATTATGTCTGGCACCGCATTCAAATAGACATACATATTCAAACATTTGACCCATATTGATGATCATGCATCCAACTGTTGTGTGTATTTGTGGATCTGGTGGTTTGGTATTCTCATACCCAAAGCTCATTTCACAAGTCTGGCTGTGGGGAAAAGTAGATGTTTTGTGTTGGAGACATTACCAAGCCCCCATACCATATTTCTCCTTTCTGTTTTCTGTATAAGTGCTTTCATCTCTTAGTCCCTTTTCTCTCGCTCTCTTTCTGTGCTGTCTGTGTAGTGTGTGTTCACTGTAAGTAAGGCACATTTAAAGACCCCTAAACCTGCAGTGATGGACACTCTGAAAGTCCCCATGATGGGCCTGGCCTTCTCACACCAAGTGAGTCTTGTGTGTGTGGGCATGTATCTCACTCACTCACAATGCCTGAGGTGTTCCAGGACTTTTTGGCCTATCTTCTATTACCTGTTTAAAAGTAATAGAAGTATGGAGCGCTTAAAAGCTGATCAATGGAAGCAATCAAATGGGACAGCTCTGTTTCCCTTACATTAGGGCGTCCAATCAAAAACGCATCTTTTGACCAATGGGTAAAATAATGTTTTTCTGTGTAGATATTCCTCTAAGAAAACCAATGGTCCTAACCTCGTATCTCTATAATAATCTGTTGAACCCTTCCAGAATTAGGGTTACTAAATCAATGGAGTCCAGATAGAGAAAAAAAAAGTGCTAAAAACTGAGGAAAATTGTGCAAGAAACCATGTTACTGGCTACCTGACAGGCTCACTTTCCCATTGAACTCATCATATTTCTTCTCAAATCCGCAGGACATAAAACAATATAGATATAAGATGGATATGAGTTTCGAGACGTGAAATTAATTATTTTCATATTTTAGTATACGCTTTTCATATTCATCTGAAATTCCTGTTATTTTTTTGAAGATTTCTCACAATAACGGGCGTATCTCTGTGAAATGTCAACGGCGCACTGAGCATTTTTTACCAAGCTTTTTATTTTCAAAGCCTTTTACATGATTTCTTCAGCTCGTGTCATGCTAATTGCGCTTTTTGCGACCCGCGGAAACAACTTTGAAGACGATGACCACAAAATGTAAAGTGCTCACAAGTTGTCACGAGAAACATGCACCGCTAGGTCAACAGAGCTCGGTGCTCATTATCGGATGTATTACGTTACGAAATCCGACTTTTTGTTTGTAATGTTAATGATATGTTAGAGAGAGTCAAGTTCATTGATAATCACATTTGTGGTATTTTATAACATAAGGAAGTACTTATGTCATTATCTACTGACTGCCCTAGAATTCCGAACCTAAATCCTTTCCACATTGGTTTGCTGATAATGATTCCTTAACAAATAGTTAGTCGTCACTTAAATATGAAGATATTAATCACGTTCATTGTCAGGGTAAGTCAAATCTGCCTTAGAATCTTTACCCTGTCCTCTCTAATGCTATACTTTCTACCTCCTGCTGCTTGCTCCCATCACCCCATTTCTCCTCTGTGGATTAATTAATGTTTTAGCTCGCTCTCTCTTTCTTACTTTTCTCTCTCTTTCGTACTTTTTCTCTCTCTCTCTCC
This sequence comes from Oncorhynchus masou masou, assembly GCF_036934945.1. Taxonomy (NCBI): domain Eukaryota; kingdom Metazoa; phylum Chordata; class Actinopteri; order Salmoniformes; family Salmonidae; genus Oncorhynchus; species Oncorhynchus masou. The sequence continues at coordinate 58,161,932 of NC_088212.1, forward strand.
TCTCATGTTCTCTCTCTCTCTCAGCTCTACTGCTCTCGTCTTTCTTATCAGCCTCCTGTTCTTGTCGGAGCTGCTGACTTCTGCCACCCTTCCACCTTAAACGCTGCCAACCCACACCAGGTAACCACCCAGGTATTGAGCGAGTCAAATCTCATCTTATTTGTCACATGCTTTGTAAACAGCAGGTGAGGACTAACCGTGAAATGCTTACTTACGGGCCCTTCCCAACAATGCTGAGAGAGACGAAAAATAGAGAAATAATAGAAAAGTAATAATAAATACACAATGAGTAACGATAACGTGGCTATATACACGGGGTACCAGTACAGAGTGGATGTGCAGGGGTACGAGGTAAATATGCACCTACTGTATAACTAGGAATAAAGTGACTAGGCAACAGGATCAATAACAAATAAGTAGCAGCAACGTATGTGATGAGTCAAAGTTAGTGCAAAAATGGTCCATGCAGATAGTCCAGGTACATATTTAACTAACTATTTAGCAGTCTCATGGCTTGGGAGTAGAAGCGGTTCAGGGTCCTGTTGGTTCCAGACTTGGTGCATCGGTACAGTCTATGACTTGGGTGGCTGGAGTCTTTGACCATTTTTAGGGCCTTCCTCCGACACCGCCTGGTCTATACCAGTCATGGATGGCGCATTGCGGTCGGATGCCAAGCAGTTGCCATACCAAGCGGCGACGCAGCCAGTCAAGATGTTCTATATGCATGGATTTGAGGGCCAACACGGGAAACAAAGCTTTGCATAGGTGTTTCAACATGACTCAACCAGTGCTAACTATGGCCTTTCACCCGTCCTATGTAGATGGGCATCCCAGGGAAGGAAGGGGGCGTACCCCAGCAGGTACCAGTGCAGCCTTGTCATGGTGCCCAGGCAGAGCATGGACGAGTGTCCTCATGTCCCCCCGCTGATCATGTTACCGCCACTCCCTCCAGCAGGTAAGCCCCAGTCTGCCATGACCCCCATGTGACAAAAGCGAAACACCCCGTGGGACCGTGGATCACCTGAGATTATACTTGCTTGGGAGAAACCTGTCGGTTACAACTTTGCCATGTTATCTTTCAAAGTGGTGAGGGTGCAGAGACCTTGTCGAGGAGCATTGAGGTGAAGGGTGTCTCTCCCTGTGATGTACTGGAGACCACCTTCACCAGGAAAGTGGGTGCCTTTGTCAACAAGCCAGGCACACAGGTAGGGACAACCTTATTATGTCCTTGTTTAAGTACACACCTTTGATATTTTTTGCTGGAAGTACCCATTTTTACGAGTAAAGGACCAAATACCAGTGAGTATTATACCCTTGTAATCACTGTCGTATTACTCTTTGTCCATTGCAGGTAACCACAGCAAGCCTGGACTTACCATTTGCAGCGTTTGCTCCCAGAGCCTATGACCTCGAGGAAAATGACCCTATGGTAAATCAAATATTCACCTACATAATTGTCACCCTTAAATAAAAAATTTCTGGGTTATGATTAGGAGTCATTTTAGTGCAGACATGGTAATGATACCACTTCTCCTTTATCCAAGGTTCAGCCGCCGGAGTCCCCAGCCACGTCCTCTCCCCTGCAGGGCAGTTTACACTCCCAGGGCTCTGGTGAGAGTGGTGGCCCGGCACAGGACGACTTTGTTATGGTGGACTTTGTAAGTACCCTGCCTTCGGTAACAGAGTAAAGCACAGACTGCATTTTGGTCAAGGATAATAATAATTAGATCAATCGAACCTCATTTCTATGCCGTATCAAATGCTGCTACGAACAAATGTCTGTTTATGTCTGTCAATTGTGGATGTTATCTGCAGAGGAAGAAAACATTTAATTTTCTTCGTGTAGAAATGAGCATTACTTACGTCACTTAGCAGTGGTCATTTAATGTGCCTGCATACTATGTTGGATTTGCTCCTAGCATAACTCGGCTAGACGAAGTGAATGTCCGTGCCTCGCAATACTCCCTTTAATTAAAGACCTTCGCTGGAAAAATGAGAGAAAAAAGCAGCAATAGTACTGTTTGCCCCTCTTTAGATGCCGTAGCAGTACACACTTAAGATAACTCAAGAAATCTGTAACAAATTCCGACGTTTCTGCGGAGGAGGTCTTAGTCACGCAATTTTACAACTAACTAAGATGTTTGATGCAGTATTTCTCAACTGAAACAATTTGCATGGCAACGAGTTATCTCTCGTTGAACGACATCAAACACTTCATTGAAGAGTCCCTACCGTTGACCCAGTCACCTACAAAAGGGGAGTAGACTTCGGCTACTGAACTTCTGATTGCCTCAGGAGAAAACATTTTGTGTGCAATGAACAGCCGAAGAAACCGTTTCGGATGGGAAGCATGCAGACGCCTTCAGACAGTATTTCTTTCTGGCCTGTATCTGGGCTGTAGTGACCATGAGAAATGAAATCCAAAACAGTCAAAGGCGAATGCGACAAAGCACATAGCAAGGCTTTTAAAGCAACAGAGGGAGAGATGACAGCTTTGAATATTTTAGATAAATTCTTCTGATGAAGAGAAAATGAAGCTTATGGGAATGAGTTTTCTTAAATCAAATCTCTGACCTGTTCTCTCGTGGTTAACAGTTGAGAATTAATTAGGACTGTTGCTGGCAAGAAAATTTTAAAAACGGAACCTCTTTGGGAATATGTGCTGCTGACAGCAAAATCGTAGGATCGATCGTCTATTATTAAGGAAGGGCCTGTTACAGTTGTTGCCCTGCACATCTGATTGTGTTCTGTGTGCTCTGTGTTATTCAGAAGCCTGCGTTCTCTAAGGATGACCTGCTTCCCATGGACCTTGGCACATTCTACAGAGAGTTCCAGAACCCCCCACAGCTCGCCAGCCTCACTATTGATGTCAGTTCTCAGTCCATGGCAGAAGACCTGGTGAGATGAGACACGGTTTCTGTTTTGTTGCCGGGTGGGGGTGTTGGGGTCTCCTTGTGTATGAAGTGGTCCTGTCGGAATGTAAATGACTGACAGATAGTAGTGAGAGGGGAACATAGTAGTTACCATTATGATTTACTGTGTGTTTGAATGTATCTTTTCTGTGGTGCTTTTTAGTCTAATAAATCAATATCTTAGTCATGAGTTTGTAATGATGTTGTTCATTTTCCCAACAGGACTCTCTTCCCGAAAAACTTGCAGTATACGAGAAGAACATTGATGAATTTGATGCATTTGTGGACACATTGCAGTAGGGATAGAAATAGATCCACTGGCTACAATGACAAATTATCCCATTTAGTCCATCTGCAAGGTCCTGTTGTCTTTCGAGCTTGTTTGCATTCAGTCTGTGTATGCCTCTTCTTTCTTCTCTAGATTTGAAATTCCACATTGATTTTTAATCAGAATGTTCCTCTTCAAACCTCACTGGTTGATGTATTGTAGAGTAAGAGAGCCTGTACCCAACATAAGACATCTTAAAAAAAAAAAATGAACGTTTTTATTTTCTGATGTGAGAAACTGCAACATTTGCTCTAGTGTTGAGCAGACTGTCATAGTGTAAATACCAAATCCCCTCTCATCTTGCTGTTATAGAACTTAACACACAATAACAAAACATTCAGTTCATGAAAGCGATTTTGTCTAAATAATGTCAGGAGGCATTGTATTATTGCTGTCCCGTGTGACACGGAGAACGTTCATAGCGCCTATGGAGTCAGACATGGCTATGTTTTAGTAGATGTGAAGAAGCCAAGCTATGTATGGAAAATGATCCGTAGTAGTCAATCTATACCCAAGAAACAACAAACATACTCTAGCTGAATCTGTATATTGAAAGAAGTTCTTTTTGTAAATTGGGAGAAATGTTGTCCTACCAACTTTAGGACAAGTATCACTACAAATGATGTACCATATAAAGGAAGTTTACTTTTTCCCCTTATCTGTAAAAAGGCTAAACATTATTTGCACTTTCAATGTATCAATCTTAAGTCCTCTTGATTTTCCCAATGCTTTGTTTATATACAGTAGCATGGTCATGCGTAATAAAAGTTATTTCAAATGGCCTATTTTGTATTATCGGAAAGGAATAAGCCAGAGGCCCTATATATTTCTGATTGTGGTCGTTTGTGATTTATACCAGCACACAATGAGTGATTGTATTTGTCACCCCTCTTGAAGCTTAAATACAATAGAGCATCAATACTCTTGTCAAATGAGTATGCCCCTCCACACAACGGAATAAATCAAACGAAGGCACTTTTAACCATCACCTTTTATTTATACTTTATATTCACAACATTAAAAAAAGATCTTGAAAGTAAGATACCAAGAACTGAGGAAAATAGTCTTAGAGAGACATTTCATTTTCACTGTAGCAACCAGGAAATACTATTTGACAATACAATAAAGGTGGACAAACGGGCACAATTTTCACGAGATATGACAAGTGGTAGTTACTCGCCTGTTTCCTTAAGGCACACAGACGCAAATGGGGTCAAAGGTTCTACTAAGCCACTGATCCGCATGTCAATGCAATTGTTTCATTGACATGATTAGGAAGATTTCATAATAGACAAAAACATAGAAGCACAACAGAACTCTTACTTATTCAGTCTTAATATTAGCACAGTTCTTGTTCAGGATATGTTCATTACAAAGTCATTCAGGATTACAAAGCACAGGAGTTGTACCCCCAAAAGTTTGGCCACTGCAAATAGAAAAAATGTTTTAAGGTAAAAAAAAAAAAATCAAATGGAACCCTCTTAGTGTTCTCCAACGCATTTGGAATTGAACAAAAGCAACGGACGTCAAAATTGACAAAATAAGGCTCAGAAAAAAAACTAATCTAACAGTTAACATATAGAACAAAAACAAATACAGTATGGCCTGAGAGCCCGTAAGTACACAGCATTTCAGTCTATCCATGACTAGGAGCCCTTTTATTTCCCCTACTGATTTTAAGGCTTCATAAAAGATCTTTCGCCAGCAATGACACTAGCCATCAAAGCCTTTACATCTGGATAATGATTTTCAAGGAATAACTTGGTAGAGTAGGTAGAGTAATAATGCACACAAAAGTAGAATATGTATCATGAACACAGTCCTGCATTGAGAAAGCAAATCCGGCATAACATGAAATGTAGAAGTTACACGATTAAGACTTAATAGTTTTTTTAAACAATTTTTTTTAAATAGTTGACCTGTACAAATGATCAAAAATTAAGACTTGGCAAATGTAATGCAGCAGAAAGAAACAAACGAAGGCTTGCTGGAAATATTTAAAAAGGCGATATGTGACAAACATTAAAAAAAAAAAAAGTAGATAAACACTTATGGTTTTATTTCGCTATAGACTGTAGCTTTACGCATAACCATGATACTTAAGACGTGCCAAAATATAAACTCCAGAAAGAATTTAGACTACATCGAATACCGGAGTACACTGGCACATTGAGTGGAGCGACCGATCATTTATGAAATTCTAAAATGATTTGTTCCAACGCAAATAGGACTAGACATACCAAGGAAATTAATATGAAATATATTTTGCTCCCCAGATACAAAACATTGCATAAATGTTCTCAGAAATCTGTACCATCAAAATAAATATTTGATATGATTCAAACCAGAACAGATGTGAACTGGTTTCGGTTATTCCAATTGTTTTAAAGACCAAATCGTGTACACTGTGTTGAACCTTTCCTGAGTGATAGATATCTGGCGGAGACATTAAAGCCTTCTTCATACCTGACTTCTAACCTGACTTTTGGCCTCTTTTGGCATCTTCAAACGGTTCGTCTCCCGTGTTTGTTTTTTTCTCTCTCTGTGTCCTCAGTCACAATACACTCATGCATTTGGCAACACTACTAGGGGACACTGGGAGAGACACAGTTACGCTGTACTAGACCAATACAGAGACAGGGTCAGAGATGGGGATTTAAACACGGAATGAAATGTGGCGTGGTTAGAGATAGCTATACAGGAGAAGTGTTATGGGGAAAAGACCTTGTGGTGTTGGTCCAACAGAGTTCTGGTGAAGTTATTGATGGGGCCGATGGCACTGAGGCTCATGGCCGCGTCTTGTCCCCATAGCAGGTTGGGTCCGAACACCACTGCCAGGTTGGCGTTGTTCATCTTGTTGATCTCACTCTGTGCGGACACCTACATGGGCAAGCATGCATGTTTGTAGAATATCAATAAGAACAAAACAACTCACTGGTTTATTTACACAAACCGGTGAGGGCCAGTGTCGCCAGGCAGTATTAAATGCCAAGATTGAAGACTATTTTAGACAGAAGCCTAAAATAACAGGCCTCCAAAGACAAAATGGAGTGTTTGCAGAGCTTCTGAGAAGTATTCAGCTGGGGATATGATGCGACAGAAAACGTACCTGCACCAGGAACTCAATGAGGAACTTCAGGGAGGCATAGTTCTCCTCAGGGAGCATTGCCAGCATGTTCCGGATCGCAGTCACTTGGGAACTGCTGTCAACATCTGAGGAATGAGTATAACAAATACACCGTTTATATTATACTGCTATGACTTAAAACTATCCTCTGAGGATTACGACCTACAAAACAAATTGACAGCTATAGTGATATTTTGTATACCTATAGTAAATCAAACTTAAAAATATATCCCCATTGTCTACTGTGTGGAGGATAAGAGAGTCTTCCCCAGACTTACTGTGGAAGTTGACAATGTCGTTGTAGAGCTGGTAGGTGAGGAGGGGTTCTGGTAGTTCTCTGAGGAATGTCTTGAGGATGACAGCTGCCAGGTGAATGTCCTCCATCTGGGAAAAACTCACCTCCTCACCTGGAGCCACAGACGGACACAATTACAGACAATCACAGTCGTACAAATCCCACAGCTACAGCCAAAGAGGTAATTAGGTCTACCCAGGGATTTCAAGACCAGATATTATTTTTTAGATATTCATTTAAGAGTAACAATGAGTGAAAATCATTCACCAGAGTTATATCTGTGCTGAACATCCTTAACGAGGGTCACGTTGGCTGACCGCCGGAATATCCCCTCAATTTCAAGACCTAAGACAGGATAAAAATATGGGGGAAACCATAGAAACAAAACCTTTTGTAAAACAGAACCAAATAGCAGAATTAGCCTTGTTTTGCAAGTCAAATACTAATCCAGGTACAGTATCCATGAAATTAGAATGTGATTGTCCAAAAGATGATCATCAGAACAAAGACTCAAAAGTTGAACCCATCACCATCAAGCAAAATTACCACTGGTAAAACATGCAAAAATGGTGCTCACCTTGTTCCATTAAGAAGGCCACTGTGTCTTGCATCACTAATGGAACTGCTTCGTTGTCAGATCTTCTTGCTCTTAGCCTTGACAAATCAACAAGAACAAAGCACTTAAAAACCTTTGAAACATACACTGGAGAATATCTTACGTACGTAACGTTAAGGTCGGATATTGAGGGAGTAAAATGCAATAGCCCTCATCCAGCTACCTACGTTGGCAAGGGGACTCCAAACTGTTGATTGGGCAGTGGTGGACTGCGAGGGGGGGACATCTGGGCCTGAACTGACGGTTTCAGTGAGGCTCGGATTTTTTCATCATAGCTAACGATTTTGGGTGTGAGAAAGCAGAGTAACGCACTTGATATAGTCAGATATCACAAATAGACATCCATTACACAAGAGTGAATAATTAATTGCCAATGTTGAGATACAATAGTCACACGTAAAGTGTGAGAAATGTTCTTACTCTCGCACCCGGGTGGGTATCACTAGCTGCTCACACTTAACAATGTCCTCCAGTTCACTCAGGTAGTTGATGTAGTTGATCTTTCGTCCAAACTTGAAGCTAGAAAATAAAGGATTCATCACAAATGGCAAACACTTTACAGTTAAAGGAATAAAGAGCATTTCTGGTGCTGGAATGCTAACCTGATGAGAGGCTTGAAGAGGATGAGAAGAGTCTTGATGAACATGGTGGGGTGGACAATGTACAGTGCCTTGATGTTCTTCTTGTACCTGAAGAAAACAGAGCAGTCAGCAAAAGTAAACTTTTGTTGTTAGAGAAGTCAAGCCATAAGTGCAAATAAAGCACGTCATTTTTTTTATAGACTTAATTAAGTATGGGTGAGGGCAAAGTCCACTTCCTCTTTGGCTTTAGTTTTCCGATTCAGATCTCTGGTGAAATGGAGTGCATCTCATCATTCATAGGTGAAAAACTAGCAAATGTGCTTTGCGACTATGGTCCCCAGTGTCTGGCTAGAGGTAGGCGGGGACTCACTTCCGGTCAAATTCTCTGTAGGCATCTCTCAGCCAGCTGAGAGATGGCTTGTTCTCACTGGTGAGGCCATTATGGAAGTAGATGAGGGTGTAGTCGCTCTCAACATACTGGTCTAGGGTGGCCTTCAGATACCTGGATGATAGTATGATAGTTGAGAAGTCAATCCTCATCACATGAAAACACAAACAACGACGACTACTGACTTGACTAGCAGCAGAGGGGGGGGGAAATCAAAGCACAAACAATTTATTAGAAATTTGGCAGTATGAAAATGTCTCAATAATCTCTAACAGTAACACCCACATCAGTAGCTTGTGGTGGTCCAGTTCGTGGTGAGGGGGCATTCGACAGGCGTTGAAGACAATCACCTTCCTGCCAAAGTTATCGTCACCTTGACAGCAGATTGAGAGGGGAAACAACGTCAACGGGATCCAAGACTGAACATTATATTCAGCACAGAAAAGCTACACAAGTAGAGACAAAGTTCTTACCTGCTACTTCTACAATCTGATGCCTGGCAATATCATAGTATGGGTGGTCCCAGGTCAGGTGTGACCCCTCCCCCAATCGCTTGGATATGTCCGTCTCTGTTGAGAGATTCAACCATCTCACACTAGCTCATATCTTTGGAGGCAGATCGCTCAGAATTTCACAACTCAACGTTTCAGATCTGCCACGTCACGGACAGCATGTGCTCACTGCTCAGGCACTCTTAGAATGAGTTTGCAAACACACTTTGAGCCTCTTCTCAATGCATCCTGAAATAAGTAGATGGGTGTGACATTTCATTTTACGGGCTTAACCCACACACATGACCACGACATCCACATTGTGTACTTCTGCCAGAAGCAATCTGCAGGCCACACTGACTAAACCAATGCCCTTCTCACAGAGTTAGTCATTAACATGCAGTTGCCCGAGGCGGGGTGAGACAGTGTGCGCTTCATTTGGTATCTCATAAGATGAACCCTTGTTCCCTTCTCTTTTATCATCTGTTCATGAATAATTAGTAATGATTTTGAGAATAATTCAAACTCTAAATAATGGTGCTGTAGATGCATCTATTAGCCACAAATAATGGCATTCGTCTTCAACCTCCCCACCCCTCTAACTCCAATCAGACAGGGGCTGGAGATCTGCTGTGAAACAGAAATTTGACTGTGCCTACAAATAGGATGCATAACTAATGAATGCACACTGTGTCAGAGGGCAATATGCAACGATGTTGTGATAATATTACACGAGTAACAAACATATCACTGCATTGGGCTGTGAAGAAGGCTCTTTTTGACTCTTCCCTTGGACTAAAGACAGATTGACGTAAAACTATGAGACGGTAAAGATGTTTAGAGAAATAACAGCAATAGTAATGGTCCTACAACAACGTTCCATTTCTAAAAACTCAGCTGATTTTACAACCGGACTGATTGGTATCATATTACAAGGGCAAACATTATTTTGCCAGGAATGTGTCTTTTTAAAACGGTGATCTCATGATTTTGTTTTACTCAAGGGATTCGTTGGCTTTTAGAACACTAGAAATTCTTTAAGCAATTTTAAAATTTCAGGAAGCTATTTGATTTGATTTCTGACAGCACAGAGAGGTTCAGCTTTGCTTTTAATTGCCTTTAGGTTCTTACCAGACTTGCTTATACTGGAGTCATCTGGGGGCCACAGCTTGTCCCCCATTGGAGACAATTTGAGCAGGTCCAGCGCATTGCTGGGTGGATCATCTACTCCAAGGTCATCATTGAGGTCAACCAGAAGGTCTGAAGACATGGTGGTGTACTATGGGACTCCACACAGAATAAAGTCTGGTCAAGTGCTCAGCCAGCCTCCTGTCACAAAAACAAGTGTTAAATTCTGGATGGATGTTGATTATCTAATGCAAAGAGATGGCACCTTATATCAGCAGTGGGATCACTTTAAATATCGTGTTTTTTAAGAGTCTTCCTCAAAAGAAAAGCATTCTTCTGACTGTGTCGATTCCCTCCCTATAGCCTAATTTAGACAAATAAAACAGCTAACAAGTGTTAAACAGGCACATTTTTTAAACATGCATTTTCTATTGTGCTTTGTGGTAATATATCACTGTTGTAATGGACCCTGTGCGAAATCCATGCAACTAAGTTACCATATTTTAAAGCTGTACTGATGCGTCATAACTGCAGAAGAGCAACTTCAATGGGACCAGAAAGGACAATGCATATGAAACATGGACGGAAGAAACAAATAGGTCAATAAGCGATTGTCCTTTAGACTAGGCCTATTTCACATCTGCAACCAGATTAGCATCATTTGAATACATGCCTGTCGAATGCAGCAACAATTGCATGGCTGGTTTGTTTGTGGAAGGCCCACACAACATTTCACACACACACCGATTTTCACATGGAATGACCCAATCTATTTTACAACACCACAGGTGTTGTGATGGAAGAAGAAGCGTTGTTGTGCTACCCGACGTTCTTCATTTGGCTGCAGGGCTCAAATACAGTCCTCCCCATCTATGAGATGCAATCTGTTCTGATATGTTGGTTCTTTAAATATCACGACTGAAGTCAGAAACGCATTCCTGTATGCGCAGTCCACGGGAGTAGAAATGCATTCAGGCAAAGTGCAATAATTTTACACATCTAGCTCAATTAGCCATAAGGGTATATTACGAAACACTGCTACTGCCATGTAACGTCAGCAACCAAAATAAGGCGTTTCGCGTCTTAGCTGTTTATCTATCGTTACGCAAAACAAGTCTGCAATTTGTCCCGAATCTTCTAGCTAACGTTAGCTATTTCACGTATGCTCCATTACACTGCGATGTCGATAGATTAAAAACAACAAAAAACGTTGCGTTGGCCAACGTCAGCTACCGACCGTACAGCAGTAGTTCACCTAACTACTCAATGTTTTACAAATGTCGATAGATTCAAATAAACGTTAACTAGCTAACCTTTAGGTGTAGACTGTAGTTAGCTAAATTCTTGTTGAGTAGGTAGCTGTTGTCAGCTAGCAAGGCACAGTATGTTGTTACCATTATTTTTCCTCGGCTGGTAAGGCTAACCACCTGGTTATAATTGGGATAATCCAAGTTAGCTCGTCTAACGTTTATGTCCTAGCTAGCTACAATAACGCGCAAAATACATTGATTATTTCATAAAATAAATTAAATTGTCGGATTTACCGTACAGTCTGTGAAATCGATCCCCGCTGAAAGGCTTTCTAAGTTGTTAGCTGGCTAGGCTACTAACGTTAGCTATGCCAGTGACAGCTGCTTGCTTCTCTCGTCACAAACATCCGGTTTTCGTTCGGCGGGTGGAGAGCTCTCTGTCTTGGCAAACACACTACTATACTTCTGACTCCGAAAACGAGACAGAGGCATAGGTGGAGGAGTGAGGCCTTGATCACACAACCGATCTTCGATTATGATAGCAGATATAGTTTCAAACCTGCTTGCTTTTACTTCATCATTAGATCTGTATCCTAAAAAAAGTTTCGAAAACCTTGTGCACAAAAACTACATGCAGAATTCTAGTGGCAGTCTCAGATCTGAATTAAGTTTTTGTTAATTTCTGTAAAAGGTAATATTGCTGAGTAATAACAAGCAGATCATGATCAGGAACACACGTTTATTTCCAATATTACATCAGTTTGCAAGTAGAGAAAATGAGAAGAAATAACAATCAATCATCATCATCATCACCGCCTGTTTTGTCAATAACCTTCTTCATCCACCTTCTCATACGGAAAAGATGGGTGTAGAATCCATATTTCCCATCCCTGTCACATCCTTCTCCCCAGGACACAATGCCGATCTGATACCAACGGTTGTCATCTGGGTTCTGTGAATGAGGATATAAGTCATTCTCATGCGTATATCAAATATAAAGGAATATGCAAGACATCTAATGAGTGAAGTTCGTGTTTCTCTAGTTGTATACCTTCATGACAAAGGGACCACCGCTGTCCCCTTCACAAGCATCACCAGTTTTCTGTTCCTCTGGTTTGAAGCCTGAAAAGTACATGGGCATTATGATGAAGCGTCATACTAATTGTAACACTTGTGGTTCACCAAGTCACACTGCACAAATTCACTTTTGGTTAACACATTGGATGGACTTGAGCTACAGTATACAGCAATTCCCATTCTGAGATGAGAACTGCTACTCACCAGCACAGAACATGTTGTCAGTGATGCGGATAGAGGTAGAGGCTCTGCAGATATCCTGTTCAACGATGGGTAGATGGATCTGCTGGAGAACTGTGGGTTGAGACTTGGGGGAGGAAGTCCATGTCTCATAAAGGTTCCCCCAGCCTGTCACACGGCCTTTATAGCCAGCAAACATCAGTCTAGGAGAAATAGAAAAAAGGATGCTACCATTGCTAGTATGTGAAAAAGCTCCGAAATGTTTTCATATTTAATCATTACTGATAGCTACATTACACTCTCTTACGTCTTAGCAACCTGCTTGGTTGGTAGACAGACAGGATGAATCTCATCGGTGAAAGTAACGGGCCTCCTCATGTGCAGCAGAGCGATGTCCCGGTTCAGGTTCTCCTTCCAGTTGTACATGGGGTGGACAATTATCTCATCAATGGCCACAATCTTCTCTGTGCCCTTCTCAAACCTGGGATTAGGTTGAAATAGGGTATTACCCAAGAACGTTTTGGTATGGCTATATTATTGTTTCGTCACGTCTTATGGCATGTCTTGGTTCACTGTTGCACTGTGCAAAAGTCGATGTGTATTGTTTGTTTAATACAGATAAAATGGGAAAATAGGAGATAATCACTCACTTAGCTCTGTTATGTTTGCCAAGGCGGACCAGGATGTCATTGATGGTGAAGTTTTTGTTCCATGGTGGGTAGAGGATGCAGTGGGCTGCAGTGAGGATCCACTCATCACTGATTAGACTGGCCCCACACAGAAGCTCCTGGGGGCTTTTCTTGTACAACATCACCTGCCTGACATCAAAGCATCCATGAATAACAGGCATCATCATTTCCTTCTGCCAAATTACATCTGTGTCTTTCTTTTAAGGCAGAGGCTCCGGATTTGACTTTTCCGGCCTTATGCATTTCTCACTGTCAATCGTGAAATTATAATTATTCAGGTTTTACAGGTGAAACATCTATGCAGCATCTGCATACCAACCATCTGATCTCAATGAGTTCCATGGGGATATGCATTTAAGTCTTGAGTTATAGGCTACCGTTTAAAGTAGCCTACAGTTTTGTTTTGAATGAATGTATTGTGAGTGAGTGTATTTTTAGAGCAGATTGTGTTTACAAACTGTAGCATAGCCTACCTGTGTTTAGTTTCAATCGAAGCACATATTTTGCCTAGTGGCGTACTTTAGAGTTTTGGCCACATGAGAAAAAAAAAACACTCTCAGACACAATCATCCTAAAATCTCATAAGAAATTAGGTGGTGTTTTTTTGTCTTACAGTAACGTTACTATGCTATTATATTTGGGCATGTTATGTAGAATAGGCTCCTATCATTATGTGTTCTTGCAGACATTGATTCAGCATTGATCTAACGTTATTAAACGGGCACCATTCGCCAGAGTAGCCCTGTTCTCTATGAGTAGAACAGAGACTGTGTATAAAGTAGAGAATCTCGCATGTGCAAAAGCTTCGGGCCTTTAGCTGTCTGGAAGAAAGGTGCAGAAAAGTCAAATCGGCAGCCACTCCATTCTTTTAATTGGGCAATGCATTGACAACCCCAAAACATATCCTCTAAATGATAGACAGAGATAACTTCCTTTCCCGCTCCCACCGTGTATATGGTCAAACATGATGACCATAATCCTAAGTAGTAGTCCTACGTAAAGCAATAGAATAAATGTGGTGTTTTGAATATCTATTCATTTCATTACCATGGTGCACTGGCCACTTCTGCATCAATCCCTTTAACAATACGGCCTCCTTGGTAGGAGTCAATCAGTTCTTGCTCTCTACCGTCCTTCTTACTTATCTTCTCAAACATGGGTCGCTCCCCGCACACTGAAAATAAAACAGAGTTTAATTCAAAGTCATGAAAATAGACACTTTCCTCCTTGGTCTGCCGTACCTTACACTTTATGTCCAAAATTATACTACTTACCCATCTCTCCACTGCCAAAGCTCCGAGGGCTGAAGAAGGTTTTTCTGGGCCCAGAGAGTGTTGTCCTTTCCCTTCCGCCAGCCGCCTCCTCATAGTTATCTATTGGGTCATCTGAAAGAGAACAACAGTCCAGCACTCCCAGTAAAAAGCATTTATGATACCTGTCAGATATTTTTCTTCAGAGTCCTAACATTTTAAGTGAATCGTTTACAACTGGAACAAGTGTTCAGCTCAGTGAAACAGCTCACCACACATTTCAAGGTCACAGTAGTCCACAGTGGTATTTCCATGCTGGTCCACAAAGCACCAGGGTCCCTCCATATCTCCGTCAGGGTTTCTACAGTGGTTCGCCACAAGTTTGACCTCTGGGATGAAATCCTTTCCTTTGCTGAGTGCCAATGCCTTTGGGGAGGCCCAAGGCAGACACTTTTGGCCGTTCATGGTAACTGAGAGATCCCCAGTATAATCCAAGCCATTGTTGGCCATGCAGTCCTTCTTGGTGTACGTGACTTTCCCATCCACTGCAGCGGATACTTTTGGGGGTACCCAAGGCTCCCCTGTAAGGGAACAATCACAATAGAGGACCGCTAAGACATATTGCAACATGCTCTGCACTTTGTTGTTGAGCAAGGACGCATAGAAACTACCGTATTGTCAGTGTAAAAGCACACCCAGCTAAGCAACAACATGCAGCCAAATGATGGTTATTTTATGCAGTAGGGAAATCATACCACATTTTGGAACGATACATTGCTCTCTCCTGACTGTGGGATCCCTGGTGAAGCACCAAGGTCCTTCAGGAGTTTTGTCTGGGTTCCTGCAATAGTTCTCATACAGGGTCTCATCCAGCAAAGTATTGAACTCCCTAAGAAGAGATGTTACCCCTCAGCAATGACACAGCAAGAATGGGACAACTTTGAAATTACATCCCTCAAGTTATGGGGTCAATAATACATACGTAATTCTGTGTGGGAAGTTACTGGACCAGTACTGGCATGTTTTTCCCGAGGAAGTAGTGAAGATGGTGCCGTTGTAGTTCTCACCAATGCCCACTGAGCACCATCCTGTAAGATGCAGGCCCACATAATATTTGAGAAACAGGATGTCCTGCTCAAAAAATTGATCTTTAACATTATACAATTTTCCTGGTAGATTCCTCACACTTTTTAGCTGGTTTCAACACAAACATTAACATTTTGTCACAAAATCATTGACATATTTGAAATGCACAGTGTAATCAGGCCATAAGTATTACCATCGAGATGAATACACCCCCTCACTGTATTTATATTGTCCTTGGTTCTCAGCAGTGAAGTGCCTTTGCATGCTGTGAAGAAGACAAGCAGAATTAGAAAACATGAGGAAATACTTGCCTCTACTTGCTTATCACTGCCAAAGTCGATATTAATGTTTATTCTTTAAGTATAAAGAGCACAGCATGTGTGGGAAGAGCAAAACTTGTGGGGTCACCAACACTGGGGCTAAAGCCTATTCCTCAACCAAGTTGACTCACATCTCAGTTGCACTTTGTTCTGGTTCAATATCATATATTTACATTGGTGTTGTGACTGATGACTGCACACATTCCATGGATAAGGTTTTGATAGAAAACACAAATACTTACCCAAATAGTTGCCCCAAAAGGCCTTCTATATTGAGAAAGATCAATTTAGACAGTTATTTGGGGAGAAATACTATAATCATACTTTATTATGCAAATTAACATAGTGTTACCCAGGTAAACATAAAGCTCCTGTTTTAGTTACTAGTAAACCAAGGTGAATATGAATTTGCTTTCCATAATACTTCAATCTAACGAGCCAGAAATTCTCACCGTCTTGTCAGGCTTTTCAAAGACTTCACGGGCTTCTTCATGGTCACAGATCTCCTCGATGCACTCCCGTTCCAAGTTCCCAGGTTTCAACTCCTCAAGGAAGGAATTTGCCCGTTTAGCACGGATAAAAACCTGTGAGGCCTCTTTGCTATTAAGAAATACTATAAACAAATATTTGATAACTCAACCCATTGTTTAGTGATATTAAAACAGACAAATAGCCTAATTCACATCAAGGAGTAACAGTTTAAGGGGTATACATTTTCTAAATATCGATATTTTCGAAACTTTCTTGCTTTTGTGCTCTCTGGGTTGGCAAATAAAAGCTGGTATCTTACCATTTTCACAAAGGGTGATCTGAAGAGTAGAAGAAAATAGTAGAGTGAAAATGAGAGTTGCGGGTATTTGACCCATTCTTATGGATAGTTAAGACAGAACTCCTTGCAAAACCTAGGACATCACCAAACCTTCTCACCCCCTCAAAATCCAGTACTCATTGAAACACCCCACTTTCTGTTACATTGAATCCACCTGGTTAATATTGAACCACTATACTAAGACTGACTCGGGGCTGCGCCTCCCATCTGGGCCATGTCACATACAATGTTGCATTCAATATTTCCATTAAAGTTTAAACTACTACATATGACCATGGATAAGCTTTCCACCCAATGTCAAGAATTGCTTTCTCAATTGTTTATTATCTGTCAGGGCCTACTCATGGATTACTTTATATATAAAGAAATTATATTCAGTAATTACAAGCAGAATACCAAATGATAAAGACTTAAAAGGCAATGTCAAAAACAAATACACAATAAATCAACCTTTTAAAACACCCCTATCTGCTAATTTAGACTATGATAGTGTGTGCCGCTAAGCTGCATAGACAGGCATAGCAAACACACACTCCAAACCAGAATGTTTGCTGATTCAGTCTCAGACTGTCCCAACCATCGAAAAATTTGCACCCAAATATTGAATGAAGCATTGGAGAAAGAGGTGAAAAGTCAAAAGTTGTGTTCAAAAACACATACAACTGTTGTAAAGCCACCACAGAGGTATTTATTTTCTCTCTTTTAATTGGAGTCTTCGACAATAATGATAATATTGTTGATGGGCTCATATTTACAACAGTGTGTTAAAATACAGTAAAGCTATTTAAAAAGCCTTCATAAACAATCTCCAGAGATCAAATATATTTTGGTCAGATAAAAAAGAAAACTATTCATGAGGATTTCTCTTTGTAACCATTAAGACATTTCCTAAAATACAGGGGCAGGTAGTTTTAGTAGTCCTTGAAAAGAACATTTGCTGCAGGTAGTGGCTAGATAAGGTCCACCACAAATGTGAGTCAATATTAGCTTATATCTTTAACTCGTTCACAGCTGTCTCCCTTCTCCAGTACCGGTAATCTAAATGGAGTATCCTGATGGTGATATCATTTATCATATCATATTTGATATTCATGAAAAAGGTATTTTCCAAGTAAGTACTGCTTATTGTCTTCTTTTAGGTATAGTACATCTAGAATGCAAAAATAGTTTTTATTCACATTCTTGGTTTTATTTGAAGATTTAATTAAACAGCAACAGAAAGCAAAATGGTGTGAATTGCAGTTTTAAACTCCCGTTTCGATCTCTATTGTCTCTGTAGCATCACCAGGTTGCTGTGTGTTTTGTGCTCCCTTACCACAATGCACTTATCATTAGAGTCTGAGACAATTATCTCAATGATATTCTCATTTAGCTGGAATTGGCCCACATCCTGTTCCAAACCTTCCTCTATTACCACAGGAGATATGTAACCATCATGATATGAGTCACAGGTGCTGACAATAACCTCCCATGAATTAGGCAAGTATTCAATGGCCTGAACATACACTACTGTCTGACTCACCATGTTCTCTTCAGGGACATCGACCCATGGCTTGACCTCTGTTTTGCGAGGGGTCTTTCTAGGTCTGCCTCTAGCAGAGGCAGAGTGGCTAGACTCCAGAGCTGCTAGGGCGTTAGCTAGCTTCTTTCCCTGGTACCTCCTTTCCCTGGTGTTAAATAGGTCTGGAGCCATCATAAGCTCCTCTGTGTCTTGCTTCCCCCCTTTGTCAAGATCCTTTGGGATTTCATCTGAGCTTATATTGTCTCCAGCTTTTATATCTGTTTCTTTTGCAAGCTCGTCCATTTTCATCACCAACTCTGGACGTAATCTCCAATGTCACTTGACGATCCAGATACCCATTTTTGCACACTTGAAGACGCTTGTGGATGCAGCTGACTAATGAATGCACCTTCCTGGGTTTAGCAGCCAGTCTGCAACTGGCCCTGACAACCTGTGGCCCCTTCATCTCCTGGGGTTTTCTTACCACATTATCTGGTTCTTCACTACTCTTTGAAGGCTCGTCAGCAGGACTCACAAGTTTGTCCTCAAAGCATAACACATTGGTTATTTCTGGAATGAAACGTTCTGATTTTATTATTTTGCAAGAGCGAACGTCTCTATTCTGTTCCATTGTTTTCTCACCACTGGAATGAGAGTCTCTCACACATCTCTTGTTCATTTTGTAGATAAGAGGTTTGCTCCTTTTCATTCCAGTCTGGCTTTTCTCCTCCTCCACCACCATAGACTCTGTAAACCCTAGTGGAGAAGTTGACATGTCTCAATCTTCAGTGTGCTCCTCAGGCTCTGTAAGACATACAAAATCTTCCACGTAACATTTCAAAAACAACTATCCAAATATAAAATGTAATCATTTCATAAAATAAAATCCTTATTTGTACAATATTTATTAGTTAGTGTGCATTAAGAATGCTATTGAATGTGGGTGTCAGGCTACCTATAAGCTTGAGCTCTTGCTCTGTGGAGTTTACACCTGGGGATCCATCCTCTCTGGACTTGCGAGGTGTAACATGTTTGCGAGGTTTGCCTGGTGTTGTTAGTAACCCTCCTTGGCTTCCATACGTGTTCCAGAGGATCAGCTAGGAAACTCTAAAGCAGAAGCTCTGTCCTTGGGTTGATGTCTTTGCAGGCCCTTAGAAAGAGACTTCCATTCACCTCATGAACAGCAATATTATGTTCACCTTTCCTCCTTGCATTACAGGCAAATCTGCATAAAACAAAGAAAGCGGGTTTCTCCCTCCCAATTACCAAATTAATTATGACAGTAATGTTCATGTGTTTGATACAGCTGAGCACTACCAAAAAATAACCATTTGTTGATTTATTTTTTTACCTAGAGACACCTACCTTATCCAATAGCACCTGTCCCAAAGACTCCCCTTGATTACCGTCTGATACACTTCTTCCATCAAGCTCTGACGACAACAAATGTGTTACATTCAATACACTTGCAATGTTATAGAAACTTGAGCAAGTGTGTGCCTCCGCCATCACAACCACTCTGATACATACCTCTGTAAAGTCTTCACTTTGGTCAAAGGTGTTGCTTTGGTCTTCCACGCCCAGAAGCATCCCTTTCTGCAGAGCATGTCCTACACACCAGAGCCCCAACTGGCCATCATTTGCTAGAGAGGGGCCCACTGTCAGTCCACGAGGAACAGCATTCAGCACACTGTGTAGTGAGTCCTGGTTTAGGGATGGGCCCCTCATACCCAGAGAGTCCATCCTATCGGGTGGCAGGTAGCCTAGTAGTTAGAGCGTTGGGCCAGTAACTAAAAGATTGTTAGATTGAATCCCCAAGCTGACAAGGTAAAAAAAAATCTGTCGTTCTGCCCCTGAACAAGGCAGTTAACCCACCGTTCATAGGCCATCATTGTAAATAAGAATTTGTTCTTAAACGGACTTGCCTAGTTAAAGGTTAAATAAATAAAAAATCTCTATAGCCACAAAATGTAGACTCACAAAAATGCAAATGTTTTGAATGTCGTGTACAATGTCAAGCTTACAATGACACAAAAATGCACGTTTTGGATATCAGTTATAATGACTAGCTGCATAGGAAGTGGAAACATATCTCCTTGACTTGTGTTTCAAGCTGTCATTGTCAGTATAATACAGTACTGTATAAGCAACTGCAGCCACATACACAACGTATATAGCTGAGATTTATGGCCATCGTTTATCAATAATTGTGTGTGACATGCATACGTGATTGCTTGGAGCTGCCAACATGAGTCCCCCGGTGGGTGACAAGATTCGTCGTGACAATGTGTGTAAGCCTGAGCATGCGCGGACAAGGCAACACATTTCAGCGCTAATGTAAGCCCCTGACAAAACAATTAGCTAATGTAATCGAGTTTGCTCACTAACAATAGTTGGCCTGCTTAACTGGAAATAGTTCACGTCGACAAGGGACCGTGAGTAAGTTTGTCAATGACTTCGTGACACAGGCAACAAATTATTATGAAGCACAAGCCAACTATTAACTGGCGAGTAGCAAGCTAACGAGCTATGTTTCAGTAGATCGCTGGAACAGGCTTGAGTATGTCAGAAATCTAGTAACAGTAGTTATTTAACTTGGTAGTTAGCTATTAACGAACGTTATCAACGTGTTTTTATTTATTATTGGTGGCACTGATGATGCTAACAAACTCAAACTAACGTTACTGTATTTGCGTTGTGCATACAACATTGTTGTCTGACTAACCCGTCGACGACAATGTGGACATGATACAACGCCGGTTGGGATATCAAACATCTTTCAAATAGACGTTCGATTCGCGGCAATAACTCGAAAATATTATTTCAATTAACTCAGGATTTCCACAGGTTCTTGGCCATTTTGTAGCATTATTTTTTTCAATTTGAAAACTCCGGGAAAATCATCGTTCTCCAGCCAAGGACAGAATCCGGAAGTCCTCAAGTTCCTGTCTTCCTAAACATTCCGACAGGAAACGTGTCCTTTCTCGCACATCGTAAATGCTATATTTATCATAATTCGAATGGTTAGAAAGTCACATGATTACATGTTATAGGCATGGGTCATTAGCTACCGTGCTTTGCTGTTTTTGTTATTTCCCAACTAGCTAATTTACAACAGTTAATTTGTCAGCGGCAATAGGAACTCATGTATGTTATCTCATAAAGCAAGCACCACAGTCCCGTTTATGGTTTTGCCACTGCCAGACTGAAATTGAATGTCGAGTTTATTTTAAATACTTGGCCTAAATGTATTACCTGAGCCACCTGTATTCATGGACTGCCATTATATTATATTTTTTCTACCAACAGACCTGCCATGGTATGCTGAGGTGGGGAGTCTGGGGACCTATGCACTATGGCAGAGTCACTTGCCATCCAGGACCATTCAACAGAAGCAGAACTATGCACTAAGTAGTAATATGAATCAATTTGGCCTAGTAGCCAGCAGATCCGACCCGCTTGCTTACAGCTGCAGACAGGCTAGGGTCGGTCAGGCTTCCTGTGTAAAGTAATACACCGCAGTGCTGGCGCGAGATATGGCTCTGGAAAAGTACCTCAATCCAGGGATGACAAATGTGTTGTACTCTGAATTGTCCCATTATCCCAACTGTTAAACAGAGAAGATTGAACAAATGCTCCTAGATCAATCGTTCAATATTCTCTGTGTAACAGAGATAATGGGACAATTCGGAGTGCAACGCATTTCTCATCCCTGTACTGAGGTATGTTTTGCTAGTGGTGTAAAGTACTTTAGTAAAATCACTTTAAAGTATTACTAATGTATTTTTGGGGATTCCTAAAGAAAATAATGTACTTTTTACTCCATATATTTCTCCTGGACACTCAAAAGTACTCATTATACTTTGAATGACTAGCAGGACAGGAAAAGTGTCAAATGTATGCACTTATCAAGAGAACATCCCGGGTCATCTCTATTGCCTCTGATCTGGTGGACTCACTAAACACAAATGCTTTGTTTGTTAATTTTGTCTGAGTGTTGGAGTGTGCCCCTGGCTGTCCTTCAATAAAAAAACAAGAACATTTTGCTGTCTGGTTTGCTTAATATAGGGAATTTGAAATTACTTTTAACAAGTATATTTGACCAATTACATTTACTTTTGATACTTAAGTATATTTAAAATCAAATACTTTTACTCAAGTAGAATTTTAGTGGGTGACTTTTACTTGAGTCATTTTCTTTTAAGGTATCTTTACTTTTACTCAAGTATGACAATTTGGTACTTTTTCCACCACTGCGTTTTGCGAGCCATATCTTGGGCCGGCTCCGCTGTTATTTGAAATAGCAGTTGTTCAATCTTCTCGGTATAACAGTTGGGATAATGGGACAATTCGGAGTACAACGTATTTCTCATCCCTGGATTGAGGTACGTTTTGCGAGCCATATCTCACGCCGGCTCTGATGTGTCTTAATCTACACAGAAAGCCTGTCTGACCCTAGTGCAGCTGTAAGCAAGCGGGTTGGATCAGCTGGATAGCCTAGTAGTGGCTATGTGTTCCATCCTCTACTATTTTGCTGTTTTGATCAGTGGAGGCTGCTGAGGGAAGGATGGCTCATAATAATGGCTGGAATGGAGTAAAAGGAATTAAGCACATGAAAACCAGGTGTTTGATTCCATTCTTGCCATTATTATGAGTCGTCCTCCCCTCTGTGGCCTCCACTGGTTTTCATATAACCGAGTCTGTTTTAATATCTGCTGCATTGATAGCCCATCTTTGCAGGTTAGTTGAATTAAAAGGATGCTAATCGGGTGCAGTTATACAAATAAAATAAAACGTTTGACACTCAGCGTTTGTATTTTGATTTGCTATATCTTATAGTGAAATAAAAGACATTGAGTCCTTTGAGACTGAAGGAGCCAACCAGAGATTGAAAGTCGACCACTTGCTTTTCACCATTGAGAGACATCAAAAATGTTACTTCTGGTGTGAGTATTAGCTATTTCTGTCCAGTGCCTTTACACACAGACTTGTACAAAGAGCCTGAGACTATGACTAAGAGCAGCAAAACTATGTTTAACTGTTTCATTTGTTCTGATACTTTGATACATTTCCCAGTGCCACTCGGCCTATAATTTTTTTATGTGAATATTGCATTTTTATTGCTAATGAAATGTACTCTACAACTTATATTGTTGCTGTGGTATTATTTTTTAATTCATGCATCATTGCTGTAATTTAAAAAAAATAATTTACCTTAAAATTATATTGCCTAAAATGTACCCTTGTCATGTCTTACAGTTTGTGAAGAGTGCAAAGAATATTTTATTGATGAATGCCCCACACATGGCCCTCCAGTTTTTGTGCCTGACACCCCTGTGCCAGTGGGCGTCCCAAACCGTGCCGCCCTTACTACCCCTAATGGCATTGAGGTCATTCAGGAAGGCAGCGAGGTGGACGTATGCTGCGTAGACAAAGACATTCCCAGGGGGGCACTATTCGGTCCTTACCAGGGTGAAGTGATGTCACAGGACAAGTCCTCTGGTTTCTTCTCCGGGACGGTGAGTTGAATCCACAAACCTTACTATGTTCTGAAAATCACTTTTCACTAGTATATGGTATGCCTCATGAAATTGTCTTCCTAACTTCATGCACCATTTGTAACTTTAAGGCTCTCGCATCTATGTATTTATGTCAATGATGTTTATCCCTAGTTGGTGGACAAAAACAACTCATACAAATCCATTGATGTTAGCGACGAAACCAAAGCCAACTGGATGAGGTATGTCCGAAATTCTTCAGAGGACATTGAGCGAAACCTGACAGCCTTCCAGCATGGCGAGCATATCTACTTCCAGGTGTGCCGTGACCTGTCAGTGGGAGAGAGGCTGCGGGTATGGTACAGTGATGACTACATGGACCGATTACACCGCATGTCCCAGGACACCATCGTTAGCAACTTGGCCACAGGTAACACACCTACCAGCCTCATCCCTTTGCCAGCCCTCTAGTTAACTACCAAACTTATTTTATTGCTTTCCAGAGTGCTACAATGTGTGTACTTTTCTACCCATATCACTGATCTAAGATCTCCTAAATAGTTACTCTAAGAAATTCATTAGTATGAGTGACTTTGAAGGAAAGATGAAGATAATCGAAATACATTTTGACCACCAGGGGGAGCCATGTTGCAAAATACATGGAGAAGCTCAAACAATGAATGGCAATATCAAACCCGTTGTCACCTTTTTGAAATTAATACTTCATATATCAACATGTCGCTTTATGCACAAATATAGTTAATGAAGAGGATGTTGTCATTTTATTATGTAAGAATGTTTGTTTATATTGTTATAAGCAGTTTTAAGGTGCTTACCCGTCAGAGGCTGATCAAGTTGAACTTGGGGTTTTGAATGATCATCTTGTCTCCCTCCACAACAGTTGAAAAGGACTCACGAGTGTGGTCAAGCCCCTGGAATGTTACAGCCCGGGACCGGGAGGCCACCCAGACCCTCATCGAGCACTATGGGTCCCCAGAAATCCAGAGCCTACTGAACGACCGGACAACCAGAACCAAGCAGATCTTTGAGATCATTGCCAGTCGGATGGAGGCACAGGGCTTCCTGATCAGTGAGAACTCCTGGCAGGCTGGCAAGCGATGCTTCCAAAAGTGGCGCAACATGGAGCGCACGTACAAAGACTATGTGCTGGCGTCCAAGAGGACTGACGCTGGACGCAGGAAACAGCCCGAGTTCTATGACCAGTTCCATGCACTCATGGGCCAGAGGCTGAGCTCCAAGCTGGCTGCTGCTGACACCCCAGCCAGGGCGTTGGCCAAGCTGAAGCCTAAAGCTGTAGCACCAACTCCAAGCCTGCCCCTCTATGCTATTGTAGTCCCATCAGGCCATCCAGTCAACCTCGGATTACCCTCCACCTGCAGCCCAGAGGCAGAGATTGGAGTCCATGCAGGCACCACTGAGCCTGAACCGCTAGCCAGGAAGTCCAGGAGCGAACGGGTCCCACATCCCAAGATACTCCAGTCAAATACAATGGAGGAGAGGGCAGAGAATCAACTCCAAAAGGGGAGGAGGAGGTCATGGCTTGGGGATGACAGAGGTAAATTTGTTATGATGTTGAATCTTAGCAGTTGGCCTATAACTGAAAAGGACGCAGCCATTTTCAAAATCATATTTACGTAATAAGTCTATATTTTTGTCTTCCTATCCATGTCTCCAGCTGCTGAGAACGGTGGGTCCCTGCCTGTGTGGTCGGAGCGGAAAATGATCAGTCAGGACATTGAGGCAACGGAGGCTTTAGTAGAGCTGTACAGCTCTCCAGAGATCCAGGGACTAATCAGGGAGAACAAGACCCGAACCAAGAGGATCTTTGAGATCATAGCTAGCAGGCTAAAGGAGCAAGGCTTCCCCATCAGTGATGTGCCTGAGCAGGCGGGGGAGCGATGCTTCCAGAAATGGCGGAACCTATCGAGGGCGTACAAGGAGTACATCCTCCACCCAGAGAAGGCTGACATGGCAAAGCGGAAGCTTCCGGCCTACTTCAACAGGCTCCAGGACCTCATAGGCCACCGGCTCAGCCTTCAACTATCTGAAGACTCCCCCGAGCCTGATGGCAGCATGGGAGATGCTGAGGCAGATGCAGGGGTTGAGGACATAAGCCAGAATCTGTTACACATTGTGGAGGTGCCGGCGAGCCCCACTGACATTGTCAGTCCCCCCTCCACTTCTGCCTCCTTCTCCTCTTCACATACAGGAAACCCCCTCCATGTTGGAGCCAGTGGGCGGAAGAGAAGGAGGATGGCAAACATCTTGGATGTCTTTCAGGGTTACAGGGAGGAGGACAAACGATTGCAAGAGGAGAGGGAAAGGAGGGCAGAGGAGCGCTTTAATCAGCTGCGAAGCCTTCTGCAGCAACAGCACACAGAGACTATGGCAGTGATGAGAGAACTGATCAATTCCATGAAGATGAAAAAACAATGAGATATACTGTGAATACAGTTGAAGTCCGAAATTTACATACACCTTAGCCAAATACATTTAAACTCAGTTTGTCACAATTCCTGACATTTAATCCTAGTAAAAATTCCCTGGTTTAGGTCAGTTAGGATTTTAAGAATGTGAAATGTCAGAATAATAGTAGAAAGAATGATTTATTTCAGCTTTTATTTCTTTCATCACATTCCCAGTGGGTCAGAAGTTTGCATACACTTAATTAGTATTTGGTGGCATTGCCTTTCAATTGTTTGAAGTTTCAGGTAGCCTTCCACAAGCTTCCCACAATAAGTTGGGTGAATTTTGGCCCATTCCTCCTGACAGAGCTGGTGTAACTGAGTCAGGTTTGTAGGCCTCCTTGCTCGCACACACTTTTTCAGTTCTGCCCACACATTTTCTATAGGATTGAGGTCAGAGCTTTGTGATGGCCACTCCAGTATCTTGACTTTGTTGTCCTTAAGCCATTCTGCCACAACTTTGGAAATATGCTTGGGGTCATTGACCATTTGGAAGACCCATTTGCGACCAAGCTTTAACTTCTTGACTGATGTCTTGAGATGTTGCTTCAATATATCCACATAATTGTCCTGCCTCATGATGTCATCTATTTTGTGAAGTGCACCAGTCCCTCCTGCAGCAAAGCACCCACACAACATGATGCTGCCACCCCCATGCTTCACGGTTGGAATGGTATTCTTCGGCCTCCCCCTTTTCCTCCAAACATAACGATGGTCATTATGGCCAAACAGTTCTATTTTTGTTTCATCAGACCAGAGGACATTTCTCCAAAAAGTACGATATTTGTCCCCATGTGCAGTTGCAAACCGTAGTCTGGCTTTTTTATGGCGGTTTTGGAGCAGTTTCATCCTTGCTGAGAGGCCTTTCAGATTATGTCAAAATAGGACTTGTTTTACTGTGGATATAAATACTTTTGTACCCGTTTCCTCCAGCATCTTCACAAGGTCCTTTGTTGTTCTGGGATAGATTTGCACTTTACTCACCAAAGTGTGTTCATCTCTAGGAGACAGAACGCATCTCCTTCCTGAGCGGTATGACGACTGCGGTGTCCCACGGTGTTTATACTTGCATACTATTGTTTGTACAGATGAACATGGTACCTTCAGGCGTTTGGAAATTGCTCCCAAGGATGAACCAGACTTGTGGAGGTCTACAATTTTTCTGAGATCTTGGCTGATTTCTTTTGGTTTTCCTATGATGTCAAGCAAAGAGGCACTGTGTTTGAAGGTAGGCCTTGAAATACATCCACAGGTACACCTCCAATTGACTCAAATTATGCCAATTAGCCCATCAGAAGCTTCTAAAACCATGACACCATTTTCTGGAATTTTCCCAGCTGTTTAAAGGCATAGTCAACTTAGTGTATGTAAACTTCTGACCCACTGGAATTGTGATACAGTGAATTATAAGTGAAATAATCTGTCTGTAAAAAATTGTTGGAAAATGTACTTGTGTCATGCACAAAGTAGATGTCCTAACCAACTTGCCAAAACTATAGTATGTTAACAAGAAATTTGTGGAGTGGTTGAAAAATGAGTTTTAATGACCCCACCCTAAGTGTATGTAAACTTTTGTCTTCAACTGTGTATACACTACCGGTCAAAAGTTTTAGAACACCTACTCATTCATGGGGTTTTATTTATTTTCACTATTTTCTACATTGTAGAATAATAGGGAAGACATCAAAACTATGAAGTAACACATATGGAATCATGTAGTATCCAAAAAAGTGTTAACAAATCAAAATTTATTTTATATTTGAGATTCTTTAAATTGCCTTGATGACAGCTTTGCAAACTCTTGGGATTCTCAACCAGCTTCATGAGTTATTCACCTGAAATGCATTTCAATTTACAGGTGTGCCTTCTTAAAAGTTAATTTGTGGAATGTTGTTCCTTAATGCGTTTGAGCCAATCAGTTGTGTTGTGACAAGGTAGGGGGGTATACAAAAGACAGCCTTATTTGGTAAAATACCAAGTCCATATTATGGCAAGAACATCCACCATTACTTTAAGACATGAAGGTCAGTCAATCTGGAAAATTTAAAGAACTGTGAAAGTTTCTTCAAGTGCAGTCGCAAAAACCATCAAGTGCTATGATGAAACTGGCTCTCATGAGGACCGCCACAGGAATTGAAGACCCAGCGTTACCTCTGCTGCAGAGGATAAGTTCATTAGAGTTACCAGCCTCAGAAATTGCAGCCCAAATAAATGCTTCACAGATTTCAAGTAACAGACACATCTCAACATAAACTGTTCAGAGGAGACTGTGTGAATCAGGCTTTCATGGTCAAATTTCTGCAAAGAAACCACTACTAAAGGACACCAATAAGAAGAAGAGACTTGCTTGTGCCAAGAAACACGAGCAATGGATATTAGACCGGTGGAAATGTGTCCTTTGGTCTGGAGTCCAAATTGGAAAATGTTGGTTCCAACCACCGTGTCTTTGTGAGACGCATGGTGGGTGAACGGATGATCTCCGCATGTGTATTTCCCACTGTAAAGCATGGAGGAGGAGGTGTTATGGTGTGATGCTTTGGTGCTTTGCTGGTGACACTGTCTGATTTATTTAGAATTCAAGGCACACTTAACCAGCATGGCTGCCACAACATTCTGCGCTTAGTTGGACTATCATTTGTTTTTCAATAGGACAATGACCCGACATACCTCCAGGTTGTGTAAGGGCTATTTGACCAAGAAGGAGAGTGATGGAATGCTGCATCAGATGACCTGGCCTCCACAATCCCACGACCTCAACCAAATTGAGATGTTTGGGATGAGTCGGATGGCAGAGTGAAGGAAAAGCAGCCAACAATTGCTCAGCATATGTGGGAACTCCTTCAAGACTGTTGGAAAAGCATTCCATGTGAAGCTGGTTGAGAGACTGCCAAGAGTGTGCAAAACTGTCAAGGCAAAGGGTGGCTATTTGTAGATTCTAAAATGTCAAATGTATTTTTTATTTGTTTAACACTTTTTTGGTTACTACATGATTCCATATGTGTTATTTCGTAGTTGTGATGTCTTCACTATTATTCTACGGTGTAGAAAATAGTTGTTTTTTAAAGCTCATGAATGATTAGGTGTATCCAAACTTTTGACTGGTACTGTGTGTGTGTGTGTGTATATATAATATATATATATCTTCTTTCTATTATTTGCATTTGCTATCTGCCCTGTTATTTGTATTATGTATTATTAAAGTCTTATGTATTGTTGAAGACTATAGAAAGTTGCATAAATGTTTATATAATAAGGGTTGTGTCTTTGGCATCCACAGTTCACTTTTCTACATTTCACTTGGAAAATATACTGTATCTTACTTCCCGCGAGTGCCATTATTTTTTAATGCCAACTGATTATTTATAGGTGCTTTAAGTCTAACCCAGTCTGTATTGAGCTAGAACATTTGAAACTGTGGCTTATTAGTCAAAATAAACCTCTTGGTTCGAGCTAGACGATACTTGATTTTGGTCATTTTATTTATTCATTGCACAATGATGTCACAACTGTTAAGCCTCATCACATTGTCCTACATCAGATTTGACTCTGGCCAAGACAATGGCTGAAACAGAACTAGGCAGCAACAGGCATTTTTTTTCTTTTTTCTTTTAAACTGAAAAGAGATGTATCAGACCCATAGGACAGGCTGATCTAGTCAGTACGTTTCACTTATTAATGAATCAGTGGGTTTATTTCTTGGTTCTCATTATTGCAATTATTCTTCCAGGTTCATGTTGTCCTTGCCAGGCAATGGATTACAACATGTCCCATCGTTTTTCTCTCTTTTCATTTAGGGGCCATGATGGATATTGAGGTTGATGAACTGTGAACTGTAATATTTGGTTATGTTATATAACCGGCACATTGGAAACGGCATTCATTATTCATTCTGGGCATGTCTGCAGCTGCAGGGAGATTGTAATGGATAGTTCACAGAAGACAACTGCCTGGAAATGCTGGATGATTTATTGTTGCTTTATATCCAACCACTGCATCTGCACCAGTTATTTTACATAACAATGTAGCTACATCATTAGTTGGAAGTGCTGTTGTTTAGGGCTATAAAGTGTATGCGCTTTGCACACCATCGCATGCATAATGGTTGCACTACTTACACAGTAGATTGCTCATATCTTAACAAATAGGCAGGAATATAATGGCCATGGCATCCTAAAGCAATCTGGCAAATGATCAATCAGTCTCATGAAGATAGGTCTTTAAAAAATGACTAATATCTACAAATGATGACCTAAGGCCTAAGTACAATAAGCACACAAAATAAGACATTTGTTGAAATAATTTCGTCCAAAAAAATATACATT
The DNA here is from genome assembly GCF_036934945.1 of Oncorhynchus masou masou. Lineage (NCBI taxonomy): Eukaryota > Metazoa > Chordata > Actinopteri > Salmoniformes > Salmonidae > Oncorhynchus > Oncorhynchus masou. The sequence continues at coordinate 58,192,286 of NC_088212.1, forward strand.
TGTTTTAAAATGGAAACTGCAAACACATTTTTTTTTCAGCAGAAAATACAAGCCTGTGATTGTGAGTCAAGGAGTAGGCTACGTACTGTGAATAGGATTTACGTAGGTGTATTGAGAGAGATGAATCCCTTGTTGCACTTGAAGAGTGACATGATTTACAACAACAACAAACAACTCAGCATACAGTATTACCAGTGTTCTTGTAAATACAACACGTGCATGTGAACTAGCCATAGTTATCATTTAATAGGTTGATTATATTCCGGTCTGTTAACAGTAAATCTTCGTTTTTTTTGTGAAATGGCTTGGATGGGTGATATTAATATGTAACTTCATCTCAGCATGATAACGGTAGTGCTCATTCAGCTATGAAAAGCTAGCTACTGTATAGCAGGTCAGGTCCAAAGTTATATCAGTTACGCATAATGAGCTCTGAGTATAGGAAGTATCAATAAATAAATATATTACATCCATGTCTGCCCGGATGTGGTGTTATGGGCTGATACTGTACATAGTGGTGTTATGGGCTGATACTGTACATAGTGGTGTTATGGGCTGATACTGTACATAGTGGTGTTATGGGCTGATACTGTACATAGTGGTGTTATGGGCTGATACTGTACATAGTGGTGTTATGGGCTGATACTGTACATAGTGGTGTTATGGGCTGATACTGTACATAGTGGTGTTATGGGCTGATACTGTACATAGTGGTGTTATGGGCTGATACTGTACATAGTGGTGTAATGGGCTGATACTGTACATAGTGGTGTTATGGGCTGATACTGTACATAGTGGTGTTATGGGCTGATACTGTACATAGTGGTGTTATGGGCTGATACTGTACATAGTGGTGTTATGGGCTGATACTGTACATAGTGGTGTTATGGGCTGATACTGTACATAGTGGTGTAATGGGCTGATACTGTACATAGTGGTGTTATGGGCTGATACTGTACATAGTGGTGTTATGGGCTGATACTGTACATAGTGGTGTTATGGGCTGATACTGTACATAGTGGTGTTATGGGCTGATACTGTACATAGTGGTGTAATGGGCTGATACTGTACATAGTGGTGTTATGGGCTGATACTGTACATAGTGGTGTTATGGGCTGATACTGTACATAGTGGTGTTATGGGCTGATACTGTACATAGTGGTGTTATGGGCTGATACTGTACATAGTGGTGTTATGGGCTGATACTGTACATAGTGGTGTAATGGGCTGATACTGTACATAGTGGTGTTATGGGCTGATACTGTACATAGTGGTGTTATGGGCTGATACTGTACATAGTGGTGTTATGGGCTGATACTGTACATAGTGGTGTTATGGGCTGATACTGTACATAGTGGTGTTATGGGCTGATACTGTACATAGTGCTCTCTGGATACCTGGGTATTTGCACATCCTCAGTTTCATTCGACTCAAAACAGATTTTGGCATTACATATTTCGAAGATCGTGCAGGTAGCTTTTTTTATTTTCACACACGTTGTGTGTCCGTATGTAAAGTTTCAAATTACACAGTATGTTTCTCACTGGCTCATTCTATAGCACTTCACTTAACAAAAGCTATGTACAAGCAATACTACACTGGAGAAAAATACCTTTTGTACATAATAACTGAAGCAAAGTGGGTTGAATGGAAACAGGTGTGAAATGGGATAAGTTGATAGTTGTATTGAACTACTTTGAATATAACATGTGTAACAACTCTCGTAATTCTCCAAAGATAAAATACAGCTGTGCATATTCATAAAAATGACAAATACCGTATATTACCTGATTAAACACTGCATGATTTTTTTAATACATAATTTCTATAACTTTAGCTGCCGTTTTTAGGCCCTGTGTAATGAGATCAACTTTAAAATGTATAGTCGCCTGTAATTCCATCACAGGGCTTTTGAATCTCTGATCCATTCAATATTGGCAGGCTTTTTACTTTCTGCTCGGCGCATTTTCTCCATTGCTTTCCATGTGTGTGAATACATCACTTTACAAATACAATGACAGCTCTACTGTAGAATAATTCACTTGTGTTAATCATATCATTACAGACCATACACATAATCCCCCATATCACAGAAACACCGACATGACTTATCATGTTTATTCTGTTCAGCTATAAAAACAGATCATAGAGGTGGTTAAGTATAGGTACTACAAGTATTACATTGCATTGATGAGTTTCGTTGAATATATCAAATGTGTTCATAGTTGGAAATCTTGGGAAATTCTGTGATATCCAGTGATATGTTAGTTCGGTGTATGCTATTGTTGACATGTTATAGGATGCTGTGGGATAAATAATGGCAGGCAATGGGATAATTTCCATATAATTTCCATATATATTTCCATTTCCATATAAGTGGATACATAGATTTAGGCTCTTAAATCCTGATCCAGGTAGGCAGGATCCGGAATTACTCAGTCCAGCCTTGTATGGTTACATTTTTATGTGTGGTATACTATTTGGGTATTTGGAATGGCAAAGCGGACAGGTGGTTATCTTAATCATACAGTGGGTGCCACATGGCGATCTGCTTACGGGGGTTGTCTAGCATCTGCTGCCAGTGTTGGAGGCCAGTATTAGAGGCATGTAAACCCAGCTGACAGCGGCCCAGGGACTCCTGCTCACCAGGACCTGCCTGATTTAACACCTCCAAGTCCAGACTGGATTTAGATAGCAGCTCACGGGGAACCTCCAGCATCATCATCTCATTCCACACTGGGTTCATCTTGTGCTTGACCCGTCGCGTCTGCTTCTTCTTCAGCTTGGTAGTCTGGTGCTTCAGGGCCAGTTTCACAGACAGGTCTAGGAACAAGGAACAAATCCGTCACTGCAGTGAAATCCACCAACAACAATATTTTTCAATTTTAGTATACTCTGTCGTCAACCTGTGGCTGAATGGTTGTTCATGGTTGTATGATTTGAAGAGCAGTTGTAGGCATCATACAATATGAGCTGCAATGGGTCATATTAATAAACAGGGTGTACCTATGGAGTCCTTCAGCTTGTCCGACTGTAGTCCTCTAGCCTTCATCACCACTACTCCCAGCCGGTTGGCTGCAGGCAGGTAACTTATTGACAGCAGGAGCTCTCCAGCTGACTGGACATCCTGCTGATTATAGTCAATCACACCAGTTCACTGTGATTAGAACAAGTCACACGAAAACCTTTACTCTGCAAATAATGTCAAAAAAAACAGTGCAGAAAACTTCAACAGACTTTGGTACACATAGGCTAGAACAAATATCACAATAAGCAATGTCCATTTATGAATGACAATAAGGTGTGTACACGTGCCTGTTACCTTGACGCCATCATTAATGGACACAAAGGTCTGATTCACTCGTAAATGGACTGGATGAATGGCTGTGTGAGTCACCTCTGTGCCTCAGGACGATTCATTAGGCACAAATCATTATAATCACTGCTATTACGCTTCTGATGCTACTGGTGAATCTCACATTGATCTGAAATCGTGCCACTTTCGTAAATGGTCTTCGTGCGTGGGTTAGCGGCATACTGCAATATGCACCAATATGTCACTTTACTAAGTGGAATATCAGAGACTCTTATAACCAGGAAAGAGTCTGTTGTAAAAGTAACATCATTTCAACGTAATGTGTGTGTAGGAGGGGCTTTACAGTCAACACTCCACCTTTTGTCAAACTGTTATCATGCATAGCCATCTATGAGGAGGGTTGATTAGTGAAAGTGATTGATATCTAGGATCTTTGGTCTTCCAGTAGTGCACATAAGAGGAAGTGGTTTGTATTATGTCCAAACAGGCCACACAAAAAATAGGGAGCCCACTAATGGGCAAAAAGTCAAGGGTTATGCATTAGTGAATATGCAGCGTCGACGAGGCATAATTGGCTTTTTTAGGGGGTGCTTGAAAATGACATGTTAACTACATCATTTTAACAGCACCAAAGAGCACAATACAGTTTTACAGCTTGAGCGTCCCTTTATCATCTGCGATCCATGGCAAGTAAACACTTTAAAGTAGCTGCCTGACTTACTCTTGGATTCGCTGTGAGCAATATATCAAAGGATTGGTAAGTAATCGATGCAAAGGGAATGGGGTAGTCTTGTTCTTTGAATAGTGTTCTTCTCTGAGTCATAACTCTATACAACTAAACTCAACAAAAAAATAAATGTCGCTTTTTCAGGACCCTGTCTTTCAAAGACAATGAGTGAAAAACCCAAACAACTTCACAGATCTTCCTTGATAAAGGGTTTAAGCACTGTTTCCAAAGCTTGTTCAATGAGCCATAAACAATTCATGAACATGCACCTGTCGTTAAGACACTAACAGCTTACAGACGGTAGGCAATTAAGGTCACAGTTATGAAAACTTAGGACACTAAAGAGGCATTTCTACTGGCTCTGAAAAACACCAAAAGAAAGATGCCCAGGGATCCTGCTCTTCTGTGTGAATGTGCCTTAGGCATGCTGCAAGGAGGCATGAGGACTGCAGATGTGGCCAGGGCAATAAATTGCCATGTCTGTACTGTGATGCCTAAGACAGCGCTACAGGGAGACAGGATGGACAACTGATTGTCCTCTCAGTGGCAGACCACATGTAAAAACACCTGCACAGGATCGGTACATCCGAACAGCACACCTGCGGGTGAGGTACAGGATGGCAACAACAACTGCAAGAGTTACACCAGGAACGCACAATCTCTCCATCAGTGCTCAGACTGTCCACAATAGGCTGAGAGAGGCTGGACTGAGGGCTTGTAGGCCTGTTGTAAGGCAGGTCCTCACCAAACATCACTGACAATAGCGTCGCCTATGGGCACAAACCCACTGTCGCTGGACCAGACAGGACTGGCAAAAAGTGCTCTTCACTGTTGAGTTGCGGTTTTGTCTCACCAGGGGTGATGGTCGGATTCGTGTTTATCGTCAAAGGAATGAGCGTTACACCGAGGCCTGTACTCTGGAGTGGGATCTATTTGGAGGTGGAGGGTCTGTCATGGTCTGGGGCGGTGTGTCCCAGCATCATCGGACTGAGCTTGTTGTCATTGCAGGCAATCTCAACGCTGTGCGTTACAGGGAAGACATCCTCCTCCCTTATGTGGTACCCTTCCTGTAGACTCATCCTGACATGACACTCCCAAATCATGGGACCTGATTTGTCGGAGGGTGAGGTCTAGGGCCATTCCCCACAGAAATGTCTGGGAACTTGCGGGTGCCTTGGTGGAAGAGTATGGTAACATCTCACAGCAAGAACTGGCAAATCTGGTACAGTCCATGAGGAGGAGATGCACTGCAGTTCTTAATGCAGCTGATGGCCACACCAGATACTGACTGTTACTTTTGACCCCCCCATTGTTCAGGGACACATTATTACATTTCTGTGAGTCACATGTCTGTGGAACTTGTTCAGTTTATGCCTCAGTGGCTGAATCTCGTTATGTTCATACAAATATTGACACGTGCATTTTGCAGAAAATTAACGCCGTTGACAGTGAGAGGACGTTTCTTCTTTTGCTGAGTTCACAACCAAATCAATGGTTTAATGAAAATGTTTGTCTCTCTTTCAGTGGACATCTAATAAATGAAATATCTCCTATCTTTCTTCAGTGGAGTATCATAGTGTGTGATTTCCTGAGGAACTATAGCGCAGTCTACTGCTGTGTGTGTGTCATCCCTGGCTTCTGTCAGCTCCATCTGCTCCTGCGCTCTCTCTATGCAGCTAGGACCATTAAATAAAGAGCTGAGAAACTTCTCACTGTGCTCAATTAGAAAATAATTTATAGCTATTTTTCCGCAGCGGCGTGTATCACTTGCGTCACAACCCACATCATACAAACTCCCGCCTTCCCCTCCCTACATCCCTCAGCCTCCTCCTGTCCTCTGTCTCCTCTATCTGCTCTTCCTTTTCATCTTTGGCATGACTTATTTATCTCATGTCATCCTCGTATCTCTCTCCGTCATCTCACACTCCTTCTCCAGCTCTCCATCATCCCTATTTGTGATTCCTGGCAGGACTTCAGGCTCTCTTGCGCATCCCTGAAGAAGAAAAAAATCCCCAGGGTTTGTGATGACGTAGATTCTGATCTGCTGCCTAGCTCGGAGGCTCACGATGCAGCAGCCAGGAAAGACTGGAGAGCTGGCTGTTTTTTAAAATTAAATCCTCATTTTCACACAGGTGTCCCTGTAGCTGATGTTTTAATTGAATAACAGCTTGTGGGTGGACAGAATGAGCTGTTTTGACAGAAAAGAGAAACCAGATCAAATTGGGTTTCTTAAAAAAAACTATTTTTTTAAGGCTTCCCAGCCTTTCAAATGGATCAGAAGCTAATAAACTGAAAAGGACTTGCAGTATATAATTTCTCCCTCTATGTACTCAATCCTTTCAGAGATTTCAAACAAAACGACCAACAACAATCTCTCTTTCAACTCTATATACAAATCCTCCCTGTGTCACTGAGACTGAGGCGAGAAATGGATTGCATTTTTCTATAGCAGCTTGAGTAGCTGTCCTTTTTACTAAATCATCTTTAGGTTACCATAAAGGCGGATGGTTACAACTGTATCTTGAGGAGGCTTAAAAGTGCTTGTTACAGGGTAGCCATACAGACAGGCAGATCAAACCCAGCCATTGAGCTAAATTAGTATGGCCTTGAATAAAAAAAAATATTTTGATCACAGTGCCTAGTATTCAGTTTTACCAGATCTACAGAACAGTTGTCTTGTTTGCGAGCTGGGATGGCTCAAGTCACTACCAGATCACAGAGGGGTAGGGTCTCTCGAAGGATGCCATGGCAACACCTACTTTTTATAATGAACACCTTCTGACAGCTCAGAGAAGCAGAGGAGAGACAATTAGCACAGGTTCGAGATAGTTAGTGGAAACACACTAAACACACAGTGACGCATCTCACCCCAATTCAGAATCACTCATGATTCCACCCAGTCTTCAAAAGAAAATAAACAGTTATAGTACTCCTCATGACTAAAAATTATATATGTGATGGTCTTGAAGAGGAACACAGTCCTACACAATTCAATTGACAAAAAATATAATAATATTGGAGGGAACAAATCACCTGGTGATTTGGCCTCGTTTTTTGGCTTGCTACGGCCGTCTGGGAGAGAAGAGGAGGAGCTGGGATCCTATGAGAGGTTCATGGGTCTGTTCAAGATGGTCTTTGACCATCCTCCAGAGGGCAGAGAGGGAGGGGAGTGACTTCTCCAGCTCCAATAGGATGCCCAGACCGCTGCGAAGTACGCCCTCAGATTTCAGATTGTGGCAGCCTCCAGCAGATGGAATGAGCCGGTGAGGACTGCGCGAAAAGAGGTCCAAACGGAGTTGGCGTGTCGGGATGACATTTACATTTACATTTAAGTCATTTAGCAGACGCTCTTATCCAGAGCGACTTACAAATTGGTGAATTCACCTTCTGACATCCAGTGGAACAGCCACTTTACAATAGTGCATCTAAATCATTAAGGTGGGGGGGGGGGGTGGTGAGAAGGATTACTTATCCTATCCTAGGTATTCCTTGAAGAGGTGGGGTTTCAGGTGTCTCCGGAAGGTGGTGATTGACTCCGCTGTCCTGGCGTCATGAGGGAGTTTGTTCCACCATTGGGGGGCCAGAGCAGCGAACAGTTTTGACTGGGCTGAGCGGGAACTGTACTTCCTCAATGGTAGGGAGGCAACCTATCCTTGGACGCATTCATCGCGATGGCCATCCGTCTGGATAATCTTGCTTGGGCGTGCCAGCACCTACCCCTCCCCTCGCCCTCCTCCTTTGGCTGTTGTGAGACAGAGCCTGAACCCATATGGAGGTAGGGGCCACACACTTCTCCACGGCAGAGCAGTGTCGCTGGAGACAGCTGGGGCTCTGTCCCTATTTTGGCCAGGAGGGGCACCAGCTTCAGTGGTGTCCGGTGCGTCCTAACCCGGGGTCCACTATGGCAGAGGTGCAGCCCTGTGATCTTCCATCTCCCAGGGTAGGCTTTGAGTATCCAATCATCACCGTTTCCCGCCAAACCCTTTCTGGTTTCCATTTCACTGGCTGGCTGTCCCTCATGTGTTGTCTCTAAAGCACTAGTGGAATTTAATCAATCAGGCCCTCGCCTTGTACTCACTCTCCTCTCCTTTTCCAGTCCAAGCCCTGGATAATCGACCATTGGGATCTGGCACTATCACGCACATCACAGCACCACTCACCCTCACCGTGGGACCATGCACCAGGAAAGCCTTCCTCATCATCACCGCTCCTGTACACAGTCATCCTCGGCCTCCCGTGGCTCCAACGACATAACCCCACCATCTCCTGGTTGAAGATGAATATCACCCCCTGGGGAACAGGATGCAGGAGGACCTGCTTTCCCGTACCCTGTGGTTCCACGTTGGTTGAGAGTTCTGTGAGTGCCCTTAAGCCCATCAATCTGTGCTCCTGTATTGTTGGCCCCTTGTTTCACGATGTAGACATCCACCAGGCTCTGTAAAGGGAATCCGCTCCGGATACCTGTCCTCCAGAGCACATATACGTCTCCACGGGGGTAAGAGATCGGCTGTTGACCTGGGCACACACATCCCTCGCCGCTGGGCACCCAGGTATCACCTGCACCATCCAATCCCTCTCCGATAAGTACTGGTGGCCCACCTTGGCGCAGGACGTTGCCCCCTATGTCAACTCCTGCTCTGTATGTGCACAAACCAAATCTCGCCGGCATGCTCCAGCAGGGCAACTACTTCCCCTTCACGTGCCTCAGCGGCCTTGTTCCCATCTGTCCATAGACTTTGTTAATGATCTCCCCCCTTTCTGATGGTTTCACCACTGTTATGGTTGATGCTCCCCCTCTCTCACGCTCGACGTCGCCAGTCTACTAACCACCGGCCCTACAACCATCATTAAGTACACCTGCTCCCCATCATTACGCACACTTGCTTCCCATCATTACGTACACCTGGACTTCATCATCACCTTGATTACCTTTGCTTTATTTAGCCCTCAGTAGCCTCAGTCATCGGGCAGTATTGGTTTGTTTTGATTCGTGTTCTATACGCTTCTCGTGTTTTACTTCATCATTATTAAACTCACCTTCTGCACCTGCTTCCTGACTCCTGGCGTATACGTGGCTATGACAGAAAACACATTTGAGGTGGCTTGGGGGTGTGGGGGTGGTTTGACGTGGGTGTATCTTAGGTGTGTCCTTGCCACCACCAAGACACCCATCTGTCAGAAGCTTGCCCGCAGCTGTGCCCCCCCCAGTCCCCCCTCCCACCCACTCAATCGCAACAAACCTCCTAGAGGGTGAGTTCAACAACTACAGATGTATGATGAGATGCCGGAGGAAACTTTGAATAGGTCAGTAGCCTACAGAGTAATATGAGAAGAATGCAATTGCTATTTTAAACTAAGTGTTTTTGATCACTTTTAAATGTAGTAGCAGAAAGCTGTAGAATAAAAAACCCTTTACATAATGCCATAGAAGCAGTGTTCTGCTAACATAACAATGAACACCTTTCATTGTCATTCTCAGCCGATACAGACACTGTGACTATCAGCATGCGTGTCTGGTGGTAAAGGGGATACCTTGGCAAACATGTCAGTGTGGTCATACAGTACCTTCCTGTGTGGTATCCCATATACAAAAGGAATTCCCTGATCAGATGCAGAATACACATGGTTTCTCCCTCCCCATGTTCACTGATACCATTCAATTCAATAATTAAAAAAGACAATACAAGTAAAAGTTGTTTCTAGTAAAAATGTTTATGCAGAGTGTAAACTCTCTCTCCTTTCAGAGACATCAGTATCAAGCCCATCTGTCATCACATCATCTTGCAAGTCTCCATGTTCTGGCTCCATACATGTTTCTGTGAACACATATGCACATAGTCACTGTTCTATTACCAATGGCAGTTAGGATAGGTAATATCTGATGCACAAACAGGTACTATGTTGACGTTTTAACAAGTCAGACTAAACCTACCTAATGCTGTTCTCCCCATCAACGACCGTTGGTGAGCAGGTAAGAGGTGAGGCTGGAAGTGAGGTATTTGCCAGAGCCCCTTTGATGGGCATAGCAGCATAGATCAGCTCCTGGCCCCTCATCAAAGATACTGGTCGGTCACACGCACACGCACACACACGCACACGCACACACACACACACACACACACACACACACACACACACACACACGCACACACACACACACGCACACACACACTCACACAGAGATTATGATTAGCCTGGTGAAACCAACCTGATCGCTGCGTTCATCTTTCTATTTCACTTCAGATCAAGCTTGTTCCACCAAGCTAGGTAATGCTCCGGACATTATATGCATCTAAAAAAGTAGAAAATAAGCAACAAGTAATGTCAGTTTACATCAATTATGTTTCACAATTGGGTTATCAAATGTATCAAATGTAATGAAGTGGGTTACCTTCTGTATTTTGTTTTACAAATGATGAGCCTGTGAAGGCTGTTGCCGCAGACAGGTGAAGGTTGCTGGCCGGATACTTGCAATTGGAATGCTCACAGCGAGGGCCCCCTTGCTGGTCTCTATGCTGCATGTTTGGTTGCAAACAGGACATCTCTCGAATAACAATATTTATATTGTGCCCTCGACACTAACTTAGAGTGGCATGGAAATATGATTACATCCCTAGCCAAATAATTAGTAGGAAACAACTTTGCCATAGTATGATGTCGTCAAATAACATCCGCTATGCTAGCGATGATCGTGATAATGATTATCAATATACATAACCAGATACATAACCAGCAATCTATGGTTTAGCTAGCAGTATACTCACCATCACTGGGGACCAACAAACTCCAACCACCTATTCCGCATGATAGGGTCCTTCGGCAGGGCATGCAAACCATAGTTGTTGGCTGTGCATCTTGCTGGAAGCATGCGTTGCATGGTCAATCCGTTTAAGTCTTTTCAGTCTCAAACGGCCGTGATCCTTTGAACATGTTGGTTGAGGAGCCCCATTCAATGAAGGTAAGCGAAGTGGGCAGAGTGGACATTTGCACGTGGAGCTTGGTAAAAGGGGGCATGATTTGTTGACATATTTGTAATCCAAACCCGACCTTCATTTACTCGTTGTGATGCACTGAGGTTCCAAACTCTTTTATTTTTTTTATTTTACCTTTATTTAACCAGGCAAGTCAGTTAAGAACAAATTCTTATTTTCAATGACGGCCTAGGAACAGTAGGTTAACTGCCTGTTCAGGGGCAGAACGACAGATTTGTTCCTTGGCAGCTCGAGGGTTTGAACTAGCAACCTTCCGGTTACTAGTCCAACGCTCTAACCACTAGGCTACCCTGTCACCCCTCTATTTTAGACGAGACTGACTTCATGACCAAAATGGCCTTATGTACACTTTGTAGTCAATTTTGATACTAAAATAAATGTTTCTGACTCATAGTTCTGAGAGCCATGCCACAGGACTACCTGGCCTGATGATTCCTTGCTGTCCCCAGTCCATCTGGCCGTGCTGCTGCTCCAGTTTCAACTGCTGTGCCTGCGGCTATAGAACCCTGACCTGTTCACCGGACGTGCTACCTGTCCCAGGCCTGCTGTTTTCAACTGTCTAGAGACAGCCGGAGCGGTAGAGATACTCGGAATGATCGGCTATGAAAAGCCAACTGACATTTACTCATTTAACATTTAACATTTAAGTCATTTAGCAGACGCTCTTATCCAGAGCGACTTACAAATTGGTGAATTCACCTTCTGACATCCAGTGGAACAGCCACTTTACAATAGTGCATCTAAATCATTAAGGGGGAGGGGGGGGTGAGAAGGATTACTTATCCTATCCTAGGTATTCCTTGAAGAGGTGGGGTTTCAGGTGTCTCCGGAAGGTGGTGATTGACTCCGCTGTCCTGGCGTCGTGAGGGAGTTTGTTCCACCATTGGGGGGCCAGAGCAGCGAACAGTTTTGACTGGGCTGAGCGGGAACTGTACTTCCTCAGTGGTAGGGAGGCGAGCAGGCCAGAGGTGGATGAACGCAGTGCCCTTGTTTGGGTGTAGGGCCTGATCAGAGCCTGGAGGTACTGCGGTGCCGTTCCCCTCACAGCTCCGTAGGCAAGCACGATGGTCTTGTAGCGGATGCGAGCTTCAACTGGAAGCCAGTGGAGAGAGCGGAGGAGCGGGGTGACGTGAGAGAACTTGGGAAGGTTGAACACCAGACGGGCTGCGGCGTTCTGGATGAGTTGTAGGGGTTTGATGGCACAGGCAGGGAGCCCAGCCAACAGCGAGTTGCAGTAATCCAGACGGGAGATGACAAGTGCCTGGATTAGGACCTGCGCCGCTTCCTGTGTGAGGCAGGGGCGTACTCTGCGGATGTTGTAGAGCATGAACCTACAGGAACGGGCCACCGCCTTGATGTTAGTTGAGAACGACAGGGTGTTGTCCAGGATCACGCCAAGGTTCTTAGCGCTCTGGGAGGAGGAAACAATGGAGTTGTCAACCGTGATGGCGAGATCATGGAACGGGCAGTCCTTCCCCGGGAGGAAGAGCAGCTCCGTCTTGCCGAGGTTCAGCTTGAGGTGGTGATCCGTCATCCACACTGATATGTCTGCCAGACATGCAGAGATGCGATTCGCCACCTGGTCATCAGAAGGGGAAAGGAGAAGATTAATTGTGTGTCGTCTGCATAGCAATGATAGGAGAGACCATGTGAGGTTATCACAGAGCCAAGTGACTTGGTGTATAGCGAGAATAGGAGAGGGCCTAGAACAGAGCCCTGGGGGACACCAGTGGTGAGAGCGCGTGGCGAGGAGACAGATTCTCGCCACGCCACCTGGTAGGAGCGACCTGTCAGGTAGGACGCAATCCAAGCGTGGGCCGCGCCGGAGATGCCCAACTCGGAGAGGGTGGAGAGGAGGATCTGATGGTTCACAGTGTCGAAGGCAGCCGATAGGTCTAGAAGGATGAGAGCAGAGGAGAGAGAGTTAGCTTTAGCAGTGCGGAGCGCCTCCGTGATACAGAGAAGAGCAGTCTCAGTTGAATGACTAGTCTTGAAACCTGACTGATTTGGATCAAGAAGGTCATTCTGAGAGAGATAGCGGGAGAGCTGGCCAAGGACGGCACGTTCAAGAGTTTTGGAGAGAAAAGAAAGAAGGGATACTGGTCTGTAGTTGTTGACATCGGAGGGATCGAGTGTAGGTTTTTTCAGAAGGGGTGCAACTCTCGCTCTCTTGAAGACGGAAGGGACGTAGCCAGCGGTCAGGGATGAGTTGATGAGCGAGGTGAGGTAAGGGAGAAGGTCTCCGGAAATGGTCTGGAGAAGAGAGGAGGGGATAGGGTCAAGCGGGCAGGTTGTTGGGCGGCCGGCCGTCACAAGAAGCGAGATTTCATCTGGAGAGAGAGGGGAGAAAGAGGTCAGAGCACAGGGTAGGGCAGTGTGAGCAGAACCAGCGGTGTCGTTTGACTTAGCAAACGAGGATCGGATGTCGTCGACCTTCTTTTCAAAATGGTTGACGAAGTCATCTGCAGAGAGGGAGGAGGGGGGAGGGGGAGGAGGATTCAGGAGGGAGGAGAAGGTGGCAAAGAGCTTCCTAGGGTTAGAGGCAGATGCTTGGAATTTAGAGTGGAAGAAAGTGGCTTTAGCAGCAGAGACAGAGGAGGAAAATGTAGAGAGGAGGGAGTGAAAGGATGCCAGGTCCGCAGGGAGGCGAGTTTTCCTCCATTTCCGCTCGGCTGCCCGGAGCACTGTTCTGTGAGCTCGCAGTGAGTCGTCGAGCCACGGAGCGGGAGGGGAGGACCGAGCCGGCCTGGAGGATAGGGGACATAGAGAGTCAAAGGATGCAGAAAGGGAAGAGAGGAGGGTTGAGGAGGCAGAATCAGGAGATAGGTTGGAGAAGGTATGAGCAGAGGGAAGAGATGATAGGATGGAAGAGGAGAGAGTAGCGGGGGAGAGAGAGCGAAGGTTGGGACGGCGCGATACCATCCGAGTAGGGGCAGTGTGGGAAGTGTTGGATGAGAGCGAGAGGGAAAAGGATACAAGGTAGTGGTCGGAGACTTGGAGGGGAGTTGCAATGAGGTTAGTGGAAGAACAGCATCTAGTAAAGATGAGGTCGAGCGTATTGCCTGCCTTGTGAGTAGGGGGAAGGTGAGAGGGTGAGGTCAAAAGAGGAGAGGAGTGGAAAGAAGGAGGCAGAGAGGAATGAGTCAAAGGTAGACGTGGGGAGGTTAAAGTCGCCCAGGACTGTGAGAGGTGAGCCGTCCTCAGGAAAGGAGCTTATCAAGGCATCAAGCTCATTGATGAACTCTCCGAGGGAACCTGGAGGGCGATAAATGATAAGGATGTTAAGCTTGAAAGGGCTGGTAACTGTGACAGCATGGAATTCAAAGGAGGCGATAGACAGATGGGTAAGGGGAGAAAGAGAGAATGACCACTTGGGAGAGATGAGGATCCCGGTGCCACCACCCCGCTGACCAGAAGCTCTCAGGGTGTGCGAGAACACGTGGGCGGACGAAGAGAGAGCAGTAGGAGTAGCAGTGTTGTCTGTGGTGATCCATGTTTCCGTCAGTGCCAAGAAGTCGAGGGACTGGAGGGAGGCATAGGCTGAGATGAACTCTGCCTTGTTGGCCGCAGATCGGCAGTTCCAGAGGCTACCGGAGACCTGGAACTCCACGTGGGTCGTGCGCGCTGGGACCACCAGATTAGGGTGGCCGCGGCCACGCGGTGTGGAGCGTTTGTATGGTCTGTGCAGAGAGGAGAGAACAGGGATAGATAGACACATAGTTGACAGGCTACAGAAGAGGCTACGCTAATGCAAAGGAGTTTGGAATGACAAGTGGACTACACTTATCGAATGTTCAGAACGTTAAGCTTACGTAGCAAGAATCTTATTGACTAAAATGATTGAAATGATACAGTACTGCTGGAGTAGGCTAGCTGGCAGTGGCTACGTTGTTGACACTACACTAATCAAGTCGTTCCGTCGAGTGTAATAGTTTCTACAGTGCTGCTATGCTGCTATAGTGTTGATTACGTAACGTTACGTTAAAAGAACGACAATAGCTGGCTAGCTAACCTAGAAAATCGCTCCAGACTACACAATTGTCTTAGATACAAAGACGGCTAAGTAGCTAGCTAGCTACGATCAAACAAATCAAACCGTTGTACTGTAATGAAGTGAAATGAAAATGTGATACTACCTGTGGAGCGAGGCGGAATGTTGACCGGGTTGTTGAAGTTCAATTCGGAAGACGTTGGCTAGCTGTTGGCTAGCTAGCTAGCAGTGACTCCTACGTTAAGGACGACAAATAGCTGGCTAGCTAACCTCGGTAAATTAAGATAATCACTCTAAGTCTACACACTCTAAGCTACACAATTACCTTGGATACGAAGACAGCAAAGACAACTATGTAGCTAGCTAACACTACACTAATCGAGTCATTGAGTGTAATAGTTTCTACAGTGCTAGTGGACGTTAGCTAGCTGCTGTGCTAGTGGACGTTAGCTAGCTGCTGGGCAGAAAGCAGTGTAGACTACGTTAGGACGACAAAATACGATCAGCAAAGACAACTATGTAGCTAGCTAACACTACACTAATCGAGTCGTTGAGTGTAATAGTTTCTACAGTGCTAGTGGACGTTAGCTAGCTGCTGTGCTAGTGGACGTTAGCTAGCTGCTGGGCAGAAAGCAGTGTAGACTACGTTAGGACGACGAAATACGATAATTACGCAATTATCTTTGATACAAAGACGGCTATGTAGCTAGCTAAGAAGAGATTGCTAAGATTAGACAAATCAACCGTTGTACTATAATGAAATGTAATGAAAAGTTATACTACCTGCGGACCGAAGTGTAGATGCGACCGCTCGCTCCAACCCGGAACCGGAGTTTTGTGATTTGATATCGATGCCACATAGGCCACAATGATTTGTTGTTTTTTAGGGGCAGTCACTCTTTAACTTTAACTACTCCTGAGGTGCTGACCTGTTGCACCCTCGACAACCACTGTGATTATTATTATTTGACCCTGCTGGTCATCTATGTGTTACGTTCCCACGTTTCTGTGTTGAAGTTTGTGTATTTGAGTGTGTGTTTCAGGAGATGGCTTCCTGAAATTCCCCAAGCAGCTGAGTGGTCGACTCCACGGCTAATTGGAGCTGACCCCGCCCCCTCGTCAAGTTACAGCTGTACCCGATTAATCTCCTTCTGAAGCTATATAAAAGCCAGTGTTCTGTTCAGAAGAGAGATGATAGCTGGGAGGTCATTGCAGAAAGATTGATTGTGATATAGAGAGATGATGGCTGAGAGAGGAGGCTGATGGCTGAGAGAGGAGGCTGATGGCTGAGAGAGGAGGCTGATGGCTGAGAGAGGAGGCTGATGGCTGAGAGAGGAGGCTGATGGCTGAGGGTTATTTACTGTGTTAGTTGTTGCTGGGAGCAGTTGGTATGTACTGTGTTAGTTTGTTGCTTAGTCAGAGCATATTTGATGTCCTGTGTTTCTTCAGTTTGTGAAATTGTTTAATATTCTGTTTCATTTGTTCCCAGGGGGAAGGGGAAGGCACCTAAGGAGTGTTTAGGCAAGAGGCCCGCGGGCATACATACTGTATACACGTAGTATATTCACTTTCTAGGCACACTAGGTAAGACCTGGGCGGACCACACCCTGTATTTTGGTTAGGGCACCGGGTGGTGCTAAATTAGGTAAGTAGTGGTTAGGCAGGTAAGATAGGAGAGGGCTCTGATATTTACTTTCTTTGCTTTGGTTCTGTCCAGCCCCTTTTCCCCATATTACCATGTGAAGGAATAAAATCCTAGTAAGCGGTAAATTCTGCCTTTTTGTCATCCTTACTCGCACCTACAGTCCATACCTCTTTCACTTCACGGGGAGTTGAGTTGTAGCAGGGTGTTGCATTCCCTCTTCACAGAGGTGTGTGTAACATATGAACATTTGAACATATTGGCCATGTTCTTTTATAATCTCTGCCTGGCACAGCCAGAAAAGAGAACTGGCCACCCCTCATAGCCTGGTTCCTCTCTAGGTTTCTAAGTTCTAGCCTTTCTAGGGAGTTTTGTGATTTGATATCGATGCCACATAGGCCACAATGATTTGTTGTTTTTTAGGGGCAGTCACTCTTTAACTTTGCAGCCAATGCCATCTACTATGTATCAATGGTAGGAACAGGGTAGTCTACCTGTTTTGGTGGTTGAAGGTCGACCCAGCAGTCTGCGTTGGACATCATGCCCACATCAACCAGCTTGAACCTCATAACGCCGAGGTTGGTGTTCTGGGAGAAGCGGTCACAACTGTGCAGGGAGAGAGCCACTTCGCCCTCCACCTCATACCCTCCTGGCAGAGAGAACACCAATCCTTCCTCCCAGCGGGTGTGGTTGGTCAGGCGTCGCGACGAGGTCTGGGCCTCCCTCTGTCCTGCTGCAAAGGTCAGGACTCCGGCCACATAGCCCTCACAGCCCGACCCCACACACAAATGCTCCGCTACAGAGAAAGACGGCAAGGGGAGGCAACAGAGAGAGGGGAGCAAACCCTGAGAATAGCAGTCTATTGATGTAGTTTTAATTACATTTTTACATTTTACATTTGAATAATTTAGCAGATGATCTTATCCAGAGAGACTTACAGTTAGTGCATTCATCTTAAGATAGAGTAGCTAGGTGGGACAACCACATGTCATAGTAAGTACATTTTTCCTCAGTAAAGTAGCTATTAGCAAAGTCAGTGCTAGTAAGGGGAGGAGTAAAGTTTTTTTTTTTCATAAAAGGCATTCTTGAAAGGGGGGGATTATTTAAGATACCATTTGAAGAGGTAGGGTTTCAAATGTTTTTGGAAGATGGGCAGGGTCCATGGTCCTAGCTTCTTCCACCATTGGGGTGCCAGGACAGAGAAGCGCTTTCGGGGTGGGAGGGCTAAGAGACCAGACGTGGCACAACAAAGTATTTGGGTTGGGGTGTAGGGTTTGAGCATAGCTTGAAGGTAGAGAGGGGCAGTTCCTCTTACTGCTCTGTAGGCAAAT
Organism: Oncorhynchus masou masou; assembly: GCF_036934945.1. Classification (NCBI taxonomy): domain Eukaryota; kingdom Metazoa; phylum Chordata; class Actinopteri; order Salmoniformes; family Salmonidae; genus Oncorhynchus; species Oncorhynchus masou. The sequence continues at coordinate 58,210,285 of NC_088212.1, forward strand.
ACCATGGTCTTGTAGTGGATGCGAGCTTCAACTCGAAGCTAGTGGAAGAGATTCTCATAAGCTGTTCCCAATTCCCTATTTCTGAAATAAGCATATATGACAAAGTCTGCCAAATATCTTATTATGTAGAATACACTGATGCTAGAACTGTATAGGCTATGTATAAATAAGGAGAGTATGTGTATGCCAGGCAGGACTCACAGACAGCTGGCCTGCAAAGAAGAGGGCACGACAAAACCTATTCCCCTCTCAGGAGACTGAAAAGATTTGGCATGGGTCCTCAGATCCTCAAAAGGTTCTACAGCTGCACCATCGAGAGCATCCTGACTGGTTGCATCCCTGCCTCGTATGGCAACTGCTCGGCGTCCGACCGCCAGTCATTACAGAGGGTAGTGTGAACGGCTCAGTACATCACTGGGGCCAAGCTTCCGGACCTCTATACCAGGCGTTGTCAGAGGAAGGCCCTAAAAATTGTCAAAGACTCCTGCCACTCTAGTCAGAGACGGTTCTCTCTGCTACCACACGGTACAGGAGTGCCAAGTCTAGGTCCCAGAAGCTTCTAAACGGCTTCTACCCCCAAGCCAAAAGACTCCTGAACTTCTAATCAAATGGATACCCAGACTATTTGCAATTGCCCCCCCCTCTTTTACACCGCTGCTACTCTCTGTTGTTATCGTCTAGGCATAGTAACTTTAATAACTCTACCTACATGTACATATTACCTCAACTAACCAGTGCCCCCACACATTGACTCTGTACCGTTACCGTATATAGTCTCGCTATTGTTATTTTACTGCTGCTCTTTAATTACTTGTTACTTTTATTTCTAATTCTTATCCGTATTTTTTAAAACTGCATTGTTGGTTAGGGGCTCATAAGTAAGCATTTCACTGTAAGAGAATGACACAAACATTAATTTTTATAAAGTCTGCTGCCTCAGTTTGTATGATGGCAATTTGCATATACTCCAGAATGTTATGAAGAGTGATCAGATTAATTACAATTAATTGCAAAGTCCCCCTTTGCCATGCAAATTAAATGAATCCCCAAAAAACATTTCCACTTCATTTCAGCCCTGCCACAAAAGGACCAGCTGACATCATGTCAGTGATTCTCTCGTTAACACAGGTGTGAGTGTTGACGAGGACAAGGCTGGAGATCACTCTGTCATGCTGATTGAGTTTGAATAACAGACTGGAAGCTTCAAAAGGAGGGTGGTGCTTGGAATCATTGTTCTTCCTCTGTCATCCATGGTTACCTGCAAGGAAACACGTGCCATCATCATTGCTTTACACAAAAAGGGCTTCACAGGCAAGGATATTGCTCCCAGTAAGATTGCACCTAAATCAACCATTTATCGGATCATCAAGAACTTCAAGACGAACGGTTCAATTGTTGTGAAGAAGGCTTTAGGGTGCACAAGAAAGTCCAGCAAGCACCAGGACCATCTCCTAAAGTTGATTCAGTTGTGGGATCAGGGCACCACCAGTATAGAGCTTGCTCAGGAATGGCAGCAGGCAGGTGTGAGTACATCTGCACGCACAGTGAGGCAAAGACGTTTGGAGGATGGCCTGGTGTCAAGAAGGGCAGCAAAGAAGCCACTTCTCTCCAGGAAAAACATCAGGGACAGACTGATATTCTGCAAAAGGTACAGGGGGTAAAGTCAATTTCTCTGATGAATCCCCTTTCCGATTGTTTGAGGCAACCGTAGAAAAGCTTGCCGGAGAAGACATGGTGAGTGCTACCATCAGTCCTGTGTCATGCCAACAGTAAAGCATCCTGAGACCATTCATGTGTGGGGTTGCTTCTCAGCCAAGGGAGTGGGCTCAGCCATGAATAAATGGTACCAACACATCCTCCGAGAGCAACTTCTCCCAACCATCCAGGAACAGTTTGGTGACGAGCAATGCCTTTTCCAGCATGATGGAGCACCTTGCTATAAGGCAAAAGTGATAACTAAGTGGTTCGGAGAACAAAACATCGATATTTTAGGTCCATGGACAGGAAACTCCCCAGACCTTAATCCCATTGAGAACTTGTGGTCAATCCTCAAGAGGCGGGTGGACAATCAAAAATATCTAAAGACACTGAGGCAGCAGACTTAGTGAAAATTAATATTTGTGTCATTCTCAAAACTTTTGGCCATGACTGTACACCTGTTGTATTCGGCACATATAACTTATAAAATGTGATTTGATTTGAACCTGTGCCCTTCGTTAGCATATCACAACAAGCGTATGATGCTGGTGTGAACAGAGTGACATCTTGCAACACTACCCCCACCACCAACTAACACCCACCCACCCGCAAGGTAAAGTAGATGCATTGCTGACCTTTTCATTTGGCGACGCATCAGCATCTACAGTCGATAAGCGTCCACATACGGGGACCAGCTAACAGAATGCCAACGCAAAGGCGTCCGAGCTACTCAAACCCTTATCAAATGACCCACAGTCTTATGAAGAGGGGAGAACGGAGGATTGCTTTGTGTCACCACAAATTAAATAAATTATATTGTAGATGGAGGACATAAAAGAAGTAAGGCAGAATATTGAAATAGATGAAGCTAGTGTGATAGTGTTTGTGCGTCATCACTTTGCCACTTTATTGGCTTCGGAATATTGCTCCACACGACACAATGCACAGAGGGATTGGGTTGTGAGGTCTCCATTTACAATTTCCTGTCACACCCTGATCTGTTTCACCTGTCTTTGTGCTTGTCTCCACCTCCCTCCAGGTGTCGCCCATCTTCCCCATTATCCCCAGTGTATTTATACTGGTGTACTCTGTTTGTCTGTTGCCAGTTCGTTTTGTTTCGTCAAGCCTAAAAGCGGTTTTTCCACGCTCCTAGCTTGCTCTAGATCCCGTTTCCGACCATTTTGCCTGCCCTGACACTGCCTGCCGTTCTCTACCTTGTCACACCACCCTGGACTACTGACCCCTACCTGCCCTGACCCTGCCTGCCCTCCTCTACCTTTTGGACTCTGCTCTGGATTACTGACCTCTGCCTGCCCTTGACCTGTCGTTTGCCTGCCCCCGTTTCTATAATAAACTTTTGTTACTTCGAAACTGTCTGCATCTGGGTCTTCTCTTGAGCCTTGACAATTTCCATCTATTTGTTACTCTTGATTGACTGTTGCCTCACATTGATTTCTTATATTTGCAGACAACTGCCAATTCGTTTTTCCCCTAACTTTGTTTTCATTTGCAGAAGACTTCTGCTTGTTTACCTCTTTCGATAATGTTAATAAATTAGGTTTGACAAAGAAATGCACTGTCATGGAAGTACTTAAATTAACTTAGCAAAAAATAAATGTCCCTTTTTCAGGACCCTGTCTTTCAAAGATAATTAGTAAATATCCAAATGACTTCACAGATCTTCATTGTGAAGGGTTTAAACACTGTTTCCCATGCTTGTTTTATGAACCATAAACAATTAATGAACACGCACCTGTGGAAAGGTCGCTAAGACACTAACAGCTTACAGACGGTAGGAAATTAAGGTCACGGTTATGAAAACTTAGGACACTAAAGAGGTATTTCAACTGACTGAAAAACACCAAAAGAAAGATGCCCAGGGTCCCTGCTCATCTGTGTGAATGTGCTTTAGGCATGCTGCAAGAAGGCATGAGGACTGCAGATCTGGCCAGGGCAATAAATTGCAATGTCCGTACTGTGAGATGCCTAAGACAGTGCTACAGGACGGACAGCTGATCATCCTTGCAGTGGCAGATCACGTGCAACAACACCTGCACAGGATCGGTACATCCGAACATCACACCTGCGGGTCAGGTACAGGATGGCAACAACAACTGCCCGAGTTACACCAGGAACACATAATCCCTCCATCAGTGCTCAGACTGTCCACAATAGGCTGAGAGAGGCTGAACTGAGGGCTTGTAAACTTGTTGTAAGGCAGGTCCTCACCAAACATCACTGACAACAACGTCGCCTATGGGCACAAACCCACCATCACTGGACCAGACAGGACTGGTAAAAGGTGCTTTTCACTGATGAGTCGCGTTTTTTTGTCTCACCCTGGGTTATGATCGGATTTGTGTTTATCGTTGAAGGAATGAGCGTTACACCAAGGCCTGTACTCTGGAGCGGGATCAATTTGGAGGTGGAGGGTCTGTCATGGTCTGGGGCGCTGTGTCACAGCATCATCGGACTGAGCTTGTTGTCATTGCAGGCAATCTCAACGCTGTGCGTTACAGGGAAGACATCCTCCTCCCTCATGTGCTACCCTTCCTGCAGGCTCATCCTGACATGACCCTCCAGCATGACAATGCCACCAGCCATACTGCTCGTTCTGTGCGTGATTTCCTGCAAGACAGGAATGTCAGTGTTCAGCCATGGCCAGCGAAGAGCCCGGATCTCAATCCCATTGAGCACGTCTGGGACCTGTTGGATCGGAGGGTGAGGTCTAGGGCCATTCCCCACAGAAATGTCTGGGAACATGCGGGTGCCTTGGTGGAAGAGTGGGGTAACATCTCACAGCAAGAACTGGCAAATCTGGTGCAGTCCATGAGGAGATGATGCACTGCAGTGAACTAGGGTCAACATCATGTTTAGTGACACCTCACCCTTCATAATTTACATGAAGTGGAAATACTGGCAGATGATACTGTTGAGATCGTTGCCTTACCTTCTATCACGGTGATATGTAGCTCGTTCTGGTCAGTATAATAGGTGAGAGAGAAATGCAGCTTAGGGTGGAAGATGGAGCTGCTTGTTGTCATCCCATTGGTAAGATCCCTGGCACAGGGAGTTTCGTCCTTTGAGTCTGGGAAAAGAGGCTGCGTTAGGGCTGGGAAATTCTACGGTTACAGGTTTGCGTTGAGACTCCAAGCAAAAAAACATTGATTTCAAAGTTTTACAAACCATACAACTCCCTCCACGAGGTCTACTTTTAACAATTAACACTGAAGATTTTACAAAAACACATTTACTGGAAGAAATATGCAGATGCAAATTTTGGAAACAGAATTTTGGTAAAATATCCATTTTTTTATGTGTCCATGTTTTCCAAAAACTCTTAAATATGTGCTCTGAATTAAGATTTAACGGTGTCTGCAGAAATAATGAAAGCTATGACATGACACATTGACTTTGAAAAAATATATTTTGGTCATTGAACTACAGCAAGTGAAGTGGATTTACACCTGGTAACGGAATTTATTCATGGGTCTTTGATCTGTACTACACAGGAATTCATAAATATGGATATGAATGTCATTCTCTTCATGGTGACGTATCCTAAATAGGTATACAAAGGTAGAAATATGCAATATATTCCTTTGCATATTTGGGTATTATTCTATACACTGGCTATTATTTTAATGAGCTCTGCCCCCAAACAAGACCAAATTTGGTTGGTCCAGACCAGACCAAATCTGAGCCAATCGTAAACGACTATGTTTCACATGTTTTGACATCGAAGTACAGCACAGTAGAGTGCAGTAGAGTTTGGTACAGCACAGCACAACACAGTAGAGTAGAGTTCAGTACAGTACTGTAGAGTTCAGTACAGTACATTAGTGTACTCAACTCCAGTGAGCTCTACTGTGTACTGTACTGAACTCTAGCCCAGTATTGTACTGAACTATACTCTATTTTTCCTTGCTGTACTGTACTCTACTGTAATGTACTGTGCTGTCCAAACTTGTGAACCCAATTGTGGTTTGTGACTACTATGATTTCCCATTGTAGCCAATTTAATTGCAGAAATTCTGTTACTCAATTTTTCGGAAATTCCATTACCGATTTGGTAACGGAATTTCGAGTTTTAATCACTTAATAATTCATAAACAAAATTGGTATCAGTAAAAACACTATAACTAATTAATAGGTCTTCCTTTACTTGTTCCTTCTGTGAACTTTCATTATCCTCCCACATGAGGGACAGTAACTAGAAAATATCTTAAAGATATGTGGGTTTTTGGTAATGTAATTTCAAGGCTCAAGGAAGTTTTTCTTAAACTTACAGAAGGAAGAAAGATTTCTCCAAAATTAAATATAACTGTTGGTATTAGTTTGGTACTTCAACATTATTGTCTTTTGATGTATTTCTGATACATTTTTAGACTATTTCTGTTAGATGTTTTCTAAGATAGAAGAAATCAAAGCCTTTGCTTATTCCAAATTGTTAGGAAGGAAAATGTTTGACAAATGTATACACGCCTTACTTTCTCAAAAATATAGACTCTTAGCTTTCATTTGACACCCAATGTGATATGCTCATATGAACCTAAAATGTTGGTGCCAGAGGGTCCTTTTATATGGAAATGGCCGTCTGTTTTTCTTCCAAGGGACATCGAATGGTAAATGTGTGCATCAACTAAACCATGAAAATCAGTGTATCTTACATTTAGTTCAATTTTTTTAGAAACAATTATTTGAGAAATAATTCATAGTCAAGCGTGTGTGTTAATAATTTTTTTTTTCAAATAATAAATCCAAGTATCCATGTATAGCCAAGTATTGCCAAACTGTCTGTTACTGTAAGGCAACTGCATTCAGGTACTTAAAGCCCTGAAATCCTTAGATCAGAGAAAGCCTGCAGGTCCTGATCTTTTGGATCCCTGCTTTTTAAATCTGGCAGCTGATTTCATAGCTGAACCACTTACACATCTGTTCAATCTAACCCTGGAATGTAATGAAATTCTGAAAATCTGGAAATCAGCATTTGTCCTACCACTTTTAAAACGGGGAGATCCAACTCTTTTAAATAGTTATAGGCCAATCTCAAAGCTTTCACCCCTGGTGAAAATACTTGAAACCCTTGTGAGTGAACAGCTAAAAGAGTTTTTATTTACTAACTCTATTTTATCAATGTACCAATCGGGCTTCAGGAAGAAGCATAGCACAATTACAGCATCCATGAAGGTTTTAAATGATATCACTGAAGCCCTTGACAAAAAACAGCACTGTGTCTCACTTTTTATTGATCTCTCCAAGGCTTTTGATACAGTTGATCATGCTATACTAAGGCAGAGATTGTCGAGTGTAGGTCTTTCAGAGCATGCAGTTGCATGGTTTGCTAACTCTCTGTCTGATAGAACTCAGTGCACTCAATTTGATGGGCTTATGTCTGTTAAATTGTCTGTCTTTAATGGTGTGCTCCAAGGTTCTGTACTTCGTCCTCTCTTATTCACTATTTATATAAATTATTTAGACAAAAATGTCCAAAATGAGCTACTTCATTTTTATGCTGATGATACTGTTATTTACTGTTGTGCCTTGTCTCTTACAAAAGCTTTCCAGAACTTGCAAACTGCTTTTTATATTGTTCAACATACCTTGTGTCAATTGAAGCTTATCCTCAATACTGAAAAACTAAACTAATGGTGTTTTCTAAAGCAAGAAATAGACCTCTGAACCTTTCACCTATTACTACCTGTCAGGGCAAGGATATTGAGGTGGTAACCTCATATAAATATCTTGGAATTTTAATTGATGATGGCCTCTCTTTTAAATTGCATATTCAACATCTTACAAAAAATTTAAGCTTAAATTGGGATTTTATTTTAGGAATAAGGCCTGTTTTTCTTTTGAAGCCAGAAGGAGGCTAGTATCAGCTACATTTATGCCTTTACTAGACTATGGGGATATTTTATATATGAATGCTTCCACTCAGTGTTTGAGATCAATTGACACCCTTTACCATGGAACTTTGAGATTTATTTTAAACTGCAAAACCCTTACGCACCACTGCACTTTGTATATCAGGGTTGGCTGGCCTTCTCTAGTCACTCATAGGCCCAGGCACTGGTATACTTTTATTTACAAAGCCATTTTGGGTTTACTACCTTTTTGTTTGGGCATTTTTATTGTTTAGAAATGTGGTGGGTAATCTCTTCGTTCGCTGGACTTTATCCTGTTAACTGTTCCAAATGTCCGAACTGAATTTGGTAAAAAGGGCTTTTATGTACTCTGCGCCATCGTCTTGGAACACCTTACAAAATACCTTTAAACTGGAAGAACTTGTCCCGATTGGTATTTTTAAATCACTAATTAATGATCTTGAGGCTGATTCCCTGACCTTTCAATGTTTTTAATTTGCTGTTTTTGATTTTGTTATACTCTTGTGAATTCTATGTTTTTTACTAGAATACTTGTAGTTTTTCATGTTGTTTGTCTGTAATTTTTGTAATGACTTGGTGCTGCCTATCTTGGCCAGGACGCTCTTGAAAAATATATTTTAAATCTCAATGAGCCCTTCCTGGTTAAATAAAGGTTAAAGAAAAAAAGGAAGCACCAAGAATAGCAGTATGAAGCTTTTAGCCCTGTGGGACCAGTCCTATCCATCATGCATTAGGTTCCATTGACTGGACACATCAATAACACTGAGTGGATGAGTGTAGGGACTAGGGAGGAAGGAGGGAGAGCGGGGCAAAGCCTTTGATCACAATGCTCTGGCAGGAGGAGAGGTGCGTTAAGTAACATCAACAATTATCTAGACTGAGTGAGTGGTAACTCTAATAGTAGGAAGTGATTAATTACAGTAATTACCAACAAAATGTGCTTCTTCCAATAATTGTTTTTCCGATTTACAGCGAAAAAGTGGATGCGATCCAAAAATCCATTTAAATGTACAATTACACCTGAAAAATGTTGAATCTAAATAACTGAATAGTATTACACATGATGAAGGCATAGTAGCTATGAAAAGAACAGGAAATTATAAAGGTATTTATTTTGTTCAATTCAGGGTGTTTGTTATTGGTTGGGGTTTACCTTGTCTGAGGATCGTGAACGTGTCAGAGCTGTCCGTTGCTTGGTTACCAGCATCAGGCTCAGTCGAGGGTCCCTCGGGAGAGGGTTCGCCCCCCTTCTCTGAAGCATGATCAGGGTAGCTGATGACCTCAGATGAGGTCACAGACGGTTTGGGCTTGTATATTTTGGGAAATTTCAACAATGTCCTTGGTTGGATGGGCTCTGTGGATTTTTCCACACTGAACTAGAGGAGGAGGAAGAGTTGGTTAAAGACAGGCTCATAAAACTGTACTATGATACAATGTGTGGTGAGAAATCACAAATAGTTTGTAGACTGCTTTCATGAAGATTTAGTATTGGTCGTGCAGTTCAAAGACAGCATGCCTGCTGTATGAAACCAATCCCAGAGGGGTTCAATACGGCCATAACAGTCCATTATCACTGCAGTCTGGCAATTCACAGGAAAACATGGAACACCAATTTACAGTGAATGCACCATTACTCTCCCAAATCAAACTAAAACTGGTAACTGGTAGCCATTATATTAAAGTATAGAACTTTATGCATGCTTGTGGAATAAATTGCACATTGTTAAGTTACATTCCATAATGGGATATAAACATTAAAGAGGAGGACTAAAGAGTAAGGTTGTTATCTCTCCAACCAGCAAGTGTTCTTTCACCTCCTTAGCAACACATTTAAAGTACTGCAAAAAGCAAGCTGACTGGAACATGGTGTACCCCTGGAGCACGCATCATGTGTGAGGGCTTGTGTAAGCTGAGGAAAGGAAGACTGTGTGCAGCCTGGTCTCATAGACTAGACTTAACATAGTAAATGTAAACCTGGTATGATATATTACATTTGGTATGGTTACATAAGACAGAAGGTTAGGAGTTAGGTTAAAGGGTTAACGCAAACTGCACGGACAACTTTAACATTTAGCTAATTAGCAACTACTTAGCATGTTAGCTTAACCTTAACCCTTTAACCTAACTCCTAACCCTAACCTTAACTCTAACAATCCTTTAACTTAACTCCTAACCCTAACCCCTAGCCTAGCTATTGTTAGCCACCTAGCTAACATTAACATTAGCCACCTTGCTAATGTTAGCAACAACAAATTAGAATTCGCAACATATCATTACAAATTGGTAAAATATTGTACGAATTGCAAATCATAATATTTCATAAGAATTGTAATTCATAACATATCATACAAAATGGATGATGGACATCCACAAATGAATAAATACCAAACAAAACTTAACATATCATACTAATTGGAGTGTCCCGGATTTACATTTACTATATAAGGTCTACCCCTGAGTCCAGGTTGTAGCGTGAGCTGCACGGGTACCCTGCTCCTCCTTCCTCCCCAAATTACACTGACACAGATGTGGAGGGAACCTATGCATTCATTATTAGGCTAGTTCTAGCAGTTTTTTCCCACTCATCATCTCGTCACAAACTCATCGGATGGGTATCTGCTTCTAACACCATTATTTAGCCATCTTCAAATGAGACACATATGCAGGAACACTACACAGCCCATAACGAAATAGGAATTTCAATTAAACACACTGTAGTTCTTCAAAGTGGTTGCTGAGGTGTTAAGTCTGCTTCAAAGCTATGGAATCTCACTCCATGACTAATCAGTCAAGGTCAAATGTGGACATACGTGCGACACCTTTTCTTTGGCTCAGAGAGGACGGGTGGGTTCACTGTAAAGGGGACTGCAACAGACAGTCAACCTTTCCCACAGAAAGGACACGGTTTGTGAGCTGAACTTTGATACAATGCCACAAGTCGAGTCACAGATTTAGACTCCTGCAGCCCATTGCAACATGAATACAGTGCTCTACTAACTGTACTCCAGTGCCCATAACAGTAAAAAGACTACAACAAATGATCATCAGAGGAGCCAAATGGAGGGCTCTATCTTACCGCAGTCCATTATTGTAATGTAACCCCTATCTGATGTTTTTTAACTGCTGCATTTCCTGTGTTACAATCTATATATCAGTTAAGGGTGATATCAAAGGTTGTCATAAGCAGATATGGCAAATCGTCTTCGCCCACTAACTTCCCTGTTCAAAAATCTAAAGCCTAGTTGTTATATTAGTGTATTAACCAACTGTAATTAGCTATATTATTTACCAGGATGTCATTGCCACTCAGAGTAACTGTAGTTACTCAAATCAAACATACAGGACAAAGCTTTCTGCACTACAATTATAGATCACCTATGAGATAGCTCTACACGTGATATGACATTTAGTCAATGGTATCACTCAATAATCATGGCATTCACTCCAGTCCCACGTCACATAAACCTACTCACACAGATTCACCAAGTCACCTGCGGTGTTGGTAATTACCCTCCCAGGAAAGTAAGTTCTCCAATATCTGAGTTCATGTGCAAGTACTGTAGTAGGGCAGCTCACCTGCTCTGAGGAGTGCAGAACACTGGGTTTAGCCTTCTCTAGGTCTGCATCTTCACCACTTTCCAGCTTGCCTTTCTTACAGGACCTGCAGATCAGTGAGAGCCCACAGAGAGTGAGGATGCCTGACGCAGTGCCCAGCGTGGCACCAAGGACAGCAGCTGTGGTGAAAATCATGCTGGTCAACAAGGGCAACACAGGAAAAAATAAAGAGGAAGAAGAAAGGAAGCTAAATATGTCCAAGTTACTCTTCAGGCAGCATTACAAATAAAGATGCAGAGATGCTGATTGGATAGTCTGCAGCAAATGTCCCACAAAAATAGGACGATTTTTCAGGAGACAGGCTGCACTTCATTCGGGTCCCAGCAGTTGGTTGCAAGCACTTTCAGTATGCAGTTCCCTCATCCAGAGACAGAGGGATAATGTTCCTGTCTGCAGAAGAGAACAGCATGAGAGAGAGGAAGCCCGCCTTGTCTACTTACATATATTCAGTGAGAGGAGGGATGAGAAAAGACAAAGGGGGAGAAAGGAGTGGGAGGGTAGAGGCTGGCTGGCTGCTAGCTGGTTAGGACAGAATATGTATGTTTCATTGTTGCTTCCTTTCTCTGTCTCTTTTTGCTCTTTAGCTCTATGTTCCTTTCTCTTCCTTCCTTGTCTTCCTCATTACCACTTTCCTGTTGCCCTCAGACCCATCCATGTCTGGCATCTGAATGACGTCAGAGGTAAAAATCCTACTCCCCAGAATAACCTTTTTTTTTTTTGCACACCAACAGAAAGTTTTAAAAAAAATAGGCTGCTCTCAGTCCCCTTCTCTCAACGCACTATCCCCATTATGCTGTTCAGCCAGGAGAATGTGCATCACCACAATATTGCTGTTAATTCCTCATGGTTAAGCAAAGGATACCTCTCTGAATTAAACATCTCTCTGAATCTGAAATTGCTAGAGTAAGAAGACATTTCATTTAGCCACATGAACAGTCAAAAACAAATCTATTCTCGCTGAGGGGGAAAATCTCCCATCAAATTCTATATTTGGTCCCCCAACTTTTGCATTAATATGCAGTTTCCATGGAAACAACATAACCCACACTCCAAACAGACCCTCAAAATCTGTGAACATCTTGGGGCAAAGCACTGTTCTTAGCACTGCCGTAACCAGAAGTATAGTACTTGAACATGACAAATAAAAAGGCTCCATGGCTCAATACTAACAACAGTAGCTGACTGCAAGTAGTTTCACTTTGCAAGCTCTTCTGGAAACATGCTGTATAATGAAAGCCATCATCATAGCTGTCTGAATAACTTAATAACACTTCAGTCTTCTTTTACATTCCATCCCCATGTCTAGATTAATCACATCCTGAAATGTCCCCCAGGGCACTGTCCATCTCTCCAAACTGTGTGATGATGTATGACATATGATGCCTCAGTTTGGTTTTCCTGACCGCTTTCATTCAGAAGGCAATACTGGTTCATAAATCTGTTTTTTTTAACACAGCTTATCTATACATTTTAAACAAAAAGATAGCATTCTATAGGTATACATGTATCCAGCAATCTGCGTCCAATGTTACACCCGCAGGAGGCCTTTTGCCTTTTGGTAGGCCGTCATTGTATATAAGAATTAGTTCTTAACTGACCTAGTTAAATAAAGGTTAAATAAATGAATACAATATTATCATTTCAGACAGTGAGGGAATTCCCTTTTAAGACAATACTCATTCATGGATTTGAATTGAACATGCAAGAGTACAATATGTGAATTGAAGGACTACCCAATGCAGAAAATAGGCCTAATCTTTGATGCCATCTTGAGGATGTAAGAGAAAGTAAAATCTGCAGTTGCTTCATTCATTTTTGAACGTATAACTTAATGATATGTAGCCACTGATTCTTGGAGAATGCAATTTATTAACTCCACATGAGCTTAGTTCAACTGTAGTAACCCATCAGAACCCAAAATATAAGATTGTTTTACTCCAATGTTCGCAAAGAAAGTAAATGTAAACATCGGAGGCTCTCGAGTGCCGCAGCTGTCTAAGGCACTGCACTACCAGCTATAATAATCTTTGGTACTATACACAAGGATATAATGTCCCGATAATTTTATGTGCCACACAGGCCTCTCAACCAAGCTTGGCCAGAAGACCGGTCTCAAATACAGGGAAACTACTACACAGTATGTTACTACAATCCAGAGTGTACACCATAACCGTAGGTGCACACATGCCTAGAATTGGAAATTCCCTGAATAGGGCATTGGTGAAAGTATTTTATGTTGATTCATATCAACCACCTACGTAAGCATCCTACTAGTTTGAAGTAATCCATTGCTAATATAATGTGTAAATGTTTACACAAGAAGTTGAGATAGATGAGAACAACCTGATCACATTTTTCATATCAACTTCTCTCAAGCCCCACTCCCCATGTGCGAACTATTTGATAACAAGAAAGCATGCGGAAACGCTCTGTCACAATAGATGGGGCGGGACTTGGAAGCAAAACTCCAGGTTCCAAAATGGCAGCGTCCATGGAGCTAAGCTTAAACAATTTACCCTCCGATCCTTTGCTGTTAATGTTATCCTTTCTTGACTTTAGAGATTTGATCAGGTATGTATAACACGCTTCAGAGGGATAAATGCCTGTGCACAAAATACCATACGAGTTTATGTTGCGTAATAGAGCTATGCTTAGCTACAGAAGCTGGCTATAGTTCGCGTTCTCAAGATGTTGTTAGCTAAGCAAATAATTCACTTTTGTTTACTAGCTAGCTTGCTATTGCATGACACTGTGTTGTCTTTCCTGATTGTTTGGTCATTAGTCTTATTCAATATGACAGTTGCAGGTATATTTATTGCATAAAAATGTAACTTTCAATTAGCCGTGAGCTAATTTACCGTCGCTAGCTAGGGTTGGCTAGTAGCTAGGCTAATGCTGCGTTCCTAACCAAGTGGGAAGGTGGTATTTAGTAGTTACATAAAGAATCCACTTTAACTCCCCTCCAACTGGTAATTTCTAGTGGGAAATGTCTATCATCCATGTGCTGACCCCTGCCTGACGTCACCTACTAAGAAATGACCTAGATAACAGCATTTTCGGCAGTAACATTTATTATTTATAAAAAAATAAATAGCTATATGATTTTTTAACACTCATTTGTTTACAAGCATGATAGCTCCACTTTAAGTTGATTGGGCTTGTTGGCCATAAGCCAATCAGTGTTTCTCAACAAGTTCAAAGCACCTGAATGCAGCCAACTTGTATTTACGACTTCACAGCTGATAATTACCACCTTCCCACTTTGATATTAAAGCAGCATAATGATTTGTTTTGGTTTCAGATGCCTTGTTGTTGTAGCTAGCGAATGTTAGCTAACTTCTCCGCTATCCCATTCAAATTAGTCTGTAAATGTTATTAGACATTATACCGCGTCTATTCCCAAAGCTGTCTGCCGCCTGTAGACGCTCCGACGCTGTACACAAATGCTCTGTATAAACAAAAAGAGCCCAGCACGGGATACAATTTTCGAAACATTTGGAACTTAAAGGTGCGATATGCAGAAATCGCTCCGCCATTTCCTGGTTGCAAATTGTTTTGTTTATATGACAAAGCAATGCATAGTGTTGAGAATCATTGTACAATCTAAACCACTGTGAAATATATTTTCAATAACCGAACAATATTGTTTTTTCAGCTGTTTGAACCTGGTGTACAAAACCGAACATAAAAGACTCAAAAACTACATTTAGGAATAGGAATCATAGAAATAGCACACAGAACATATCTACCGTTTCTTGTACTTGCTTTAAAGACAGAAAACAGCCACAATGGGCAGAAGCTGGTCGTTCCTGGGTATGAGAGTACTTGAATCTAAATAATTATTTGTCTAGATTTGTTTTTTTGTGCAGCTGAATAAGATGAATTTACATGAAAAACTGCAGACCCTAAGTGTATATTTTGTATTTTAAAGATTATTTCTCACTAGTATGAAAGTTAAGTTCCAAAAGTTTACAATGCCTTATCACTAGTGAGGTGTATTTGCGTTTAGACAGAGCGTCGGTATTGAACGGAGAGCAGGGATTATAGTTCATGAGGGAGTCAACTGTGATCAGTACCATGAGCTGAGAACCCAAGAGGTGCAGGCTGTAATCTGGATATACCCAAAGACGAAGAGAGGCCCAACTCGGCTGAAAATCTTTGTCCCTCCAGCGGGTGGTGTTTTTTTTCCGTTTCGCCCACCAAGCAAGGTGTTTTTGTATGGAGGTCAATGAGAGAGTGTCAAATTTGGTCATCAAAAAAATGTATGGCTTATTTGTTCTGTGAGATTTATTTGATCGAATAGAAGTTTGGTAATGCTTATGTTGTTACGGAGTGAATTGATATAAGGAAGACATTTACATCCGGGCAACTTTGAGAACACTTTATATCAGAATGGCAATGCATATTCATGACATGAGGCTAGTAAACATAGCATCTCTATTGAAAACAGGCGGAAACGATAGGCTGGAGCTTTACAGTGTGCAGTGCCGCTTTGTGGACATTGTTTTTTTATTTTTATTTAACTAGGCAAGTCAGTTAAGAAAAAATTATTATTTACAATGACAGCTTACCAAAAGGCCTCCTGCGGGGACGGGGGTTGGGATAAAAAAAATATATATATTTATTTATGAGGACAAAACGCACATCATGACAAGAGACAACGCAACACTACATAAAGAGAGACCTAAGACAACAACATAGCACGGTAGCAGCACATGATAGCAACATGGTAGCAACACAACATGGCAGCAGCACAACATAGTACAAACATTATTGGGCACAGACAACAACACAAAGGGCAAGAAGGTTAGGGCGGAGAGACATGTATCTTTACAGTATATCGATAATCTTTGGTATACACCTTGGGTTCTTGAGAGCTACTTATTTGCCTATTAGCGTCCGAGCTAGCTAATGCTAACCTGGGTCTATTGATTTTATAAGCCTCAAATTATTCTTCCCTGTATGAAGTGTGATTTCAAGAGAAATTGGCTAGCTAGTATAAATAGCAAGCTAGCTTTGCCGTCTTATACAGTTGAAGTCGGAAGTTTATATACACTTAGGTTGGAGTCATTAAAACTCGTTTTTCAACCACTCCACAAATTTCTTGTTAACAAACTTTGGTTTTGGCAAGTCAGTTAGAACATCTACTTTGTGCATGACACAAGTAATTTTTCCAACAATCAATTGTTTACAGACAGATTATTTAATTTATAATTCACTGTATCACAATTCCAGTGGGTCAGAAGTTTACATGCACTTAGTTGACTGTGCCTTTAAACAGCTTGGAAAATTCCAGTAAATGATGTCATGGCTTTAGAAGCTTCTGATAGGCTAATTGACATCATTTGAGTCAATTGGAGGTGTACCTGTGGATGTATTTCAAGGTCTACCTTCAAACTCAGTGCCTCTTTGCTTGACATCATGGGAAAATCAAAATAAATCAGCTAAGACATCAGAAAAAAATGGTAGACCTCCACAAGTCTGGTTCATCCTTTGGAGCAATTTCCAAACGCCTAAAGGTACCACGTTCATATGTAAAAACAATAGTACGCATGTATAAACACCATGGGACCACGCAGCTGTCATACCGCTCAGGAAGGAGAAACGTTCTGTCTCCTAGAGATGAACGTACTTTGGTGAGAAAAGTGCAAATCAATCCCAGAACAACAGCAAAGGACCTTGTGAAGATGCTGAAGGAAACAGGAACAAAAGTATCTATATCCACAGTAAAACGAGTCCTATATCAACATAACCTGAAAGGCCACTCTTCAAGGAAGAAGCCAATGCTTCAAAGCCACCATAAAAAAGCCAGACTACGGTTTGCAATTGCACATGGGGACAAATATCGTATTTTTTTGAGAAATGTCCTCTGGTGTGATGAAACAAAAATATAACTGTTTGGCTATAATGACCATCTATATGTTTGGAGGAAAAAGGGGGAAGGTGGCAAGCCAAAGAACACCATCCCAACTGTGAAGGTGGCAGCATCATGTTGTGGGGGTGCTTTGCTGCAGGAGGGATTGGCGCACTTCACAAAATAGATGGGATCATGAGGGAGGAAAATGATGTGGATATATTGAAGCAACATCTCAAGACATCAGTCAGGCAGGAACTTAAAGCTTGGTCGCAAATGGGTCTTCCAAATGGACAATTACCCCAAACATACTTCCAAAGTTGTGGCAAAATGGCTTAAGGACAACAAAGTCAAGTTACTGGAGTGGCCATCACAAAGCCCTGACCTCAGACCTCAAAAAGTGTGTGCAAGCAAGGAGGCCTACAAACCTGACTCAGTTTCACCAGCTCTGTCAGGAGGGATGGGGCAAAATTCACCCAACTTATTGTGGGAAGCTTGTGGAAGGCTACCTGAAACGTTTGACCCAAGTTAAATAATTTAAAGGCAATGCTACCAAATACTAATTGAGTGTATGTGAACTTCTGACCCACTGGGAATGTGATGAAATAAATAAAAGCTGAAATAAATCATTCTCTGCTATTATTCTGACATTTTATATTATTAAAATAAAGTGGTGATCCTAGCTGACCTAAGACAGGAAATCTTTACTAGCATTAAATGTCAGGAAGTTTTTAGAGTTTTTAAATATATTTGTCTAAGGTTTATGTAAACTTCCGTCTTCAACTGTAACAGGTAATTTGAGCTAGCGAGCTGTCAGCTGATTTCTACAGGTATCGCACCATCACATCCTGATATACCGAAATTCATGCAAAGAACCTGCTAACTAGCAATAACTTTTTTATTTTCTATCCATAGTTGCAGTTTTGTGAGTAGACGACTCAACGAGCTTTCCGGTCACAACCCATTATGGAAAGGCCTCTGTTTGAAACATTGGCTCTTAACTGAGTAAGTCTGTTGATCAACAACAAAAAACATGGATTTCATCAGCCTATGGACAGTGTAAAGCCTGTGTATGAGAATCTTGTCTAGCAAAGAGTAGAGTTGTAGATAACTTCCTCTGGTTTGTGGTGAAGAGTAACAGCAAAACATTCACATAAAAACGTTTCAAATTGAAAAGGATTCAAAATGGCTTGGACCAACATTCTTTTCATCTCTTATTTGATGTAATTATTAGGAATGCTTGTATTGAATGTTTATTTTGCAAACGGAAATTATACAGATATGTTTGATTAAGCTAAATATTTTGTTGTTGTTGAGCAGGTCAGACAAAATTCAGAAGGTTCAAACCTGGAAGGAACTCTTCCGAGAGTTCTATACTGACTTGGGTCGTTACATTGATCACTATGGCACCCTGAAGAAAGCCTGGGATGACCTGAAGAGATACCTTGACCAGCAGTGCCCCAGGATGATTGCCTCTCTCAAAGGTAAACCTCCACCAGGAATACACATCACCACTTTAGGGGATTTGATAGCTGTGGGATGGTTCAATGGAACCATTAGGCCTTATTGGGGTGGCAGGTAGCCCAGTTAGAGCGTTGGGACACTAACCGAAAGGTTGCTAGATCGAATCCCCGAGCTGACAAGGTAAAAATCTGTCGTACTGCCTCTGAACAAGACAGTTATCCCACTGTTCCTAGGCCATCAATTGTAAATAAGGTTTTGTTCTTAACTAACTTGCCTAGTTAAATAAAGGTTATGTAACAAAAGTAGAAAATTATCTTAACCTTCAACCAATATGTTGATGGATTTCCAAATGTATTGGATAGGCAAGGTATGGATTTTCTAAGTCATTTTATGATTTCCCCTGAGCAGAGGGAGCTAAGGAGGAAGAGCTGGATGGCATTGAGGCCCAGATTTGTTGCAAGCTTTCAAATGACTATCGGTGCTCATACCGGATACACAATGGGCAGAAGCTGGTCGTTCCTGGGTATGAGAATTCATCAATTCAAATAATTGTTTGTCTATTTATTTTTTTGTGCTGCTGAGCTGAATAAGATGAGTTTACATGAACAAATTTACATAAAAGTATACTTATGGTAAAAATGATCTATCCCTATTTTCTTCCAGGTTAATGGGAAGTATGGCCCTGTCTAACCACTACCGCTCAGAGGACCTGCTGGATATTGAAACGGCAGCAGGTGGCTTTCAGCAGCGCAAGGGCATGAGGCAGTGTTTGCCCCTCACCTTCTGCTTCCACACAGGCCTCAGTCAATACATGGCCCTGGAGGGCACTGAGGGCCGCAGCCGCAGCGAGATCTTCTACCACTGCCCGGTCAGTTTTCATATGAGACCCCGGCCCCCTCCCCAATTACAACTGGGGGACAGCCTTTTATTCTCACACACAGGTTAACGATGAAAAGAATAAGGAAGTGGGTAGCATCGCTTAGTAATAATAAACCACTCCTTAATTTGAGTGTTATATAACTTTCAGTATTTGGGACAGATATAACCCATTGCAACTGGGGGGAGCCATTTTCTAGCTATCTCACCACGTCAGTTGCAAACAGCTTTCAGTGTTTACGTTTCATAACTTGTCTGGGGAAAGGACAACTCTTTGCCACTGGGGGCAGCCCTTTTCTAGCTATGGTATCTCACCACAGGCAGGAGATAATGTTGAATAATGGAAATTAACAAATGGCAGTGGTGGAAAAAGTACCCAATTGTCATACTTAAGTAATTTTCTATTAAGATATCTTTACTTTTACTCGAGTAAAAGTCACCCAGTAAAATAATACTTGAGTAAAATTGTAAATATCTTAAGATATACTTAAGTATAGAAAAATAAATAAAGTATAAATGATTTCACATTCCATATATTAAGCAAACCAGAGAGCACAATTTTTATTTTTAAATTTAAGGATAGCCTGGGACACACTCCAACACTCAGACATAATTTACAAACAAAGCATTTGTGTTTAGTGAGTCCGCCAGATCAGAGGCAGTAGGGATGACCAAGGATGTTCTCTTGATAAGTTTGTGAATTTGACAATTTTCCTGTCCTGCTAAGCATTCAAAATATAACGAGTACTTTTGGGTGTCAGGAAAAATGTATGGAGTAAAAAGTACATTCTTTTCTTTAGTAACGTAGTGGAGTAAAAGTTGTCAAAAATATAAATAGTAAAGTACAGATAGCCCAAAACTTCTTAAGTAGTACTTTAAATTTTTTTACTTAAGTACTTTACACCACTGACTAATGGATGACTAATAGGATTTTTCTACATTTTTCTACTATAGGATCAAATGGCACAAGATCCATCTGCAATTGACATGTTCATCACAGGTATGATGAGCTATTAGTTTGTTACATATATTATACAAATATTTCAGTTAGGTTGTGTGAAAATGTTTCATTGCAACATCTCACTGCAAGTTGAGCAATTGTAAACTTTTATTTGGATGCTTAACAACGAGGTTATTATGCACTTCTTGGATTTGTTCAAGGTACAGAGGATGCAGCGCCCGGTTAATCTCTCCCCAATCTTACTTAAACAGGAAGGCACTGCTCCCATTCTTCAAATATAAATAAATACAACACATCACTCCATGAATGGAATCATTTAATTAACCTTTATTTAACTAGGCAAGTCAGTTAAGAACAGATTCTTATTTACGATGAATAAAAAAATGGAACTCTGGATTATTTGCTAAATTAATTTGTATTGATATTCAATGTGTTAGTTCCTCAACATATGGGTTTGAACTTCTAATGCAGTGTCTCACACTTTCTCATTATTTTGCTTCCTCTTACTCTAATTTCTCACCTTAGGGTCCAGCTTTACTGAGTGGTTTACCTCATACGTCCATAATGTGGTAACAGGAGAATACCCCATCATCCGGGATCAGATCTTCAGGTAACCTCTAACTTTCCCTTTCTGGAATACCTAACAGGCACATGCAGGAAGGTCGTAGTTTCTATGTCATTATGGCAATATGTAGTAAGGCTGACCCCATGTCGTCGACTGGTCGATTGTTTGGTCGATAGGCTGTTGATCGACCAAGATTTATTTAGTCGAGCAGTAGCAAAAAAAGATCTACAGTATCAGTCAAAAGTTTGGACATACCTACTAATTCAAGGGTTTTTCTTTATTTTTTACTATTTTCTACATTGTAGAATAATAGTGAAGACAAACTATGAAATAACACATGGAATCATGTAGTAACCAAAAAAAGTGTTTAACAAATAAATATATTTTATATTTGAGAATCTTCAAAGTAGGCACCCTTTGCCTTGATGACAGCTTTGCAGACTCTTGGCATTCTCGTAACCAGCTTCACCTGGAATGCTTTTCCAACAGTCTTGGAGTTCCCACATATGCTGAGCACTTGTTGGCTGCTTTTCCTTCACTCTGCGGTCCAACTTCTCAACCAACTCAATTAGGTTAAGGTCGGGTGCTTGTGGAGGCCATGTCATCTGATGCAGCACTCCATCACTCTCCTTCTTGGTCAAATACACAGGCTGGAGGTGTGTTGCGTCATTGTCCTGTTGAAAAACAAATGATAGTCCCACTAAGCACAAACCAGATGGGATGGCGTATTGCTGCAGAATGCTGTGGTAGCCATGCTGGTTAAGTGTGCCTTAAAATCTAAATAAATCAGTCCGTGTCACCAGCAAAGCACAATAACGCCACCTCCTCTATGCTTCACGGTGGGAACCACGCATGCGAACATCATCCGTTCACCTACTCTGCATCTCACAAAGACAGCGGAACCAAAAATCAAAAAATGTGCACTCTTCAGACCAAAGGACAGATTTCCACTGGTCTAATGTCAATTGCTTGTGTTTCTTGGCCCAAGCAAGTCCATTCTTGTTGTTTTCTTTTGGAAGTGTTTTCCACAATTTGACCATGAAGGCCTGATTCACGCAGTCTCCTCTGAACAGTTGATGTTGAGATGTGTCTGTTACTTGAACTCTGTGGCTTTTATTTGGGCTGCAACATCTGAGGCTGGTAACTGTAATGAACTTATCCTCTGCACCAGAGGTAACTCTGGGTCTTCCATTCCTGAGACGGTCCTCATGAGAGCCAGATTCATCATAGCGCTTGATGGTTTTTGCAGCTGCACTTGAAGAAACGTTCAAGGTTCTTGACATTTTCCTTAAAGTAATGATGGACTGTCGTTTCTCTTTGCTTATTTGAGATGTTCTTGCCATAATATAGACTTGGTGTTCTACCAAATAGGGCTATCTTCTGTATACCAGCCCTACCTTGTTACACCACAACTGATTGGCTCAAAAGCATTGGGAAAGAAGGAAATTCCACAAATTAACTTTTAACCAGGCACACCTGTTAATTTAAATGCATTCCAGGTGACTACCTCATGAAGCTGGTTGAGAGAATTCCAAGTGTGTGCAAGGCTGTCATCAAGGCAAAGGGTGGCTACTTTGAAGACTAAAATACATTTTAGATTTAACACTTTTTTGGTTACTACATAATTCCATATGTGTTATTTCATGGTGTTGATGTCTTCCCTATTATTCTACAATGTGTAAAATAGTCAAAAAGAAAAAACCCTTATCCAAACATTTGACTGGTACTGTATATCTACAGAAATAAGACAGATCCTGCTTCTGTTACCTGTAGCCTACTGATTCCATGAGCACCAAGCATCACGCAATGACATGTCAAGTAAACAATTTCACAAATTTGTCTGTTTTTAATCTTTGCTTTGCTGTAATAAAGGCTTTACACTTAATTTTGTCAGAACAGCATATATGGTATTGTTTATAATTTATTGTTTACACTGTTCAAATTATATTATTGATAATTATAATAATGCTCCATGTAATGTCATTATCATCATAGACTTGTATAACCACCATTTGATTTTTAGGCCTAAGAGCGTATCCTGTTTAGTCTTAATACCATAACTTACTTAGGCTGAAAAACATCCCCACAGCATGATTGCTGCCACCACAGTTCTTCACCGTAGGGATGGTGCCAGGTTTCCTCCAGGCGCGACGCTTGGCATTCAGGCCAAAAAAGTTCAGTCTTGGTTTCATCAGACCAGAGAATCTTGTTTCCTTTTGGCAAACTCCAACGGGCTGTCATGTGCCTTTTACTGAGGAGTGGCATCCGTCTGGCCACTCTACCACGAAGGCCTGATTGGTGTGTGCTGAGTGCTGCAGAGATGGTTGTAAACAATTGTTGGAATAATTACTTGTCATGTCCTAACCTCCTTGCCAAAACTATAGTTTGTTAACAAGACATTTGTGGAGTATTTTAATGACTCCAACCTAAGTGAATGTAAACTTCTGACTTCAACTGTAGTTTTGGCAAGGTAGTTAGGACATCTACTTTGTGCATGACACAAGTAATTTTTCCAACAATTGTTTACAAACAGATTTCACAATTCCAGTGGGTCAATAGTTTATATACACTAAGTTGACTGTGCCTTTAAAACAGCTTGGAAAATTCCAGAAAATTATGTCATGTCTTTAGTGGCATCATGTGAGTCAATTGGAGGTGTACCTGTGGATGTATTTCAAGGCCTATCTTCAAACTCAGTGCCTCTTTGCTTGACATCATGGGAAAATCAAAATAAATCAGCCATGACCTCAGGGGGAAACAAACAAGCATACTTCCAAGGTTGTGGCAAAATGGCTTAAGGACAACAAAGTCAAGGTATTAGAGTGGCCATCACAAAGCCCTGACCTCAATCCTATAGAACATTTGTGAGCAGAACTGGAAAAAGTGTGTGCGAGCAAGGAGGCCTACAAACTTGACTCAGTTGCACCAGCTCTGTCAGGTGGAATGGTCCAAAATTCATCCAACTTTTTGTGGGAAGTTTGTGGAAGGCTACCTGGAACGTTTGACCCAAGTTAATCAATTTTAAAGGCAATGCTACCAAATACTAAATGAGTATGCAAACTTCTGACCCACTGGGAATGTGATGAAAGAAATAAAAGCTGAAATAAATAATTCTCTACTATTACTCTGACATTTTACATTCTTAAAATAATGTGGTGATCCTAACTGACCTAAGATGGGGAATTTTTACTAGGATTAAATGTCAGGAATTGTGAAAAACCGAGTTTAAATGTATTTGACTAAGGTGTATGTAAACTTTATTTTTTAATACATTTTCAAAAATGTCAAACCTGTTATTGCTTTGTCATTATGGGGTATTGTGTGCAGATTGGTGAGGGGAAAATGTGTAATCCATTTTAGAATAAGTCTAATGTAACAAAATGTGGAAAAAGTCAAGGGGTCTGAAAATTTTATTTATTTAACTTAAGTTAAGGCAAGTCAGTTAAGAACAAATTCTTATTTACAATGACGGCCTACCCCGGCCAAACCCAGACAACGCTGGGCCAGTTGTGCGCCGCCTTATGGGACTCCCAATCTTGGCCGGTTGTGATACAGGTCTGTAGTGACACCTCTAGCACTGAGATGCAGTGCCTTAGACCGCTGCGCCACTCAGGAGCCCTAAATGCACTGTAGTTGATTCGATTAAAACACATAGGATGTGTCTATATATGTAAAAATACACATTAAAAAAAATGTTGGCCAATCGATTGGTCGACTGAACAGACAACTCTTGGTCGACCAAGATTTTTGTTGGGTCGGGACAACCCTAATATGTAGTTAACAAACATTCAAAGCAAGGCTTCCAACGAATTTTGAAGGTTTAATAAGCTTTTTCGCTATTCACAGGTACGTCCATGATAAGCAGTGTGTTGCCACCACGGGGGATATTACTGTTTCAGTGTCTACCTCTTTCTTACCGGAGCTTAGCTCCGTGCATCCTCCACATTTCTTCTTCACCTATCGGATCAGGTACCACTATTTCACCTACTGATTTCAGCTCCTGATGATGATTTAAAAAGATAAATGTGTAAATGGATCATAATACACCTGTCATAACTTAACCCTAACCATATGCATTAAATTCTACCCTCAGGATTGAAATGGCAAAGGATGCCCTCCCTGAGAATGCTTGCCAACTGGACAGTCGTTATTGGAAGATCACCAATGCTAATGGCAACGTGGAGGAGGTCCGTGGGCCAGGCGTTGTTGGTAGGTGACTAGACTAGAGAGGATTCCGTAGACTTACCATAATGTTTCATTCTTAATTGTCTCCATTTGGTAGCAGAGGGCAAAAACCTGTTATGATCAAAGAATGATTTACAGCTAACAGATTACTAATGTAATTGTCATGTTATACTAATTAAATAAGTTAACATTTCATGAGTAATTTATGCAAGAGATATACTAACCGCATGACATTGTCTGCAGGAGAGTTCCCAGTGATGACTCCGGGTAAAGTACATGAGTACGCCAGCTGCACGACCTTCTCTACTACCTCAGAGTACATGGAAGGCCACTACACCTTCCACCGCCTCAAGAACAAAGAGGAGATCTTCGACGTCTGCATCCCCCGCTTTCACATGGTTTGCCCTCCGTTCCGTGAGTCAATTGTACGGTCGGTAAGTGTTTTATGGTTTACGAGATGGAGATGAGTAACAATTGGATTCAGTTTTAAGAAACTTGGTAAATCAATGATCAGGGCCAACTTTTAGGTTAGGGTTATTAAATTAAAATGTTTTGTTGGTCTTTTTATTTGTCCATTTTTGGTAATACAACAAATGGTAACGTTTTGAAACAAGAACTTGGTTTAATATTTGCTCCCCCCCCATCAGCAGGGATCGGCAAGGGATGTTTCAAGTGCATCTTTTAACGAAGACAACTCGTCAGACACCGATGACCATAATGAGGGTGAGCTTCGAGGCATTAATATGGCAGCCCCAGGGGGACGATGCCCACGCCACATCTGATACACTTTTCTCACCACAGGACTCAATTAGGAAAGGGGCTAGGAAGGACATTCACAATTACATAAGAGTAAATTTTGTTTTTGTTTGTAAAGCTGTATTTACCATTGGCTGATAGTCACTGCCCTGTGTGAACCTTTCCACCCCAGCTCGATGAGATACTACCACAGCCTCTGCAATATGCCCTCCCATGTAAATCCAAGATCGCTCCATTGTTTGTTTTCTTTTTTTTCAACAATGGAGCGATCTGGAACTGGACATTGTCTATTGAGAGCATGGTTGTCACCTCTTTTTCAATAGTAACATTGTTCATTCTCTAGCTGGCTGCCTAGTGCATAGAGATAAAATGTAGATTGGTGCTCTATCTAAATCCTGAGTATTCCCTTTTTTCCTTGGCGTATATAGTGTGTGTGTAGTCATATTCCTTGTATAAAAAGCCACAGCATCTCTACAGGTCCACTGTGGATGTATTGTCAATGCATCATCAAAAATGACTTATTTTTACATTGCAGCTGTTTCTGCAGCAGTGTAAAACATGTGTAACTATGATGATCTTAATCAGAGATGGTCACTGCCAGTGGTTTTCAAACCAACAAAATAAAAACAAGGAATTATATGGAAACACACAACTCATAAAAGCTGGGATGTTTGCATATGCTAACAACAATGACAAAGAGAAGCCCACATCAAAGTTGTTGTGCTACATTGGATGCTGTCTGAATATCTAATCGATATTCAGGAACATGTTAATGTGGGCTTGACTCTGTCATGCATTATCTCTGTCATGCATTAATGCATATCATATTTTATTAATTGCAATGTGATTATGACTATGATCCTTTGAAAGTCTGCAGAAACAAACAACTGTTTAGTAAAGCAGCCAATCAGTGTGCAGTTTCTCATAGAAATCTGAATGTTTGAACAATGAGCTACAGCATCACACCCCTCTGTATTTATTTGGACAGTGAAGCTACAATTAGTAAATTTGGTTCTACTCCAGCATTTTCAATTTGACATCAAGTGTTTTTTATGAGGCGACAGTACAGAATGTCACCTTTTATTTGAGAATATTTCTATACATATCTGTTTTGCTGTTTACAAATGAATGCACTTTATGTACAGTGCCTTCAGAAAATATTCCCACCCATTTACTTTTTCCACATTTTGTGTTACAGCCTGAATTTTAAAATGGAATAATTTGAGATTTTGTGTCCCTGGCCTACACGTAATACCACAATGTCAAAGTTGAATTATGTTTTTAGAAATGTTTACAAGTTAATTAAAAATGAAAAGCTGAATTGTCTTGAGTCAATAAGTATTCAACCCCTTTGTTATGGCAAGACTAAATAGGTCCAGGAGTAAATTTGTAAGTGATTTGCTTAACAAGTCACATAAGTTGCATGGACTCACTCTGTGCAATAATAGTGTTTAACATGATTTTTGAATAACTACCTCATCTCTGTACCCCACACATACAATTATTTGTAAGGTCCCTCGGTTGAGCAGTGAAAGTCACACAGATTCAACCACAAAGACCAGGGAGGTTTTCCAATGCCTCGCAAAGAAGGGCACCTGTTGGGTAAAAATGTTTAAAAAGCAGACGTTTAATATCCCTTTGAGCATGGTCAAGTTATTAATTACACTTTGGATGGTGTATCAATACATCCAGTCACTAGAAATATACAGGTGTCCTTCCTTACTCAGTTGCCGGAGAGGAAGGAAACCGCTCTGGGATTACACCATTAGGCCAATGGTGAATTTAAAACAGTTCGAGTTTAATGGCTGCAATAGGAGAACACTAAGGATGGATCAACAAGATAGTATACTGAACAAAAATATAAACCCAACATGCATCAATTTAAGCAATTGTACTGCGTTATAGTTCTTATAAGGAAATCTCATTAGGCCCTAATCTATGGGTTTCACATGACTGGGCAGGGGCACAGCAATGGGTGGGCCTGGGAGCGCATAAGTCCACCCACTGGGGAGCCAGGCCCAACCAATCAGTATTAGTTTTCCCCCACAAAGGGGCTTTATTACAGATCGATCTGCGGTTGTGAGGCCGGTTGGACGTCCTGCCAAATTCTCTAAAATTATGGTAGATAAATTAACATTAAATTATCTGGCAACAGCTCTAGTGGATATTCTTGCAGTCAGCATGACAATGGCTCCCTCACTCAAAACTTCTGTGTTGTGTGACAAAACTGCACATTCTAGAGTGGCCTTTTATTGTCCCCAACACAAGGTGCCCCTGTGTAATGATCATATTGTTTGATCAGCTTCTTGATATGCTACACCTGTCAGGTGGATGGATTATCTTGGAGGGGAAATGCTCACTAAAAGGGATGTAAACAAATTTGTGCACACATTTCAAGAGAGAAACTTTTTGTGCGTATGGAACATTTCTGGGATATTTTATTTTGGCTCATGAAACATGGGGCCAACTCTTTACATTCTGTGTTTATATTTTTGTTCAGTATAGTTACTCCACAATACTAACCTAATTGACAGAGTGAAAAGAAGGAAGCTTGTACAGAATAACACAAATTCCAAAACATGCATCCTGTTTGCAATAAGGCACTAATGTAAATCTGCAAAAAATGTGACAAAGAAATTAACTTTATGTCCTGAATACAAAGAGTTATGTTTGGGGCAAACACATCACTGTGTACCACTCTTATATTTTCAAGTAGGTGTTGGCTGCATCATGTTTTGGGTGTGCTTGTCATCGGCAAGGACTAGGGAGTTTTTTTTAGGATAAAAAGAAACGGCATAGAGCTAAGCACAAGCAAAATCCTAGAGGAAAACCTGGTTCAGTCTGCTTTCCAACAGACAGTGAGAGACAAATTCACCTTTCAACAGGACAATAACCTAAAATACAAGGCCAAATCTACACTGGAGTTGGTTACCAAGATGACATTGAATGTTCCTGAGTGGCCTAGTTACTGCTTTGACTTAAATAGCCTTGAAAATCTATGGCAAGACTTGGAAATGGCTGTCTAGCAATGATCAACAACCAATTTGACAGTGCAAAAATAATGTGCAAATATTGTACAATCCAGGTGTGCAAAGCTTAGAGACTTACCCAGAAAGACTCACAGCTGTAATCACTCCCAAAGGTGATTTTTAACATTCATACGACTCAGGGGTGTAAATACGTATGTTAATGTTTTTTATTTTCAATACATTTTCAAAAATATCTAAAAACATGTTTTCACTTTCTCATTATGGGTTATTGTGTGTAGATGGGTGATAAAATATAGATATTTAATCTATTTTGGATTCAGGCTGTAACACAACAAAATGTGGAATAGGTCAAGGGGTATGAATACTTTCTGAATGCATTGTATCTAGTCTCATTTGTTTGTTTTTTTCCTCAAGTCTTTGGACAAATTCAAAGAATTTACAGAAGAACAGGAGAAAGTGTAAATTACAGAGCAACAAAGATCATACCCCCGCAAAATGCTCCCCTCTCACAATTACCATAAACAGAGGCGGTTCTCATTTTTCCCGGGGTATGATCTTTGTTCTTCTGTAACTTTCGCAGTCTTCATTATTCAATATTCGTTCATGATTATCCATAAGCATGGGAGCATCCACATTAACATCTATTCTTATTTACAATAAAAGTCACTCTAAAATGACACTACATTATTCACTGTTCAGTTCCTATTGGGTGAAACATAAACTGAAACACAACCAAAACAAACTGCACATACATCCAACAAGTATGTAGTCACAAGCTTGATGTATTCATTGCATGCTAGGAATATGGGACCAAATACTAAACTATTGACTACTTTAATAGAATAGAATATACCTAAAGTTCTTTCATTACTAAACGGTAAAACAGATATGTTTGAAAATACCCTCAAATAAAAGGAGATATTATGTGCTGTCGCCTCATATGAAACGTTTGATCTCAAATTTATAGAGCCACATTTAAAAGAAATGTTGCTTGACTGTCCAAGTAAAATACATCGGAAAGTGTATATTGTCTGGTTTATATTGCTTTCTGGTGCAATTTCAGGTCATTAGAGGGACATTATCTCAGCTTTGAGCACACGTATATCACTCATCTCAGCACGTACTTAACTGGACATGAAAATACCCTGGCTGAGCTGAGCAAATTCAGTTTTTCCAAGGAGATGTTTTAGCTTTGACATTGTTGCCAGGAAGATGTGTGCTGTTATGTATTATTTGAAAATAATTTCCTCTAAATATGGAATTAAGGCGTTTGCCTTCTGTTCTTCTTGTCTATGAATGGCAAGACATATTTTGTGGGTAATAACTGACTGTTTTAATCCTGTTTTCCCCTTGTACTTAGCAAAGCTGTGCAATAGTGTCTGGCTATTCTCTATGATAATTTCAAACCTCATTTGATTTGCATTTAGGTATTTGTTCAGTATCACTGTTTTTTACTTCATAAAAGTGTGTTTTTGTTTTTCTATGTTTGGGGTAAATAAACACTAAATGCTGAATTTGTAAGCACATTGATTTTTGTTCATGAATTGTTGTGATGGATTTATTTCATCTATATAATTTGTGTTTTTATATTCTATTACCTGCGGCTACTGAGAAATAGATTCATAAGAATCAGTTAGAAATTGAATGCGTCAATGTTTTTAAGACTCTCTTTTGAGAACAATTGTGCATACAGTACATTACACAATCTCTACGTTGAACCAAGATGCCTATTGAAGAATATTGTACAAAATGTTTCTTAATAGGCCGATCTTAGTTCAACTTTCACTTCTGCAGAGATTGTGTCAGGTTGAACGCACAATTCACAAAGAAATTCATCAAATTGTTTCATTAAAATAACAAGGGTGGTCCCACACAAATGGCATACTGAGACAAGCTCACAATTGTCTATTGTTTGTTTTGGAATGTGTCTTGATGTTGCCAGATATTCCTCAACTGGTCTCTGTTGTGGCCCGACCAATGTTCCTTTGTTCAGCTGTTGTGTTGGCCTACTGGTGGAAACCAATAGCCTCATTTCACCCATTCATGTCATGATAACTAATGTAAAGTAGGGTGCAATAAGTTGGTCTTTCTTATGACAAGAATTCAGTCTGATATGACAACTGTATTACAGTCGTCAGTTTCAGTTCATTTTGTCCTCTATATAGCACATTCCAAGGATGCATTGTACAACCCAGCTGTTAAATTTGCCCTGATATTCATTTTCTGAAACAGACTGGTGCAGACAGTTGTGGGGTCAGTTAGTCTACCTGAAGATAGGAGTTTCGGCCCAAATAGTTGGCCATTTTGAAATGCATTTCAACCTCCAACTTGGTATGGTTCATGTCATATGTAGATGAATAAATAATGAATCAGTCATTAAATTACTAACCCTTCCTCATACAATATTAGGAAATGGAAATTGTTGTACCCTGAACATAACATCCCACCTTGAATAATACTGAATGTATTTAATAGGTTGGTGTGTCACCACCAATCTGGATAAAATAAGGTCACCGCCGAACCACGCTCCCAAGCAGTGGTCAGTTTATTTTCTAAAGGGGAGGGGCCATGGTTATTTTGGGTTCCGAAGCGCTTGCTTGCCATTTTGCTCTCGTTATTCGATGAAGCAGGGTAAGTAAATTCCTCTTTCGTTAAAAATGTCCAGCTTCCTAATAATTACTTAACAATAACTATAGGTGTATTTGAACCAAAAATATGAACAAACGTAGCTATTTGAGAGTTAATGTGATGTGGTTGGCTGTCTAGCGTGCATAGATTTTAGCTAACTTTACACAACTAATGTTAACTACTGCAGTTAATTTAATTTTAGTACGGCCAGTTGATCAAGTTGTTTGGCCATCACTTGTTACTCTGTTGGTCAGGTTACTGTAAACCATATCCATATCATATGCAGATAGAAATATAAAGCTGTCTCTCATCTCTGCAGTGTTTTAACAAGGCATGGACCATAGGCAATACATTTGTGTGTAATCCGGTATTCGTAATGGCAATTTTAGCTAGACATAGGAATTGCCAGTGACCTCACGATACGATATTATGTGTGTTCGTAAATTCAATTTGGAGTGCCATATTTACTCCTCGGAGAGAGCTTCCGGGAATGTGGGCTCTGAATTTACGAAAAAGACAATATGAGCGCACTCTTGCACTCCAGATTGAATTTACGAACATGCGAGTCGATGTTCCAAGCATATCTCACCATATGGCTGCTGTCGATGGACAAGAAAGAGCCATGATAACTATTTTTGATCAGTCAGGGAAATAAAAATGCTGAAAACAAATTAGGTGCCTATTTAAAAAGATGGTGAACAACTATGAAGGAAACATACTGGGCTTTTGGTGAAGGTACAGAAAATTAGCGCAAAATGTATATTGCGACATGGTCAAAATGATATGATATATCGTCAAACATAATATCCAGATATGTAATTGAATAGTTTTTTTAATCCCATCACTAGTTAATACCAGTCCTAAATCGAAACAATGACAAAGCAGTCACCACACCCCAGTTTTGGTAATACGATGAGGGATGTGGCCTGGAGAAATGTGACCACTGTAACCACTTACACATTTACATTGTTTACAAACAAGTTTATATTTTGGTCTCTGATGGTGTACAACAGTTGACCTAAGTTCGAGGCCTTTATGTTATTCTTCAATAATGAATTGGTATATATCGTTAATTTACAAGTCCAAAAATGTATGTAGCAACTAGGGATTCCAGCTTTAATAAATGATTATTGTCTCCTTTTTTCTCTCCAGACGTGACAGTCAGCAAAAAATCAAAATCATGAACAATTATTCTGGGATATGCTTAGTGTTCTGTTTTGCAATATTTGGATTGGGTAAGCAATACTTTTTGTTGTCTTCACACTGCCATTGAAGTTGGTTATTTTGATACTGTTGAGTCTCGCCTAGATCTCGAACTGAAGGCCGTATAGCCATAGGGATCGCATTTACAATGCCTGTCTAGCCGTTAGTAATCACTGCATGCAATACGGTTTTGGAATCCTCAAACTGTACTTTCATAGCACCGAAAATCATTTTACAAATACAAAAGATGCATTTATTGTGCACCGTTCTAAGATTCCCACGGAAGTTTTTTTGCATAGCTCAGGAAGTGCAATACAAACACATCTGTGGAAATTTGTGGTAAAACAGTACGTTTGTTTTGTATCTGTGAAGTTATTTTTGGATGATAATCAAGTTCAGTGTTCAAGTTTTCCAAAACTGTGTCGCAATCAAGGATACATGTTTTTCTAGATGAATCACTCCACTTCCCTTTTGATTAGCTGCTGGGATTTGGTCAAATGTGAAATGCTCAGAGTCACGAGAAGGTGCTAAGTGTCTCACCTTGTTTTCTCAGGATCTGCCATCCGCTGTGTCAAATGCAAGGATTACACAGGGAGCTGCACAAAATCACAGGACTGCAGTTATGAGGATGCCTGCCTGACACTGACTGAGAGAGGTGCAGTAAAATGTGTAATCTGAAACAAATAATGAAAATCCTCCATGTCTCTGCGTTACCCTGTAACTCCTATGTTCTTTGGCACAGGGGGACAGAAGTATCGGCAGTGCGTCAAGTACTCTGACTGCGACTACAGTCGACTGTCCCAGATGTTCCCAGCTGTACAAAAATTCTCCTTCAACTGTTGCACCAGTGATCTATGCAACGGAGCCACATCCATTGGCACTGGCAAGCCCTTGCTGGGCCTTCTTGCCTCATTGGCAGTGATGTGGTGGTGCATGCACTAACTTCTCCTCACACTTACGCCTTAGAAGCTCTAATGCTGCCACTCGACTGAACAGAAGCCACTGATGGAACGGCAAGCAGGAAGATATGGGTTAATGGCTCATGCTGAAATTCTGCCGTATTAGTATTTGCCTGATTTACTGCTGCACATTTCTAATATTGAATTTGACTCTTTGCACTAATTGGATTTTTAAAGCTTTCTACGATAACCTATTGGTTGATTACCAATGCTTTGTGCTTCAGCCCAAAGGCTGAAAATAAGGAATGTGCTCACAGCTCATGAGTTTGAAGAAGGGATATCATTCAAACAATCCTCTTTTGAGGCTAGTATAATAGACTTTGGCACTTAATTTCCATCTAAGGGGGTTTACTATAGGTTGTCTATAGTTTGCCGACCAAAGTTACTGTAACGTGTTTAAATGTAAGGGATAATTTGAGAAATGTTTGAGTTTTTGTGTGTCTGTGATTGAGTGGACAAAGTATTGCATAATTCAAAATGCAACTACTGTGGAATTGATGATGTGGAATTTAGAACTAAAGGTTGATCCATTTGGGAGAGGTGTTTGTTCACACGCAATGCCTTCACTGCTCTTTTACTGCCTAGCGGCATACCCTGTTACATAACATTGCTTTTCCTGTTTAATAGGAATCTATTAAACCAACCAAGTATTTTTTAAAGGGCACAGTAAAGACCTTTTTGGATTAAATATTTCACGTGGATGGTGTTGTCTTTTTATTTTAATCTCTGGCCAATAAAAAAAATTATTGCCAAATAAGCCATATTTATTTGTCAAAAGGATGCCTTCATGTTTATTTTGTTTACCTTCCTGTTTGGATACAGAGGAATGTATAGCATCGTTTGACAGTGGACTTCAACAATCTTAGTATTGACGAATGGAGTTTGTTTTGTGAAGCTCTCAGCATCTTCGGTTAGAAAGAGGAGCTAGAAGAGTAGTGCATAATTATTAATTTTCCTAATCTACAGCATAACCCAAGGAGTCCCTGTAGTGGTGAACTAATGGTGTATCTTATAAGTGACAATAGCATGTTCTTGAATGTGATTAGAGATATGTTTCAGAAATTTGTTTTAAAATGTATGCTAATATCTCAGCAAAATGGTTGATTATAGACTTTTATGAACAGGGCAGGATCTCAATGTGTTGAATACGCCATTACTTTTAGTATGTTAATCAAGAGTTAAACTGAGCAAGCATTGAGAAATGCATCATACAGAACATTTGCAGAATGGTTTAATGTTATCCGGTGAATTTGATCTCCCAAAATGCCTACCTGGATGGCAGTCTGGGAAGTCTGACTTTGAAATTAGTGGATGTAATCCATTCAGCTTTATTTCCCCATTTCCCTTTACACTCCTACTGATATGTTCTGTTGTGCGGGAGTTTGTCACAAGAGTTGGCTTTACTTATCCATACTAAAGCCAAATCCAAGGTCCTTAACTATGATAACATCCATGGCTTCTCATTTACTTAGTAGAGAGATGCCAGAGGCCATATTCCCCCATAACCTACTGTTTGACCCTATGCCCTTCATAAATGTCATCCTGTTTGGACAGCTGGATGAGCCAAATAGCAGAGAACAAGAAAGGAAGTAAATGAGAAAGCAGAGAGCAATAGCAAATAGAGAAGTAAAAAGGACGCACAGTGGTAGGAACTTGGTTTTGGTGCATTGTTAAAAGAGGTTACAAGTTAGTATGGCTTGAGTGGGCACTATCAAACAGCTTTTACTTGGTGTCTTGATGCCTGATACTTTTCTAAATGGCATGAACAACAGCTATTAATAAAGTAACCCATGATACAGAGCACAGCAACAAAATGCATTATGGCCCTTGGCCTGTGTCAAGTAGAATTTGTCAAATGCGATTTTCAAAACTTGGACCTGAGATTTGAAATATTCCTTCATAAATGCTGTGTATCAATCTGAGCAACCTAATTTGACAGAATAAGCCTAAAACACAGTGTTTTGGAAAAAAGGTTGCTGAGATAAACCATTCTGGGGGACAAGATGTGGCCACATGTTGTTCTTTCACACATCG
Organism: Oncorhynchus masou masou; assembly: GCF_036934945.1. Classification (NCBI taxonomy): domain Eukaryota; kingdom Metazoa; phylum Chordata; class Actinopteri; order Salmoniformes; family Salmonidae; genus Oncorhynchus; species Oncorhynchus masou. The sequence goes on from NC_088212.1 coordinate 58,245,961, forward strand.
GAGAGGAGAAAGTGGTGTTTCAATATTTACACAGTGTCACAGCGACATCCTATAAACCCTTGGCCCATTGGTTATGCTAACGACATGCCACAGTCTTAACTCAAAGGTACTCGTCCTCTATTGACGTGGTCTTTTCACCCCCCAGACCACAGACATAGGGCCCAGTGTTGTGTGAGATGACTCAATGTTTGTGCTATTTACTGTTAAATGAAAAGAATGTGGGATGCTCTGGCAACAGATGTGTGCCATCACAACTAGCAAATGAAATTGTAACCCTTCGGGTCAAATCATGATGCTGACCAAGCCTGTAGAGACACATTATTACAGGAATGAACTGTTAGTCAGTTCCCAGGACATAGGAACAACTGAAGGCTGTACAGTATGACACAATTATGTGTATGTCCATATTGACAATAGTAACAATAGTAGGATTTATGTGTTAACCTGGTGTTATTAACCTGTTATTAAAATGTCTTTCATTTCTGCTGAAGCACTTATTGGATCTATTTCTTTATCAAAATTCCCCAAAAGTTTGCTGGCATAGTAAGTCACCAGTCTAAAACAGGATACACAGCCATCCTGACCTTGGAGATTCCCAGAAATTCAAATGTTAGTACTCCCCTGAGTATCATCAAGACAACAGCACAGACTTATATTATATGTGCCCCACATTTCCGGCATGTATTTGCCCTGGTGAGCATCTATTAACAGACTGTTTAATGTTTGCAACTCTTATTGTCTTTTAGGCTTCAATGTGACTGGCATTGTTCAGACATTGTGCAAAAGAGAGTCTTGGTAGGTATACATTGTGTATATTTTGTTATATTTGTGCACAGTTAGTGTGTACTGTGGGACAGGGATAATGAGGTCTGTTTGCAGGTCTCACAAAGATTCTCTGGGGTGGTCTGAGAAGAGGAGAGCAGGGGAGTGGGAGGGGCTGAGGGACAGGGAGATCTACTATATCTGGAGCAGGGGGATTCACAGAGCACTAGTGAGACACACCTCCAAGCCTGGACAAAAATGACCTGAGACAAGAGAAGAGTGGTTTCAGTGGAATATGGGAACAGGCTATCATCACTAAAGTCCGTTTTCAACAAGTTCAGAAGAAGAAGACCCTGATCTTCAGGTGTTGAGGTAAGCCTTGTAAACATTTACGTACATATTGTTATTTGATGTACATACTCTTCTTGTCAAACACTAGAATCTTATTTACTTGACCGATGGTGATTCTGTCAACCCCCAAGTTCTAGGTTCCTGTTATATGGCATACAATAGGAGTATATATATATATACTTTCTTAAAAATATTTTTTTTCCTTCAGATGCTGTGTACAAGACTCAACACAGAAGTTGTCATAAAAGCAGAGACATTGACCTGGAAACATTGAAAACAAGAGAAAGAATATAATTTTCTTAACCCTGCAACAAAAGACAGTGGCTGGTCATAGACTCTCACATTTATCCACTCTGCCCATCCCATTTATGTCGGACTCTGAGCTGCTGCCCTCAGCATCCCCCTCTCCGCCCCCGTTTCACCAGTGTGACTACAGAGAATGGAGACCCACATGGGTAATCATACCCTCAGTCTATCTCCTGGTATTTGTTTTGGGCTCCCTGGGAAATGGGCTTGTCCTCTGGTCATACCTGGATCGACCTGAGGGTAAACCAGCCGGCGTGGGGACCTGCACCAATCGGCGTCTTCAGCAATCTGGAAGGAGTTCTACCCCCAAGTTGTCTGACTCCTCCCGTTCCCTTACTGACTCACTCATTGCCAGCCTGGCAGCAGCAGACCTGGCTTTTGTGGTAACCCTGCCCTTGTGGGCTGCCCACACAGCGCTAGACTACCACTGGCCCTTTGGCAAGCCTCTTTGCCAAGTCAGCAGCTATTTAGTGGCCCTCAACATGTATGCCAGTGTGTTCTCCCTTACGGTCCTGAGCATGGAGCGTTACTGGGTTATTGCTGGCCGACGGCGGTCCAGTAGGGCCCAGGGGAGTGGAGTCTGCCGAGCTGCTTGGGTAGTGGGGAGCGTTTGGGTGGTGGCAGGTATCCTTGCTCTTCCTGCGCTGCTACTGAGGACTGTAAGGGAGGTGGATGTAGGGGGTCAGTATGAAGAAGACTGGCAGACAGCCGAGGAAGAGGAACACTCGGATCATGATCACATGCCCATGTTCATATCTTCCTGTATGATGGACTACTCTGGTCTGATCTCAGCAGAGCTGGAGGAAGATGACAGGGAGCAGGCAGAGCTACTGTGGACGGCGGCTCTAGGACTTAAATCCACCCTGATTGGCTTTCTGTTGCCTCTGATCATCTTATTGATATGTTACTGCTCCCTAGGCCGCCTCCTCAGCCGCCATTTTGGACAGGGTCCTCGCCCCGACCGCCGACGCCAACGCCGCCTTTTGCGAGTTATCGTCACCTTAGTGCTAGCCTTCTTCCTCTGCTGGCTTCCCTTTCATGCCAACAAAACACTTTCCATGCTCGTGGATTTAGAGCTGCTGCCCTACTCCTGCCTATTTGATCGGACTCTGGTTGCAGCTCACCCCTATGCTACCTGTCTAGGGTATGTCAATAGTTGCCTCAACCCCCTTCTATATGCTTGTTGTGATGTGGCCTTTCGGAAGCGCTGCCGGGCCTTACTGCAGTGGTTGTGGTGCAGGGGTAGGTGTGGGTGTGGGAGTCCAATGACAGTAAATGATGATGACAATAGGGAACAAGCCAGCCGGAGTTCTGCAATTCCTTCTGGAACACGCAAGGAAACAGGAGATGGAATTGAGGGGAAGGATGACGTGAGGCATGGCAAAGACTGAGAGGAGGGTAGGAGTGCTGTGGAACCTCAGTCAGAAGAGGACACCAATAAACAGAGACGGATATCCTGGGAAATGTGCAACCCTTACTGTATTCACGTAACCCCTCAGGAGATACATAAACTCAATAAATTCCACTGGGAATGTTTTTGATTGAAAAACTGTCATTTCTTCCAAGGAGATAGAAAGGAGACCTTCTAGAAAGACACTGGCAATAAAGAAAATGTATATTATGTGCTACCAAGCCAACATATGGGTTTTCTGTATATATTTTTTTATATACAGTACCAGTCAAAAGTTTGGACACACCTACCCATTCAGTACTATAGCTGCATAACAATAAGTATGAAATACACATTACAATTGAATACTAAGAATTGTGAATGTAGTATCCCTTTTTTTCTAAGTGCAATAAAATGAATGCTTCTCTGTTAAGGACAGTGATGTTCACACAAGCTTTCTCCAGTCCATGAGAATCGTGTGTCCCGCTGAGGTGGAGGCGGCAGAAATGTTGTTACCAAATGAAATCCTTTAGCCATGGAACTGATACAGCTCATAGTTTCTCACGGAGACACATGGCACTCTCCCTGACACACACACACACACACACACACACACACACACACACACACACACACACACACACACACACACACACACACATATATATGTATATATATATATACATATATATATATACTCTTATTGTATGCCATATAAAAGGAACCTAGAACTTAGGGGGTTGACAGAATCACCAACGGTCAAGTAAATAAGAATTAGCCAGCTAGCTAGCTTACGTTAGCTAGGCTAGGAGTTAGGGTTAGAGTTAGGAGTTAGGATAAAGGGTTAAGGTTAGGGTTACAGGAAGGGTTAGCTAAAAGGGTTAAGGTTAGGGTAAGGTGAAGGGTTAGCTAACATACCAAGTAGTTAAAAATAAGTAAGTTGTTGAAAAGTTGCTAATTAGCTAAAATGCTAAAGTTGCCTGTGATGAGATTCGAACACGCGTTATACGTCCACCCATCCACCCCGACCAACCACGACCAGACAGAAGTAACCTTCTGTCTGGTGTAACCATGCCAAACATAACATATCATATAAATTTGAGAGTTACGGATTTACATTTTCTATGTTCCATCTAGTCTATGAGACCAGGCTGCCAGAGGTGGTGAGAAGAGCGAAAGAAGGGAACAATTTTGAATAAACTATGGTAGGTGGATTAGAGACACCATTAAATGTTCCTCGCCCAGGATCCTGACATGTTGTATGTTAAAAAGTTGCACTTTGTATCATTTATTTTATTGGTTATAAACGGCACAGCACAAACAAAGAGGAAATCTGAGAAAACAGGTATCATAGTGATTCTGGCTGAACATTTTTTGGACCTAAGGGATTTTACAGCAGAGGCATTACAATCAAATAAATTAAAATAAAATGTTATTTGTCACAGGCTTTGTAAACAACAGATGTAGATTATCAGTGAAATGCTTACTTACAGATCATTTTCCAACAATGCAGAGTTAAAAGTAGGAGGAATAAATAACATTATGAGTAGGCGTAAAAATAATATGTCTTTAAACAGGGAGAAAGAGTACAGAGTTGATGTGCAGTAATACAAGGTAATTGAGGTAGCAATGTACATATGGCATGGGTAAAGTGACTAGGCAACAGGATAGATAATAGACACAGTAGCAGCAGCGTACTGTGTGTGTGTGTGTGTGTGTGTGTGTGTGTGTGTGTGTGTGTGTGTGTGTGTGTGTGTGTGTGTGTGTGTGTGTGTGTGTGTGTGTGTGTGTGTGTGTGTGTGTGTGTGTGTGTGTGTGTGTGTGTGTGTGTGTGTGTGTGTGTGTGAGTGAACGTATATGCAGTGTGTGTGTGTTGGGGTGTCAGTCTAAGTACAGGTATGTGTGAGTGTGCAAGTAGAGTCCAGTGTTTTCATAGAGTCAATGCGAGAGAGTTAGTGCAAAAAAGGGACAATGCAGTGATGTATTGGGCTGTACTCACCACCTTCTGCGGCGCCTAGTGGTCGGGTGCCTTGTAGTTGCTGTACCAAACAGTGATGCAACCAGTCAAGATGCTTTCAATGGTGCAGCTGTAGACTTTTTTTAAGGATCTGAGGGCCCATGTCAAATCTTTACAGCCTCTTGAGGGGGAAGAGGCACAGTCATGCCTACTTCACAACTGTGTGGGTGTGTGTGGACCATGTTAGTTCCTTAGTGATGTGGACACAGAGGAACTTGAAGCTCTCAACCTGCTACACTACAGCCCCATCGAACGTTTATCTCAGTCACTACCCGTACAGTAGGTGGCGGTAATACACCTCATCGATTGTAGTCTGCCGATTAACCTCAAAGAAGAAGTAGAAGAACTACCAACACGAAGACAAGAGGAAAGATGGCGTCGCTGAATGACAGATCAGTTTGGGATGAGGTGGAGGTTTGTTCCTTGAATTAACAGATTTGAATGTGTTCATCAATTTATTTTGATTACAACATCTTTTATTTGAATATGATCGTAATTATGAAGTTAACATGTATCCAATAAACGAAAGAGCTTATACTGATGTCAGCTAGCATAGCTACAAGCTAACGTTAGCTAGCCTGTTAAATTGATGGGACAGTGACACAGGACATTTTCAAATTTTCTGTAACGTTAGCTTGGTCACATAAAACAAATGTTATTCTTGGTATTTAGCCTGTTAACATAGTTAACACCTTTCTGGTCACTTAAAAACGTTGTTGGCTAGTAACGAACGTTACACACACTGAGACTCGTAAATATATCTGCAAGTTGTTAGCTAACGTTAGCCTGGCTATTTTGCTTGTCTTATTAGCCGCCAGCTTGTTCGCTTATAGCCAGGAGTCAGGATTACTGTATTTCGTTAACGATAGTAGCTAAATAGCTACGTTGTATCATAACATTACAATTTTGTTTGTCAACAATAGGATGGGATCGGCGAAGAAGTCCTCAAAATGTCCACCGAAGAGATCGTTCAGCGGACACGTCTTCTGGACAGTGAAATAAAGGTAGATAGCGAACTAGTTATTTTTGCTGCTATTGGTGTATCAGATGGCCCTCACTATTCTCAAATTTTTTCAGCTTCTTATCTGTTATGTCTCCACCATATACTTGACCCTTCCAATTTTTAAATGATGATATGAAAATTCTGAATAAGTTGCCTAGGTCTATACATTCAATTGGACTCTTATGTTGTAGATCATGAAGAGTGAGGTATTGAGGGTAACGCATGAGCTGCAGGCCATGAAGGACAAAATCAAAGAAAACACAGAGAAGATCAAAGTGAACAAGACCCTGCCGTACCTGGTCTCCAATGTCATCGAGGTAGGAGCATGAAGAAATGTGTACACTTTCGTCTCAGTGCCAAATTGTTTTATTGTATTGAACAGTTTAGTATCAAAAGCGCAATTCTTGTGAAGCTCACCTTTGTGATGGGTGTAGAGCTAATTGTCTGTTTATGACCATACAACAGTGTCTGGATCATCACAGGTTAGGTTTGAGATGTCTTAAAACTGTCTTGCAGCTTCTGGATGTGGACCCAAATGACCAGGAGGAGGATGGAGCAAACATTGATCTAGATTCCCAGAGGAAGGGCAAATGCGCTGTCATCAAAACATCTACAAGACAGGTAAGTAACAACTAGGAATATGTCCAATCCAGTGTTTTCTGCAGCAGCCATTTAGCTGTGGCGGTGTGCACCAACAAAATTATTGCCGCCACACCAACAAAATATGGAACATTAAAAAATATTTATTCCAAGGAGCACTTTGAAGATGCTGGAACAGTACACATTTACTTTTCCTCTGCAAACAAACACGTAATGAATAGAAATGTCTGACAACCCCATAATAGAATAGTTTATCCATTTACCTAGTTGGCTTGTTTTTTGTTCTATGCGAGATTAATAATCCTTTTGAGGTGCATTCAAATTACGAGTGCCATAGGGAGGGGGAATTCCCAAAATTGAATATAGGCTGTGAAAATAGGCTTTATTTAGTAGGCTAATAAAACTTTTACCAGCCACACCAGTTTATAGTTTATATGGCCTGCGTATGTGTAGCCTAGTGGTTAGAGCATTGCACTAGTAACCGAAAGGTTGCAAGTTCAAATCCCCGAGCTGACAAGGTACAAAATCTGTCGTTCTGCCCCTGAACAGGCAGTTAACCCACTGTTCCTAGGCCGTCATTGAAAATAAGAATTTGTTAACTGACTTGCCTAGTAAAATAAAGGTAAAATAAATATGGTATAATGAACTAATGCCTGAATTAATGTAATAATGAACTGAATTATCTAAACCAATAGGCCTACCTGCTTACAGGCTGTTTATCCATCTACTGTGTTGTCCTTCCAAACTGGGGATTTCACTCGTGCAGCCCCATTTCCACTATATTTTTGTAGTCTGTTCCCTTATCATAACTGTTATTTTTATTTCTCCGCTTAGGCCTACGTTAGCCATTTTCGCGTGAGCTAGGCTATCCAGGGAAAGTAAACTTAGCAAAGTTTTGTATTATCACACGGAGAGAGGGAACGTTTTAGCACCACACAAATAAGGGACAGTTCCCGGCTCCACACTCAATGCATGGCTGGTAGCCTTATGACTGGCTTTCCCGCTCACAGAATGGAATTCGCAACACAATAAACTCCTGGGTTTTTAAAATGTGTATTATCTTGATTTAAAATGTTTCCGACCATCATTTAATTGTTCTGAACTGTGAGCCGACCCATGGGGTTGAAAGAATGTGGGTATCCGACCTGATGCTCGACTACTAATGATTAGCCCAATCGGGTAAATGCAGATAGGAAACCCCATTCTTCAGCCTATTTATTTATAGCCACTATGCTGCATCAGTTGGGCTACAGGTGATAATATATCAAAATAATTCTAATTTTACCAATATGTTATTTTTTTTGTCATTTCTGGGGGTTTAAATTATATTTTAGATGGTGTCATCATAATTTTATTTTCATTCCTTTTGGACTAAAATGTATATTTTTAATGTCACCAGAACAAAATAAAAGAAATCAGCCCCTCTGTGACATTTTACCCACACCGCAACCAATTCTCCCAGAGGAAACACTGGTCTGATCTCCTCCCAAGTTCAACTGCATTTTGATCAATACTTTTCCTGTGTCATTCTTAGTAAATTAAAACAGTTATTAATAGGAGTTATTCAGCAGTTGTAGTTGACAGCGGTTGCCCCTTTTGTGCTCTTGCAGACATACTTCCTCCCGGTCATTGGCTTGGTGGATGCAGAGAAGCTGAAGCCGGGAGACCTCGTGGTAAACCCCTTATGTTCACTTGAGTGTCCTTGAATAGCAGCTCCCTCTGCTCAACAAGCTATGGATTTATTTTTTGTTTGTGCTTGAGTGTCACTTTTTCTCTTTCCCTGTGGTGATGACCAGGGTGTAAACAAGGACTCATACTTGATCCTGGAAACCCTGCCCACAGAGTATGACTCCAGAGTCAAAGCCATGGAGGTGGACGAGCGCCCCACTGAACAGTACAGTGACATTGGTGGATTAGACAAACAGATCCAGGAGGTCCGATATTATCATTTGTATCTTATCTCTTTAGACACTCGTATGTGAATGTAATTGCAGTTTTAACAACATGTGATGCTATTCTTTTGACTTTCAGCTGGTGGAAGCAATTGTTCTGCCCATGAACCACAAGGAGAAGTTTGAGAACCTGGGTATTCAGCCACCTAAGGGGGTTTTGATGTATGGCCCCCCAGGCACAGGGAAAACCCTACTGGCTAGGGCCTGTGCTGCCCAGACCAAGGTAAAACAAAACATTGACCTTATGGCTTGTATTTTAGCAAGGGGTTATTTGTTTGTGCAGGAGTGTCAACTCCTTTTCTGTTTTGGGTAAAATTGTGTAGACAGGCAGAGTTTTATTTATTTATCTTTCATCCTACTACAGGCCACATTTCTCAAGCTGGCTGGCCCACAGCTGGTCCAGATGTTCATTGGTGATGGTGCCAAGCTTGTCCGAGACGCCTTTGCCCTGGCCAAGGAGAAGGCCCCCTCTATCATCTTCATAGATGAGCTGGACGCCATTGGAACCAAACGGTGAGTGGTGCAGTTAAACTGTATGAGTCCTACACACTGTAAACCAGCTATCGATGAGAAGTTTCACAGTTGCTTTCTATAGCTGTTTTAATAGCATCGACATAAGCCTCTGATCCCTTTTGATTTCTCCAGGTTTGACAGTGAGAAAGCAGGTGACAGGGAGGTTCAGAGAACTATGCTTGAGCTCCTCAACCAGCTGGATGGGTTCCAGCCCAACATGCAAGTTAAGGTATTACTAATTTCTTCACTTCTTAGTGATCCCTTCCCGCTCGAATTCCGGTAACGTGATTGATTAGACAACATCCAGTGAAATTGCAGCACGCCAAATTCAAAAACAGAAATACTCATAAAAATTCACAAAACATACATGTGTAACACATCAAAATAAAGCTTAACTTCTTGTTCAGCCGCAGTGTCAGATTTCAAAAAAGCTTTATGGCGAAAGCAGACCATGCGATTATCTGAGGACAGCGCCCCGCATACAACACATGAAAACATATATAAACACACATATTTCAACCAGGCAGGTGCTACACAAAAGAACCCAGGGCCAACTGCACCAGCATATAGTCTCACAAGGGGTCTGAGGATCTCATCTCGGTACCTAATGGCAGTCAGGCTACCTCTGGCGAGCACATGGAGGGCTGTGCGGCCCCCCAAAGAAATGCCACCCCACACCATGACTGACCCACCGCCTAACTGGTCATGCTGGAGGATGTTGCAGGCAGCATAACGTTCTCCACGGTGTCTCCAGACTGTCACGTCTGTCACGTGCTCAGTGTGAACCTGCTTTCATCTGTGAAGAGCACAGGGCGTCAGTGGAGAATTTGCCAATCTTGGTGTTCTCTGGCAAATGCCAAACGTCCTGCATGGTGTTGGGCTGTGAGCACAACCCCCACCTGTGGACGTCGGGCCCTCATACCACCCTCACAGAGTCTGTTTCTGACCGTTTGAGCAGACACATGCACATTTGTGGCCTGGTGGAGGTCATTTTGCAGGGCTCTGGCAGTGCTCCTCCTTGCACAAAGGCGGAGGTAGCGGTCCTGCTGCTGGGTTGTTGCCCTCCTACGGCCTCCTCCACGTCTCCTGATGTACTGGCCTGTCTCCTGGTAGCGCCTCCATGCTCTGGACACTACTGACAGACACAGCAAACCTTCTTCCCACATCTCGCATTGATGTGCCATCCTGGATGAGCTGCACTACCTGAGCCACTTGTGTGGGTTGTAGACTCCGTCTCATGCTACCACTAGAGTGAAAACACCACCAGCATTCAAAATTGACCAAAACATCAGCCAGGAAGCATAGGAACTGAGAAGTGGTCTGTGGTCCCCACCTGCAGAGAACCACTCCTTTATTGGGGGTGTCTTGCTAAATGTCTATAATTTCCACCTGTTGTCTATTCCATTTGCACAACAGCATGTGAAATGTATTGTCAATCAGTGTTGCTTCCGAAGTGGACAGTTTGATTTCACAGAAGTGTGATTGACTTGGAGTTACATTGTGTTGTTTGTGTTCCCTTTATTTTTTTGAGCAGTGTGTGTGTGTGTGTGTATATATATCACACACACACACAGTGGACGCCTATATGCATGCAATGCCCTGATGCATTTGGAGCTCAAATCTCCAACAGCTAAACCCGTGAGGTAGACAATTGTTGTTTTAGGAAAAAATATTTTTTTAAATGCGTAACATCAAAACAAAATTAGTTTTAGAGTAATTTGTTATTGGAGGTTTATTAGGACACCTAACTAGATAATTTGGCCAATACCACTTGTTTATTGATGGCACTGGCAGCGACCAGTTGGAGGTTTCTTTCTCTTTCTACTCTCGGATCTGCACGGTCTCTCAGATCCAAACCAGCACTGGTTTGTTTGCCATGGTCCTTTTCGGAACAGGTCAGACTGTTCTCGGGTCCATTCGGAATAGTTCTCCGTTTAAAAACACATCGGGTCGGGTGGGAAAGCCACAGATCCGTTTCGGAATGGGTCCTGTTTTTTATACCAGTGAAGACCTACTTTAGACTGAGTTTCATAAGCTGTTCGATTGTGGGGTTTGAATAGTGAGAAGACACAGGGTACAAAGTCCAGTCTAGTTAATAAAGGGGCAGGAGCCTACATCGGGTGTATAATTTTCAATTACAGCGTTATTTAATCTGCAGTTTTTATTCTACCAATAATATTGACATGTTAATTATAATCAGATTATATTATCTTTTAGCTTCCAAAATGTGAGTACGTATATCTAGCTGTACGATAATGGAATGGCTGGTTCTGTTCTGCACTTTGTAAAAACAGAGTGCATTGAGTGGGACGACAAAATAGGTGAACTGGTAAAGTTGAGTCCTCGTTCAAAGGCAGTGTGAATACAAAGTTAATTTTAGAGGACTGAGATCTGTTATTTTAAACACCCTCAAATGTTTTATTTTCCCCCGGGGGATGAGACTTCTCATTGTTTGGATTTGAAAATCCAATAGTTGTAATGGAAGGGGGTGGCGACCAGGGGCTGTGTTTGATTGGTTAAAGCACAGCCCCCTTCGTTATCGACGTATCGTGCCGACAACGTCTTTCCAGACTGAGGTCAGGAGGACTTCGAGTTAGGTGTTAGCGTACAATACAGTAGTCTGGCTGACGCCTCGACTTTCTGATCCTCTTCTGCCAGGTTATCGCTGCCACTAACAGGGTGGATATCTTAGATCCCGCACTGCTGCGTTCTGGACGTCTGGACCGTAAGATTGAGTTCCCAATGCCCAATGAGGAAGCACGAGCCCGCATCATGCAGATTCACTCACGCAAGATGAACGTCAGGTTTGAACCAATCCGCTATGCTTCATCAGCCAAATTGATATGCATGTTATGATTTATAATTAAATAAACTCTGGTCTTCCCACAGCCCTGATGTCAACTACGAGGAGCTGGCCAGGTGCACTGATGATTTCAATGGCGCCCAGTGCAAAGCAGTGTGTGTGGAGGCGGTGAGTCATATTAACACACAAATTTGTGAAAGAACCAGCCCAATAACTAAAGTTACGTTGTTTCCTTTCCCCTGGTGAAACTGTTCAGTGATTTAATTTGCCCATTTTCTTTAAAAAGAAAGACCTAGGTGCATTTAAGAACAAACATGTATAACTTTCTTTCTCTTCCAGGGTATGATCGCCCTTCGCAGGGGGGCAACTGAGCTCAATCATGAGGACTACATGGAAGGCATCTTAGAAGTACAGGCCAAGAAAAAGGCCAACCTGCAGTACTACGCCTAAGGCCCTGGAGCTTCAGGGGAAGGGTGCCCTTGATACTCTCCAGATGTGTCCAAAACATGAACCAATCTCTGTACTGTTAGTGTGCAACATTGTCACTTCTCTCGTGTGAGACCTTTTTTGGCTTGTTTATGGTCCATGAAAGAATAAAGGCTTTACATTTGCCCTTTTCCATCCAGCCAAAGATCTCTCTGCATTATATTTCAGATGTTCCCATTTGGGGAAGTCAAAAAAAAAGCATCTTTATTTGGATCAGTCAATGAGTTAATACAAGCACCTGACTGCTTCGACAAGGCGATAGACATTTGCCAGCTCAGTGTGGCCCAAAGCTACCACACATCCCTTTGAAGTTGTTGCATGATCACGTAAATAACAAATCCCTTTGAATTAAACATTACATGCACATTTTCAATAAAACTTACATCTTAAACTCAAGGAGAGCCTCCATTCCAGATATACCGAGTATTCTGAAACGTATATATTGGCAATAGGTGACTTAAGATTCAGTCTCCCATCACAGAAAGAGGAACTGGGCACTATTGCAATCTTGTTTGTTCCTGGATTTAAGTGAAATGGCTCCATTTAATTAACCTGCAGTACAGTTTTAAAAATGTCTATTAAAAGGAAGCTCTTCACATTTCCAATCAAAGCAGTTTTATCTTTACTTGATGACAGGTAAAAAAAAAAAAAAAAAAAAAAGTATAGTAAACAAGTGCATACAAAGGATTAGATGCCAGCGATCCACCCCCATTCAGGCAATGTCAATTTATATAATTACAATTAGATTCTATGCAGGTAGTTCAAGACTTCAAAAAAATCTCTTCTGGTCGATTGCATACGTCTTCCCCACAGGCAGCTTCCGGAAAAATAAACTGTTGCCTCTGCTCATGTTTCCCTATAAATAGAGAGGGAATGCAAAGACGAAACAGGCACATATTATACAATTCACCAATTTAGAAACACTTAACCAAGGATCTTGTTCTTTGTGTAGCATTAACATTTTGAAAGCAGCAACCTACCTCTAGGCTCAGGTGCCTCCAGCAGTCCACCCAGGTTGGATATATAGAAGCATAGGGAGGGAGACCGCCAGCCAGCCTGTAAAAGACAGGAGTGCTTATGTGGAAAGCCAGCCTTAAACTTTTTTTTTAAAGGTCAATGGTCTTGAGCAAGAATTTTGCTAGGACTGTCAGGGTGGTCTCAGTGAGGGATCTATTTAGACAAGCCTAACAAGAGGGATATGTAACCTGAAAACTAGCTATCATTGGCAGAGGTTTAAAACTATGGATGGCCGATATGGCCTGAAAGTCATTGTTTCACGATTTATCAACAAACAAAAAGTTAAGCTTTGTTGTACAATTAAATCATACACTGCATTTCAAACAGTCAACAATAATTAAATGAATTCAGGGCTTGTGAAATTATACCTAGGCTAAATAAGCCTTCCATAACCATAGACCCACTAATAATATAATCTAGTTCAACCTTTAAAAAAAAAAAAATTATAATTACGCATCTGGTGTTCAACTGAGTATTAAAATGCCCTTTTTGTTCATTTAACCAGAACCACGCATAATGCACATTCACTAATGACTAACGTCTTGTAGCAAGCTTGCGAGACAATTAACACAGGTCTCAATTAGAAGTTGACTGATTAATTAGGGTCAATTTCAAGTTTGCATAACAATCGGTAATCGTCATTTTTGGACACCGATTATGGCCGATTACATTGCACACCACGAAGACTGCGTGGCAGGCTGACTACCTGTTATGCGAGTGGAGCTAAGGTGCTAGCTAGCATTAAACTTATCTTAATGTTATTACTAGTTTATCTAGCTTGTCCTGCGTTGCATATAATCAATGTGGTGCCTGTTAATTTATCATTGAATCACAGCCTACTTTGCCAAACGGGTGATTTAACAAGCACATTCGCGAAAAAAAAGCTGCTGTTGCACCAATGTGGACCTAACCATAAACATCAATGCCTTTCATAAAATCAATACACAAGTGTATATTTTTTAAATCTGCATATTTAGTCACCGCTTCCTGCTAACATGAATTTCTTTTAACTAGGCAAATTGTGTCACTTCTCTTGCATTCTGTGCAAGCAGAGTCAGGGTATATGCAGCAGTTTGGGCCGCCTGGCTCGTTACGAACTGTGTGAAGACCATTTCTTCCTAACAAAGACCGTAATTACTCAATTCTGCCAAAACAGGCTGAAATATCAGGTGTTCTGTTCTTACACTAAAATGACAATTTTTCACAGTATTTTTCCAACCTCAATGTGGCAAAATATATCAAACACTGGGCCTTTAAACCAGCAACGTTTTTGTTTAATACTGGTTAAGATCCAAATGTGTACCTGCACAGAACTAGTTCAGGAAAAACAATTAGGAAATAAAAGGCTTCCTCAAATGGCATGAAAATCAATGATGCAAACGCACGCATTGCAACTTGACATCTTTCAAAACGTTCTACATTTTGTAAATAAACTAAAACCAAAAAGATTAAAAACATCCAAACACAGCTACTTACCCGCAGTCATTGACAGCCATGAGGTTTGACACCAAAACAAAGGGGTATGTGAGCATACTGGCAAAGAACTGGAACACAAGAGGGTGAAATTACAGAACTAAAACAGTCCAACAAAATTGACAGAACATGAACAACCAAAGCAATACATTAACATTTTAGTCATTTAGCAGACGCTCTTATAAAGAACGACTTACAGTAGTGAGTGCATTTATTTTATTATGTACTGGTCCCCTGTGGGAAGTGAACTCACAACCCTGGCAATTGCCATGCTCCATTAAAACCTTTTAGGAATAGGGGGCAGCATTTTCACTCTGGATGAATTGCGTGCCCATAGTGAACTGCCTCCTACTCTGTCCCAGATGCTAATATATGCATATTATTATTACTATTGGATAGAAACTTCAGAGTGTTTTCTAAAACTGTTTGAATTATGTCTGTGAGTATAAAAGAATTCATAGGGCAGGCAAACTTCTAAACAGGAAGTGGAAATTCTGGGGCTGGTTGATTTTCAACTCATCGCCTATTCACATGGGGCGGCAGGGTAGCCTAGTGGTTAGAGCATTGGCCAAGTAACTGAAAGGTTGCAAGTTCAAATCCGAGCTGACAAGGTACAAATCTGTTGTTCTGCCCCTGAACAGGCAGTTAAGTTAACCCACTGTTCCTAGGCCGTCATTGAAAATAAGAATTTTTCTTAACTGACTTGCCTAGTTAAGTAAAAAATATATAAACATCCAAATACGCCTTCCACTAGATGTCAAGTCAGTAGAACGTGGAATGAAGCCTCTAGTGTGATTTGGGACTGGATGGCAGCTATTTGAGTCACTGGTCTGGCAGAATGCCAGTTCCTGGTTACGCGCAGTAGTCATTATATTGCCTTGCGTTCCATTACTCTGTAGACAAAACAAATGCTCCGGTTGGAACTTTATTGGATATATATATGATAACATCCTGAAGATTGATTCTCTACTTAGTTTGACCAGTTTACATGTGAACTAAACGTGCTAGCAAAAGTAGCTAATTGGACACTAGTAATGGACATTTTTGAAGATTAAACGATTTATTGCGGAACTAGGATTCCTTGCACTGCATTCTGGATGAAAGATCATCAAAGGGAATATTTATGATGTGATTTCGTATTTCTGTTGACTCCAACATGGCAGAGAAATACACTGCTCAAAAAAATAAAGGGAACACTTAAACAACACAATGTAACTCCAAGTCAATCACACCTCTGTGAAATCAAACTGTCCACTTAGGAAACACTGATTGACAATAAATTTCACATGCTGTTGTGCAAATGGAATAGACAACAGGTGGAAATAGGCATTTAGCAAGACACCCCCAATAAAGGAGTGGTTCTGCAGGTGGGGACCACAGACCACTTCTCAGTTCCTATGCTTCCTGGCTGATGTTTTGGTCACTTTTGAATGCTGCCGGTGTTTTCATTCGAGTGGTAGCATGAGACCGAGTCTCATGGTATGAGGGCCCAACATCCACAGGTGGGGGTTGTGCTCACAGCCCAACACCGTGCAGGACGTTTGGCATTTGCCAGAGAACACCAAGATTGGCAAATTCGCCACTGGCGCCCTGTGCTCTTCACAGATGAAAGCAGGTTCACACTGAGCACATGTGACAGGGTCTGGCGACGCCGTGGAGAACGTTCTGCTGCCTGAAACATCCTCCAGCATGACCGGTTTGGCGGTGGGTCAGTCATGGTGTGGGGTGGCATTTCTTTGGGGGGCTTCACAGCCCTCCATGTGCTCGCCAGAGGTAGCCTGACTGCCATTAGGTACCGAGATGAGATCCTCAGACCCCTTGTGAGACCATATGCTGGTGCGGTTGGCCCTGGGTTCCTCCTAATGCAAGACAATGCTAGACCTCATGTGGATGGAGTATGTCAGCAGTTCCTGCAAGAGGAAGGCATTGATGCTATGGACTGGCCCGCCCGTTCCCCAGGCCTGAATCCAATTGAGCACATCTGGGACATCATGTCTCGCTCCAGCCACCAACCAGACTGTCCAGGAGTTGGCAGATGCTTTAGTCCAGGTCTGGGAGGAGATCCCTCAGGAGACCATCCGCCACCTCATCAGGAGCATGCCCAGGTGTTGTAGGGAGGTCATACAGGCACATGGAGGCCACACACACTACTGAGCCTCATTTTGACTTGTTTTAAAGGACATTACATCAAAGTTGGAACAGCCTGTAGTGTGGTTTTCCACTTTAATTATGAGTGTGACTCCAAATCCAGACCTCCATGGGTTGATAAATTTGATTTCCATTGATAATATGTGATTTTGCTGTCAGCACATTCAACGATGTAAAGAAAAAAGTATTTAAGAATATTTCATTTATTCAGATCTAGGATGTGTTATTTTAGTGTTCACTTTTCTGTTATCTGACGTAGCTCTCTGTAATTACTCCGGATATTTTGAAGGCATTTCTGGACATGGTGCCAAAGTAAACCGAGATTTGTAGATATAAATATGCATATTATCCAACAAAACATTAATGTATTGTGTAACATGATGTCATATGAGTGTCATCTGATGAAGATTATCAAAGGTTAGTGATTCATTTTATCTCTAATTCTGCTTTTGTGACTATCTTTGGCTGGGAAAAAATGGCTGTGTTTTTTTGGATTTGGTGGTGATCTAACAAATATATGTTGTGTTTCGCTGTAAAGCAATTTTTTATTTTTTTAAAAATCGGACACGATGGGTAGATTATTAAGAAAAGGCTAAACTTGAGAGCAGGTGCATTATTTTCATTTTATTTGCGATTTTCAGAAATCGTTAACGTTGCGTTATGCTAATGAGCCTGAGGCTTTATTCAAGATACCGGATCCGGGGTGGGTAGTATCAAGAGGTTAACAAGATGTTTATCTTTAATTTTCTGGATTGGACTTGTTAATGTGTGAAAGTTAAATATTTCCAAAAATTTTTTTTGAATTTCCCGCGCTGACGTTTCAGCGGAATGTTGGGGGTTGGGGGGGGTTCCGTTAGCGGAACCTGTGTCCTAGACAGGTTCAGCCACACTGGACCCCAATAACAATCCCATCAACTGTTTATTATTTAAGACATGTTTTACACTTACCCCAGTCACAGCCTGAGAGCAGTTCTTTATTTCTCCTGTGTGACTCATCTTTGAGAAAAGGATAAAAAAAAAAAATATGTCACAATTCACATACCCATGCATTCTACACTGACATACAAATGCACTTCAGTACAGGGTATTTTTTTTTATGTGAGGGCCACATCTACTTTAAAGGCCCAATGCCGCCCAAAACATATACATAGAATACCAAACTATGAGCTTGGAATAATACTATGAAAATTATGATGCCCTTTTATTTTAGTGTAAGAGCAATTTGAAAAGGCCACCTGAAAGGTGTTTTGGTGGGATGGTGTTTTGGCCTGCCTGGTGACGTCACCAGGTGGTAAACTAGTTAGACCAATAACGAATTCCAAACCTTTCAGCCAATAACGGATAGTTTTCAGTTTGCCTCTCAGACTACTCCTAGACAGTCCTAGCAAATCTGTTGCTTGAGAAAATGCTCTTTGCTAAGAAGCTATTTGCTAAGAAGCTTAGGTACTTAATTGTTACCCAGAAGCGATTTGAGATGGAGATAAAGACGGCTGCATTGGACCTGTAAACAAGTGGCAAAATCCCAAATCCGTCTGACTTACTGAGTCATCAATGGCGTATGTGTTGATGAGGTGGGCAAGCATGTTGCAGATCCACAGAGAGAGCACGTCACCCAGCAAACGAGGAATAAGGCCCCTGCACGAGAGCACAGCTATTAGTCGGCGGTTAAGACGACAAGGAAAGAGAAGTTATGGCACAGACATCCAGAGGAAACGGCATTCAGAAAACTTTTGCAAGATTCTGGAGCAAGCATAAACCTACTTCTAAAAATAACTTCCAAAATATTGACTGAATTTACTGAGGTCAAATGTATTCTAGTAATTTAGCAAGTCAAGAGTAAAGTATGCCGATGAGACATTGGTCATGTAGCCAAAGGAAGATCATACTTACGCAAAGAATCCCAGAACTCCTTCATTCTTGTAGACAGTGACGATGGAATCAAACACTCCACTGCAAGACAACAAGAAACATTTGTAATATTCAGTATTACATGGCTATAAATCGTATAAACACATATTGAACTTAGGTTAAGAGAAACTCACCTGTACTTGGTTTCTCTACCGATAAACTGGACCATGCATCTCAAGGTGATCACTTTGGTACAAACAGAAAATAATCATTAAGAACCCAGTATCCATGCAGTAGTCATTATCCTATGAGAAAATGCATTTAGGGCAAAGGATAACAAGACAAAAAGTTGCCCGACACAAACAGTACAATTACCATGGAAGGGGTGCGTGACGATCGTGGCACAGGAGCGGGCTATCATCTCTTTGGTTGTCTGTGGTAAAAGAAAAACAGAAAGAATGGTGATGCAGAATTTAGGAAGAAATGAGAATCCAACTTGGACAGCTTAAGCTGGGGATAAATCCCCTTACACCAAGAACCATCTGCGCACCAGATATGAACGTACGGTGAAAAAAACACAGCCAAGCAATTAGACATGCTCAGATGATGTCCACGGCAATAAGCCACAACTTAATTTATAGATTACGGTCTGTTCAACCCATGTCTAACAGAACTCTGAAACAAATCTGAATATTTCGATTGGAACAAATTTGACACGCCCAAGATCAAAGGCAATAACATGCTAAAAAACAAAACATCTGTCAAACCATCTGCTTTACTGGATAAATTAATATATACCTCATTCACAACATGCTGTAAAGATCCCTCTTCAGCTTTCTGACTGGTTCCAGACACCTAAATAGGATTTTAAAAACTGACCATAAATATCTACAGCCTGCATTTAAAAATAAGTTTAATTTAATAAAATAAATAAGAGTCAATTATACAATTAACCCATAACCAGGCCAAAAATATTTACCTCATATTTGCCTGCATCCTGGCATCTCTGTAAAAGACAAGAGTGATTAGTTCAACAGGGATCCAGTTTCATAATGGTGTGTCGACACTTTGCCATCCAGAGCATGTATCAGTTCATGAATTTAGAAACAAATAGCATGTCAAACTCACCATCCTAAAACAGTGAAAGGCCAATCCAGCTCAAGTCAGAGTCAATTCCCAAGCCAGTATATAGCTTATTCTCTGACGAGCACTACTTTCCACACAGAATGTGATCACATTTAGGGATTGAGGCTAGACTATTGCTGAGGTCTGAAAACGTCAGATACCATTTATTTAGGAAGCTACATTAAGCCAGCGTGTTAGTTAGACCCACCTGCAAGACTCTGCTGTGTACGAGGGTGCCGATGGTCCCTGCACAGAGCCGGGGGGCTAGGCCATTAAAGAGACCTGCCTTGCCATCAATCTTTATGATGTGCTTCGCTAAAAGACAGAAATTACAGGATCAAAGAACAGACACATAGAAAATCAACACGTTCATTGGCCTGTCTGTACCATACAGTCTGACCAGTCTTATTTCCAGTTGCCTACTAGTTGGAGTTTAACATCAAGATAAGTTTAAATCAATCACTATTAGTGATGCGCAGGTTGACCGATATAATTATAATCTGCAGGGTGGGCTGGTTTAGGGTCATGAAATAGTCTGGATGAAGCCCAGGTTGAAATAAGACCAAACAATACTTAAAAATGATATAAAATGTATAACTCTTGAGCAATAATATCTAAAGGCAAAATATTTTTCCCCCTTTCATTATTTTAAGCTATCTGGCGTTAGCTTGTAAGCCAATAAGCTTTAGGGCCATAACTGTACACCCACCAAATAGCCGACACGCCAATAGTCAAATGCTTTTGCGAACGGGCAGAAAGAGTTAACGTGGATCCACGGAGGCAAAAAGGACAATGTCAGAGTTGAAAATGAAGAGAAGGGAGGGCCAGAAAAGTCAATGTTTGGGAAAGATTTGGTGAAGTGGTAAAAGAGGATGATATGTTGTGTGATATGACTGTGAGGTGTTATACTAAATTGGACAGTCAAGGCGGGGACTTCAAATAGACCTATTGCACGTCAAGGGAACTGTAGCCTACTGTTCTGATGGGTTAAATGAATACTGAAATATGGACACTGACTGTAGGTCTGTAACCTCTCACATAGCCATAATATTAACTCCTGCAGAATTAATCATTTCTTGCAGTAAAATAATACACTAAACGTAGGACACATTTTGACTCAGAAATTATTTCTTTCAGCATTTTGAGAGTATGCGAAAGCGCATTTAGATGCAGTCTGTAGAGATGCTATTGTTATCAGCGTCATAAAAGCTGATAGTATTTCAACCACATAAAATATGCATCCATGGGGCGGCATGTAGCCTAGCGGTTAGAATGTTGGTCCAGTAACCGAAAGGTTGCTCGATCAAATCCCAGAGCTGACAAGGAAGAAATCTGTCGTTCTGCCCCTTAACAAGGCAGTTAACCCACTGTTCCTAGGCCGTCATTGTAAATAAGAATTTGTTCTTAACGGACTTGCATAGTTAAATAAAGTTTCAATAAAATAAAAATACGAAATCTTATTAGAAACAAGAGTGATTATTCAGAGCTTTCTATTTCTTTACAACCGGTCAAACAAATGGAATTGGAAATTTTACTACATGTTTCCTCTTTGTTTGTTATTTATTGCATTTTCTTCCTAGTCCCTAAATGTCTGCTCCACAAAAGAATCAGGGATGACAGAAAAATTTAGATGTCAACCAGATTGCATTCTAACGATTTATGACGTTCTGGTGAGCAAGGGCTTATTTAGTCTTCTAGGACAATATAAGTGACAGAAGATAAGCTGCATGCATCTTAATTATAAGCACCAACATCTTAAAATCAGGCAAAATAAATCCTGCACCCCATGTCAAAAAATAGTTTGCCGTCTGACTGTAGTCTACAGTGCATTTTATATATTATGCTTGAGCCGAAGGTGTGTTCGTTTGGGGACTCTGTATGGAGGTTGACACGCAATTGTGGAGCCTCCGCAGGCATGCAGAGGCAAAATTGAGATTTGTACCAAATGTTGTAACAACGCGGAGGGCTCTGTATCGCTCTGGATTGACATGACTGGTTGACGGTAGGTGGGGGTGAAACAGAAACTCACTTCCTTGCGCTGCTCCATGACGTGCAAGTAGTACACTACATGACCAAAAGTACGTAGACACCTGCTCGTCCAACATCTCATTGCACTATTATGTGCATTAATATGGAGTTAGTCGCCCCTTTTCTGCTATAACAGCCTCCACTCTTCTGGGTAGACTTTCCACCAGATCTTGGAGCATTGCAGCAATTAGGCCTGGCTCGCAGTCAGCTTTCCAATTCATCCCAAAGGTGTTTGATGGGGTTGAGGTCAGGGCTCTGTGCACTCCAGACAAGCTCTTCCACAACTATCTCAACAAATCATTTCTGTAGGGAGCTCACTTTGTGCATGGGGGCATTGTCATGCTGAAACAGGAAAGGGCAACCGCCAAACTGTTGCCATAAAGTTAGAAGCACCAATTCATCTAAAATGTCATTGTATGCTGTAGTGTTAAGACATCCCTTCACTGGAAGGAACTAAGGGGCCGAGCCTAAACGATGAAACACAGGACCAGACTATCATTCCTCTAACAAACTTTACAATTGGCACTATGCAGGCAGCCTTCTCCTGGCATTCGCTAAACCCAGATTTGTCCGTCGGACTGCCAGATGGTGAAGTGTGATTCATCACTCCAGAGAACGCGTTTCCACTGCTCTGCTCCAGAGTCCAATGGTGGCGAGGTTACAACACTCCAGCAGACGCATGGTGATCTTAGGCATGTGAGCGTTTGCTCGGCCATGGCAACCCATTTCATGAAGCTCCCGACAAATAGTTCTGACGTTGCTTCCAGATGCAGTTTGAAACTCTGTAGTGAGTGTTGCAACCCGAGGAAAGACGATTTGTACGCTCTTCAGCACTAGGGTGGACCCATTCTGTGAGTTTGTGTGGCCTAACACTTCGCAGCTGAGCCGTTGTTGCAACCTAGAAGTTTCCACTTCACTATAACAGCACCTACAGTTGACCGGGGCAGCTCTAGTAGGGCAGAAATTTGACTAACTGAATTGTTGGAAAGGTGGCATCCTATGACAGTATCATGTTGAAAGTCACTGAGCTCTTTAGTAGGGCCATTCTACTGCCAATGTTTGTCTATGGAGATTGCATGACTGTGTGCTCGATTTTATATACTTGTCAGCAACGGGTGTGGCTGAAATAGCCGAATCCACTCATTCGAAGGGGTGTCCACATACTTTTGTTATTTATAGTGTATGAATGCCCCGACTTCTTTAGAAGCAGTATCCCCGTAAATGTTGCATGGCCAATGCAGACATTGGATTGACCATGCAGTGCATTTTAGGGCCGGTTGGGGGCCTCAACCCATATGGTTGGGCGGATGGGTTATTAGCAACTGCAGGCGGGTATGGGAGAACAAACAGCTGACCCAAACACCACTAAATCACTAGTACCATCAAGGAACAAGGACTGATTGCACCAGTCGAGCGTAATCTTAAATGAATGGTCTTAAAATGTTAGTTCGGCATAGCTGCGTCTGACTTCGGGATCAGAATTTACACCTGCTGCGCTAAACAAAAATAAGACTAGTCGTAGCTAAGCCAGGCATAAGCATTGCACATTCATGAGATTTGATGATTGATAATGATGGTTGCTGGGCAGTGCCCTTTGCTTGGCTGTTATCATCCTCATGGCATGTTCCATCACGTTTTCTTAACCACAACTGGAAGGATCAATCGATAATTACCACGGAAATGAATATCACTGAATGATGAAAACACTGGAATAAAGTAGACTAATGCCATTAATTTGCTCTTCACTCAAGTAGTAGCCGAGGCTATATCCCAACTAAAAGCCCTGGGCAGAATCACATTGATTATCATCTAACTGAATCTCAGTCTGTATATTTTGTTATTTGAACTCTGGCTGGCAAATAAGTGGAGGTAGCAGCTCATCTATTAGTTTGCTAATATCCGCTCAGACACATTTAACATGCTATAATGTGGCATAAATCAAGTGTATTATCAGAGTTTCTAAACGCAGAGGCTCATCATTGCGAGACTTCTGGGAACGTTTGCGGAACAGACCGGGCCAGTGTTCAGCGATTGAAAGGTGAGAGAAGTGAAAAATTCTTCCTTAGTAGTAAAATTTCCTCAATCTAAAAGACAACCTAGATTCCAGAAAATGTCTTAGGTAGTTGAACATGTTAATACTTCAACCTTGTGAAAGTGACAAACTGACATGTTATCATTTGTCAAAAACAACTTCATATCGAAGGACAGCCTTTGATAAGACGGCTTACACATGCACATTTCAGGTCGGGACGACCTTTAGACCTGATTACGTGTTTCTATGCATAAGCTTAGCTAGCCAACGTCGCCTACAAGTGTGGTCAAGGATTTCTAATGGAGAAGCCGTTTTAGCCTAGGGCTGGGCGGTATACCATGTTTTACGATATACCGGTATTGATGCATGGTTTGGGTTTTACTTTACCTTCTAAGAGTATTTGTATGTTTGGTTTGTTAAAATGTGATACGCTGTCTGTAACGTCCATTTTTATAGCTTACTTCGCTACCCTCTCGCTCTATACCTCCTTTCCACACAGACCTAGCCCCGACCGCTGTCATCAAGGAGCACATTTGGTGTTCCTCTACCATGACACTTGTGTTCAGTCTTTGCATGGTCAATGCAGCACATGAAACAATGTTGTTCTTAATATAAATTCCCTAGCGTTATATACAGTGGGGCAAAAAAGTATTTAGTCAGCCACCAATTGTGCAAGTTCTCCCACTTAAAAAGATGAGGCCTGTAATTTATATCATAGGTACACTTCAACTATGACAGACAAAATGAAAAATCCAGAAATCACATTGTAGGATTTTTAATGAATTTATTTGCAAATTATGGTGGAAAATAAGTTTTTGGTCAATAACAAAAGTTTCTCAATACTTTGTTATATTCCCTTTGTTGGCAATGACAGAGATCAAACGTTTTCTGTAAGTCTTCACAAGGTTTTCACACACTGTTGGTATTTTGGCCCATTCCTCCATGCAGAGCTCCTCTAGAGCAGTGATGTTTTGGGGATGTTGCTGGGCAACACGGACTTTCAACTCCCTCCAAAGATTTTCTATGAGGTTGAGATCTGGAGACTGGCTAGGCCACTCCAGGACCTTGAAATGCTTCTTACGAAGCCCCTCTTCGTTGCCCGGGCGGTGTGTTTGGGATCATTGTCATGCTGAAAGACCCAGCCACGTTTCATCTTCAATGCCCTTTCTGATGGAAGGAGGTTTTCACTCAATCTCACGATACATGGTCCCATTCATTCTTTCCTTTACACGGATCAGTCGCCCTGGTCCCTTTGCAGAAAAACAGCCCCAAAGCATGATGTTTCCACCCCCATGCTTCACAGTAGGTATGGTGTTCTTTGGATGCAACTCAGCATTCTTTGTCCTCCAAACACGACGAGTTGAGTTTTTACCAAAAAGTTATATTTTGGTTTCATCTGACCATATGACATTCTCCCAATATTCTTCTGGATCATCCAAATGCATTCCTCATGACGCTGGTTGAGAGAATGCCAAGAGTGTGCCAAGCTGTCATCAAGGCAAAGTGTGGCTACTTTGAAGAAAATAAAATTTGTTGGTTATTACATAATTCCATGTGTTATTTCATACTTTTGATTTCTTCACTATTATTCTACAATGTTGAAAGTAGTATAAATAAAGAAAAACCCTTGAATGAGTAGCTGTGTCCAAACTTTTGACTGGTACTGTACATCTGCATGTTTTTTGTGAAGCAGTAGCTTCTAAATCAAAGAGGAATACGCAAAGCAACAATATGTTTGCAAAATTAATTAGTTAAGCGAAAACATTCAATCTAGCCAGAGATTAGTGTCCCCTAGGAAACACTTGTCAACACGTCTGTTCCTTTAGTACTTATTTTTAAATGTAACCTTCATTTAACTAGGTATGTCAGTTATGAACAAATTCTTATTTACAGTGACGGCCTACCAAAAGGCAAACGGCCTCCTGCGGGGACGGGGGCTAGGATTAAAAATAAATATAGGACAAAACACACATCGACAAGAGAGACAACACTACATAAAGAGAGACCTAAGACAACATAGCAAGGCAGCAACAACATGGTAGCAGCACAAAACTGGGTACAAACATTGGGAACAGACAACAGCACAAAGGGCAAGAAGGTAGAGACAACAATACATCACACAAAGCAGCCACAACTGTCAGTAAGTATCCATGATTTAGTCTTTGAACGAAGAGATAAAACTGAGATGAAACTGTCCGGTTTGAGTGTTTGTACCCTGTATTTGTTGTTATATCAAACACCGTATTCAAAGCATTCACAATTATATTCTAAGTATAGAATTGTAATAGGCATTCAATTTCCATAACTGTTTTACTCTAAATCACAAGTCAAATCGTAATTGCAACATTTGGATAAAAATAAGGCCTAAATTGTTTGCACATATAGTGCAGCCCTATGTGGCACTGTGGAAATGATCTCAAATGAGTGCAGGAAATGCAGAACCTCTACGTGATCGGTGTCCCTCCACCGGGCTAACGTAGTTGAGCTAACGTAGGCTCATGCGATTAGCAAGAGGTTGTAAGTAACAAGAACGTTTCCCAGGACATAGACATATCTGATATGGGCAGAAAGCTTAAATTATTGTTGACTTAACTGCACTGTCCAATTTACAGTAGCTCTTACAGTGAAATACCATGCTATTGTTTGAGGAGAGTGCACAGTTATGAACTTGAAAATGTTTTAATAAACCAATTAGGCACATTTGGTAGTATTGATATAACATGTATTATTATTTTTTACCCCCTTTTCTCCCCAATTTCGTGGTATCCAATTGTTAGTAGTTACTATCTTGTCTCATCGCTACAACACCCGTACGGGCTCGGGAGAGACAAAGGTCAAAAGCCATGCGTCCTTCAATACACAACCCAACCAAGCCGCACAGCGCGCATCCAACCCGCACCAACATGTCAGAGGAAACACCGTGCACCTGGATAGTGTGCACTGCGCCCGCCACAGGAGTCGCTGGTGCGCGATGAGACAAGAATATCCCTACCGGCCAAACCCTCCCTAACCCGGACGACACTAGGCCAATTGTGCATCGCCCACAGACCTCTCGGTCACGGTCGGCTGCGAACCCAGGGTCTCTGGTGGCATAGCTAGCCCTGCAATGCAGGGCCCTAGACCACTGCGCCACCTGGGAGGCCCATTGATTCAATGAACCATTGTTATATCAGTCTAATACTTTTCACATTGACTACTGCCATCTAATGGACCAAATCTAAATTGCACCTAACCTGGAATATTATATTTTGGCTTTTCTCTTGCATTTCAAAGTCGCATGTTTTTTTCTTTGTATTATCTTTTACCAGGTCTAAAGTGTTATATTCTCCTACATTAATTTCACATTTCGACAAACTTCAAAGTGTTTCCTTTCAAATAGTATCTAGAAAATGCATATCCTTGCTTCAAGTCCTGGGCTACAGGCAGTAGCTACAGGCAGACTTCTTTATGTCATTTTACCCATTGTAATCAATTAGAATGTATGTGTTGCCACCGTAGGGTCGGTCACACACTACTCAAAGCCAATGTTGAACTTTTATTATTCAAACATTTAAATACCATTATATGATATTTTGGCCATATTGCCCAGCCCTATCTTAATACTGTACTGTCTTTGGTATTATTTTGCTATTGAATCGGGCATAGGCACCTCAAAAAGCGGTTGTGAAATATTAACACAAGACTCACATCCTATTGGGGGAAAAAAAGTATATTATTTTCTGTGCATATCATGAATTATAGTCGCAATTTAACACCCTACGCCTGCTCCCCTACTAGGCGTAGCTCATAGAAGGGCTTACGCCCAGGTGGGTAGCCAGTAGTTACGACCCACTTATAACTAACTGGTGCAACCAGCCCGATGCTAATTGAAAACTAGCTAGCCATTTTGCAAGTGGGTAGACTGGAATTTAGGCCTCACCATAGGCAAACAATCCAGGCAGCTGGTACACTTGTCTACCAAACAGGTTTCTTCCAAGGGAGGGAGGGAGAGGTTCATGGCCAACCTGAAAAGGAGTACATGAGCAATTGCCACTTATTAGGTAATGACATATATTGGAAGTGAACGCCAGTATAAGGCCAAGTGCTAGTCAGTTCTAGTTAGGGCTAGTACCATTTCATACGCTAGCTAGATTAACAATATGCAACATTTGTTTTACTTTCTTTGCAAACATTTGACACAGTACAATTGTAATCAATTTTAAGATAACAGCGTACACAGTTATGATCCAGCGAAATGCCCTGTCCTTTTATAACCTTAGCGAGCTAGTTCGCGTTACACGGGTAAGTGGGCCAAAGGGCGCCCATTGTGTCCTGAACGTTTAAAACGTGACTTAGCTAGTTACGTTAGCCAGTCGTTATTCTCATAGTATTTATAATGTCGCACAAATTAACATGATAGCTGGTTAAATAGGGGCATATCTAGTTTGGAACTGTTTATCAAATGTTGGTAAAAGGTATATTGTTTTGTTACATTTTAGCTAACCCAATTCTCCCAACCGGTTACTTTGATTCTCATAACCTGATGCTTAAAGTACATTTTGACGAAAGCTGTAAACCTTTTAGACATAACCGCGAGATATAAATAATTGTATAACAATGTAATTGTTTATCTGCGGCAAAATGTAGAAACCCACTTCCTTAGTCAGCTAACAAGCTAGCTTAGCTCTTCGACCTTTTCGTGACGACTAGCCCCTAGCTAATAATTTTAGCTAGTTATAGAAACACACTGATTGAAACGGTAAGTGAACTGCTGTTTATATATATATATATTTTACCGAGAGCTTGAATTTATCGGCTGTGAGGAGTATGGAAAGTTCAACACCGGAATGTAACGGGAGTTCTATTTAGCTAGCTAGTCGTTACGGCTGTTGTGGCAGCTAACTACAGTAGCCTGTCAGTTACAGAAACGGTCGCGGAGTAAAGATAGCTGGATCAAAACATTCTGGTCAGTTATGTTTGTTTAATCTCAATATATATCTTACCTGAACTAGAACTTTGATGTACATGAGGGGGTGGGAAAGGACCGTTAATCCAGACCCCAGAAGTACTTGGCCACACGTGTCCGCCATGTTGGAGCAAACTGACAGGATTCTTCTCCTCCCACCAGCTGGGAAGAGAAGGAAGCTTCAGTAGGTTAGCCACTCAACTCACGTGACACCGGAGAGACCGGACCGGACAGACCGCAGATTCTTCAGAAGACTGGCCAAGACTTCATAGGACCCGACTGTGCTAGAGTATAGACATTTGAAATAATTTGTTTTCATCCTCTGAAAGATTAGTGGTTATATCAATTTAGTGCATAAACATCAATTTTTAGTAGGCTTAGACACGTGCGGGAAGTGTTATGCTCTTAGCATCTTGAGGTGAAAAGACCATGAATATAAAAGTAAGCGCACCCACCGTCAGCCCTGCAGCAGCCAAGCCGACCTTCGACCAGACCAGAGTTGACCAGACGAGTTGCCCTTCGACCATTGACCAGCACTGAGCCACCCAACCAAACCAGCGTTGACCAGCCAACCAGACCAGTTGACTGACCAGCTGACCGTCAACCAGACCAGCTGACCGTCGACCAGACTAGCGTTGACCAGCGTTGACCTGACGACCAGACCAGCGCTGAGACACCTGACAAGACCAGCACTAGGCCACCCAACCAGACCGTTGAGCAGACCAGTGTTGACCAAACTAGCACTGAGCCACCCAACTAGACCAGTGTTGACCAGCCGACCACTGACCAGACCAGTTGACTGACCAGCTGACCGTCGACCTGACCAGCGTTGACCAGACCAGCGTTGACCTGTCGACCAGACCAGCACTGAGACATGTGAGGTTCTGTGTTATACACTATAGCCCTTACCATATCATATGTGATGGAATATTATTTGCTGTTGGCTTGTGTGGGTATATGTGTTATGCAACATAGCTGACTTGAGACATTGTTAACAGTTTCAGGGCCATGGGTCTTGCTCGTGATGGAAAAATACAGAATAACATGAAGACAGGAACTGTGCAATGAGTTGTGAGGGCACATTCAGAATGTAGTGTTGCGGGAACACACGGTCTTTTGTTAGATAACAGGAGCCAGGTGTGAGATAACTGTATTGAGTGTGTGAGCGCAAAGATATTCTACACAACTACAACGACTGACCGCTGAAGTGCCTAGGAGGCTGGGACCAGCCTGTGCGCCAACAATCAACGATAGGCTGGGTGAGTTTAATCCACGCCCAGTCTCTACTCTGACAGGCCGGCTCAGAAGCAGGAACTCCTGTCAGAGTATATTATAATATCTTTGTCAGGAACAAGTCAGTTCTCTGTTTGCCCTGAATAAAATGAGAAAAAAAAGAAGGAACCCACACACTGCTCTTGATAGTATCACTGCTCTTTAATAAGCCTTACGTATCGGCATCACGGCCTTCATCAGAGCTTTTGAGAGTTTTTTAAATTAGCACCGTTTTGTAGACCTTGCCCCACCCACATCTGTTCCACACATCGATGCGCAATAGGTTTCTAAGAAGATGCTATTCTCCACAATGTGTGGATGAAGCTCTTAATTTGGCATTGGGGAAAACACGAGATTAACTGCTACAAAAACTACCCACTAGAACTAAAGAACACTCTGTAATGTTCACAACCACATACACTTTGAACTTACAAAAAGTGGGAGATGCTGTCAAGAACCCCTGGCATGTTTTATCATCAGACCCAGCTTTGCCTGCTGAATTTAAGAATCCACCACTTATTGTGTATAGGAGAAGTCGCAATTTGCTCAAATTGGTTCTCATTAAGATATCTTTACAATTACACTGAACAAAAATATAAACACAACATGTCTAGTGTTGGTCCCATGTTTCATGAGCTGAAATAAAAGATCCCAGAATTTTTTCATATGCACAAAAGGCTTATTTCTCTCAATTTTGGTGCACAAATTTGTTTACATCCCTCTTAATGAGCATTTTTCCTTTGCCAAAAGATAGTCCATCCAGCCGACAGGTGTGGCATATCAAGAAACTAATTAAATAGAATGATCATTACACAGGGGCACCTTGTGCTGGGGACAATAAAAGGCCACTCTAAAATGTACAGTTTAGTCACACAACACAATGCCACAGATGTCTCAGATTTTGAGGGAGCCAGATAAATGAATGTTAATTTCCCTATCGTAATCCACCTCCAACATCGTTATAGAGAATTTGGCAGTACGTCCAACTGGCCTTACAACCCAGGACCTCGACATCTGGCTTCTTAGCCTGCGGGATCGTCTGAGACCAACCACCTGGACAGCTGATGAAACTGAGGGTTTGCACAACCAAAGAATTTCTGAAAAACTGTCAGAAATCTTCTCGGGGAACCTCATCTGCATGCTCATTGTCTTCACCAGGGTCTTGACCTGACTGCAGTTCTGGGTCGTAACTTGGGTTGCACATTTTGGGGAAAATTCAGAGGTGGAAACTTTCCATGGGAATATATGGGAATTAACAGAAGTATATGCAAATTAATGTCAATACCATTTAAATGTAGATGCTTTTTTGCATTGGATATATTTTCCATATCATGTGCAGACAAACCTTTTACCTTATCATAAGTAGACATAATTGCAAATGATTAAATCCTTCCAATAGAAATAAAAGAAACTATTTAGTTATGAATTGAACTTAATTAAATGAATTGACACTTTACATGGGATGATTTCACTGAACAACAAAAGAAAGGGAATATTGAATGATCCCAATGATCCATTGCATCTCCCATTTAAAAAAAAAACATACATCTGTAAAATGATGGTCTAGAAACTAAAGCTTTGTTTGTCTTCCTCTCGGGCTTCCATGTCTTCTCCCTGGACCTCCTCAATGTCCACCTCTTGAACATCCAACTCTGAGGTCTCATCTTCACTGTCCCTTTCCAACCTTGTTGAGGATGGCTCGTTGTCAGGCTCAAAAAGCCTCAAATTTGCCCGGATGGCCACCGATTTTACGATCCTTGTATTGGTCAGCCTGTTGCGTGCTTTGGTGTGTGTGCTACCAAATAAGGACCAGTTGCGCTCTGAGGCGGCTGATGTTGGTGGGATTTGGAGGATGATGACGGCAACAGGGGAAAGAGCCTCAGATCCACAAAGTCCCTTCCACCAGGTGGCTTGTGAGATATGTTGGTACGGCTGCCATATTGCATCTACATCCCAAAGCCCTTGCTTGGAAGTGTACTTCACCAGACTGCCAAGAACCTTGCCCTCATCCTGGCCAAGGTGGCAAGACACGGTAGTGATGACACCATAGGCCTTGTTGATTTCTGCACCAGACAGGATAATCTTGCCAGCATACTTGGAGTCCAACATGCATGCTGCGGCGTGTATGGGCTTCAGGCAGAAGTCTTCACGCTTTTTGATGTATTTCAGAACTGCAGTTTCCTCTGCTTGGAGCAACAGTGAAGTGGGCAGGGCAGTACGGATTTCTTCTCTTACATCTGCAAGCAGAGTCTGAACATCAGACAGGATGGCATTGTCTCCCTCAATCTGTGCAATGGCTACTGCTATAGGTTTCAGGCGTTTCAGGCTGCTTACCACTCTCTCCAAAAATACATAATCCAGGAGGATCCTCTTGATGGGGCTGTCCATATCGGCAGACTGTGATAGGGTCATTTCTTAGAGAGACACCTTCCGCTCCAGAACACTGTCAAACATAATGACAACACCACCCCAACTGGTGTTGCTGGGCAGCTTCAATGTGGTGCTCTTATTCTTCTCACTTTGCTTGGTGAGGTAGATTGCTGCAATAACTTGATGACCCTTCACATACCTAATCTTTTCCTTGGCTCTCTTGTGGAGTGTATCCATTGTTTTCAGTGCCATGATGTCCTTGAGGAGCAGATTCAATGCATGAGCATCACAGCCAATGGGTGTAATGTGAGGGTAGGACTCCTCCACTTTAGACCAATCAGCCTTCATGTTCGCAGCATTGTCTGTCACCAGTGCAAATACCTTCTGTGGTCCAAGGTCATTGATGACTTTCTTCAGTTCATCTGCAATGTAGAAACTGGTATGTCTGTTGTTCCTTGTGTCTGTGCTCTTGTAGAATACTGATTGAGGGGTGGAGATGTAGTTAATTATTCCTTGCCCACGAACATTCGACCATCCAGAGATGATTGCAAGTCTGCTTCCCCTATGATTTGCTTGACCTTCACTTGAACTCTGTTGAACTCTGCACCCAGCAAATGAGCAGATAAAGCATGTCTGGTTGGAGGGGTATATGCTGGGCAGAGAACATTCAGAAGTCTCTTCCAATACACATTGCCTGTGAGCATCAGAGAACCAGTTGCATACCCAGCTCGAGCAAGATATTCATCAGTATTTCTCTGACTACATTCTTCCATTGAGACAAAAATACTTCTGGTTCCAGGAGGACCATGAGCTGTTGCTATCGATAAGGTGTCTCATCATTTTCACCTCAAATAGAAGAGGGACTTTTGTCGTCAGAGGTTGCTTTTTGTGAGCGCAGATAAATAGTTAAGCAGTTAGATTAAACTACTAATTTGTTTAATCATGTTCCATTTAAAAAGTTTTTAAATGAAACATGTATGGAAACAGGTGAATTAACACTCCTCAGTTAGCAGGCTCAAGCAAGCTAAAACCTGCATGGTAGCAAAAACTAACTAGCAGAAATTGCTAACAAGTTAGAAATGATTTAAACACACTTTGCTGTAGGCTACTGTTTACGAGTTGACAAATTATTTTTTTGTTATATCAAATATATTCACCCCACCCAGTATTGTAATCAAAATTTACCAGAAAGCATGTAGTCCTTGGCTCAGAGAGTGTAGTAGTGTGGGCTCAATAGCATATCATTAGTGTGCAAGATCTTAAGAATCAGCTGTACATGTGATGGAAGTGCACTGTGCATGCAGAGGATTGAAATCCCATTGAATTTGGGATAGTTTAACCAGAATATGCCACAAGACCTAGAATTGCCTTTATGTGTATCCCAGAAAAAAGGTTCACTGTTATAAGCTAACTGTTTTGATGAATTTAAGCAAAATTCTTGGGCTTAACCTCACATGGAAATTTACCAGAAAGTTTCCGACCCTTTGCAACCCTAGTCTTAACCGACTTCAGTGGGCAAATACTCACCTTCGATGGCCACTGAAACGCTGGAGAAGTGTGCTCTGTACAGGTGAATCCCGGTTTCAACTGTACCAGCAGAAGGCTTCGTGTGGGCGAGCGGTTTGCTGATGGGGTTATGGTATGGGCAGGCATAAGCTACTACAGACATCAAACACAATTGCATTTTATCGATGGCAATTTGAATGTATAGAGATTCCGTGACAAGATCCTGAGGCTCATTGTCGTGCCATTCATTCACCTCCATCACCTCATGCACAGCCCCATGTCACAAGGATCGGTGCATAAATCCTGGAAGCTGAAAATGTCCCAGTTCTTCCATGACCTGCATACTCAGACATGTCACCCATTGAGCATGTTTGGGATGCTCTTGATCGACATGTGCGACAGCATGTTCCAGGCCGATGTGAGAAGGGTCTTTAATCAGGTCAACACCCACAATTCTGCGGCCCCTGACGGTATTCCAGGGTGCGTTCTCAGAGCATACACAGAACAGCTGGCAGGCATATTCACTCTAATTTTCAACCTCTCCTTGTCCCAGTCTGTAATCCTCACATGTTTTAAGATTATCACAATGATACCTATTCTTAAGAACTCTAAGGCTTCATGCCATAATGATTACCACCCTGTAGCACTCACTTCTGTAATCATCAAATCAAATCATATTGTATTTGTCACATGCGCAGAATACAACAGGTGTAGACCTTACCATGAAATGCTTACTTACAAGCCCGTAACATGCAGCCCGTGCAGTTCAAGAATTAGAGTAAAGAAAATATTTACTAAATAAAATAAAGTTAAAATAAAAAGTTACAGTAGAATATGTTGTGTCTTTGCTATGCCGGATTAAGTGATATGACATGCTATTCTATAAAATAATTTCTGCGTAATTAATATTACCTGATTAAACTAATCATGTAAATGTAATTAACTAGAAAGTCGGGGCACCACAAAAGAATGTTTATAGAGCTGTTATCTTCCGAATAAACTCTTAAAGACCTGGTAATCTTTTACATCAATAGCAGTCAATTCTTAATCATCACCTTATTCAGTCTCATCTGAAGTCATAGAATTCTTGGTTATTTTCACAAACCCTGGCTAACAAGTTGAATCAGCAATAGAACATTTGGTTTAATTATTTATTTACTAAATACCTAAACAATCACGCAGAATTACACATACCCAGGATGGGTCATACATTGATTACTAATTATGTCATAAAAGAAAACGTCCCTAGTGGACAGGACAGATATGACGGCTGGTTACACAAAGAAAGGGGGTTGGGTTTTGAAGGAAATTGTGGGAAGACTGAGGAACAAAGGAATAAGGGCTCTGATCGGACCTTGTAAAGCTATGCTATCGTAAATACCGAATCTTATGCATTCTAAATAACCGCCCATTTGGAAAAGGAAAATGCAAGGAATATTTACTCTGTGCTGTGATTCAATAGGTTGGTCATAGATGGAAGGCCGTGTTTGTAACGGCTGTCGTCGGTGGAAGGAGCGGAGGACCAAAGCGCAGTTCTTTTTAATAAAACTGAACACTTCAAAAATCCAAAACAACAAAGTGACAACCGAAACAGTTCTATCTGGTACAAACACTGAAAACAACCACCCACAAAACACAATTGAAAACAGGCTACCTAAATATGGTTCTCAATCAGGGACAACGATAGACAGCTGCCTCTGATTGAGAACCATATCAGGCCAAACACAGAAATAGAAAATCATAGAAAAACTAACATAGACAACCCACCCAACTCATGCCCTGACCATACTAAAACAAAAGACAAAACAAAGGAACTAAGGTCAGAACGTGACAGTGTTGCCCAACAGAGATCTTCCTGTCCTTTGAAGAATGTGTGGTAGAACGGATGCGTTGTAGTACCGTTGTGTGTTTGGTAGAAGAGATACTTTGTCCATCCTTCCCTAGCCCACGTTTACAGCTGCTGCTGCTCACTGAACGGCTAGGAGTTATCACTGCTTTAGTGAATAA
Organism: Oncorhynchus masou masou; assembly: GCF_036934945.1. NCBI lineage: Eukaryota > Metazoa > Chordata > Actinopteri > Salmoniformes > Salmonidae > Oncorhynchus > Oncorhynchus masou. The sequence goes on from NC_088212.1 coordinate 58,281,915, forward strand.
GATTTAAAAGTTCATACCAAGTTGCCATACTTTAAGCTCAGAGCTGAAGTTGGCTTAGTTCTGTAGTTTGATATTAGCGGTGGGTGAGTCTCTCTTTACTCCCATTCCTTGGTAGAACCACACGAGTTAAATAAACAGGGGGATTAAGAGAAACCAGAAAGGCACCAGAATCACTTTCAGCACGACTCGTATGAGCTTCCACCAACACCATCATTCCAGCATGTTCAAGAGCAGTTACAGACATTTTCTTACAACTATAAACAGTGACCAAAATCATCAAACCTCCCACCAGTATAGGAATAAACAGCGAAAACAGAGTCAACAACTTTTCCCATCACATTTCCAAATTTAGCATTAAACCTGTCACCAATTTTGTCAAAAACAGATTTTTCAGATTTTGAGAGTTTTACTAAAATCAGCAATCTTATCAATTATTTCAGTCATATTCTTAGAGGAGTCAGGGAGGAGCATAACACCATTTTCAGGATCAATAATACCTAGTACGTTACAGTGTCCTCCTTACTTCGCCAAAAGATCATCTAAAGCCAACTCAAGGCAGCTAACTACTGCTTTCTTATTTTTGACATCTAATGAGAGTTGGCTAAATCCTTGGATTGTTAAATTCATATGGGCCTGTAAAAGAGGGCTTCCTGATTGTCTGGGATGAGCCGTTTGGCAAGCTTCAATACCCAAGAGTTGGTTTTACCTGTTTCATTGAAAAGATTGAAAGGTGACCGGCATTCTTAACATGTACATTTCTGTTCTTCCCAAATAACATCCCCCCATCCGGGAGGTAAAGTGAGATACTCCTTATCACTGCATACTCACATTCATTCAAAAAGTGCTCCCGTGCCTTCCTCTATCCTGGAAATGTTTACCCCTGTCACCTGTTGCTGTAAGTCTAACACACTACAATCCCCTTTATCATAGTTTATCCTATCACTATACTCTTCTCTCAGTTCATGACAAGCTCTAGTATCTCTCATATCTTCCCTCTACCACATTAGGTAAGTTTGCTCCCTTCTTGTGACCACCCCAACATACATGTGTCCCATAATCCCCAAATGTTCAACAGTCTTTCTAGACAAGCACTTTATCATACATAAATCAAAAGCAAAACACAGTAGTCCTACCAGGAGCGGAACAATCATGGCAGTCATGGACATCATTACCTTACCCATCACGGTTTCCAAATACACCATTAAACCAGTGTCCAATTTGGTTAAAGATGGTGTTGTCAGCTTTTCACAGAGTACCTCCTAATTTAGCCAGGTAATAAAAAATAGCTGTCATGTTGTCAGAGGAGTAAGGAAGCAACATGACACATCTTTTATTCCAAGGGACCTGTCTTTAGCCAATATGTGCCATTTCGTCTCTGGTCACTACTGCCTTCAAATTCGGCACATTTAGTGACAACTGAGTAAAACCCTGTTTTATCAAATGAGTAAGGACCTGCATGGAGTATGTCAAATTATGAATCCATTTACCCATTACTATAACTTCCCATGCTGCTTCCTTCCCCCTTTGACCAACATCAGAATAGTATAATTGTTTTTCTTTGTTGAGCCCAAGTTTTGTTCCTTTCATAAAATGGAGTAATCTACATCCAAAATCATAATTTCTAATTGGTACTGCCTGGGTTCCGCACAGAAAATCTGTGGAGGTGGGTTTCTGGAAAATCATTACCCGTGTGCCAGATGTGTTCCCCCTCCCCTGTAAATCCTATTTATTATTCTCCACATCCCCGTCCACAAAGGGAACGGGTAGATTTGGAAAGCAACAAATACCCTGCATGTGTTTTTTCATGGTTGCGATTTTGTAAGGGATTTCCTCCTCTTCTTCCGAAGAGGAGAGGCGAAAAGGATCAGAGGACCAATATGCGGCGTGGTAAGTGTCCATGGTTCTTTTTTAATACGTAATGTACACATGAACACCTGACTACATAAAACAAGAAATGTGAAAACCCTAACAGTCCTATCTGGTGCAAACACAGAGACAGGAACAATCACCCACAAACAAACAGTGCAACCTAGGCTACCTAAGTATGATTCTCAATCAGAGACAACTAATGACACCTGCCCCTGATTGAGAACCATACTAGGCCGAAACATAGAAATACCCAAAATATAGAACAAACAAACATAGACTGCCCACCCAACTCACGCCCTGACCATACTAAATAAAGACAAAACAAAGGAAATAAAGGTCAGAACGTGACAGATTTTCTTGTTTCACAACAATAGAGTGTGTGTATGATGGTTTCCTCGACATCTGATGACTCTTCAGGTTCTGTGGCTGAACCCTCTGTTGGTTCGTCTGGCCTTTGGTCTCTTCCTTCTGCTCCTGTCCTTTGGCTCTGACTTTTTCCTCCTTCAGATGTTCTCGGGGCCCTGCTCTCCCTCCCTCCAGTTGCTCATCCATGGCTTCTACTCTGGGAGATGCTTGCAGTGTGAGAGATGATGCCAGCCAGACCTCTCCTCTACCTGCAGGGCTGGTGGTGTTACCATGGTTACCTGGAACAGACCCATCCATCGTGGTTGGTTCCATTTTCGCTTTTGGACCCTGAGTTTCACCCACTCTCCAACGTTCATGGGTTGCTCGTCAGGGTCTTCACCTGGGATTGGTTCTGCTGCTTTCCTAGTGTGAGAGTGGAGAAAACTTACAACAGAAGTTAGTTCCTTTATGTACTCAAGATGGTTACACTATATCTCAGTTAGGTCTATCTATTGGTCAGTCGTAGGTCTCACCCTTGGGGTGTTCATTGGTCGTCTTGTTAACATTTCATAAGGTGTACACCCAATACATTTGTTAAGGCTTCTGCGCATTTTCATGGGGACAAGAGGTAATCCCTCTGCCCATGTCATTCCTGTGGAATGGCATAGTTTGACAAGGGAGAATGACATGTTCTTATTAGCCCTCAGTAAATCTCGTTACTCCGTGGTTGATAGATGGACACAAACTTCTGGTCATCACCCATCATTTTGGCCATTTGGGTAACCACATCTCCTATGAGATGGGTCCCATTGTCTGCAGACAAACCTCAGGCACTCCGAACCTGAGTATAATTTTCCTAACTAGCAACTGTTCGCGCAACGCAGTTGGATGGTTCCACCCACCTGGTAAACCTGTCAATTATCACCAGGCAGTATCTCTTTCTTTTCGCTCTATCATGTCTATAAAAATCCATAGCTATGTGGACAAAATATACTTTTGGAGTGGGGGACTTCCCTGGTTGCAGTGGATAAATTAACTGTTTTACGTGCTGATTCAAATTTTGGGTCAAATTTAAATTTCAAACATTCTCCTCCTCCTCCATTCTCCTCTCATATCCCCCTTTGACGAATGGCTCACTTCATGAGCCAATTGGCAAATATTAAAGGTCATTGGTTGATGGTAAACAGGGCATGCCAGACAAAAGATGTAGCCATAAACCAGACCTAGGACAGAGAGCACACCCTCTCTCCCTCCACACCTGGTGATTGAGAATATCAGACTGCTGCTGTTTCTCAAGATCAGTAGTTTCAAATGATACAAACAACAACAAAAAATCAAATGCATATGTGTGACAAAGGGAAACCGCCAATTTGGCCGCCTCATCAGTAATGCTGTTACCAATTCTAGCATTATCACACCAGCCCGTGTATGCCTCAACCTTAACAATAGCCAGTGTGTTAGGTTTTCACATAGCTTCAAATAACTGTTCAACAAAAGGTCTGTTTTTAATAGGTGCGTCTGTGGTATTAGTAAACTCTCTTGCTCTCCAAATCCTACACCATGACAAACAAACCCCAATAACATATGCTGAGTCAGAGTAGCCAGTAAAGGCCTTCCCTTCCCCCAATTCACAAGCTGTGGTCAGAGCTAATACATCTGCCTGTTGCGCTGATAAATGGTCTGGTAGGGGCCGTATAACCTCAATATTACCTCCCAAATCTACTACAGCTAATCCTACATGTTTCTACCCTGTGCTTTGATCTATGTAGGCAGATCCATCAACGAACAGCAACATGTCAGAGTCAATCAGAGGTTCAACAAACAAGTTTTTGTCCAGTACACATTCCTGGGCTGTCCAGATGTCCCTGTTATTGTTACTGATGATTTGCTCAGGGAAGCTCTCCAACAACCTTGTCCAGGTTTGCCTAAACAGGAACAGTGAGCTTTGATGTCTATTATAAATTATAGGTCATGTCCTTAACAGTAAGAGTATCCATTGGCTCTTCTCTTCCATCATTGAATTCATACTGGAGTAGGGGAGTCAGGCACCTTCATTGTTGATTCTGAGGGAAATGAGAACTGTTGGTGTTCTGATTTACCATTGGCCATGGCTGTCCTCTGTCTTTAGCAAAGTGTCCTCTTCCAGGGTAACATTTTCCTTTGCCTCTGCTATAACCTATTCCTCTTCCATTTCCCCCACACTGTGAACTTATATGCCCCATGTCACAACTTCCGCCGAAGTCAGCTCCTTTCCTTGGTCGGGTGGCATTCGGCGATCGACGTCACCGGCTTTCTCGCCATCGCCGCTCCATTTTTTCATATGTCCATTTGTTTTGTCTTGTTCCATACACATCTGGTTTTCATTCCCCAATCAATCTACATTTATTTAGTCCTCTGTTCCCCATCATGTCTTTGTGTGTAATTGTTCATTGTTAACTGTGTATGTTCACACGTGATACTTTTATAGTTTATGTTCCGTGTTTTTGGGCACTTATGTCATTTTTTGTGCCTATTGTTGAACGGAATAAAAGTGTGCCTGTTTACTCTGCTCTCCTGCACCTGACTTCGCCTCCCTTACACAGCCTTAACACCCCAACTTCCCACAGGTCCAGCATTGAGTGTTGTTCCAGTCAAGAGGAGGTCTGGCGGGCCCATATCCTCTGCCATACCATGTTTTTGTGTCACCATAAGGCTGAATGGGGAAAGACCCAGATCCTGCAGGCACCAGGTTCACGGGTACCAGATGTGACTGTGGGGGTGCTGCAAGTCGTGGTTGTGGGGAGCCTGTAGGAACAAATTGAACAGATGTCTTGCATCTTCCAGTCTGTTCCTTTTTGTAGAGTGAGTTGGGGTGGCAAGGGAAACTCCCTGCAGGAACTGTGCCTCCTTTTTCTCCCAGCACCATCATTCCCATCACAGTTTCTGAGACAAGGGCACTCGTCATCTCCTTCTGTTTGTCCATTTTTCTTGTCTGAATTATATCCGATGCGCCATTTTTTTATTTAGATAGTCTGCGTGTAATGTGTCCTCTAACCTCTATATGCTTATCCTAAAGCAGGTGTAATATGTATGAATATATAAATTCCACTCTATCTCATTTCAGTGTATGTTATATAACAGTGGTTGATACTGCAATCCTATTCTATTCTCACTTAATCCAGGCTATAGGAGTTGGTTCTACTAAACTCAAATATATTTCAGACACGGGTCTCACAAAGAAATCTGCATGGTAAACTTAAATTTCTAATGTTTTATCTCAAGAGTGTAGAGTAATAGTTATATATTATACACCAGTACCACCTGGTGTAGGATCACAAAATAACCTTTTTATTTTAATTGTCTACAGAAAGTCTTTATAATTCTCTTACTGATATACTAAGGGTTTGTACATTTCCAAGACTGTCTTATGGTAGGAAATTGTCACTAACAAATACGTTCAATCTTTTATTAGAATATCTTCTGTCCTACTCCTAACTTTGCATTCCACTTTCGGGTCATTCCCCAATAACTCCCGCCGAAATCCACAGCCAAACAAACAATGAAACATACAACGCACCATTCATAAACAACTCAACTCATTCACTGGGTACCTTTTCAACATAAACACTACAAAAAATGCACTTAGTTATATAGTAATGGTCTCCCGCATTACAACTCAAAATAAAAGCAAAACCAAAATAACTAGTATTAGGGTAATTACCTCTACAAAAATAAAAAAAATAGGTGATCATTATCTCTGAACCACCTCTCCTAAAGAAAATAACTAGTATCATAGTAATGGACGCCGCATTACAACCCAAAATGAAATAAAAGAGATGGTAATGGTCGCTGCATTACTCCCAATATAATGGAAGATCAATGCTGAACCACCTCTTCAAAACCGAAATAACTAGTAATGGTAATAGTGACCCGTATTACACACCCAAAATGAAATAGATGATCATTACTGAATCACCTCTCAAATTAAAAACTAGTATTCAATTACATTTACATTACATTTAAGTCATTTAGCAGACGCTCTTATCCAGAGCGACTTACAAATTGGTGAATTCACCTTCTGACATCCAGTGGAACAGCCACTTTACAATAGTGCATCTAAATCATTTAAGGGGGGGGTGAGAAGGACCACTTTATCCTATCCTAGGTATTCCTTGAAGAGGTGGGGTTTCAGGTGTCTCCGGAAGGTGGTGATTGACTCCGCTGTCCTGGCGTCGTGAGGGAGTTTGTTCCATCATTGGGGGGCCAGAGCAGCGAACAGTTTTGACTGGGCTGAGCGGGAACTGTACTTCCTCAGTGGTAGGGAGGCAAGCAGGCCAGAGGTGGATGAACGCAGTGCCCTTGTTTGGGTGTAGGGCCTGATCAGAGCCTGGAGGTACTGGGGTGCCGTTCCCCTCACAGCTCCGTAGGCAAGCACCATGGTCTTGTAGCGGATGCGAGCTTCAACTGGAAGCCAGTGAAGAGAGCGGAGGAGCGGGGTGATGTGAGAGAACTTGGGAAGGTTGAACACCAGACGGGCTGCGGCGTTCTGGATGAGTTGTAGGGGTTTAATGGTACAGGCAGGGAGCCCAGCCAACAGCGAGTTGCAGTAATCCAGACGGGAGATGACAAGTGCCTGGATTAGGACCTGTTCCGCTTCCTGTGTGAGGCAGGGTCGTACTCTGCGGATGTTGTAGAGCATGAACCTACAGGAACGGGCCACCGCCTTGATGTTAGTTGAGAACGACAGGGTGTTGTCCAGGATCACGCCAAGGTTCTTAGCGCTCTGGGAGGAGGACACAATGGAGTTGTCAACCGTGATGGCGAGATCATGGAACGGGCAGGCCTTCCCCGGGAGGAGGAGCAGCTCCGTCTTGTCGAGGTTCAGCTTGAGGTGGTGATCCATCATCCACACTGATATGTCTGCCAGACATGCAGAGATGCGATTCGCCACCTGGTCATCAGAAGGGGGAAAGGAGAAGATTAATTGTGTGTCGTCTGCATAGCAATGATAGGAGAGACCATGTGAGGTTATGACAGAGCCAAGTGACTTGGTGTATAGCGAGAATAGGAGAGGGCCTAGAACAGAGCCCTGGGGGACCCCAGTGGTGAGAGCGCGTGGCGAGGAGACAGATTCTCGCCACGCCACCTGGTAGGAGCGACCTGTCAGGTAGGACGCAATCCAAGCGTGGGCCGCGCCGGAGATGCCCAACTCGGAGAGGGTGGAGAGGAGGATCTGATGGTTCACAGTATCGAAGGCAGCCGATAGGTCTAGAAGGATGAGAGCAGAGGAGAGAGAGTTAGCTTTAGCAGTGAGGAGCGCCTCCGTGATACAGAGAAGAGCAGTCTCAGTTGAATGACTAGTCTTGAAACCTGACTGATTTGGATCAAGAAGGTCATTCTGAGAGAGATAGCGGGAGAGCTGGCCAAGGACGGCACGTTCAAGAGTTTTGGAGAGAAAAGAAAGAAGGGATACTGGTCTGTAGTTGTTGACATCGGAGGGATCGAGTGTAGGTTTTTTCAGAAGGGGTGCAACTCTCGCTCTCTTGAAGATGGAAGGGACGTAGCCAGCAGTCAGGGATGAGTTGATGAGCGAGGTGAGGTAAGGGAGAAGGTCTCCGGAAATGGTCTGGAGAAGAGAGGAGGGGATAGGGTCAAGCGGGCAGGTTGTTGGGCGGCCGGCCGTCACAAGAAGCGAGATTTCATCTGGAGAGAGAGGGGAGAAAGAGGTCAGAGCACAGGGTAGGGCAGTGTGAGCAGAACCAGCGGTGTCGTTTGACTTAGCAAACGAGGATCGGATGTCGTCGACCTTTTTTTCAAAATGGTTGACGAAGTCATCTGCAGAGAGGGAGGAGGGGGGAGGGGGAGGAGGATTCAGGAGGGAGGAGAAGGTGGCAAAGAGCTTCCTAGGGTTAGAGGCAGATGCTTGGAATTTAGAGTGGTAGAAAGTGGCTTTAGCAGCAGAGACAGAGGAGGAAAATGTAGAGAGGAGGGAGTGAAAGGATGCCAGGTCCGCAGGGAGGCGAGTTTTCCTCCATTTCCGCTCGGCTGCCCGGAGCACTGTTCTGTGAGCTCGCAATGAGTCGTCGAGCCACGGAGCGGGAGGGGAGGACCGAGCCGGCCTGGAGGATAGGGGACATAGAGAGTCAAAGGATGCAGAAAGGGAAGAGAGGAGGGTTGAGGAGGCAGAATCAGGAGATAGGTTGGAGAAGGTATGAGCAGAGGGAAGAGATGATAGGATGGAAGAGGAGAGAGTAGCGGAGGAGAGAGAGCGAAGGTTGGGACGGCGCGATACCATCCGAGTAGGGGCAGTGTGGGAAGTGTTGGATGAGAGCGAGAGGGAAAAGGATACAAGGTAGTGGTCGGAGACTTGGAGGGGAGTTGCAATGAGGTTAGTGGAAGAACAGCATCTAGTAAAGATGAGGTCGAGCGTATTGCCTGCCTTGTGAGTAGGGGGGGAAGGTGAGAGGGTGAGGTCAAAAGAGGAGAGGAGTGGAAAGAAGGAGGCAGAGAGGAATGAGTCAAAGGTAGACGTGGGGAGGTTAAAGTCGCCCAGGACTGTGAGAGGTGAGCCGTCCTCAGGAAAGGAGCTTATCAAGGCATCAAGCTCATTGATGAACTCTCCGAGGGAACCTGGAGGTCGATAAATGATAAGGATGTTAAGCTTGAAAGGGCTGGTAACTGTGACAGCATGGAATTCAAAGGAGGCGATAGACAGATGGGTAAGGGGAGAAAGAGAGAATGACCACTTGGGAGAGATGATGATCCCGGTGCCACCACCCCGCTGACCAGGAGCTCTCGGGGTGTGCGAGAACACGTGGGCGGACGAAGAGAGAGCAGTAGGAGTAGCAGTGTTATCTGTGGTGATCCATGTTTCCGTCAGTGCCAAGAAGTCGAGGGATAATAGTCACCTGCATTATTACCCAAAATTAAAATCAACAATCATGAATTTCATTCATTCTATATTGACAACATGCATGTCACCAATGGTCCGTTAGGTACTTTCTCCAAACTAAGGTCCGACTATATCATATTCAAAGTGTATGTCTATAATTTAGATTGAGTGAGGTGCCACTTACTTGTTAGAGGGAAACCACACCAGTGAGTGCAATTTAATTACAGATTTAGATTAAACGGGTGTCTGTTTACCTTATTTAATTTTGAGCTCTGACAACGTGGTGTGGAATCTCCGCAAACCGGGTAACACTCACTCCTGGCAAGCTCGCCAAATGTTAAGGTTCGTTTCCTTCGTCATTGTCAATAATCATTGGCTCATTGGTGAAATTAGCATTATGACAATATATTTAATTAAATCATTCAAAAACCTTTATTAATGCAATTGCAGACAGACGTTGACAATCAGGAACATAGCACTCATGTTTCCGAGTAAGTTCTGCATCAAATAAAAAGTCTCCAGTTGTTTTCTTACACCCTCAGTCTATCCTGGTGATGTCACGACCTACGTCATTACTTTTTTACTCCTGAGACCAAAACCCTATATAAACAATGGCTTTTAGTGTTATCTTAAATTTAGCAGTAAACGTCCACTCCCCAAAGCTGATTTATTTTGGAATTATTATTAGTGTATTATCTCCCACACTCCCCTGCAGAGTTCTGTCTCAGTCACAAATTTCTAAGAAATCAAAATCAAATCAAATTTTATTTGTCACATACACATGGTTAGCAGATGTTAATGCGAGTGTAGCGAAATGCTTGTGCTTCTAGTTCCGACAATGCAGTAATAACCAACAAGTAATCTAACTAACAATTCCTAATCTACTGTCTTATACACAGTGTAAGGGGATAAAGAATATGTACATAAGGATATATGAATGAGTGATGATACAGAGCAGCATAGGCAAGATACAGTAGATGGTATCGAGTACAGTATATACATGTGAGATGAGTATGTAAACAAAGTGGCATAGTTAAAGTGGCTAGTGATACATGTATTACATAAGGATGCAGTCGATGATATAGAGTACAGTATATACGTATGCATATGAGATGAATAATGTAGGGTAAGTAACATTATATAAGGTAGCATTGTGTAAAGTGGCTAGTGATATATTTACAACATTTCCCATCAATTCCCATTATTAAAGTGGCTGGAGTTGAGTCAGTGTCAGTGTGTAGGCAGCAGCCACTCAATGTTAGTGGTGGCTGTTTAACAGTCTGATGGCCTTGAGATAGAAGCTGTTTTTCAGTCTCTCGGTCCCAGCTTTGATGCACCTGTACTGACCTCGCCTTCTGGATGATAGCGGGGTGAACAGGCAGTGGCTCGTGTGGTAGATGTCCTTGATGATCTTTATGGCCTTCCTGTAACATCGGGTGGTGTAGGTGTCCTGGAGGGCAGGTGTCTTCTTTATGAGAGAGAGAGAGAGAGAGAGAGAGAGAGAGAGCAAACAACTGTGGAACAATTCTAAAACTATATAATGAATATATATATATATTGTTAATTTGTAGTCTAGGACCCTATAAATGTAAGGAGGGGGGGGGGGTCTTATAACCCCTCCCCTTCTATTAATATAACATAAGCGTAATCAATTATTCTAATACATCAAGCATTTGTACAACCCCAAATCATGACCCCTAGGTGAATCCTGACACTATACACAGGGGGCCCGGAACCGAGTAAACGTGCGGGGGTACAGGTTAGTCGATGTAATTTGTACATGTAGGTAGGGGCAAAGTGACTATGCATAGATGATAAACAGTGAATAGCAGCAGTGTAAAAACAAAGGGGAGGGGCAATGTAAATAGTTTGGGTGACCATTTGATTAATTGATAAGCAGTCTTATAGCTTGGGAGTAGAAGCTGTTAAAGAACCTTTTGGACCTTGACTTGGCGCTCCAGTACCACTTGCCGCGCTGTAGCAGAGAGCACAGTCTATGACTTGGATGACTGGAGTCTTTGACAATTTTTTGGGCCTTCCTCTGACACCGCCTGGTATAGAGATCCTGGATGGCAGGAAGCTTGGCCTCAGTGATCTATTCGGGCGTACGCGCTACCCTCGGTAGCACCTTACGGTCGGATACCGAGCAGTTGCATACTAGGCGATGACGCAATCAGTCAGGATGCTCTCGATGGTGCAGCTGTTGAACCTTTTGAGGATCTGGGGACCCATGCCAAATCTTTTCAGACTCCTGAGGGGGAAAAGGTGTTGTCGTGCCCTCTGCACGACTGTCTTGGTGTGTTTGGACCATGATAGTTTGTTGGTGATGTGGACACTGAGGAACTTGAAACTCTCAACCCGCTCCACTTCAGCCCTGTCGATGTAAATGGGGGCCTGTTCAGCCCTCCTTTTCCTGTAGTCCATGATCATCTCCTTTGTCTTGCTCACATTGAGGGAGAGGTTGTTGTCCTGGCACCACACTGACAGGTCTTTGACCTCCTCCCTACAGGCTGTCTCATTGTTACCGGTGATCAGGCCTACCACTGTTGTGTCATCAGCAAACTTAATGATGGTGTTGGAGTCATGCTTGGCCACACAGTTGTAGGTGAACAGGGAGTACAGGATGCTCCCCTGAGGGGAACCGGTGTTGAGGATCAGCGTGGCAGATGTGTTGTTACCTACCCTTACCACTTGAAGGCGGCCCGTCAGGATGTCCAGGATCCAGTTAAGGAACAGCATTCTCACGTATGTGTTCCTTTTGTCCAGGTGGGAAAAGGCAGTATGGAGTGAGATTGACTAGGCATAGATGATAACCAGACTTCTTTAATATCAGACATCGCGCACCAGCAGTTAATGACAAATAGACACACACCCCCACCCCCGGTCTTACCAGACGAAGCTACTCTGTCCAGGTGATACACAGAAAAACCAGCCAGCTCTATATTATTGTGTCGTCGTTCAGCTACGACTTGGTGAACATAAGATATTCAAGTTTTTAATGTCCCGTCGGTAGGATAGTCTGGAGTGTAGATCATCGAGTTTGTTTTCCAGTGATTCCACGTTGGCCAATAGAACCAATGGTAATGGTGATTTACTCACTCGCCTACGCATCCTAACAAGGTATCCCAACCTTCTCCTTCGGTATCTTGGTCGCAAATGGGTCTTCCAAATGGACAATGACCCCAAGCATACTTCCAAAGTTGTGGCAAAACAGCTTAAGGACAATAAAGTCAAGGTACTGGAGTGGCCATCACAAAGCCCTGACCTCAATCCTATGGAGAATTTGTGGGCAGAACTGAAAAAGTGTGTGCGAGCAAGGAGGCCTACAAACCTGACTCAGTTTCACCAGCTCTGTCAGGAGGGATGGGGCAAAATTCACCCAACTTATTGTGGGAAGCTTGTGGAAGGCTACCTGAAACGTTTGAACCAAGTTATACAATTTAAAAGCAATGCTCCCAAATACTAATTGAGTGTATGTAAACTTCTGACCCACTGGGAATGTGATGAAAGAAATAAAAGCTGAAATAAATCATTCTCTCTCCTATTATTTTGACATTTCACATTGTTAAAATAAAGTTGGTGATCCTAACTGACCTAAGACAGAGAATATTTACTCTGATTAAATGTCAGGAATTGTCAAAAACTGAGTTTAAATGTATTTGGCTAAGTTGTATGTAAACTTCCGACTTCAACTGTACATCCTTCGCGTCGGACTCATTAAAGAAAAAAATCTTTCTCTACTTCGAGGTGAGTAATCGCTGTTCTGATGTCCAGTAGCTATTTTCGGTCATAAGAGTCAGTAGCAGCAACTTTATGTACTTGTACAAACAATGTGAAAAAATCAAACAAAGTGGCACAGTTGGTTAGGAGCCCGTAAAACGCCAGCCATCCCA